>NC_071622.1:36539553-37240942 GCF_014839835.1 Dryobates pubescens | reverse complement strand
GTCCTAGGGGGTGGTTAGACTTAGGCTTAGGGTCCTGGGGGTTGGTGGGGGTGGTCCTGAGGGGTGTTTAGGCTTAGGGTTAGACTTAGATTTAGGGTTAGGATTAGGGTCCTGGGGGGGGGGGGGGGGTGTAGGGGTGGTCCTGAGGGTTGGTTAGACTTAGGGTTTGGCTTAACCTTAGTGTTAGGCTTAGGTTTAAGTTTAGGCTTAGGGATAAGTTTCGGGTTAGACTTAGGTTTAGGGTCCTGGGGGGGTGGTTAGGGTTAGGGTTAGGTTTAGGCTTAGTGTTAGGGTTAGTGTTAATGTTAGGCTTAGGGTTTGGGTATGGGTTAGGGTGAGGCTTAGGTTTAGCCTTAGGACTGGGGTTACTGTTAGGCTTAGGGGTAGGCTTAGAGTTAGGTGCTGGTGGGTGGTGGTTTGGGTTAGGGTTAGTTCCTGGTCAGGGTTTGGGCTTTTGGGTGCTGGGGCTTGGTGGTGGTGGTCTGGTGGTTGGTGCTTGGGTTAGGGCTAGGCTTAGACTTAGGGAGAGTGTCCTGGGGGATGGTCTGGCTTAGGGTCCTGGGGTCTGCGAGTGGTGGTCCTCAGGGGTGCTCTTTGTCCTTGGGGGTGGTGGTTGTGGTCACGGGGGCTTGGTGATTAGGCTTAGGCTTAGGGTTAGGGTCCTGGGGATGGGCGTGGTGGTCTTGGGGGGCGTGGTCCTCGGGTTGGGTAGCCTTATGGGGTGTGGCAATGTTGGTCTTGGTGGGTGATGAGGCTTAGGTTTAGGCTTAGGTTAAGGGTCCTGGGGGTGGGGTCTTAGGGGTTAGGATTAGCTTTGGTCTTAGGTAGCTGGGGGGGGTGGTGGTCGTGGGGTTGGGGGTCTTAGGGTTCAGGCTTAGCTTTGGTCTGAGGTTTAGGGTCCTGGGGTGGTGGTGTGCCTGCTGGGGGTGGTCTCTCCGGAGTTAGGCTTAGGTTTATGGTCCTGGGGGGTGTGGGGTGTGGTCCTGGGGGTGGGGTCTCAAGTTTTAGGTTTAGGCTTAGGGTGCTGGGGGTGTGGTGGTCCTGGGGGCAGGTTTTAGGTTTAGGCTTAGGGTGCTGAGTGTGTGGTGGTCCTGGCGGCAGGGTCTTAGGGGGTTAGGCTTAGTCTTAGGTTTAGGTTGCTGGGGGTGGTGGTGGTCCTGGGGGTGGGGTCTCAGGGGTTAGGCTTGGTCTTAGGGTGCTGGGGGCTGGTGGTGGTCCTGGGGGTGGGGTCTCAGGGGTTAGGCTTGGTCTTAGGGTGCTGGGGGCTGGTGGAGGTCCTGGGGGTGGGCTCTCAGGGGTTAGGCATAGGTTTAGGCTTAGGGTCCTGGGGTAGTGGTGGTGGTCCTGGGGGTGAGGTCTCAGGGGTCAGGCTTGGGTTTAGGCTGAGGGTCCTGGGGTGGTGGTGGTGGTCCTGGGGGTGGGGTCTTAGGGGTTAGGTTTGGGTTTAGGGTGCTGGGGTGTGGTGGTGGTGCTGTGGGTGGGGTCTCAGGGGTCAGGCTTGGGTTTAGGGTGCTGGGGGGTGGTGCTGTGGGTGGGGTCTCGGGGGTTAGGCTTGGGTTTAGGGTGCTGGGGGGTGGTGCTGTGGGTGGGGTCTCGGGGGTCAGGCTTGGGTTTAGGGTGCCGGGTGGTGCTGTGGGTGGGGTCTCGGGGGCTAGGCTCAGGGTTAGGCCGGGTTCAGGGGGGTCAGGGCCCCCCGTTGGCACTGATGGTTCGGTGGATCCAGGAGGTGAACTGGCAGAGCCTGGTGTAGACTCCTGGCTTCCCGGCCCGGCCGCACACCTCCAGCCCCCACGAGACGATGCCCTGCAGCTCCTGGCCGCACACCAGCGGCCCCCCGGAGTCACCCTGCACGGCGGGGAGCAGCAGCAGGAGCAGGAGCAAAGAAGAAGAAAGGAGGAGGAGGAAGAGGAGGAGGAAGAGGAAGAGGAGGAGGAAGAAGAAAGAAGAAGAAAGGAGGAGGAGGAAGAAAGAAGAAAGGAGAAGAAAGGAGGAGGAGGAGGAAGAAGAGGAGGAGGAAGAAGAAAGAAGAAAGAAGGAGGAGGAGGAGGAAGAAGAAAGAAGAAAGGAGAAGAAAGGAGAAGGAGGAGGAGGAAGAAGAAAGAAAGAAGAAGAGAACAAAGGAGAAGGATGAGGAGGAGGAGGAAGAAGGAAGAAGAAAGGAGACGAAAGGAGAAGAAAGGAGGAGGAGGAAGAAGAGGAGGAGGAAGAAGAAAGAAGAAGAAAGAAGGAAGAGAAGGAAGAGGAGGAGGAGAGGGAGATGGAGGAGGAGAGGAGGAGGAATAGAGGAGGAGGAGGAGGAGGGGAGGAAGAGGAAGAAGAAGGAAGAAGGAAGAGGAGGAGGAGAGCTTTGGTGAGCAGGGAGGGCACCAGTGTGGGCCTGGAGATCACCAGAGGTTGGTGGAGCCCATGGAAGGTTGGTGGAGACCACCATGGGTCGAGAGATGGAGACCACCATGGGCTAGTGGAGACCACCATGGTCTAAGAGGCCAACCCATGGAGACCCCCATGGCCAACCCATGGAGACCCCCATGGTCTAAGAGATCAACCCCTGTAGACCCCCATAGCCAACCCATGGAGACCACCACGGTCTAAGAGGTCAACCCCTGGAGACCACCATGGTCAAGCCATGGAGACCTTCATGGTCTAAGAGGCTGACCCATAGAGACCCCCATGGCCAACCCATAGAGACCCCCATGGCCAACCCCTGGAGACTCCCATGGCCAACCCATGGAGACCCCCATGGTCTAAGATGTCAACCCATGGAGACCACCATGGCCAACCCCTGGAGACCCCCATGGCCAACCCATGGAGCCTCCCATGGTCTAAGAGGCCAACCCATGGAGACCCCCATGGCCAACCCATGGAGCCTCCCATGGTCTAAGAGGCCAACCCATGGAGACCCCCATGGCCAACCCATGAAGACCCCCATGGTCTAAGAGGTCAAGCCATGGAGACCACCATGGTCAAGCCATGGAGACCCTCATGGTCTAGGAGGCTGACCCATAAAGACCACCATGGTCAACCCCTGGAGACCCCCATGGTCTATGAGGCCAACCCACGGAGACCACCTCCCTCCTTCAACCCCCCCCAGGTTGACTTCTCCTCCTCTTGGCTCCTCCATGCTGAGCACCTGAGGCCTTCTCCAGGGCCGGGGCCCGGGGGGAAGCTGCTCTGGGGACCCACCTGGCAGGAGTCGGTGCCCCCCGAGCTGAGGCCTGCACAGAGCATGTTCTTTGTGATGCCCTTGGGGTAGAGCTTCTCACACTCCTCGTTGGAGATGGTGTAGACCACCCCACACTGGAGGACATCTGGGAAGGACCCTGGGGGAGGTGGGGAAGGGGAGAAGGTCCTCAGGAGGTCCACAGCTACCTCCCCCAGGAGATAGGGATGGAAGGGGACCCCAAGGGTCCCACCACAAGGGGCTGGGGGGTGGTGGCACCAAGGAAGGTGGTTTGGAGGTGGTGGCCACAAGCCCCTGAGATGCCTTCAAGCCCCCTCAGACCCCCTGGGAGCCCAGGGGGGGCTTGGAAGCTCCTGAGATACCTCCAAGCCCCTAGGACACCTCCAAGCCCCCTGAGATGCCTCCAAGCCCCTTCAGACCCCCTGGGAGCCACTAGGGCACCTCCAAGCCCCCTGAGATGCCTCCAAGCCCCTTCAGAACCCCTGGGAGCCCCTAGGACACCTCCAAGCCCTCAAGATGCCTCCAAGCCCCTTCAGACCTCTTCCAAACCCCTCCCTGGTGGTCCAGGGAGCTCCTGAGATGCCTCCAAGCCCCTAGGACACCTCCAAGCCCCCTGAGATGCCTCCAAGCCCCTTCAGACTCTGCCTTGGGAGCCCCTAGGACACCTCCAAGCCCCCCGAGATGCCTCCAAGCCCCCTCAGAGCTCTTCCAAGCCCCCCCTGGGGTGGTCCAGGGAGCTCCTGAGCTACTTCCAGGCCCCTTCCGCTCCCCCTCCGCCCCAGGAGGGGACGCCAGGAGGCTTCTCCCGAGCTCACCCTGGGGGCTGCTGGTGCTGCCCCAGCCGGAGACCAGGCACTGGGTGTTGGGGGGCGGGCAGCGGCGCGGCAGCGCCACCGGCTGGACATGAGGGGTGATGCGGGCAGGGCGCTGCAGCCGCAGCAGCATCAGGTCCCCGTCGTGGCTGCTGGGGTTGTAGCTGGGGTGGATGAAGGCTTTGGCCGAGGGGATGCACTGCTCCGTGCCCTCCTTCGTCGCCAGGCTGTGGTCCCCCATCCGGATGGGGATGGAGCTGGGGGAGGAAGAGGAGGAAGAAAGAAGGAGGAGGAGGAAAGGAGGAGGAGGAGGAGGAGGAAAGAAGGAGGAGGAGGAGGAGGAAAGAAGGAAGAGAAGGAGGAGACAGAGGAAAAAGAGAAGGCAGGGAAGAAGGAAGAGATGGAGGAGAAGAAGAAAGAGGGAGAAAGAACAAGGAGAAGGAGGAGGAGAAGAAGGAAGAGGAGGAAGAGGAGGAGGAAGAGGAAGAAGAGAAGGCAGGGAAGAAGGAGGAGATGGAGGAGAAGAAGGAGGAGGAGGAGGAGAAGAAAGAGGAAGAAGGAACAAGGAGAAGGAGGAGAAGAAGAAAGAGGAGGAGGAGGAAGAGGAGAAGGAAGAGAAGGAGGAGGAGGAGGAAGAGGAGGAAGAGAAGGAAGAGAAGGAAGAGGAGGAGGAAGAAAGAACAAGGAGAAGAAGGAGGAGAAGAAGGAAGTGAAGGAAGAGGAGGAGGAAGAGGAGAAGGAAGAGAAGGAGGAGGAGGAGGAAGAGGAAACCTTCATTGATGGACCCCAACAGAAGGTCACTATGGAAGCCTCCCAGTCCCTCCCAGTCCCTCCCAATCCCCTCCCAGTCCCCTCCCAGTCCCTTCCAGTCCCCTCCCAATCCCTCCCAGTCCCCTCCCAATCTCCTCTCAGTCCCCTCCCAGTCCCCTCCCAATCCCTCCCAGTCCCCTCCCAGCCTCCTCTCAGTCCCCTCCCAGTCCCCTCCCAATCCCTCCCAGTCCCCTCCCAATCTCCTCCCAGTCCCCTCCCAGTCCCCTCCCAATCCCTCCCAGTCCCCTCCCAATCTCCTCTCAGTCCCCTCCCAATCTCCTCCCAGTCCCTCCCAATCCCCTCCCAGCCCCTCCCAGTCCCTCCCAGCCCTACCTCTGGGTGTCGCAGTGGGCGGCGCTCAGCACCCAGCTCCTGCCGATCAGGACCCCCCCGCAGTGGATCTGGCCCTGGGGCCCCAGCAGCACCACCTGGTAGGGATGGCGCCGGCGCTGGCACCGCTGCCCCCCCACGATCCTGTTCTCGTCGCCCGCGGCCGCTGGGGGGCAGCAGAGAGCGGTTCCAGCCCGGGCTGCTCCCCGGCACGGCTCCCGGCACGGCCCAGTGCCTCCCAGTATGGCTCCAAACACCTCCCAGTGCCTCCCAGTATGGCCCAAACCCCTCCCAGTGCCTCCCAGTATGGCTCCAAACCCCTCCCAGTGCCTCCCAGTATGGCTCAAACCCCTCCCAGTGCCTCCCAGTATAGACCAGTGCCTCCCAGTATGGCTCTAAACACCTCCCAGTGCCTCCCAGTATGGCTCCAAGCACCTTCCAGTTCCTCCCAGTGCCTCCCAGTATAGACCAGTGCCTCCCAGTATGGCTCGAAACACCTCCCAGTGCCTCCCAGTATGGCTCCAAGCACCTTCCAGTTCCTCCCAGTGCTTCCCAGTATAGACCAGTGCCTCCCAGTTTGGTCCTACTGCCTTCCAGTTCACTCCCAGTTCCTTCCAGTGCTTCCCAATATGGCTCCAAACACCTCCTAATGCCTCCCAGTACAGACCAGTTCCTCCCAGTGCTCCCAATGCCTCCCACTTTGGCTCAAAACCACCTCCCAGTGCCTCCCAGTATAGACCAGTGCCTCCCAGTATGGCTCCAAACACCTCCCACTTCCTCCCAGTGCCTCCCAGTATGGCTCCAAACACCTCCCAGTGCCTCCCAGTTCTTCCCAGTATGGACCAGTTCCTCCCAGCATGGCTCCGAACACCTCCCAGTTCACTCCCAGTGCCTCCCAGTTCCTCCCAGCATGGTTCCAAACATCAACCATTTCCCTACCAGTTCCCCCCAGTATGGACCCCTTCCAGTATGGACCAGTTCCTCCCAGTGTCTCCCAGTTCCCTCCCAGTTCCTCCCAGTTGCCTCCCAGTGCCCCCAGTGACCTCTCACTTCCCGCCCACTGCCTCCCAGTTGCCTCCCAGTATCTCCCAGTCGCCTCCTGGGAGGTCCTTCTGGGCCACCCAACACCTCCCAGTTCCTCCCAGTTGCCTCCCAGTGCCCCCAGTGACCTCTCACTTCCCACCCACTGCCTCCCAGTTGCCTCCCAGTATCTCCCAGTTGCCTCCTGGGAGGTCCTTCTGGGCCACCCAATACCTCCCAGTTCCTCCCAGTTCCTTCCCAGTGCCCCCAGTGACCTCTCACTTCCCACCCACTGCCTCCCAGTATCTCCCAGTTCCTCCCAGTTCTTTCCCAACACTTCCTCCCCTCCCCTCCTGTGGCCCCCAGTTGCCTCCCAGTTGCCTCCCAGTTGCCTCCCCGTGCCCCCAGTTACCCCCAGATCCCCCCCTCCCCTCCCAGTACACTCCCAGTACATCCCAGTTGCCTCCCAGTTTGCCTCAGTGGCTCCCTGGCTCCTCCCAGTCCTCCCCAGTATCCTCCCTGTGCTCCCAGATCACCTCCAGCTCCTTCCCAGCAGCCTCCCAGTTCCCTCCCAGTGCCTCCCAGTGTCCCCAGTTCACCTCCAGCTCCTTCCCCAGTGCCTCCCTGAGGCCTCCCAGTGTCCCACAGTGCCCTCCCAGTCTGCTCCTAGTGCCTCCCAGTACCCTCCCAGTCTGCTCCCAGTGCCTCCCAGTACCCTCCCAGTCTGCTTCCAGTGCCTCCCAGTGTCCCCCAGTTCCCTCCCAGTGCTTCCCAGTATGCTCCCTGTGCCTCTAGGTGTCCCCCAGTGCCTCCCAGTATGCTCCCAGTGCCCCCCCCAGTCACCTCCAATGCCCTTCCAGTGCTCCCCAGTGCAATCCCAGCATGCTCCCAGTGCCCCCAGTGCCCTGCCAGCATGCTCCCAGTGCCCCCAGTGCCCTCCCAGCATGTTCCCAGTGCCTCCTAGTGCCCTCCCAGCATGTTCCCAGTGCCCCCAGTGCCCTGCCAGCATGCTCCCAGTGCCTCCTAGTGCCCTCCCAGCATGTTCCCAGTGCCTCCTAGTGCCCTCCCAGCATGTTCCCAGTGCCTCCCAGTTCCCCCCAGTGCAATCCCAGCATGCTCCCAGTGCCCCCCAGTGCCTCCCAGCATGCTCCCAGTGCCCCCCAGTGCCTCCCAGTGCCCTCCCAGCATGCTTCCAGTGCCCCCCCAGTGCCTCCCAGCATGCTCCCAGTGCCTCCCAGTGCTCCCCAGTCCCCTCCTAACCCTTTCCCAGCCTCCCAGCGCCTCCCAGTTGATCCCAGTCCCCCCCTGACCGGCAGCCAGCAGCAGCAGCGGCAGGAGGCTCTCCATGGTGGGGAGGAAGAGGAGGAAGAGGAGGAAGGAGGAGGAGGAGAAGGAGGAGGAGGAGGGAGGGCAGCGGGGAGCAGGCTGCGGCTCCTTTAAATCCGCAGCAGCCACACCCGGGCCGGTCCGAGCGGTTCCCGCGCCCAGCGCCTCCCAGCGCCTCCCAGCGCCTCCCAGTAGCTCCCAGTGCCCCCCAGTGCCCCCCACTATGGCCTCCCAGCGCCTCCCAGTGCCCCCCACTATGGCCTCCCAGCACCTCCCAGCGCCTCCCAGTAGCTCCCAGTGCCCCCCAGTGCCCCCCACTATGGCCTCCCAGCACCTCCCAGTGCCTCCCAGTGCCCCCCACTATGGCCTCCCAGCGCCTCCCAGCGCCTCCCAGTAGCTCCCAGTGCCCCCCAGTGCCTCCCAGTGCCCCCCACTATGGCCTCCCAGCGCCTCCCAGCGCCTCCCAGCGCCTCCCAGTAGCTCCCAGTGCCCCCCAGTGCCTCCCAGTGCCCCCCACTATGGCCTCCCAGCACCTCCCAGTGCCCCCCACTATGGCCTCCCAGCACCTCCCAGCGCCTCCCAGTAGCTCCCAGTGCCCCCCAGTGCCTCCCAGTGCCCCCCACTATGGCCTCCCAGCACCTCCCAGTGCCCCCCACTATGGCCTCCCAGCACCTCCCAGTAGCTCCCAGTATGGCCTCCCAGTGCCTCCCAGTATGGCTCCCAGTGCCTCCAGTGCTGCCCAGTATGATGTCCCAGTGCCTCCCAGTTCTTCCCAGTATGATCTCCCAGTGCCTCCCAGTATGGCCTCCCAGTATGGCCTCCCAGTATGGCCTCCCAGTATGGTCCCCAGTAGCTCCCAGTAGCTCCCAGTATCATCCAAGTATCAGCCCAGTGCCTCCTGAGCTCCCAGTGCCTCCCAGTAGCTCCCAGTATGACCTCCCAGTGCCTCCCATTATGACCTCCCAGTACCTCCCAGTGCCTCCCAGTATGGCCTCCCAGTGCCTCCCAGTCGGTCCCAGTATGGTCTCCCAGTGCCTCCCATTATGGCCTCCCAGTACCTCCCAGTGCCTCCCAGTATGGCCTCCCAGTGCCTCCCAGTAACTCCCAGTATGGGCTCCCAGTGCCTCCCATTATGACGTCCCAGTGCCTCCCAGTATGGCCTCCCAGTAGGGTCTCCAGTAGCTCCCAGTGCCTCCCAGTATGGCCTCCCAGTAGCTCCCAGTATCATCCAAGTATCAGCCCAGTGCCTCCTGAGCTCCCAGTGCCTCCCAGTAGCTCCCAGTATAACCTCCCAGTGCCTCCCAGTATGGTCTCCCAGTGCCTCCCATTATGACCTCCCAGTACCTCCCAGTGCCTCCCAGTATGGCCTCCCAGTAGCTCCCAGTGCCTCCCAGTTGGTCCCAGTATGGTCTCCCAGTGCCTCCCATTATGGCCTCCCAGTACCTCCCAGTGCCTCCCAGTATGACCTCCCAGTGCCTCCCAGTATGGCCTCCCAGTGCCTCCCAGTAGCTCCCAGTATGGGCTCCCAGTGCCTCCCATTATGACCTCCCAGCGCCTCCCACTATGGCCTCCCAGCGCCTCCCAGTATGATTCCAGTATCATCCCAGTTCTTCCCCAGTATCCTCCCAGTAGCTCCCAGTGCCATCCAGGGGCTCCCAGTGCCCCCTAGTGGCCTCTTAGTGGCATCCCAGTACCACCCCAGTGCCTCCCAGTTCATCCCAGTTCATTCCAGTGCCCTCCCAGTTGCCCCCACTGCACTCCCAGTTCATCCCAGTTCACCCCAGTGCCCTCCCAGTTGCCCCCAGTGCCCTCCCAGTTCATCCCAGTTCATCCCAGTACCCTCCCAGTTGCCCCCAGTGCCCTCCCAGTTGCCCCCAGTGCCCTCCCTGTCCATTCCAGTATGCTCCCAGTTCATTCCAGTAACTTCCCAGTTCATCCCAGTTCATTCCAGTAACCTCCCAGTTCATCCCAGTGCCCTCCCAGTTCACCCCAGTGCCCTCCCAGTTGCCCCCAGTGCCCTTCCTGTCCATCCCAGTCCCCTCCTAGTCCCCTCCCAGTTCATCCCAGTTCATCCCAGTAACCTGCCAGTTCACCCCAGTGCCCTCCCAGTTGCTCCCAGTGCCCTCCCAGTTCATCCCAGTGCCCTCCCAGTCCCCCACCCAGGTGTCCCCCACCCTGCTGCTGCTGCTGGCACTGGCAGCCTCCTCTTACTGGTTGTACTGGTTTGAACTGGGAGGACCAGTTTGGGGGGACTAGGAAACTGTGGGGGTGGATACTGGGAGCACTGGGAGGGGGAACTGGGAGCACTGGGAGGTGATCTGGAGGGACAGTTCCCCCTCCCAGCGCTCCCAGTGCCCCCACTGCTCCCAGTGCCCCCAGTGCTCCCAGTGCCCCCTCCCAGTGCCCCCAGTGCTCCCAGTGCTCCCAGTGCCCCCTCCCAGTGCCCCCACTGCTCCCAGTGCCCCCAGTGCTCCCAGTGCCCCCAGTTCCCCCTCCCAGTGCCCCCAGTGCTCCCAGTGCTCCCAGTGCCCCCTCCCAGTGCTCCCAGTGCTTCCAGTGCCCCCAGTGCCCCCTCCCAGTGCCCCCACTGCTCCCAGTGCCCCCAGTGCCCCCAGTTTCCCCACCCAGTGCCCCCAGTGCTCCCAGTGCCCCCAGTTCCCCCTCCCAGTGCCCCCAGTGCTCCCAGTGCCCCCAGTTCCCCCTCCCAGTGCCCCCAGTGCTCCCAGTGCCCCCAGTTCCCCCAGTGCCCCCAGTGCTCCCAGTGCTCCCAGTGCCCCCAGTTCCCCCAGTGCCCCCAGTGCTCCCAGTGCCCCCAGTTCCCCCTCCCAGTGCCCCCAGTGCTCCCAGTGCTCCCAGTGCCCCCAGTTCCCCCTCCCAGTGCCCCCAGTGCTCCCAGTGCCCCCAGTGCTCCCAGTGCCCCCAGTTCCCCCTCCCAGTGCCCCCACTGCCCCCAGTGCTCCCAGTGCTCCCAGTGCTTCCAGTGCCCCCAGTTCCTCCTCCCAGTGCCCCCAGTTCCCCCTCCCAGTGCCCCCAGTGCTCCCAGTGCTCCCAGTTCCCCCTCCCAGTGCCCCCAGTGCTGGTGCTCCCAGTGCTCCCAGTGACCCCAGTTCCCCCACCCAGTGCCCCCACTGCCCCCAGTGCTCCCAGTGCCCCCCTCCCAGTGCTCCCAGTGCTTCCAGTGCCCCCAGTGCCCCCAGTTCCCCCTCCCAGTGCTCCCAGTGCCCCCAGTGCCCCCTCCTAGTGCTCCCAGTGCCCCCAGTGCTCCCAGTTCCCCCTCCCAGTGCTCCCAGTGCCCCCAGTGCCCCCAGTTCCCCCTCCCAGTGCCCCCAGTGCTCCCACTGCCCCCAGTGCTCCCAGTGCCCCCAGTGCTCCCAGTGTCCCCCTCCCAGTGCTCCCAGTGCCCCCAGTTGCCCCTCCCAGTGCCCCCAGTGCTCCCAGTGCCCCCAGTTCCCCCTCCCAGTGCTCCCAGTGCTCCCAGTGCCCCCAGTTCCCCCTCCCAGTGCTCCCAGTGCTTCCAGTGCCCCCAGTTCCCCCTCCCAGTGCCCCCAGTGCTCCCAGTGTCCCCCTCCCAGTGCTCCCAGTGCCCCCAGTATACCCTCCCAGTGCTCCCAGTGCTCCCAGTGCCCCCAGTTCCCCATCCCAGTGCTCCCAGTGCTTCCAGTGCCCCCAGTTCCCCCTCCCAGTGCCCCCAGTGCTCGTGCTCCCAGTGCTCCCAGTGCCTCCAGTTCCCCCTCCCAGTGCCCCCACTGCCCCCAGTGCTCCCAGTGCCCCCCTCCCAGTGCTCCCAGTGCTTCCAGTGCCCCCAGTGCCCCCTCCCAGTGCCCCCAGTGCCCCCAGTTCCCTCTCCCAGTGCCCCCAGTTCCCCCTCCCAGTGCCCCCAGTGCTCGTGCTCCCAGTGCTCCCAGTTCCCCCTCCCAGTGCCCCCACTGCCCCCAGTGCTCCCAGTGCCCCCCTCCCAGTGCTACCGGTGCTCCCAGTGCTTCCAGTGCCCCCAGTTCCCCCTCCCAGTGCCCCCAGTTCCCCCTCCCAGTGTTCCCAGTGCCCCCAGTTCCCCCTCCCAGTGCTCCCAGTGCCCCCAGTTTCCCCTCCCAGTGCCCCCGGGGACACCCAGCCCCCCCCCGGGGATACCCCTAGCCCCCCCGGGGTACACCCAGCCCCACTCCGGGTACAACGAAGCCCCACCCTGGGCTACACCCAGCCCCCCCCCGGGGGTACACCCAGCCCCCCCCCCCGGGGATACCCCCAACTGCCCCCCAGGGCTCTTTCCTGCCCCCCCACCCTGCCCTGGTGCCCCGCCCCACCCTGGTGCCCCACCCTGCCCTGCCCTGGTGCCCCGCCCTGCCCTGGTGCCCCGCCCTGCCCTGGTGCCCCGCCCCCTAGCGCAGGCAGCGGCCAGCCCTGGAGCCCCTCTTGCAGTGGCTGTGGAGGGGCTGGGAGGTGGCCAGGGCAGGGCCCGCGGCAGGGGCCCCAGAGGCCTCCCCAGCTGCCCTGGACACCCCCAGGCCGCTCAGTGTCCTTCCTGAGCTGAGGAGCCCAGAGCTGGACACGACTCCAGCTGTGGCCTGAGCAGTGCTGAGCACAGGGCAGGATGAGCTCCCTGCTGCTGGCCACGCTGCCCCTGCTGCAGGCCAAGATGCTCTCGGCCCTCTTGGCCCCCTGGGCACACCGCTGGCTCCTGTTCTGCTGTCGCTCGGCTCCCCCAGGGCCCTCTCTGCCTGGCAGCTCCCAGCCCAGGCTGGCTGAGGCTCTGCCCGGCCTGACCCCCTGTGGGCTGCCCCTGCCCCTGGCAGGGGGCTCGGAGCTGGCTGACCCTCGGGGTCCCCTCCAGCCCTGGCTGATTCTGTGATCAGAAAGAGGCAGAGAGGAGCCCTGCTGATGCCGGGTGGGGGAGCAGGGTATTATGGGATGGAAGAGCTGGCTCCCTGTGCCCACCCGCCGGGCTGCAGCCTTCTGGGACATGCCTGAGCCGCCACGGGAGCTCAGATGGGGGCAAGGCTGAGAGTATCTCCCCCTGCTCCCCCTCCTGCCCTGCTCCCCCTCCTCCTCCCCTGCTCCCCCCCCCACCTGCTCCCCCTCCACCTGCCCTGCTCCCCCTCCTGCCCTGCTCCCCCTCCTGCCCTGCTCCCCCTCCTCCTCCCCTGCTCCCCCCCCGCCTGCTCCCCCTCCTCCTGCCCTGCTCCCCCTCCTGCCCTGCTCCCCCTCTTCTGTGCCTGGGGTGCTCCTGGCTGTGCCTTGGGATCCCTTCTGTGCCTGGGCTGCTCCTGGCTGTGCCTTGGGATCCCTTCTGTGCCTGGGCTGCTCCTGGCTGTGCCTTGGGATCCCTTCTGTGCCTGGGCTGCTCCTGGCTGTGCCTTGGGATCCCTTCTGTGCCTGGGCAGCTCCTGGCTGTGCCTTGGGATCCCTTCTGTGCCTGGGCAGCTCCTGGCTCTGCTTTGGGATCCCTTCTGTGCCTGGGCTGCTCCTGGCTCTGCTTTGGGATCCCTTCTGTGCCTGGGCTGCTCCTGGCTCTGCTTTGGGATCCTTTCTGTGCCTGGGCTGCTCCTGGCTCTGCTTTGGGATCCCTTCTGTGCCTGGGGTGCTGTGTGAAACCTTCCCTGCCCCTCTGGTCAGACCTCCCACTGCTCCTGCACTCCCTCTGTCTGAGCCTCACCTCTCCTGCCCTGGGGGGAGGCAAGGGAGGCTCTGCCTTCCAACCCACCTCACCCTCCTTCACCCTGCCTGACTCTGCTGCTTGCTGCTCCAGCTCCTGGCAGGAGAGCTGGGTAGTGCCCTGCTTGGCTGCTGCATAAGGAGCCAGCAGCCAGCTGGCAGCCAGGCACCGGTGCTGGCCCCCAGGGACCAGGGCTGGGCCCCAGCCTGTTCCAGATCTTCATTGATGACCTGGAGGAGGGCAGCAGCAGTACACTTGCAGATGGCACCAAGCTGGGGGCAGGAGTTGAGCTGTTAGAGGGTAGAAGGGCTCTGCAGAGGGACCTTGCCAGGCTGGGCAGATGGGCAGAGTACAACAGGATGGCATTCAACAAGTCCAAGTGCCAGGGGCTGTACTTTGGCCACAGCAACCCCAGGCAGAGCTACAGGCTGGGGTGAGAGTGGCTGAGAGCAGCCAGGCAGAAAGGGACCTGGGGGTGCTGGTCGATGGTAGGCTGAACATGAGCCTGCAGTGTGCCCAGGCAGCCAAGAGGGCCAATGGCATCCTGGCCTGCATCAGGAACAGTGTGGCCAGCAGGAGCAGGGAACTCATTGTGCCCTGTGCTCAGCACTGCTCAGGCCACACCTTGAGCCCTGTGTCCAGTTCTGGGCCCCTCAGGTTAGGAAAGATGTTGAGCTGCTGGAAGGTGTCCAGAGAAGGGCAACAAAGCTGGGGAGGGGTCTGGAGCACAGCCCTGTGAGGAGAGGCTGAGGGAGCTGGGGTTGCTTAGCCTGGAGAAGAGGAGGCTCAGGGGAGACCTTCTTGCTCTCTCCAACTCCCTGCAGGGAGGTTGTAGCCAGCTGGGGGTTGGTCTCTTCTGCCAGGCCCCCAGCCCCAGAACAAGAGGACACAGTCTCAAGCTGTGCCAGGGGAGGTTTGGGATGGAGGTAAGGAGAAAGTTCTTCCCAGAGAGAGTTGTTGGCCACTGGGATGTGCTGCCCAGGGAGGTGGTGGAGTCCCCATCCCTGGAGGTGTTCCAGAGGGGACTGGACTTGGCACTGGGTGCCATGGTGTGGTCAGGAGGTGCTGGGTGCCAGGTGGCACTGGGTGATCTCTGAGGTCTCTCCAGCCCTGGGGCTGCTCTGATTGTGTGGGAGGGGAGGGAGGGAGGGAGGGAGGCTCTGCCCTTCACCCCAGGTGGCCGCAGCGGGGGGCACCCAGCCCGGAGCGGCACCGAGGGCTGCTGGGCACGGAGAGCCCCTGCACAGGCTGCTGAGGAGTGCAGAGGGCAGGAGGGAGGAGAACTCAGAGCTTCCTTGAGCAGCTCCCAGCAGGCTGTGAGCCAGGCCGGCAGAGCCCCAGCCGAGGCCTCTGGAGCGCCGCTGGGCGCAGCGCCGGAGCCGCACAGCCCTGCCGGCCTCCCCCTGCCTCCCACGGCCCCGGCCGGGCCCTCGGCGGCTGCCGCAGGAGCAGAGCGCTGCAGGGCTGCTGAGGGCTCCCAGTCCCTCCCAGTGCTCCCAGTTCCCCTCCCAGTGCTCCCAGTTCCCCCTCCCAATTCCCCTCCCAGTGCTCCCAGTTCCCCCTCCCAGTGCTCCCAGTCCACCGCCCAGTGCTCCCAGTGCTCCCAGTTCCCCCTTCCAGTGCTCCCAGTTCCCCTCCCAGTGCTCCCAGTCCACCGCCCAGTGCTCCCAATTCCCCTTTCCAGTGCTCCCAGTTCCCCCTCACAGTGCTCCCAGTCCACTGCCCAGTGCTCCCAGTGCTCCCAATTCCCCCTTCCAGTGCTCCCAGTTCCCCTCCCAGTGCTCCCAGTCTCTCCCAGTGCTCCCCGTTCCCCTCCCAGTGCTCCCAGTGCTCCCAGTTTCATGACTCCAACTCTTTCCTCTGTCTCCATTGTTTCTTTATTTTTGCTGTTGTCTCCTCCCGGTTTGGGTCCAGTATGGTCCAGTGTGGTCCAGTATGGTCCAGTTTGGTTCCAGTTTTGGTCCAGTATCATCCAGTAGGGTCCAGTTTGGGACCAGTATGGTCCAGTTTGGTTCCAGTTTTGGTCCAGTATCATCCAGTAGGGTCCAGTTTGGGACCAGTCTGGTCCAGTTTTGGTCCAGTATCATCCAGTATGGTCTGGTTTGGGACCAGTAGGGTCCAGTTTGGTTGCAGTGTGGTCCAGTTTTTGTCCAGTAAGGTCCAGTTTGGCTCCAGTATCATCCAGTAGGATCCAGTTTGGGTCCAGTATCATCCAGTAGGGTCCAGTTTGGGACCATTTGTTGTTGGTGGTAGAACCTCATGGCCAGGTTGGGTGGTTGGACACTGGAGAGGGTGATGGTGATGATGAAGATGAAGAAGATGATGCTGTTGCTGCTGCTGATGTGGAGCCTCATGGCCATGTTGGGTGGTTGGACACTGCAGAGGGTGATGATGTTGATGATGAAGATGATGATGGTGATGATGTTGATGATGCTGCTGGTGGTGGTGATGATGATGATGAAGATGCTGGGGGGTGATGCTGGGGGGGACCTCATGGCCAGGTTGGGTGGTTGGATGCTGGAGAGGGTGATGGTGATGATGAAGATGATGAAGATGAAGATGCTGCAGACGCTGCAGATGGGACCTCATGGCCAGGTTGGGTGGTAGGACACTGCAGAGGGTGATGGTGGTGATCATGATGAAGATGAAGATGATGATGGTGGTGGAAATGATGAAGAAGGTGGTGATGATGAAGATGAAGAAGATGATGCTGATGCTGGTGATGCTTGTGGAGCCTCATGGCCGTGTTGGGTGGCTGGACACTGCAGAGGGTGATGGTGATGAAGATGATGGTGATGATGATGAAGATGTTGGTGATGGTGATAATGTTGATGATGCTGCTGGTGGTGGTGATGATGAAGATGGTGATGATGAAGATGAAGATGCTGCAGATGGTGCAGGTGGGACCTCATGGCCGTGTTGGGTGGTTGGACACTGCAGAGGGTGATGGTGATGAAGATGATGATGATGATGATGAAGATGATGATGATGAAGATGGTGATGATGGTGATGATGATGATGAAGATGATGAAGATGATGATGATGATGGTGCTGGTGGTGGTGATGATGATGATGAAGATGATGATGATGGTGATGATGGTGCTGGTGGTGATGATGAAGATGATGAAGATGATGCTGGTGGTGGTGATGATGATGGTGATGATGGTGCTGGTGGTGGTGATGATGGTGCTGGTGGTGATGATGATGAAGAAGAAGATGCCGATGCTGGTGATGCTGGGGGGACCTCACGGCCGTGTTGGGCAGGTTGGGCAGTTGGACGCTGGAGAGGGTGATGGTGATGATGAAGATGCTGCAGATGCTGCAGATGCTGCAGGTGGGACCTCATGGCCAGGTTGGGCGGTTGGACGCCGGAGAGAGCGACGGCGATGAGGCCGAAGGCGCCGACGAGGCCGCTGCGGGCGATGGAGCTGCCGGGGCGGCGGTGCCGGCGCTGGGGCCTCAGGGCCGGCGGATGACGCCGCGGATCCAGGCGGAGGCGGTGCAGACGTTGGAGTAGACTCCGGGCTGGCCGCGGCGGCCGCACACGGCCATGCCCCAGGACACCACCCCCTGCAGCACGCCGCCGCACACCAGCGGGCCCCCGGAGTCGCCCTGCGGAGACAAACACAGCACCACCGGAGCCAGGCGGCACCACCGGAGCCAGACTCAGCACCACCGGAGCCAGGCGGCACCACCGGAGCCAGACTCAGCACCACCGGAGCCAGGCGGCACCACCGGAGCCACACTCAGCACCACCGGAGCCAGGCGGCACCACTGGAGCCACACTCAGCACCACCGGAGCCAGGCGGCACCACCAGAACCAGGCGGAACCCCTGGAGCCACACTCAGCACCACCGGAGCCAGGCGGCACCACTGGAGCCACACTCAGCACCACCGGAACCAGGCGGCACCACCGGAGCCACACTCAGCACCACCGGAGCCAGGCGGCACCACCGGAGCCACACTCAGCACCACCGGAGCCAGGCGGCACCCCCGGAGCCACACTCGGCACCCCCGGAGCCAGACTCAGCACCACCGGAGCCACACTCAGCACCACCGGAGCCAGGCAGCACCACCGGAGCCACACTCAGCACCACCGGAGCCAGGCGGCACCACCAGAGCCACACTCAGCACCCCCGGAGCCAGGCGGCACCACCGGAGCCACACTCAGCACCACCGGAGCCAAGCAACAACCCAGGAGCCAGGCAGCACCCCCGGAGCCACACTCAGCACCCCCGGAGCCACACTCAGCATCCCTGGAGCCAAGCAACAGCCCAGGAGCCAGGCAGCACCCCCGGAGCCACACTCAGCACCCCCGGAGCCAAGCAACAACCCAGGAGCCAGGCAGCACCACCGGAGCCACACTCAGCACCCCCGGAGCCAGACTCAGCACCACCGGAGCCACACTCAGCACCACCGGAGCCAGGCAACAACCCAGGAGCCAGGCAGCACCACCGGAGCCACACTCAGCACCCCCGGAGCCACACTCAGCATCCCTGGAGCCAGGCGGCACCCCCAGAGCCACATTCAGCACCCCCGGAGCCACACTCAGCACCACCGGAGCCAGGCAGCACCCCCGGAGCCACACTCAGCACCCCCGGAGCCAGACTCAGCACCCCTGGAGCCAGACTCAGCACCCCTGGAGCCAGACTCAGCACCACCAGAGCCAGGCAACAACCCAGGAGCCAGGCAGCACCACCGGAGCCACACTCAGCACCACCGGAGCCAGACTCAGCACCCCTGGAGCCACACTCAGCACCACCGGAGCCAGACTCAGCACCCCTGGAGCCACACTCAGCACCCCTGGAGCCACACTCAGCATCACCGGAGCCACACTCAGCACCACCAGAGCCAGGCAACAACCCAGGAGCCAGGCAGCACCACCGGAGCCACACTCAGCACCCCCGGAGCCACACTCAGCATCCCTGGAGCCAGGCGGCACCCCCAGAGCCACATTCAGCACCCCCGGAGCCACACTCAGCACCACCGGAGCCAGGCAGCACCCCCGGAGCCACACTCAGCACCCCCGGAGCCAGACTCAGCACCCCTGGAGCCAGACTCAGCACCCCTGGAGCCAGACTCAGCACCACCGGAGCCAGGCAACAACCCAGGAGCCAGGCAGCACCACCGGAGCCACACTCAGCACCACCGGAGCCAGACTCAGCACCCCTGGAGCCACACTCAGCACCACCGGAGCCAGACTCAGCACCCCTGGAGCCACACTCAGCACCCCTGGAGCCACACTCAGCATCACCGGAGCCACACTCAGCACCACCAGAGCCAGGCAACAACCCAGGAGCCAGGCAGCACCACCGGAGCCACACTCAGCACCACCGGAGCCAGACTCAGCACCCCTGGAGCCACACTCAGCACCACCGGAGCCAGACTCAGCACCCCTGGAGCCACACTCAGCACCCCTGGAGCCACACTCAGCATCACCGGAGCCACACTCAGCACCACCAGAGCCAGGCAACAACCCAGGAGCCAGGCAGCACCACCGGAGCCAGGCAGCACCCCCGGAGCCACACTCAGCACCCCCGGAGCCACACTCAGCACCCCTGGAGCCAGGCAGCACCCCCGGAGCCACACTCAACACCCCCGGAGCCAGGCAGCAACCCAGGAGCCAGGCAGCACCACCCGAGCCAGGCAGCAACCCAGGAGCCAGGCAGCACCATCCGAGCCAGGCAGCAACCCAGGAGCCAGGCAGCACCACCCGAGCCAGGCAGCAACCCAGGAGCCAGGCAGCACCACCCGAGCCAGGCAGCAACCCAGGAGCCAGGCAGCAACCCAGGAGCCAGGCAGCACCACCCGAGCCAGGCAGCAACCCAGGAGCCAGGCAGCACCACCCGAGCCAGGCAGCAACCCAGGAGCCAGGCAGCAACCCGGGAGCCAGGCAGCACCATCCGAGCCAGGCAGCAACCTGGGAGCCAGGCAGCACCACCCGAGCCAGGCAGCAACCCAGGAGCCAGGCAGCACCACCCGAGCCAGGCAGCAGCCCTGGAGCCAGGCAGCACCACCCGAGCCAGGCAGCAGCCCTGGAGCCAGGCAGCACCCCCGGAGCCTGCAGGCCCAGCACAACCTCCCCTGGGAGCAGGGTCAGGGCACAGCCTTCCCTGCAGCCGCCCCCAAAGCCTCAAGCTTCCAGGAGCCACCTCCAGGCCTCTGCCAAGAAGGTCTTGGGTGGGTCCTAACCCCAGCTCCAGGTCCCTCCCTACAGCTCCAGGTCCCTCCCTACAGCTCCAGGTCCCTCCCCAGCTCCATCTCCACCCCCATTTCCATCACCTATCCAGAAGGTCTTTGGTGGGACCCCAAAGCTTGGTAGGACCCCAAAGCTTGGTGGGTCTCATCCCCAGCTCCAGGTCCCTACCCACAGCTCCATCTCCATCCCCTGCTCCTGGGCTCCTCCACGAAGGTCTTTGATGGGAACCCAAAGCTTGGTGGGACCCAACCCCAGCTCCAGGTCCATCCCCAGCTCCATCTCCATCCCCACCTCCAGGTATCCTCCAAGAAGGTCTTTGGTGGACATCCAAAGCTTGGTTGGACCCAACCCCAGCTCCAGGTCCATCCCCACAGCTCCAGAACCCTCCCCACAGCTCCATCTCCAGGGCTCCCCTAAGAAGGTCTTTGGTGGGACCTGAAAGCTTGGCTGGGACTCAACCACAGCTCCAGGGCTCCTCCAAGAAGGTCCTTGGTGGGACCCCAAAGCTTGGTTGGACCCAACCCCAGCTCCAGGTCCATCCCCACCCCCATCTCCTACCCAGAAGGTCCTTGGTGGGACCCCAAAGCTTGGTGGGATCCAACCCCAGCTCCAGGTCCATCCGCACAGCTCCATCTCCTCTCCAGAAGCCCTTTGGTGGGAGCCCAACCTTCACCTTCCCTTCCCCCCTCCTCTTGAGGGACCACCTGGAGGCCTCTGGCACCTCCCGGGCGCCCCCTGGTGGCCCTCTCCCGGTGGCTTCCCTGCAGGTGGTGGTGGTGGAGATGGAGGAGAGGTCCTCACCTGGCAGGAGTCGATGCCCCCCTGGGGCACCCCAGCGCAGAACATGTTGGGGGTGATGGAGCTGCCATAGGCCCTGGAGCAGGAGGACCTCCCAAAGGTCTGGATGGAGGCACATTGGAGCTTCTGGGGCAGCTTGGCTGGGAGTGGAGCAGACACAGTCAGGAGGAGCTCCAAGACCCAGCAGAAGGTCCCAGAGCCGGTCAGGATAAGGTCCAAGCCAGCCTCCAGCCAAGCCTGGAGGCATCTGAGGAGGCTTCCTGCCAGGTGGCCTCCAGGGGAGGCTGAGGCCAAGGGAGCCTCCTCCAGGGAGGTTCCTGAGCATCAGGAGGTCACCTCGGGGGCTCCTTGGAGAACCTTCTCTGCCCACCTGCTGTGGAGCTCCTGGGGGGGGGGCACCTGAGAAGGTCTCCTTGGGGAGGTCTCTCCTCCTTCTCTCCCTCCCTCCCTCCCACCACCTTCTCCACCACCTTCTCCCCCAGCTTCTGCCCAACCTCCAGGGGACTTGGTGGTGCCCCAAGTTCTTCACCACCTCCATGTTCTCCACCACCCTCAACCTCTCCACCTCCACCACTACCTTCTCTTCTCCACCTTCACCTTCTCCACCACCTCCAACTGCTCCATCCCCAACTTCTTCACCCCTAACTTCTCCACCCCCACCTCTACCCCAACCTTCTCCACCCCATCTCCACCACCTTCTCCACCCCTACTTCCACCCCAACCTTCTCCACCCCCACCTCCACTCCAACCTTCTCCACCCCATCTCCACCACCTTCTCCACCCCCACCTTCACCCCCCCAACCTTCTCCACCCCCATCTCCACCACCTTCTCCACCCCAACCTTCTCCTTCCCCTTGCCCCTCCCCCCCAGCTCCTGCCCTACCTCCAGGGGACCTGGTGGTGCCCCAGCCGGAGACGCTGCACCTCATGCCCTCCGTGGGGCACCTGCTGGCCAGCCTGATCTTCTTGATGGTGCTGCTGAAGCTCACAGGCCTGTTCAGCCTCAGCAGCATGAAGTCGTTGTCGTTCCGCCGGGGGTTGTAGCGGGGGTGGACCTGGACCTTCTGGATGGTCCTCACCTCCCCGGTGCCCTCCCGCAGGGTGTCCGTCCCGATCAGCACCCTCAGGTCCCTGCCCCGGGGGGGAGAAGGTCAGGAGGTCACTCTTGGGCCCACCAAGAGGCTTGGAGGGCGAGGGGGAGGGCTCAAGGGTTGGCCATCAAGGAGAAGATCCTCAAGGGTTGGCCAGCAAGAGGCTGGCCACCAAGGAGAAGGTCTTAAGGGTTGGTTATCAAGGAGCAGATCCTCAAGGGCTGATCATTGAGAAGGCCTCAAGGGTTGGTTGTCAAGAAGGCCTTAAGGGTTGGCCAGCAAGAGGTTGGCCACCAAGGAGAAGGCCTCAAGGGTTGACCAGCAAGAGGTTGGCCACCAAGGAGAAGGGCTCAAGAGCTGGCACAACAGGAGAATGCCTCAAGAGTTGGCCACCAGGGAGAAGGCCTCAAGGGTTGACCACAAAGGAAAAGGCCTTGAGGGTTGGGCACCAAGCAGAAAGCCTCAAGGATGGGCCATCAAGGAGAAGGCCTCAAGGGTTGGCCACCAAGGAGAAGGCCTCAAGGGTTGAGCACCAAGGACAGGGTCTCAAGGGGTGGCCAACCAACCCTTGAGGTCCATCAACCCTTGAGAACCACCAACTCTTGAGGACCACCAACCCTTGAGGACCACTAACTCTTGCGGACCACCAATCCTTCAGGACCACCAACCCTTACTGACCACCAACCCTTGAGGACCACCAAGCCTTGCTGACGACCAAGCCTTGCTGACCACCCAACCCTTGCTGACCACCCAACCCTTGAGGACAACCAAGCCTTGTGACCACCAAGCCTTGCGGACCACCAAGCCTTGCGGACCACCCAACCCTTGAGGACCACCAAGCCTTGCTGACCACCAACCCTTGAGGACCACCAAGCCTTGCGGACCACCAAGCCTTGCTGACCACCCAACCCTTGAGGACCACCAAGCCTTGTGACCACCAAGCCTTGCGGACCACCATCCCTTGCGGACCACCAACCCTTGAGGACCACCAACCCTTGAGGACCACCAACCCTTGAGGACCACCCAAGCCTTCCTGACCACCAACCCTTGCTGACCACTAAGCCTTGTGGACCACCAACCCTTGCAGACCACCAAGCCTTGCTGACCACCCAACCCTTGAGGACCACCAAGCCTTGCTGACCACCCAACCTTTGCTGACCACCCAAGCCTTCCTGAAAACCAACCCTTGCTGACCACCAAGCCTTGCAGACCACCCAACCCTTGCTGACCACCAAGCCTTGCGGACCACCCAACCCTTGCTGACCACCAAGCCTTGCGGACCACCAACCCTTGAGGACCACCAAGCCTTGAGGACCACCAACCCTTGCTGACCACCCAACCCTTGCTGACCACCCAACCCTTGCTGACCACCAAGCCTTGCTGAACACCAAGCCTTGCTGACCACCAACCCTTGCGGACCACCAACCCTTGAGGACCACCCAAGCCTTGCTGACCACCAACCCTTACTGACTACCAAGCCTTGAGGACCACCAAGCCTTGCTGACCACCAACCCTTGCAGACCACCATCCCTTGTGGACCACCCAAGCCTTGCTGACCACCAACCCTTACTGACTACCAAGCCTTGAGGACCACCAAGCCTTGCTGACCACCAAGCCTTGCTGACCACCAAGCCTTGAGGACCACCATCCCTTGCGGACCACCAACCCTTGCGGACCACCCAACCCTTGCGGACCACCCAACCCTTGCTGACCACCAACCCTTGCGGACCACCAAGCCTTGCTGACCACTCAACCCTTGCTGACCACCCAACCCTTGCTGACCACCAAGCCTTGAGGACCACCAACCCTTACTGACCACCAACCCTTGCTGACCACCCAACCCTTGAGGACCACCAAGCCTTGCTGACCACCAACCCTTGCGGACCACCATCCCTTGCGGACCACCCAAGCCTTGCTGACCACCAACCCTTGCGGACCACCATCCCTTGCGGACCACCAACCCTTGCGGACCACCCACCCTTGCTGACCACCAACCTTTGAGGACCACCAAGCCTTGCTGACCACCCAAGCCTTGCTGACCACCCAACCTTTGCGGACCACCCAGCCGTGCAGACCACCCAGCCCGTGCGGACCACCAACCCTTGCTGACCACCCACCCTTGAGGAAAACCCACCCTTGCGGACCACCCAACCCGTGCTGACCACCAAGCCTTGCTGACCACCAACCCTTACTGACCACCAACCCTTGAGGACCACCCAACCCTTGCTGACCACCCACCCTTGCTGACCACCCAGCCGCGCGGACCACCCAGCCCGTGCGGACCACCAACCCTTGCTGACCACCCACCCTTGAGGACCACCAAGCCTTGAGGACCACCAAGCCTTGCTGACCACCAACCCTTGCGGACCACCCAACCCTTGCTGACCACCAAGCCTTGCTGACCACCAAGCCTTGAGGACCACCAAGCCTTGCTGAACACTCAACCCTTGCTGACCACCAGCCCTTGCTGACCACCAGCCCTTGCTGACCACCAGCCCTTGCTGACCACCCATGCCTCAAGGACCTGCTCGGTGAGGCCCTGCCACTGCTCTCACCTGGTTGGCTGCTTGCAGTGGGCGGCGGTCAGCACCCATTGGGCGTCGATGAGGCTGCCCCCGCAGAGGATCTGCCCCCTCTTGACGATGGCCACCTGGAAGGGCCTGCTGGAGATGGAGCAGGGCACGCCTCCGATGATCCGCGACTCGTCCACGGGGTCTGCGGGACCACAGCTCCAGCTCAGCCCGGAGCGGCCTCAGGGCCACCACAAACCACCTCCAGCAGCTCCAAAGCCCTCCCAAGAAGACCAAAACCATCCCAAGAAGCTCCAAAACCATCTCAAGAAGATCCAAAACCATCTCAAGAAGGCCCCAAACCATCTCAAGACCCAAAATCAGCTTAGAAAGACCCAAAACCACCTCAAGAAGGTCCAAAACCATCTCAAGAAGATAAAAAACCATCCCAAGAAGGTCCAAAACCATCTCAAGGAGACCCAAAAGCATCTCCAGAAGACCCAAAAGCATCTCCATGATGACCTCCAAGCCTTGGCCACCTCCATGAAGGCCTTGGCACCTCCAGAGCTGCTCCACCAATGCTGTTCCCACCCCTGAGTTGTCCTCCAAGGCCACCAGGAGGCCCTCCCTGGCCCTGACTTCTTCTCCACCTCTTTCCTCAGGACCTTCTGGGAGGGGACCTCCGAGGGAGGACCTTCCCCAGGCCCCAGCTGGTGACACATCTCCAGGAGAGCCACCCTGGAGGAGGCCAAGCTGGTAGGACCTGCTCCATGGGTGGCTCCTCCTGGCCCCAGGGTGGAGTCAACGGCACCAGGAGAAGTCCTGAGGTCAGGAGGAGCCAGGTGAGGACATCCCTGAGGAATGTGAGGCCCTTCCAACCCCCCCTGGAGATGTCCTCCAAGGCACCTCCTCAGCTTCCAGGGCTTTGGAGGCATCTCCTCAGGCTTTAGTTGGCCCCAGGAGCATCTACCAAGGCTTTAGGTGGCCACCTCTATGAGGACTTCCAACCTTTGAGCTTCTCCAACCATTGACCTCCTCCATGACAAGCTCCAGCCTTTGACCCTCTTGAACCTTTGACCTCCTCCATGAGGACCTCCAACCTTTGAGCTTCTCCAACCTCTGACCACCTCCATGAAGACCTCCAACCTTTGATCTTCTCCAACCTTTGACCTTCTCCATGAAGACCTCCAACCATTGAACCTTCTCCACCCTTTGACCACCTCCATGAAGACCTCCAAGCCATGAAGACCTCCAAACTTTGACCTTCTCCATGAAGACCTCCAACCATTGAACCTTCTCCACCCTTTGACCACCTCCATGAAGACCTCCAAGCCATGAAGACCTCCAAACTTTGACCTCCATGAAGACCTCCAGCCTTTGACCTTCTCCAACCTTTGACCACCTCCATGAAGACCTCCAAGCCATGAAGACCTCCAACCTTTGACCTTCTCCAGCCTTTGAACCTTCTCCATGAAGACCTCCAAGCCATGAAGACCTCCACCCATTGAACCTTCTCCAACCTGTGAACCTTCTCCAACCTCTGAACCTCCACCCTTTGGCCACCTCCAAGGTGGCTTCCAGCCCAGGTGGCTCCGGGCCAGGCCGGCTGCTGCCAGTTGGGACATCGGAATGCGGCGCTGGGGCTGGTGGGACAGGTTCCTGCTGCTGGGACCTCACTTGGACCTTCCTTGGGTGGTGGTGGGAGACGCCCAACCTGCTGGCATCTGCTCTCCATCCGGTCCTGGAGCTGCTGCCAACCACCTGCAGACCTTCAGACCCTTGGGTTGGAGGCCTGGCCTTGACCTTGAGGATCTGGAGGGGGCTGGAAGCCACCAAGCTCCTTGGAGGCATCTCAGAGGCTTCCTTGGAGGCATCTCAGAGGCTTCCTTGGAGGCATCTCAGAGGCTTCCTTGGAGGCATCTCAGAGGCTTCCTTGGAGGGTTGTGGATGGGAACCACTTGGAGATCTCCAAACCCTTGGGGTAGAGGCCCAAGGCTTGGCCTAGAGGATCTGGAGGGCAACCAGGAGCTTCTTGGAGGCATCTCAGAGGCTTCCTTGGAGGCATCTCAGAAGCTTCCTTGGAGGGTTGTGGATGGGAACCACTTGGAGATCTCCAAACCCTTGGGGTAGAGGCCCAAGGCTTGGCCTAGAGGATCTGGAGGGCAACCAGGAACTCCTTGGAGGCATCTCAGAGGCTTCCTTGGAGGCATCTCAGAGGCTTCCTTGGAGGTGGTGGGTGGCAACCACCTGGAGACCTTCAGACCCTTGGGTTGGAGGCCTGGGCTTGGCCTTGAGGATCTGGAGGGGGCTGGAAGCCACCAAGCTCCTTGGAGGCATCTCAGAGGCTTCCTTGGAGGGTTGTGGATGGGAGCCATCTGGAAATCATCTTCAAACCCTTGGGTTGAAGCCCAGGGCTTGGCCTCAAGGATCTGGAGGGCCACCAGGAGGGGCTGGAAGCCTCCAAGCTCCTTGGAGGCATCTCAGGGGCTTGCTGGAGCCCCCCTGGTGGAAGGTGCCCAGAGGTCAAGGAACCCAACCCCAGGTGGGGTCTCCCTGCCTGCTGCTGGGCCCCAGAAGCTCCCCAGAAGTCTCCAACCCTGCCCACGGTGGCCTCCAGCCCAAGGCCTGCCCCATGGTCACCTTCTCCAGGTCCATCACCCTTGGGCCTCCTCCCTGGCTGGAGGAAGGATCACCAAGAGGCCACCTCGGGCTGGAGGCCTTCAGCCCATGGAGGTCCTCCTCCAGCAGGGGTGGCTCAGGAGGTGTCCTGGAGGTGCCTGAAGGCCAGAGGAGGCTGGAGCTCAGCCAGGGCCTTCTCCTGACTCTGCTGAAGCCTTCCCAGCAGGCAGGAGATGACTTCTGCCCAGCCCTGGCCCAGCCCTGCTCCTCCCATCCTGTCCCAGCACCTTCAGCACCTTCATCACCATCACCATCACCATCATCATCTCCAGCTTCTTCCTGCCCCACCAGCTGAGGTCAGCTCCACCTTGGGCCAACATCTCCACCTCCGTTCCATCTCTACCTCCAACTCCATCTCCTTCTCCTCCTTCTCCACCTCCACCTCCAACTCCATCTTCTCCTCCATCTTCATTTCCACCTCCACCTCCATCTCCATCTCCTCCATATCCATCTCCACCTCCACCTCTTTCTCCACCTCCATCTCCACCTCCACTTTCTTCTCCCCCACCTTCACCTCCATTTCCTCCACCTCCACCTCCATCTCCTCCTCCATCTCCTCCATTTCCATCTCCACCTCCATCTCCTCCTCCATCTCCTCCATTTCCATCTCCATCTCCATCTCCTCCATCTCCATCTCCATCTCCTCCATTTCCATCTCCACCTCCATCTCCTCCATTTCCATCTCCATCTCCACCTCCTCCATCTCCATCTCCTCCATTTCCATCTCCATCTCCTCCACCTCCATCTCCTCCATTTCCATCTCCATCTCCTCCACCTCCATCTCCTCCATTTCCATCTCCATCTCCTCCACCTCCATCTCCTCCATTTCCATCTCCATCTCCTCCACCTCCATCTCCTCCATTTCCATCTCCATCTCCTCCACCTCCATCTCCTCCATTTCCATCTCCATCTCCATCTCCTCCACCTCCATCTCCTCCATTTCCATCTCCATCTCCATCTCCTCCACCTCCATCTCCTCCATTTCCATCTCCATCTCCATCTCCTCCACCTCCATCTCCTCCATTTCCATCTCCATCTCCTCCACCTCCATCTCCTCCATTTCCATCTCCATCTCCTCCACCTCCATCTCCTCCATTTCCATCTCCATCTCCTCCACCTCCATCTCCTCCATTTCCATCTCCATCTCCATCTCCTCCACCTCCATCTCCTCCATTTCCATCTCCATCTCCTCCACCTCCATCTCCTCCATTTCCATCTCCATCTCCTCCATTTCCATCTCCTTCATCTCCATCTCCTCCATTTCCATCTCCATCTCCTCTATTTCCATCTCCTTCATCTCCATCTCCTCCATTTCCATTTCCATCTCCATCTCCTCCATCTCCATCTCCTCCATCTCCTCCATCTCCACCTCCACCTCCTTCTCCTCCACCCCCCCTCCCTGCTGTCCCTGCCCTCTCCCCCACCCCAGGTCTCACCTTCTCCACCTTCGTTGCCTTCACCTTGGGCCACTGCAAGGTTGGTCACCGAGAGGATGATGATGGAGATGAAGATGAAGGTCCCATGGCCACCAGGAGCCATCCCTGGAGCAGAGGAACCACAGAGGATGAGGACAGAAGTTCTTGGCCACCACTATGCAGGTCTTGACCACCATAGAGGTCTTGGCCACCATCATGGAGGTCTTGGCCACCATAGAGGTCTTGGCCACCACCAAGAAGTTCTTGGTCACTATGGAGGTCTTGGCCATCCCTATGAAGGCCTTGGCCTCCACCATAGAGGTCTTGGCCACCACCATGCAGGTCTTGACCACCAGAGATCTTGGCCTCTACCACAGAGGCCTTGGCTACCACCGTGCAGGTCTTGGCCACCACCAAAGAGTTCTTGGCCACTATGGAGGTCTTGGCCACCACAATGGAGGTCTTGGCCTCCAACATAGAGGTCTTGGTCACGATCAAGGAGGTCTTGGCCATGATCAGGAGGTCTTGGCCATGATCAGGAGGTCTTGGCCATGATCAAAGAGGTCTTTCCCACCATAGATGTCTTGGCCTCCACCATAGAGGCCTTGGCTACCACCATGGAGGTCTTGGCCAACACCATGAGGCCTTGGACACTACCATAGAATTCTTGACCACCATCATGGAGATCTTGGCCATCACCAAGAAGGTCTTGGCCTCCACCATAGAGGTCTTGGCTACCATCATGGAGGTCTTGACCACCAAAGAGTTCCAGGGCACTACCATAAAGTTCTTGGCCACCACCATGTAGGTCTTGGCCCCCACCACAGAGGTCTTGGCCACCACCAAGGAGGCCTTGGCCACTCTCAAGGATGTCTTGGGGAGATCCAAGGAGCTCTTGGCCTTCACCACAGAGGTCTTGGCTACCATCATGGAGCTCTTGGCCAGCAGGGAGCTCCTGGGCAGTGCTGGAGAGCTCTTGGCCTCCCCCGGGGGGGTCTGGGCCCCTGGCAGCAGGGCGTGGCCCCATGGGGGGCGTGGCCCCTGGGGGGCGTGGGACTCACCGGCGAGCAGGAGGAGGTCTGGAGCGGGCGGGGAGCGGCCGAGCAGCAACTCTGCCGCTGCCTCCTCCTCTTATAGGCCTGGGGGTGGGGCCGACCACGCCCCCAGCTGACTCAGCGCCTGGGGGGGCGGGGCGGGGCCGGGGGCCTCCTCCCAGCCTCTCGGAGGCCTTCCCTGGGCACCTCCTTGGGCTGCTGAGTGCCAGCAGCTGCCACCCAGGGGCCACCAAGGGCCACCCAGGGGCTGCCAGGGGCCACCCAGAGACCGCCAAGGGCCACCCAGGGGCTGCCAAGGGCCACCCAGAGACCACCAAGGGCCACCCAGAGACCGCCAAGGGCCACCCAGGGACTGCCAAGGGCCACCTGATGCCACCCAGGGGCAGCCAAGGGCCACCCAGGGGCCACCAAGGGATGCCCAGGGACCACCAAGGGCCACCTGATGCCACCCAGGGGCCACCAAGGGCCACCCAGGGGCTGCCCAGGGGCCACCAAGGGATGCCCAGGGACCACCAAGTGCCACCAGATGCCACCCAGGGGCCATTAAGCACCACCCAGGGACACCAAAGGACCACCAAGTGCCACCAAGAAACCACCACAGGGCCCCCAAGGGACCACCAAGTGCCTCCAAGGGACCACCAAGGTGGCCAGCAGTGGGTGTGGCAGGGTGGGGACGATGCCAGGGGCAGGCCTGGGGGCAGGGTGGGGCCCTGGACCAGTCCTGCCGGTGCCATCCCAGCCCCTCCCTGCTGCCCTCATTAAGGCCTCATCAATGTCCCCAAACCAGCCTGGGTGTGGCAGCTGCCACCCAGGGGCCACCAGCCCCTCCCCCCAGAGCTGGCACCTGCCTCTGCTGGCCAGGAGGGGACAAAGCCACCCCCAGGGCTACCAAGGGCCACCAGGGGACCACCAAGGGCCACCAGATGCCACCAAGTGCCCATGGTGGCCACCAGGCCACCTCCTGGTTGCCCTCCACCAGCAGCTGGGCCTCCAAGAGGTCACCTCCAGGGCTTTGGAACCTCCCCCACCTGGAGGCCACCACACAGGAACTTCCCCTCCCCTCCCCTCCCTCCCCCCCCAGAAGGTCTTCTCCAGGTGGTCACCTCCAGAGCAGAACTTTTATTCCCCAGCATCTCCAGGGAGGTCCCACAGGGGTCAAGGCCTTCCCCCTGCCCCCATCCTCCTCCTCCTCCTCCTCTTCATCATCATCAGCCAGGGCTTGGCCTCCAAGGCTCAGACCTGCCGGCGCTGAGGACCTTCTGGAGGAGCTTCAAAGACCTCCTGGGGACTCCCTGAGGACCTTTGAGGACCTCTGAGAACCTTCTTTGAGGACCTTGAGAACCTTCAAGGACCTTTGAGGCCCTTTAAAGCCCTTCCCCTCCCCTCCTTCCCCCTCCTTCCCCCGTCCCCTCCTTCCCCCTTCCCCTCCTTCCCCCTTCCCCTCCTTCCCCCTTCCCCGCCTTCCTCCTTCTCCCCATCCCCTCCCCTCCTTCCCCTTCCCCTCCCCTCCTTCCCCATCCCCTTCCCCTTTTCCCCATCCCCTGCTCCCTTTTTTTCCTTCCACCTCCCAGGTGCCACCACCAGGGGGAGACCTCCAAGGGTCCAGAGGAGCTCAGAAGGTCCAAGGAACCTCCCCCAAGCTCCACAGGACCTCCCCCAGGGCCCCAGAGGAGCTCAGAAGGAGGCCCCCAGGGGGCAGGAGCCAGCCCTGCTGGAGGCCTCCCTGGCACAGAGCCTGCTGGGGGGGAAGGAGCCAGGGCAGGGCTCCGGAGCCACAGTGGTGACCTGGGTGCAGTGCAGCTCCTGGGGGAAGGGCACTGCAGGAGGGGAGAGGAACCCTCAGGAGATCCTCCACAGGAGGCCACAACCCACTCTGGGCCTCCTGGAGCTCCTCAGCCACCTTCATCTTGGTGGCTCCAAGGCTTCCTGGTGGCCACCTTGGAGCTCTTGGCCACCTTGGAGCCTCTTGGTCACCTCTGACCACCTTGGAGGTCCTCAACCTTCATCTTGGTGGCTCCAAAGCTTCCTCCTCCACCATGGTTGGAGGAGGAAGAGGAGGAGATGGGGATGGAGATGGGGATGGAGATGGGGATGGAGATGGGGATGGAGATGGGGATGGAGATGGGGATGGAGGGAGAGAAAGAGGAGGAGGAAGAGGAGGAGGAGGAGATGGAATGAGGGAAGGAGAGGAGGAGAAGGAGGAGGAGGAGGAGGAGGAGGAGGAGGAAGAGGAGGAGGAGGAGGAGGAGGAGGAGGAGGAGGAGGAGGAGGAGGAGGAGAAGGAGGAGAAGGAGGAGAAGGAGGAGAAGGAGGAGAAGGAGGAGAAGGAGGAGAAGGAGGAGAAGGAGGAGAAGGAGGAGAAGGAGGAGAAGGAGGAGAAGGAGGAGAAGGAGGAGAAGGAGGAGAAGGAGGAGAAGGAGGAGAAGGAACTGGGCAGGGAGAGGGAGAGGAGGAACCAAGAGGAAGAGGAAAAGGACCAAGGAGGTCCCAGAAGGCATCAGGAGGTGGTGAGGAGGGACCAGGAGGCCCAAGAAGGTCCCAGAGGTGGTGAGAAGGAACCAGGAGATCAGAAGGTGCCCAGGGCCCAGCAGGAGCCCGTAAGATGCCCAGGGGGTGCCCAGGCTGCAGCAGGAGCTATTCCAGTTCATCCCAGTTGCTCCCAGTGCCTCCCAGTGCCACTCCAGTTCCATCCCAGCTGCTCCCAGTGCCACTCCAGTTCATCCCAGTGCCTCCCAGTGCTACTCCAGTTCATCCCAGTGCCTCCCAGTGCCGCTCCAGTTCCATCCCAGCTGCTCCCAGTGCCGCTCCAGTTCCATCCCAGCTGCTCCCAGTGCCGCTCCAGTTCCATCCCAGCTGCTCCCAGTGCCACTCCAGTTCCATCCCAGCTGCTCCCAGTGCTGCTCCAGTTCATCCCAGTGCCTCCCAGTGCCGCTCCAGTTCCATCCCAGCTGCTCCCAGTGCCGCTCCAGTTCCATCCCAGCTGCTCCCAGTGCCGCTCCAGTTCCATCCCAGTTGCTCCCAGTGCCGCTCCAGTTCCATCCCAGCTGCTCCCAGTGCCGCTCCAGTTCATCCCAGTGCCTCCCAGTGCTACTCCAGTTCATCCCAGTGCCTCCCAGTGCCGCTCCAGTTCCATCCCAGCTGCTCCCAGTGCCGCTCCAGTTCCATCCCAGTTGCTCCCAGTGCCGCTCCAGTTCATCCCAGTGCCTCCCAGTGCCACTCCAGTTCATCCCAGTGCCTCCCAGTGCCACTCCAGTTCATCCCAGTGCCTCCCAGTGCTGCTCCAGTTCATCCCAGTGCCTCCCAGTGCTGCTCCAGTTCCATCCCAGCTGCTCCCAGTGCCACTCCAGTTCCATCCCAGGGCCTCCCAGTGCCACTTCAGTTCCTCCCAGTGCCTCCCAGTGCCGCTCCAGTTCCATCCCAGCTGCTCCCAGTGCCGCTCCAGTTCCATCCCAGCTGCTCCCAGTGCTGCTCCAGTTCCATCCCAGCTGCTCCCAGTGCCACTCCAGTTCCATCCCAGGGCCTCCCAGTGCCACTCCAGTTCCTCCCAGTGCCTCCCAGTGCCGCTCCAGTTCCATCCCAGCTGCTCCCAGTGCCACTCCAGTTCCATCCCAGCTGCTCCCAGTGCCACTCCAGTTCATCCCAGTGCCTCCCAGTGCTACTCCAGTTCATCCCAGTGCCTCCCAGTGCCACTCCAGTTCCATCCCAGCTGCTCCCAGTGCCGCTCCAGTTCCATCCCAGCTGCTCCCAGTGCCGCTCCAGTTCCATCCCAGGGCCTCCCAGTGCCACTCCAGTTGCTCCCAGTGCTGCTGCAGTCCCTCCCAGCGCCCCCAGCCAGTTCCCCCAGTGCCTCCCAGTTGCCTCCCAGCAGCTCTGCCCTGAGTCAGCCACTGCGGGGCCGGCTCCGGGCTCGCAGCCAATGAGGAGCGAGGTCAGGAAGGGACAGCAATTAGCACTAATGAATTAATGAATCGGCACCAATTAGGGGCCCCAGGGCTGCGCTCAGGCTGCTCGGCAAAGGGGCAGGAGGGGGAGGGGCTGGGCATTAATTAACAGGGGGGAGGGGCTAATTAGGAAGGGATTGATTGAGGGCTTAATTGGGGGGAGGCTAATTAGGGGGAAGAGAGGAGTTCATGGGGGGGCTAATTAGAGGGGGATTAATTAAGGGGGGGAAGTAGGTAAGGGGGATTAATTAGGAGGGGCTGATTGGGTGAGGCTAATTAAAGGGGGGTTAATTAGAGGTTAATTAAGGGGGGCAAGAGAAATGGGGGGAGAGGATTAACTAAGGGGGAGCTAATGAGGGGGGATTAATGAGGGAGATTAAAGGGGGGTTAGAGGTTAATTAAAGAGGGGATTAATGAGGGAGATTAAAGGGGGGGTAATTAGGGGGATTGGTTGTGGGGGGGTTAATTAGAGGGCACTAATTTTGGGGATACTGATTAAGGGGGAATTAGGGGGATTAATTGGGGGGGGTTGGGGGATTAAGGAGGGGGCTAATTAAGGAGGAATGAACTGGGGGCACTAATTAGAGGGTGGGAATTAAGGGGGAATTAATTAAGGGGGGATTACATAGAAGGATTAATTAGGGGGGGTTAGGGAGATTAATTAGAGAGGGATTGAGGGGAACTAATTAAGGGGCACTAATTAAGAGACTAATTGGGGGAATAATTAGGGGGGAGGGCTAACCAAGGGAGAGCTGAATTTGGGGGGGGCTAATTGGGGGGATTAATTAGGGGGGATTAATTAAAGGCAATTTATTAAAGGGGAGTTGGGGGGGGTCAAGGTGGGATGAGTGGGGGGGAGGAATTAAGGGGAGTTAATTAGGGGGAGTTAATTAGGGGGAGTTAATGAGCCTCCCCCACTCCCCCTCAATGACCTCAGGACCCCCAATCAGCTGGAAAGGCCCCAGGTGAGGCCAGGACCCCCCCAGACTGGAGACCCCACCCTGCACATGTGGGGGGACCCTCCCCCAGTTATTGGGTGCCCCCCACCCCACTATAATCCCGGGACCCCCAAAATGGGGTAGGGACCCCCCCTCCCCCCAAATTGGGTTCCCCCCGAAGTGACTTCAGGAGCCCCAAAATGGGGCCAGGACCCCCCCAAGCTGGGGACCCCCCCAAAGTGACCTCAGCACCCCAAAATGAGGCCAGGATCCCCCCAAATTGGGGACCCCCCAAAGTGACCTCAGCACCCCAAAATGAGGTCAGGACGCCCCCAAGCTGGGGATCCCCCCCAAAGTGACCTCAGGACCCCAAAATGGGGCCAGAACCCCCCCAAGCTGGGGACCCCCCCCCCAAAGTGACTTCAGGAGCCGCAAAATGGAGCCAGGACCCCCCAATCTGGGAATCCCCCCCCCCAAAAGTGACCTCAGGACCCCAAAATGAGACCAGAATCTCCCCAAGCTGGGGAACCCCCCCCCAAAGTGACCTCAGGACCCCAAAACAGAGCCAGGATCCCCCCAAGCTGGGGACCCCCACAAAGTGACCTCAGGAGCCCAAATGGGAACAGGGCCCCCCCCCAATTGGGGACCCCCAATGACCTCCAGCCTCCCCCAAAAGGTGACAGGAGCCCACCCCAAAAGCACTGAGCCCCCCCAAAAGAGGGGGCCCAGCCCCTCCCCCCCACCTTAAGAACCCCTTCAGGCCCCCCCAATGCTCTCAGACCCCCCCCAGAATTGAGGCCACACCCCCCCTCCTCCCCTCCCCATACCGAGCCTCATGCCCCTCCCCCAGCATCCCACTGCCCCTCCCCCCGTGCCCCTCCCCCCACCCCTCCCACTCCCCCCAGCCTTTCTTTTCCCCTACTCCTTCTTAATTATTAATAATAATTAATTAATAACAAAGCGCTGGGGGGGGGAGGGGGAGAGAGGAAGGAGACTGAGGAAGAGGAAGAGGAGAAGGGAGAGGAAGTCTGGGGGGGGGGGGGGGGGTAGGAAAGGGAGGGGGGGAAGGGTGGAGGCTGGGGTCAAGAAGTGGCTGCTGTCCCTTGGGGGAGGGACAGCCCTGCCCCCCTCCCCCGCCCCAGCAGAGCAGAAGCCTCCTGGCCTGGCTGCCCCCGGAAGTGGGGACCCCCCCGGCCCCCTCCCCCCCCAGGCCTCCTCCCAGGCTGAGTCCGGAAGACAAAATGGTGCCGAGGGGGGGGAGGAGGGGGAGGAGGAGGGGGGGGGGGGAGGGGGAGGAGGAGGTAAAGGAGGAGGAGGCGGTGGGGGAGGGGGGGGGAGGGGGGCCGCCTAAATCCATTTTGCACCCCCCTTGGCCGGGGGGAGGGGCAGGCTGCTGCTGCTGGTGGTGGTGGTGCTGGTAGGGCGGAGCTGCGGCAGCTGCAGGCGGGGCTGGAGGGGCAGGCAGGATTGTCCCGCCCCTTCCAGGGGAAGCCGCGCCCACTTCCGGCCTGGGAAGGGGCACTTCCGGTCTTGTCCAGCCCACGTCCGGTCTGGAAAGCACCACTTCCTGTCTCATCACTCCCACTTCCGGTCTGGAAAGCACCACTTCCTGTCTTGTCACTCCCACTTCCGGTCTGGAAAGCACCACTTCCGGCCTTGTCACGCCCACTTCCGGTCTGGCCGCACCCAGTTCCAGTCTGGAAATCATCGCTTCCGGTCTCGCCACGCTCACTTCCGCTCGGGACACCAGCACTTCCGGTCTCGCCACGCTCACTTCCGCTCGGGACACCAGCACTTCCGGTCTCGCCACGCTCACTTCCGCTCGGGACACCAGCACTTCCGGTCTCGCCACGCTCACTTCCGCTCGGGACACCAGCACTTCCGGTCTCGCCACGCTCACTTCCGCTCTGGACACCAGCACTTCCGGTCTCACCACGCTCACTTCTGGTCGGGACACCAGCACTTCCTGTCTGGCCACACCCACTTCCGGCCTGCCAGCCAGTACTTCCTTTCTGCAACTGAGGACTTCTGGTCTGGAATGCAGGAGGCCTTCCTGTGGGGCTCCACCCATCTCTGGCCTGGCCACGCCCACTTCCGGTCTGGAGCTGACCAATCCTAGGGGGGCTGCCCCAGGGAGGAGTTTGGGAGGGGCCAGCAGTGGCTGGAGGGGGAAGAAGAAAAGAATGAGGGAGGTGATGATGTCATCAAGGGGGATGATGACGTCATCAAGGTCCTCCAGGTCATGGCCTCCGAGGTCTTCCTCAAGGTCCTCAAGTCAGGGCCAGGAAGTCCTCAAGGTCTTGAGGTCATGGCCAGGAAGGTCCCCACCCAGTGCCTCAAGGCCTCTGAGTCATGGTTGGAGGTCCCCAAGACCTCCAACTCAAGGCCAGGAGGTCCCGAAGTCATGGTTGGGGGTCCCCAAGTCATGGTTGGTGGCCCTCAAGTCATGGTTGGAGGTCCCCAAGACCTCCAACTCAAGGCCAGGAGGTCCCCAAGTCATGGTTGGAGGCCCTCAAGTCATGGTTGGAGGTCCCCAAGACCACCAGCTCAAGGCCAGCAGGTCTCCAGGTCCAGGCCAGGAGGTCCCCAAGTCATAGCTGGAGGTCCCCAAGACTGCAGGTGGTTTCTGGAGGTACCTGAGGGCTGGTGGTGGTGGTCCTGGTAGTCCTGGAGGTGGTCCTGGTGCTGGCCCCCGAGGAGAAGCGGAGGCCATGGAGGTGGCTCCGGGCGTCGGAGGAGCTGCTGGAGCCTCCTGCCAGGGGGAGGGGGCAAGGAGAGGGCCTCAAGGCGAGGCTGGGGCTGGCCTCTGGCCACCAGGAGCTGGGGTGGCCCTTGGGGGTGACCAGCCAGGCCTCCTTTCCCTCCTCCTTTCTTCTCCTCTTCCTCCTCCTTCTCCTCTTCCATCTCCTCCACCTCCTTTTACTCCTCCTTCTCCATCTCCTCCTTCCTTCTTTTCCTCCTCTCCCTCTCCCTTCTCCTTTTCCTCTCCCTCTCCTTCTCCTCTTCCTTTTCCTCACCTCTCTCCTCCTTCTCCTCCTGCTCCTCTCCTTCTCTTCCTCCTCCATCTCCTCCTCCTTTTCCTCATCTCTCTCCTCTCCTTCTCCCTCTCCTTCTCTTCCTCCTCCTTCTCTTTCTCCTTTTCCTCCTCCTCTCCTCCTCTCCTTCTCTTCCTCTCCTTCTCCTCTTCCTCTCCTCCTTCCTCCTTTTCCTCCTCTCCCTCTCCCTTCTTCTTCTCTTCCTCTCCCTCCTTCTCATCTTCCTCCTTCTCCTTCTCTCCCTCCTCCTCCTCCTCCATCTCCTTCTCCTCCTCCTCCCCCTCCTCTCCCCCTTCTCCTCCATCTCCATCTCCTCCTCCTGTTCCACCTCTCCTCCTCCTCCTCTCCTTCTCTCTTCTCCTCCTTCTCCTCCATCTCCATCTCCTCCTCTTCCACCTCTCCTCCTCCTCCCCTTCCCCCTCCCGTCCCCTCCCCTCACCGGAGCTGGAGAGGGAGCTGCCGGTGCCGGTGCTGTGCTCGGGGGCGGGGCTGGTGGAGGCGCTGCTGCCGCTGCCGGCGCCGCCCGGGGGGGTGTTGGTGGCGGCCTCCCGGGAGGGCCTCCGGAAGAAGCTGTGCTGCAGGGCGTGGGAGGGGGAGATGCGGCCCCGGGGGTCGTACTCCAGCATGCGCTGCACCAGGTCCTTGAACTGCAGGTAGTCGGAGGGGCTGTGGCCCTGCTCCCCGGCCCGGCGGCCCCCGGGGCCGCCGATCTCCACCCCCAGCACCTCGTGCAGCCGCCGGGCCCCGGGGGGGTGGTAGGGCTGGGGGAGGGGAGGGGAGAGAGAAGGGGGGAAGAGAGAAGGGGGGGAGAGGAAAGGGGGGGAGAGGGAAGGGGGGGAGAGGGAAGGGGGGAAGAGGGAAGGGGGGAAGAGGGAAGGGGGGAAGAGGGAAGGGGGGAAGAGGGAAGGGGGGAAGAGGGAAGGGGGGAAGAGGGAAGGGGGGGAGAGGGAAGGGGGGGAGAGGGAAGGGGGGGAGAGGGAAGGGGGGGAGAGGGAAGGGGGGGAGAGGGAAGGAGAGAGGGAGGGGAGAGAGGAGGAGAGAGGGAGGGGAGAGAAGGGGAGAGAGGGAGGGGAGAGAAGGGGAGAGAGGAGGGGAGAGGAGAGAGGAGGGGAGAGGAGAGAGGAGGGGAGAGGAGAGAGGAGGGGAGAGGAGAGAGGAGGGGAGAGGAGAGAGGAGGGGAGAGGAGAGAGGAGGGGAGAGGAGAGAGGAGGGGAGAGGAGAGAGGAGGGGAGAGGAGAGAGGAGGGGAGAGGAGAGAGGAGGGGAGAGGAGAGAGGAGGGGAGAGGAGAGAGGAGGGGAGAGGAGAGAGGAGGGGAGAGGAGAGAGGAGGGGAGAGGAGAGAGGAGGGGAGAGGAGAGAGGAGGGGAGAGAGGAGGGGAGAGAGGAGGGGAGAGGGGAGGGGAGAGGGGAGGGGAGAGGGGAGGGGAGAGGGGAGGGGAGAGGGGAGGGGAGAGGGGAGGGGAGAGGGAGGGGAGAGGGGAGGGGAGAGGGGAGGGGAGAGGGGAGGGGAGAGGGGAGGGGAGAGGGGAGGGGAGAGGGAGGGGAGAGGGAGGGGAGAGGGGAGGATATAGGAAAAGGAGGAGGAAAAGGAGGAGGAAAAGGAGGAGGAAAAGGAGGAGGAAAAGGAGGAGGAAAAGGAGGAGGAAAAGGAGGAGGAAAAGGAGGAGGAAAAGGAGGAGGAAAAGGAGGAGGAAAAGGAGGAAAAGAGGAAAGGAGGAGGAGATGAAGGAAGATGAGAAGAAGGAAGAGGGGGTGGAAATGAGGAGGAAAAGGAGAAGGAGAAGAAGGAGATCAGCTGTGGGGCCATACTGGTCTGGACTGGTCCATACTGGTCCGGACTGGTCCCCACTGGCCCGGCCCGGCCCTCACCTTCTTGCTCTCCCTGTCCCTGCGCAGGGCCCAGGCCCCTTCAGGCAGCTTCTGGAAGTACTTCCTGGCCTTTGGGGCCTGCTCCAGCATGTGGGGGGGGGGCAGCCCCAGCACCTCCACGATGCGACTCATCTGGTCCGCCTGGGGGCGCCCCGGGGTCACCCCCGCCTCCCCGAGGGGGCCAGGGCACCCAGACACCCCCCACCCAACCGGGGCATGGACACCCCCCCGCCCCGGGTCATGCAGGGTCACCTCCATCCCACCTGGGGGCACCCCAGGGTCACCCCAGGTCACCTTAACCCCACCTCCACCCCACCTACAGCTCCCCAGGGAAACCTTGACCCCCTCCCAGTCCCTCCCAATCCCCTCCCAGTTCCTCCCAGTCCCTCCCAATCCCTTCCCAGTCCCCTCCTAGTCCCCTCCCAACCTCTCCCAATCCCTTCCCAGTCCTTTCCAACCTCTCCCAGTCCCCTCCCACTCTCTCCCAGTCCCTTCCAATCCCCTCCCAGTCCCTTCCAACCTCTCCCAGTCCCCTCCCACTCCCTCCTTTCCCCCTTCCCTCCCACTCCTTCCTCGCTTCCCTCCCTCCCGCGGGTGGGCAGAGCCCCAAGCCGGGCCCCGCCCCCCCTCATTAGCATACTGTCACCTCATTGGCCCCGCTGAAGAGGGGCTCCCCGGTGTGCATCTCCACCAGGATGCAGCCCAGGGACCACATGTCGATGGCCAGGTCGTAGGGCAGCCCCAGCAGCACCTCCGGGGAGCGATAGAAGCGGCTCTGGATGTACTGATAGAGCTGGCGGGGGGCAGGGGGCGCCTCAGCTCCCCTCCGGCGCCACCGGGCCATGGGGAGGGGCTGGGAGGGGCTGGGAGGGACTGGGAGAGGACTGGGAGGGGATTAGGAGCCACTGGGAGCAACTGGGAGGGACTGGGGGGCTGGGAGGGGATTGGGAGAGACTGGGAGCAATTGGGAGGGGCTGGGAGGAGATTGGGAAGGACTGGGAAGGGACTGGGAGAGACTAGGAGGGGACTAAGAGAGACTGGGAGGGGACTGGGAGGGGCTGGCAGAGATTGGGAGCCACTGGGAGGGGATTGAGAAGGGATTGGGAGGGGCTGGGAGGAACTGGGACGGGACTGGGAGCAGACTGGGAGAGACTGGGAGGGACTGGAGAGGGATTGGGAGGGACCACAGGAACACTACAAAGCTGGGGGCGGGGCCTAACCCTTTCCAGCCCAAGGCAGGACCCAGCAGCGGCAGGGGCGGGACGCTAGGGGGCTGGGGTGTGGCCTTTGATGCCGGTGGGCGTGCCCAAGCCTTGTGGGCGTGGCTTATGCCCACACCAAGCCAAATTTGACCCTTCCAAGCCCTCAATCTCCCTGAGGCGAGACCTCAGACCTGGGGTTTCAGGTCTTGTTACGCCAAGGGCGTGGCCTATGATGCTGGTGGGTGAGCCCATGCTCTGTGGGCGTGTCCTACTGCCTTGTGGGCGCGGCTCAACCCTTCCATGGGCAGACTTTGACCCTCTCCGGGCCGAGGCAGGACCCGGCCGCGGCAGGGGTGGAAAGCTGGGGGGATGGGGCGTGGCCTAGTCTGCTGGTAGGTGTGTCCTACTGCCTTGTGGGTGTGGCTCAACCCTTCGGCGGGCAGACTTTAACCCTCTCCAGCCTGAGGCAGGACCTGGCTGCAGTGGGGGCAGGATGTAAGGGGGCTGGGGCGTGGCCTGGGTGTGACCTGGGCTACCAGTGGGCGTGTCCTACTACCTTGTGAGTGTGGCTCAACCCTTCGGCAGGCAGACTTTAACCCTCTCTAGCCTGAGGCAGGACCTGGCTGTGGCAGGGGCGGGACGCTAGGGGGGCAGGGCATGGCCTGGGCGTGGCCTGGGCTGCTGATGGGCATGTCCTACTGCCTTGTGGGCGTGGCTCAACCCTTCGGCAGGCAGACTTTAACCCTCTCTGGGCTGAGGCGGGACCTGGCCGCGGCAGGGGCAGGACGCTAGGGGCCTGGGGCGCGGCCTAGGCTGCCGGTGGGTGTGTCCTACTGCCTCGTGGGCGTGGCTCAACCCTTTGGCGGGTAGATTTTAACCCTCCCCAGGCTGAGGCAGGACCCAGCTGTGGTGGGGGTGGGACGCTAGGGCGTTGGGGCGTGGCCGGGGCGTGGCCTGGGCTGTGGTGGGTGTGCCCACCCCTCATGGGTGTGGCTTAACCCTTCAGTGGGCAGACTTTAACCCTCTCCGGGCTGAGGCAAGACCTGTCTGTGGTGGGGGCGGGACGCTAGGGTGCCGGGGGGTGGCCTGGGCTGCCGGTGGGCGTGCCCACCCCTCGTGGGCGTGGCTCAACCCTTCAGCAGGTAGATTTTAACCCTCTCTGGGCCGAGGTGGGACCCGGCTGAGGCAGGGGCGGGACGCTAGGGTGCCGGGGGGTGGCCCGGGGCTGCCGGTGGGCGTGCCCACCCCTCGTGGGCGTGGCTCAACCCTTCAGCGGGCAGACTGTAACCCTCCCCAGGCCGAGGCGGGACCCAGCCGCAGCAGGGGCGGGACGCCCGGCCCCGCCCCGCGCCTCACCCGCTGGCCCAGCTGGCAGGAGCTGCCGAAGTCGACGAGCTTGAGGGCGGAGCGCTTGGGGTGGCAGAGGAGGATGTTCTCGGGCTTGAGGTCGCAGTGGATGATGCGCAGCCCCGGGGCGGCCAGGAAGAGCAGCGCGGCGCAGAGCTGCTGCCCGAACTTGCGGGTGAGCGGCAGGGACACGCCCCGGAAGCTGGTGTTGCGCAGCAGCTCGTACAGGCTGTAGGACAGCAGCTCGAAGGCCAGGCACAGGTGGTTGCGGAACATGAAGTGGCCCTTCAGGTGCACTGGGGGGAGGGCGGGGGGGTGAGAGAGGGGGCAACGAAAGGGGTCCCCCACCCAAGCGCCTCCCATCTGCTCCCAGGGCCTCCCATTCGCTCCCAGTCCCCTCCCAGCGCCTCCCATTCGCTCCCAGTCCCCTCCCAGCGCCTCCCATTCGTGCTCAGTCCCCTCCCAGCGCCTCCCATTCGTGCTCAGTCCCCTCCCAGTGCCTCCCATTCGCTCCCAGTCCCCTCCCAGCGCCTCCCAGCGCCTCCCAGTCCCCTCCCAGCGCCTCCCATTCACTCCCAGTCCCCTCCCAGCGCCTCCCATTCGTGCTCAGTCCCCTCCCAGCGCCTCCCAGCGCCTCCCAGTCCCCTCCCAGCGCCTCCCAGTCCCCTCCCAGTGCCTCCTATTCGCTCCCAGTCCCTCCCAGTGTCTCCCATTCACTCCCAGTCCCTTCTCAGTGCCTCCCAGTTACGTCCCAGTTGCCCTTTATACCCCTGTCTCACAGTCTCTGTATCTTGTTCTAGTCCCAGTGCCTTCCAGTCCCCTTCCAGTGCCCTCCCAGTTGCTCTCAGTCTCCCAGTTGCACCCAGTTCCCTCCCAGTGCTTTCCAACCCCATCCCAGTCCCTCCCAGCCCTCCCAACCCCATCCCAGTGCCCCCCAGCGCCCCCCACTGACCGATGTAGTACTTCATCTCCGTGTGGTGCTGGTTCATGAGCTGCAGGAGCCTGAGCTCGATCTGGGCCTGGCTCAGGAATGCTGCCTTGTTCTTGATGATCTTGATGGCCACCCACTCCTGGGCCTGGTGGTCATAGGCCTTCACCACCTGCTGGGGGCAACTGGGATGAATTGGGAGCACTGGGAGGCGCCCCCGGGGTGCTGGAGCCCCCAAGATGGGGGAGTCTGGGGGAGTCCTGGGGGGTCTTAGTGGGAGAAAAAAGGGAGAAAATGAGGGGGGGTGGATGGAAATGAAAGGGCTGGGAGGGGCACAGTAAGAACTGGGAGGGCACTGGGAGGCACTCAGGGGTCCTGGAGAGGGGAGGGAGCCCAAAATGGGGGAGTGGGGGGTTCCTGGGGGAGGGTTTAGGGGAGAAATGAGAGGGACTGAGGCTGCAGGAAGGATTCCTGGGGTCAATGAAGGTCCCAGTAAGAACTGGGAGGGCACTGGGATGAACTGGGAAGGCACCGGGAGGGAGGGGTGGTGGAGAGGGAAGGGACCCCAAAACAGTGGAGTCTGGGGGAGGTCCTAGGGGAGGGTCTGGAGGGGACTAAGGGCCCTGGAAGGTGCTGAGGTGACACCCTAGTGGCCACCTGAGGACCCCAAGAGTGAAAGGAGGACCCCCAAAAACCCCTGGGGGACCTCCCAAGAGAGGAAAAGGAGCAGGGGAAAGAAGCCAGCAGGGAGCTGCTGCCCTCCCCCTTCCCTCCTCCCCTCTGCCCTGGCTCTGCTGCCACCTTGGGGCACCCCCTGGTGGCTCTGGGGACCCCCTGAGGACCCCAAGAGTGGAAGGAGGACCCCCCCAAACCCCCTTGGGGAACCCCCCAAGAGAGGCAAAGGAGCAGAGGAAAGAAGCCAGCAGGGAGCTGCTGCCCTCCCACCCTCCCACCCTCCCGCCCTGACTCCGCTGCCATGTTGGCAGCCCTGGGGCACCCCCTGGTGGCTCTGGGGCCCCCCTTGGGGACCTTGGGGATGGCCTGGAGGCCTTGGGGAGCCTCCTGAGGGCCTTCCCAGACCTGTCCAAAGGATCCCTTGCCGATGAGGGAGTCGATCTCGTAGCGATCCAGCCAGCGCTCCCCGGCCCGCACGATGTAGTCGTGGTTGGAGTCGTCCCAGCCCTCGTTCAGGAGGCGCCGCTCCCGCTTTGGCCCCGCCCCCGCTGACGCCACGCCCCCTCCGGCCACGCCCCCTCCAGCCCCACCCCCTCCCCCATCCCCACCTCCCCCCCCGGGGCAGGTTTCAGGGGGGCCCTGCTGGGCTCTTCTCTTCTTCTTGGCGTAGTAAACCTGGAAGGGGGGAGGGAGAGGAAGGAAATGAAGGGGGGAGGGGAGAGGGGTGAGGGGAGGGGGTGAGGGGAGGGGGTGAGGGGAGAGGGGGGAGGGGAGGGGAGAAACAAGGAAGGGGGGGGTGGGAAGAAGGCTTTTGGAGGGAATTCAGAAGATTTAGAGGAGACTGAGAAACGTCAGAGGAGTTTGGGCAAGCTGAGAGGACACTGAGGAAGCTCAGAGGAAATGGGGGGAGGGAAGAGGAAAGTTTGGGGAACTGCAGTGGAAACTGGGGAAGCCTCAGAGAAGTCTGAGAGCCCTCCAGAGCAAGCTGGGGGGGGAGAGGAATTCTGGGGGGGGGTGAGAGGAATACGGGGGTGGTGAGAGGAAATTGGGGGGGGTGAGAGGAATTCTTGGGGGGGTGGAAGGAAATTTGGGGAGTTAAGAGAAAATTCTGGGGGATTTGCAAGGAAATTCTGGGGACTAAGAGGAAATGTGGGGGAGTCAGAGGAAGTTTTGGGAAATTTGAAATTTTGGGAATTTGAGGAAATTTTAGGGATTTAGAGGAAATTTGGGGAATTTGAGAGGAAATTTTTGGGATTTAGAGGAAAATTTTGGGAAATTTGAGAAAATTTTGAGATTTCTTTGGAGCAAGCTTGGGGAGTTGAGAGGAATTTTGGAGGCTTCTGAGAGGATATTTAGGGAGTTAGAGGAAATTTGGGGAGTTGAGAGGAATTTTGGGGGCTTCTGAGAGGAAATTTAGGGAATGAGAGGAAATTTGGGGAGTTAGAGGAAATTCTGGGGGATTTGCAAGGAAGTTCTGGGGACTGAGAGGAAATGTGGGGGAGGTAGAGCAAATCCTGGGGCATGAGAGAGGAAACTTGAGGGATGTAGAGGAAATCCGGGGGGATGAGAGAGGAAATTCTGAGATTTGAGAGGAAATTTGGGGGAGTCAGAGAAAGTTTTGGGAAATTTGAGAGGAAATTTTAGGAATTTAGAGGAAATTTGGGGAAATTTTAGAGGAAATTTGGGGAATATGAGAGAATTTTGATTTTTTTACAGCAAGTTTGGGGAGTTGAGAGGAATTTTGGGGGGGTTGAGAGGAAATTTAGGGAATGAGAGGAAATTTGGGGCGTTAGAAGAAATTCTGGGGGATTTAGAGGAAATTTGGGGAAATTTGAGAGGAAATTTTGGGAATTTGAGAGCAAATTTTGGGAATTTGAGAGGAAATTTTGGGAATTTGAGAGGAAATTTGGGGGATTTGAGAGGAAATTTGGGGGATTTAGAGGAAATTTGAGGAAAATTTAGAGGAAATTTTAGGAATTTGAAATAATTTTGACATTTTTTAGAGCAAGTTTGGGGGGTTGAGAGGAATTTTGGGGGGTTTGATAAGAGATTTAGGGAATGAGAGGAAATTTGGGGAGTTAGGGGAAATTCTGGGGAATTTGAGAGCAAATGTTAAGGATTTAAATGAAATTCTTGGGAACTTTAGAGGGAATTTGAGAGAATGTTGACATTTTCACAGTAAGTTTGGGGAATTTAGAGGCACACTGGGGGTTTTAAGAGGGAATTGGGGGAATTGGAGATATTTTAGAGATTTGAGAGGAAACTTGGGGAATTTTAGAGGAATTTTGGGGGATTTGAGAGGAAATTCAGGAACTTCAGAGCAAACCTGGGAAATCTGAGGAGAAAATTGGGAATTCCAGAAGCAATTTGGGAAACCTTAGAGGAAATTTTGGGGGGGTAGATGAAATTTGGGGGATTTTAGATGAAATTTGGGGGAATTTTAGAGGAAATTTGAGAGGAAATTTTGGGGGGCTTAGGAATTTTAGAGGCAATTTGGAAAACTTGAGAAGACATTTTAGGGATTTGAGAGGAAATTTGGGGAATTCTAGAGGAAATTTTGGGGATTTAGAAGAAATCTGGCGAATTTTAGAGGCAATGTTGGAGGTTAGGGAAAACTCAGGAACTTCGTAGAGGCAATTTGGGGAACTTGAGAGGAAAGTTTTGGGATCTGAGAGGAAATCTGGGGGATTTGAGAGGAAATGATGAAATTCCCAGGACAAGTTTGGGGGATTTAGAGGAAATTTGGGGAACTTGAGAAGAAATGTTGAGATTTGAGGAACATTCTGAAAATTTAGAGGAAACTTGTAAATTCATGAGGAAAACTGAGGAATTTGAGAGCAAATTGGTAACTTGTAGAGGCAATTTAGGTTCTTCAGAGGCTATGTGGGAAACAAGAGGAAATTTTGGGGAATTTTGGGGAGAATTCAGGGATTTGAGAGGCAATTCAGGCACTGCAGAGGAAGCCTGGGGAAGGCTGGAGAAAATGTTGGCAAATTTTGGAGCATTTGGAAATTTTAGTTTAGTTTGGGGAAAATTCAGAAAATTTGAGAAGCAATTTGGCCAATTTGGGGATTTTTTTTTTTCCCTTTGCTGAGAAGAACTTGGGGGAAATCCAGAGAGCTTTGGGAGAGCTTCTGGAACTTGGAAAACTTCAGAGGCAATTTGGGGGGAAAAAAAACACCATTTGGAAGATTTTGGAAGACATTTGGGGCAATATTTGCAATTTTGGGGAATCAGGGGGAAATTTTGCCTGAAAGGTTGGAACTGGCAGAAATCTGGGGAACTGGGGGGAAAAGCTGCCAGACAGTTTGGGAGTCTGGGGGGAAATTTACCAGGAATTTGGGAAAAAATTGCCAGAAACTGAGAATTGGGGGAAAAAAATTGGATGGAAATTTTGAGAATTATGAAAAAATGCCAGAAATGCTGAGAATTTGGGGAAAATTTGCCAGGAATTTTGGGAAAAATTGCCAGAAACTGAGAATTGGGGAAAAAATTGGATAGAAATTTTGATAATTATGAAAAAAAGGCAGAAAATGTGGAATTTGGGCAAAATTTGGATGGAATTTTTGAGAATTAAAAAAATTGCCAGAAATTTTGAGAATTTGGAGGGAAATTTGCCAGGAATTTTGGAATTTGGGGCAAAATTGCCAGAAACTGAGAATTGGAGGGTAAAATTGGATGGAAATTTTGAGAATTCTGGAAAAAAATTGCCAGAAATGTTGAGAATTTGGGGAAAAAAATGGATGGGAATATTGGGAATTATGGGGGGAAATTGGCAGAAATTTTGGAATTTGGGAAAAAAATGCCAGAAACTGAGAATTAGGGGGAAAAATGGATGGAAATGTTGAGATATGGAAAAAATTGCCAGAAATTTTGGAATTTGGGCAAAAATTTGGATGGAAATTTTGAGCATTAATAAAAAGCCAGAAATGCTGAGAATTTTGGGGGAAAATTGCCAGGAATTTGGGGGAAAATTGCCAGAAGCTGAGAATTGGGGAAAAGAATGTGGATGGAAATTTTGAGAATTCTGGAAAAAATGGCCAGAAGTTTTGAGAATTTGGGAAAAAAATTTGGATGGAAATATTGGGAATTATGGGGGGGTAAATTGGCAGAAATTTTGGAATTTGGGCAAAATTAGGATGGAAATTTTGAGAATTTAAACAAATTGCCAGAAATTTTGAGAATTTTGGCGTAAATTTGCCAGGAATTTGGGAATTTGGGGGAAATTGCAAAAACCTGAGAATGTGGGGGAAAAATTTGGATGAAAATGCTGAGAATGATGGAAAAAAAATGCCAGAAATTTTGAGAATTTGCGGGAAAATTTGCCAGGAATTGGGGAAAAAAACTGGATGGGAATTTTGAGAATTATGGGGAAAAAGCCAGAAATGCTCAGAATTTGGGGGTAAACAAGCCAGGAATTTGGGAATTTGGGGGAAAATTGCCAGAAACTGAGAATTGGGGAAAAAAATTGGATGGAAATTTTGAGAATTATGAAAAAAAAAAGACAGAAATTTTGACAATTTGGGAGCAAATTTGGATGGAAATATTGGGAGTTATGGGGAGGGGGAATTGCCAGAAATATTGAGAATTTGGGCAAAAATTTGGATGGAAATTTTGAGAATTAAAAAAATATGCCAGAAATTTTGAGAATTTGGGGTAAGTTTGCCAGGAATTTGGGAATTTGGGGGAAAATTGCCAGAAACTGAGAATTGGGGGAAAAAATTGGATGGAAATATTGGGAATTATGGGGGGAAAATTGGCAGAAATTTTGGAATTTGGGCAATATTTGGATGGAAATTTTAAGAATTTTTAAAAAATGCCAGAAATGTTGAGAATTTTGGGGGAAATGTGCCAGGAATTTGGGAATTTGGGCAAAAATGTGGCTGGGAATTTGGGGAATGAGGAAGACTTGCCAGAAATGCTGAGAATTTGGGCCAGAAGGTGGCTGCCAACTTTGGTGCCTCAGGGGAAGCTTGGAGCAAAGCTCTGGGGGCTCTGGAGCCTCTCTGAGCCACCTGGGGCAGAGCTGGGGACCTTGGGGCTGCTCCTCCTATTGCTTGCGAGCTGGGGGGAGCTGGGGGGAGCTGGGGGGCAGCTGGGGCAGAGCTGGGGGGCAGCTGGGGCAGCTGGGGGGGAGGATTGGGGGGCAGCTGGGGAGGATTGGGGGGCAGCTGGGGGGCAGCTGGAGAGGAGGTTTGGGGGGCAGCTGGGGAGGAGGTTTGGGGGGCAGCTGGGGAGGAGGTTTGGGGGGCAGCTGGGGGGCAGAGCTGGGGGGAAGTTTGGGGGGCAGCTGAGGAGGAGGTTTGGGGGGCAGCTGGGGGGCAGCTGGGGGGGAGGTTTGGGGGGCAGCTGGGGGGGAGGTTTGGGGGGCAGCTGGGGGGGAGGATTGGGGGGCAGCTGGGGAGGAGGTTTGGGGGGCAGCTGGGGAGGAGGTTTGGGGGGCAGAGCTGGGGGGGAGGTTTGGGGGGCAGCTGGGGGGGAGGATGGGGGTGCAGCTGGGGGGAGCTGGGAGGCAGCTGGGGGGGAGGTTTGGGGGCAGCTGGGGAGGTTTGGGGGGCAGCTGGGGAGGAAGTTTGGGGGGCAGCTGGGGAGGAGGTTTGGGGGGCAGCTGGGGGGAGCTGGGAGGCAGCTGGGGGGAGCTGGGAGGCAGCTGGGGAGGTTTGGGGAGCAGCTGAGGGGCAGCTGAGGGGCAGCTGGGGGGCAGCTGGGGGGGGAGGTTTGGGGGGCAGCTGGGGGGGAGGTTTGGGGGGCAGCTGGGGAGGAGGTTTGGGGGGCAGAGCTGGGGAGGAGGTTTGGGGGGCAGCTGGGGGGGAGGATTGGGGTGCAGCTGGGGGGAGCTGGGAGGCAGCTGGGGGGGAGGTTTGGGGGGCAGCTGGGGAGGTTTGGGGGGCAGCTGGGGAGGAAGTTTGGGGGGCAGCTGGGGGGGAGGTTTAGGGGGCAGCTGGGGGGCCCAGCCCCCTCCCCAGTACCTCGTTGATGTGCTTGTAGGTCTTGATGAGGTCGACGGAGAGCTTGCGCAGCGGAGCGCTGCCGGCGGCGCGGAACCCCCCCGGCGGCGCCCGGCCCAGCCCCTGCGGCGGGGAGGCTGGGCTGAACTGGGAGGCATTGGGAGCAAACTGGGAGCCCCTGAGGGTCCCAGCAGGCTCTCCAGGAGGGAACTGGGGGGCTCTGGAGGGGGCCCATAGAGGGGAAATGGGGTTTGAGGGTGTCCCAGTGGGCTGGGGAGGGGTACTGGGGGGGACTGGGAGCAAACTGGGAGGGACTGGGAGTCACTGGGGATCCCACTAAGCTCTACAGGAAGGAACTGGGGGGATCTGGGAGGGGTCTATAGGCAGGAAATAGGGGGTTCAGGGTGTCCCAGTAGGCTTGGGGGGGCTAATGGGGGTACTGGGAGCAAACTGGGGGGGACTAGGAGCAAACTGGGAGCGCCTGGGAGTCCCTGAGGGTCCCAGCAGGCTCTCCAGGAGGGAACTGGGGGGCCCTGGAGGGGGCCCATAGAGGGGAAATGGGGTTTGAGGGTGTCCCAGTGGGCTGGGGAGGGGTACTGGGGGGGACTGGGAGCAAACTGGGAGGGACTGGGAGTCACTGGGGATCCCACTAAGCTCTATAGGAAGGAACTGGGGGGATCTGGGAGGTGTCTATAGGGGAGAAATAGGGGGTTCAGGGTGTCCCAGTAGGCTTGGGGGGGCTAATGGGGATACTGGGAGCAAACTGGGGGGGGACTAGGAGCAAACTGGGAGCGCCTGGGAGTCCCTGAGGGTCCCAGTAGGCTCTCTAGGAGGGAACTGGGGGGCCCTGGAGGGGTCTATAGTGGGGAAATGGGGGGTTCAGGGTATCCCAGTGGGCTTCGGGAGGCTACTGGGGGGGACTGGGAGGCACTGGGGATCCCAATAGGCTCTCTAGGAGGGAACTGGGGGGCCCTGAAGGGGGCCTATAGCGGGGAAATGGGGGGTTGAGGGTGTCCCAGTGGGCTGGAGGGGGCGTTCCTGGAGGGGCTGGGAGGCAGGTTTGCCTGCAGGGGTCTGCAGGGTCCTAGTGCCCCACTCCAGCCTCATTTAGGGGGTCCCAGGGCTGCCTGCAGGGGTCTGCAGGGTCCTAGTGCTCCATTCCAGCCTCATTTAGGGGATCCCACGGTTGCCTGCAGGGGTCTGCAGGGTCCTAGTGCCCCACTCCAGCCCCATTTAGGGGGTCCCAGGGTTGCCTGCAGGGGTCTGCAGGGTCCTAGTGCCCCACTCCAGCCTCATTTAGGGGGTCCCAGGAGTCCCCTAAGGAGTCCTCAGGGTCTTAGTGCCCCCCACCCAACCCCATTTAATGCCCCCCGCCCCAGGGTCCTAGTGCCCCCCACCCAACCCCATTTAATGCCTCCCCAGGGTCCTAGTGCCCTCCACCCAACCCCATTTAATGCCTCCCCAGGGTCCTAGTGCCCTCCACCCAACCCCATTTAATGCCCCCCAGGGTCCTAGTGCCCCCCACCCAACCCCATTTAATGCCCCCCAGGGTCCTAGTACCCTCCTCTCTGACCTCCCCAGCAGCTTCCCCACCCTTCACACCCCCCTCCAAATATTTTTGGGGGGGGGGGGGGGGGTAAGGGTGGGGAACAACATTACCTGGGGGGGCTCAGCCATTGGCTGCAGGCTGGCAAAGGGGGCATGGCCTGACATAATTGGATCAGAGAGGAAGAAGCAGAGCCTGGGGGAGGCCTGGTCCTGGCATCCTGCGCTGCGGCCTCCACCTAACCCCGGTGGGGAAGGGGAGAGAGAAAAGGTGGGGGGAGGGGGGGAGGTCAAAATGTGGGGGGGATCCCCCTGTACACTTAGCCTTGAACAGCCAACCCCCCCCCCAGAGACAACCCCCACCCCCCCAAGTCCAGGGGAGGGGGGGAGGGGAGGGAGGTTGGGGCTTGGTCGTCAGAAGGGACCAGAGGGAAGAGAGAGGGAGGGAGAGAAACCAGGATGGGGCTGGGGGGGGGGGGGGGAGTGGGAGGGACTGGGACGGGAGTGGGAGGGGACTGGGAGGGAGTGGACCCAAACCAGTATGGGGGCCCGGGGGGGAGGTCACAAACCTGTGCTGGGAGAACTGGGAGGCCAAGCCCAGTACAGGGAAGGTCATGCTGGGACTGGGTCATACTGGGACTGGGAGCTCCATACTGTTGCTGGGAAGCTCATACTGGGAGCACTGGGACGGTCAGACCTGTACTGAGAGAACCAGGAAGGTTATACTGGGACTGGGAGTTCCATGCTAGGACTGGGAGCTCCATGCTGGGACTGGGAGCTCCATGCTGGGAGCTCTATAATGGGACTGGGAGCTCCACGCTGGGAGCTCCTTACTGGGACTGGAAGCTCCACGCTGGGAGCTCTATAATGGGACTGGGAGCTCCACGCTGGGAGCTGAACGCTGGGACTGGGAGCTCCACACTGGGCCTGGGAGCTCCACGCTGGGAGCTCTATAATGGGACTGGGAGCTCCACGCTGGGAGCTCCTTACTGGGACTGGGAGCTCCACGCTGGGGGCTCTATAATGGGACTGGGAGCTCCACGCTGGGAGCTCTATACTGGGACTGGGAGCTCCACGCCGAGAGCTCCAGGCTGGGACTGGGAGCTCCATGCCGGGAGCTCCAGGCTGGGACTGGGAGCTCCATGCCGAGAGCTCCAGGCTGGGACTGGGAGCTCCACGCCGGGAGCTCCAGGCTGGGACTGGGAGCTCCACGCCGAGAGCTCCAGGCTGGGACTGGGAGCTCCACGCCGGGAGCTCCAGGCTGGGACTGGGAGCTCCACGCCGGGAGCTCCAGGCTGGGACTGGGAGCTCCACGCCGGGAGCTCCAGGCTGGGACTGGGAGCTCCACGCTGGGAGCTCTATAATGGGACTGGGAGCTCTATACTGGGACTGGGAGCTCCACGCTGGGACTGGGAGCTCCATGCTGGGAGCTCCTTACTGGGACTGGGAGCTCCATGCTGGGACTGGGAGCTCCATGCCGAGAGCTCCAGGCTGGGACTGGGAAGGTCATGCTAGGAAGGCCTCAGAGGCTCTGGGAGGCTGCTGCCGGTGCCCGGGAGGGGCAGTCCCGGACCGGCCGAGGCCACAGCGCCCCCGGGCGGCTCCTCCCGGTCCCGGGGCCCCCATCCCCGGGGGATCCAAAGCCGCTCCCGGCCTCCCCCCTCCCCCTGCCCGCTCGGTTCCCGGCTCCCGGGCCCGGGGCTTACCTGAGCAAGAGGCGGCGGCGGCGCTGGGCGTGGCCGGGGCGTGGCCGACAGCGAGGGGCGTGGCTAACGGAGAGCGGCGGTGGAGGGGGGAGGGGCTTGGGAGGGGTGGGGGGCGGGGAGGAGTCGGAGGCCTAATCGGTGCAGGAGGAAGGGGGGAGGGGAGGAGGGGGAAGGGGGAAAGGGAGGGGGCGGGAAGCGGAAGCGCAGCGGGGGCTGCCCCGGGGGCTTCCCGCGGAAAAGGACTCCGTAGCCCCCCTCGTCGGCCAGCGCGCGGGCGCGGCCCCGCCCCTTCCGCCCGGCCGGCCAATCGGCGGCCGGCAGCCTTCCCGCGGCGGCTGAAGCGCGCCCGGCGCGGGGAGGGGGGCGGGGGGAGAGGCGTGACGTCATCAGGAGGCGGCGCGGGTCGGGCGGGAGCCGCGCCCCGCGCATGCGCAGAGGGGACGCCGCGGTCAGCTGCGCCCCCTGGAGGCTGGGAGGGGAACGGCGCCGCTGCTCCTGCCAGCCCCCAAGGGGATTCATTCGGCGTCCTCCCCTTCCTCGGGTTAATTAACCGCCCAATTAGCGCACACCCTCACCCCCTGCGTCTAATTACTGCTCCGTCAATGGACCTAATTAGCCCACCAAGGGCTTAATTACCCCCTCCCAAGGACATCAGTACCCACCTAGGGCATTACTTAGCCCTCCAAGAGGCTTAATTAGCCCTCCAAGGGGCTCAATTACCCATCTAGGGCATTAATTACCCCCTCCAAGAGGCTTAAGTAGCCCTCCAAGGGGCTTAATTAGCCATCTAGGGCATGAATTACCCTCTCCCAGAGGCTTAATTAGCCCTCCCAGGGGCTTAATGACCCATCTAGGGTATTAGTTAGCCCTCCAAGGGGCTTAATTACCCCACTTAGGGCACTAATTAGCTCCCCCCCCCCGGGGCCTTAATTACTCCCCTCAACCACCCCTTCTCCCTTACTCAAATCCCCCCTCTCACCCCACCTAATTACCAGCACCCCACCCCCCAACCTGAGGAGAGCTTAATTACCCCCAGTGGCTTAATTAATCACCCCCCCCTTAATTAATCTCTCCTCATTAAGGCCCCACAGCCAGGAGCCACTTTTTACCCTTTTATTGCCATAAGAAGGAACCTTCCCCCCCCTACCCCTCCCCCGAACCTGCCCCCAGCTGTGCGGGGGCAGAGCCTTAGGGAGGCGATCACACTTCTGGCCCAAGCCCCGCCCACTTCCGGTCCGGCTTCCACGAGCTCCTGCGGCTGGGCCCCGAGCTACTTCTGGTCCGGGCGAGGCACACCGGAAGTGAGCCCCCAGCAGCTTCACTTCTGCTTGGGGGCAGGTCTGGGGGTGGGGAGGGGGAACTGGAGTCAGACCAGTACAGACCGGTGCCGACCAATATGGACCGGTACAGACCGGTACGGACCGGTGCCGACCAATATGGACCTGTACGGACCGGTACAGACTGGTACAGACTGGTGCCGACCAATACGGACCTGTACGGACCGGTACCGACCTGTACGGACCAGTACGGACCGGTCCGGACCAGAATGGGCCCAGAGGCCTCCCAGTATGGACTAGTGTGGCCCCAGGCCGCTCCCAGTCACAACCCCTCCCAATTTCTCCCAGTCCCCTCCCAGTCCCTCCTAACCCCTCCCAGTCCCTCCCTGTCCCCTCCCAGTCCCTCCCTGTCCCCTCCCAGTCTCACCCAGTCCCCTCCCAGTCCCTCCCTCTCCCCCCCAGTGCCTCACCTGTACACGCCAACCACCACGGCGTGGTCTCTCTCGTAGGGCTCCAGGGTGAGCTGCTCCTGGGGCTTCATCCTCTCTGCTGTCATCTTCTTCACCTCCCCAGCGAACACAGCCTCGGCCGGCGCCGTCGAGTCGATGCAGTTGGCCTGCCCGGGGCACACCGGGGCCTTACCGCGCTGAGCTGGGCCTCGCCGCGCTGGGCTGGGCCTCGCCGCGCTGGGCTGGGCCTCGCCGCGCTGGGCTGGGCCTCGCCGCGCTGGGCTGGGCCTCGCCGTGCTGGGCTGGGCCTCACTGCACTGGGCTGGGCCTCGCCGTGCTGGGCTGGGCCTCACTGCACTGGGCTGGGCCTCGCCGTGCTGGGCTGGGCCTCGCCGCGCTGGGCTGGGCCTCGCCGCGCTGGGCTGGGCCTCACTGCACTGGGCTGGGCCTCGCCGCGCTGGGCTGGGCCTCGCCGCGCTGGGCTGGGCCTCGCCGCGCTGGGCTGGGCCTCACTGCACTGGGCTGGGCCTCGCCGCGCTGGGCTGGGCCTCGCCGCGCTGGGCTGGGCCTCGCCGCGCTGGGCTGGGCCTCACTGCACTGGGCTGGGCCTCGCCGTGCTGGGCTGGGCCTTACTGGAAGCCAGGGACCCCCTGTGGGGCCTTACCAGGCTGGACTGGGTCCTACTGGGCTGGATTGGGTTTTGCTGGGAGCCAGAGACCTCCTACTGGGCTTCAATGGGCCGGACTGGCACTTTGGACTGGGCTGAACTGGATCCTACTGGTCTGGACTGAGTCTTACTGAGAGCCGAAGACCTCCTGCTAGGCCTTACTAGGCTGGACTGGGAGCCAGGGACCTCCTGCTAGGCTTCAGTGGACTGGACTGGGTCTTACTGGGCTGGACTGGCACTTTGGACTGGACCTTACTGAGAGCCATAGACCTCCTACTGTGTCTTACTGGGCTGGACCCTGCGGGGCTCACTGCTCCCTGCTTCCCCCGTGCTGGTCTCTATAGCTCCCTGCTGCCCCCTAGTGGTCCACACTGGTTTATACTAGTCTCTACTGCCCCCTGCTGCTCTCTAGTGCCCCCTATGTCCCCCCAAGCCTTACCGCTCCCTGCTGGTTCATACCGGCCTGTACTGATCCATGCTGCTCCCTGCTGCTCTCTACTGCCCCCTACTGCCCCTTAGTGGTCTCTGCTGGTCCCTGCTACCCCCCACTGCTGCCTCCTGCCCCCTGCTGGTGCCTCCTGCCCCTGCTGGTGCCTCCTGTCCCCCACTGCTGCCCCCTGCCCCCTGCTGTTGCCCCCTAGTGGTCCATACTGGTTTATATTGGTCTATACTGATCCATGCTGCTCCCTGCTACTCTCTACTGCCCCTTAGTGGTCCCTGCTGCCCCCCCAGTGCCCCCTGCTGCTTCCTCCTGCTCCCTGCTGCCCCCTAGTGGTCCGTACTGCTTTATGTTGGTCTATACTGACCCCTACTGCTCTCTGCTGTTCCCTAGTGGTCCATACTGGTTTATATTGGTCTATACTGATCCATGCTGCTCCCTGCTACTCTCTACTGCCCCCTACTGCCCCTTAGTGGTCCCTGCTGCCCCCCCGGTGCCCCCTGCCCCTGCTGCTTCCTCCTGCTCCCTGCTGCCCCCCAGTGGTCCGTACTGCTTTATGTTGGTCTATACTGACCCCTACTGCTCTCTGCTGTTCCCTAGTGGTCCATACTGGTTTATATTGGTCTATACTGATCCATGCTGCTCTCTGCTGCCCACTACTGGTCCCTACTGCCCCCTACTGGTTCCTACTGCCCCTGAGTGGTCTCTGCCGGTCCCTGCTGGTGCCCCCTGCCCCCGCTGGCGCCCCCCTGTGGCACCTTGATGGAGATGAGGAAGTGACCTCCGTTGCGCAGGAAGTTGTGGGCGTTGAGGGCCACGATGCGCGTCTGGTCCGGCTGGGCCACGTCGGCGAAGATCACATCCACCATGCCTGGGGGGGACCCCACAGCGGGCTGGGACCCCCAGCCACCCCCACAGGGACCCCCCAGCCCAGCTCCCCACCCAGACCGGGCCCCAGGCTCCAGAACAGCTCCCAGAGGCCGCCCCGGGGCCACCCCAGCCCCTGAGGAACCTCACCCAGAGGCCTCCTGGAGGGCCCCAAGGAAGTCAAGGAGAGGCCCAGAGGCTTCTCCAGGGCCACCTGGGGCCATCAAGGTGGTCTCCACCTCTGGCCAGGCACCACAAGGCCAACCAGAGGAGCACCAGAAGCCACCTGAGACACCTTCAGTAGCCAAGGACCCTCCTGAGACCCCTCCAGGGCCTCCTCCCAAGCAGCCAAACCACCTCCAGGGCCTTCTGCTAGCCATCAAAGGCCTCCTGGTGGCCACCACAGGTCCATCAAAGCCACCTGAGACCCCTCCAAGACCCAAGGACCCTCCTGAGACCCCTCCAGGACCTCCTCCCAAGCACCCAAACCACCTCCAGGACCTTCTGGTGGCCATCAGAACCCTCCTGAGACCCCTCCAAGACCCAAGGACCCCCCTGAGATGCCTCCAGGCCCTCCTCCCAACCACCTAAACCACCTCCAGGACCTCCTGGTGGCCACCACAGGTCCACCAAAGCCACCTGAGACCCCTCCAGCACCCAAGGACCCTCCTGAGATGCCTCCAGGACCTCCTCCCAGGCACCCAAACCATCCCCAGGACCCCCTAGGACCTTCTGGTGGCCACCAGAACCCTCCTGAGCCCCGCCCCGGCCCCGCCCCGGGCACTGACCAATCAGCATGCGGTACTTGTGGGGGTGCCGCGCGTCCTCGATCACCGGCACGATGTTGGTCCTGCGCTTGGCCACGCCCAGCAGGTCCCGGCCCGAGCGGTGCGAGAACTCCACCGCGTAGACCACGCCCTCCTGGGGGGAGGGGAGAGGCCACGCCCATCAGCGCCCCCAGGCTGCAGAGCGCCCCCAGGCTGCTACAGAGAGCCCCCAGGGGCAGGCAGCTGCCCCTGTGCCCCCCCCAGGCAGCTCCCCCTTGCCCCCAGCCCCCTCAGGGAGGCTCCCCTGGGTACCCTCTGCCCCTGGGCCCCCTCCCCTTGCTGCCCTCTCCCCCTGTGCCCCCTCAAGGTGGTACCCCCTGCCCCTGTGCCTGTCCAGGAGGTACCCTCTGGGTACCCTCCACCCCCTCAGGGAGCTGCCCCTTGCCCCTGTGCCCCCCCAGGCAGCTGCCCCTTGCCCCAGTGCCCCCCCAGGCAGCTACCCCTTGCCCCCAGCCCCCTCAGGAGAGGTTTCCCTGGGTCCCCTCACCCCCTGGGCCCCCTCAGGGAGATTCCCCCGGGTCCCCTCTCCCCCTGTGCCCCCTCAGGGTGGTACCCCCTGCCCCTGTGCCCACCCAGGAGGAACCCTCTGGGTGCCCTCCACCTCCCCAGGCAGCTCCCCCTTGCCCCCAGACCCCTCAGGGAGGCTCCCCTGGGTGCTCTGGGCCCCCTCCCCTTGCTGCCCTCTCCCCCTGTGCCCCCTCCCCGCCGTGCCCCCTCGGGGAGGCCGCCCTGACCGAGCCGACGATGTCTGAGACGTGGGAGACAGTGGTGCCCGAGGCGGCGCCCAGGTACAGCACCCTGGCCCCCGGCCGGATGTGGATCTGGTCGATGCCCCCCAGGATGGCAGCTGCCAGCTTCGACCGGAAGGGGTTCCAGGCCCTGTACTCCACCTTGGCATCGCCCTCCTGCCACCAGGGGAGGGAGGGAGGGGGGCACAGCTCAGGGCACAGCACCCCCAGTGCCCCCCCCAGGCCCCTCAGTGCCCTCCCAGGCCCCTCAGTGCCACCCCAGTGCCCCCCAGGCCCCTCAGTGCCTTCCCAGTGCCCCTTAGTGCCATCCCAGTGCCCCCCCAGGCCCCTCAGTGTCTTCCCAGTGCCACCCCAGTGCCCCCCCAGGCCTCTTAGTGCCTTCCCAGTGCCCCCCCAGGCCCCTCAGTGTCTTCCCAGTGCCACCCCAGTGCCCCCCCAGGCCTCTTAGTGCCTTCCCAGTGCCCCCCCAGGCCCCTCAGTGTCTTCCCAGTGCCATCCCAGTGCCCCCCCAGGCCTCTTAGTGCCATCCCAGTGCCACCCCAGTGCCCCCCCAGGCCTCTTAGTGCCTTCCCAGTGCCACCCCAGGCCCCTTAGTTCCACCCCAGTGCCCCCCCCAGGCCCCTCAGTGCCTTCCCAGTGCCCCCCCAGTGCCATCCCAGCCCCCTCAGTGCCTTCCCAGTGCCCCCCAGGCCATTCAGTGCCATCCCAGTGCCCCCCCAGGCCCCTTAGTTCCACCCCAGTGCCCCCCCCAGGCCCCTCAGTGCCTTCCCAGTGCCCCCCCAGTGCCATCCCAGCCCCCTCAGTGCCTTCCCAGTGCCCCCCAGGCCCTTCAGTGCCATCCCAGTGCCCCCCCAGGCCCCTTAGTGCCTTCCCAGTGCCACCCCAGGCCCCTCAGTGCCACCCCAGTGCCCCCCCAGGCCCCTCAGTGCCCCCCCAGGCCCCTCAGTGCCTTCCCAGTGCCATCCCAGTGCCCCCCAGGCCCCTCAGTGCCATCCCAGTGCCCCCAGTGAGTGTGGCTCCCAGTGCCCCCCCAGCCCCCTCAGTGCCATCCCAGTGCGGCTCCCAGTGCCCCCCAGTGCCCCCCTCACCTCCACACTGATTCTCTTCTCCCCATACACAGCCTCCCCTGGCACCAGGTTCTTGGTCACCAAAGCATCTTCCTTGCCCCTGCAGATGAACACCCCTGGCCCACACCAGTGCCCCCCAGTTAGCCCCCAGTGCCCCCCAGTAACCCCTAACCCCCTCCCAGTGCCCCCCAGCAACCCCTAATGCCCTCCCAGTGCCCCCCAGTAACCCCCAGCCCCCTCCCAGTGCCCTCCCAGTGCCCCCCAGCAACCCCTAACCCCCTCCCAGTGCCTCCCAGTAACCCCCAGCCCCCTCCCAGTGCCTCCCAGTAACCCCCAGCCCCCTCCCAGTGCCTCCCAGTAACCCCCAACCCCTCCCAGTGCCCCCCAGCAACCCCTAACCCCCTCCCAGTGCCTCCCAGCAACCCCCAACCCCCTCCCAGTGCCCCCCAGCCCACTCCCAGTGCCCCCCAGTAACCCCCAGCCCCCTCCCAGTAACCTCCAACCCCCTCCCAGTGCCCCCCAGTAGCCCCCAACCCCCCCCTGTCCCTCTCCAGTTACCTTCGTGCCTGTGGGGCTCCACTGTGACTTTCTTGCCCCCCCTGAAGCCTCCTCTGCCCCCCCGGCCCCCGCGGGGCCCCCCCCGGCCGGGCCCCCCCCCCGCCCCTCCCCCCCCACCCCCCCCCCCGGGGACCCCCCCGGGGCTGGAAGCCACCTGCGGGAGAGAGGCAGAGGGGTGAGGGGGGAGGGGGGAAAGGGGGAGAGGGGAGGGGGGGAGAGGGGGAGGGGGAGTGCTGGGGAGTGCTGGGAGGGGATAGGAAGGGGGAGGGGAGAGGGGACTGGGGGTGTGTGGGAGAGACTGGGGGGGACTGGGAGGTGTTGGGAGGGGAGAGGGAGAGGGGAGGGGACTGGGGAGTGCTGGGAGGGGAAGGGGAGAGGGCTGGGCAGGGGGGCAGTGGGCAGGGGTTGGGGGGCAGGGGGGCAGTTGGGCAGTGGCAAGGGACTGGGGGCCAGGGGGCAGGGGGGCAGGGGCTGGGGGGCAGGGGAGCCCCCAGCCCAGCCTGCCCCCCCTGGGGGTCTCTGGGGGAGGTCTCCTCTCACCTCGGCCCCCCCTGAAGCCTCCTCTGCCGCCGCCGCCGCCGCGCCCCCCCCGGGGGCTGAACCCTGCCAGGGGAGCTGGGCTCAGGCTGGGGGCGCCGGGGGGGTCCCAGTGACGCCCCCCCCCCAGCTCCCAGTTTGAACCAGGTTGGCTCCAGCAGCAGCCCAGGGCCTCCCAGCTCAGCCCAGGCCCCCCCAGTCCCACTCCAGTCCCCCCCAGCCCATCCCAGTCCCTCCCACTCCTGCTCCCAGTCCCCCTCCAGTCGCTCCCAGTCCCCCCACGACCATCCCAGTCCCCCCCAGTCGCTCCCAGTCCCCCCCGCCAGTTCCCAGTCGCTCCCAGTCCCCCCCAGCCCATCCCAGTCCCCCCAGCCCATCCCAGTCCCTCCCACTCCTGCTCCCAGTCCCCTCCCAGTCGCTCCCAGTCCCCCCAGCCCATCCCAGTCCGCCCCCAGTCCCTCCTGGTCCCTCCCGGTCCCCCCCGCTCCCCACCTGGCCTCATCGCTGCTGCTCCACGCGGCCCCAAACGCTTCGGCGCTGCCGGAACCGGAAGCCGCCGCAGACCCCGCCCCCTCCCGGGCGCCAGGCCGGAAGCCCCTCCCCTTTGACGTCACGCCCGCGCCCCAGGCCGGGCGGAAGCGCTGAGGGGAGGGCAGAGCCGGCAGCGCCTCCCCCGGCGCCTGGCCACGGGCCAATGGGAGCCGAGAGCGGCGGCGGCGGGGCGTGGCCAGGCGGCGGCGGGGGCCGGCGGGGAGGCGGCGGCGGCGGCGGCGGCGGCTGCGGGGCGGCGCTGGCGGCGGGCAGCGGCAAGGCTGGCCGGCATCGAGAGGACCAAAGGCTTTCATCTGCCGCCGGAGCCCGGGAGGAGGACCCCGGCCTCAGCCCCCGAGGGGGCCGCGCGGGCTGCCCGCACGGCTCCGGGGAGGCTGCCGCCCCCTGCCCCTCGCTCAGCGTCGCACAGAGCGCAGCTCCCTGCAGCCGCGGAGCCACGCGTGGGGGCCAGGGTCTGCCTGCCCGGGGGCTGCGCTCCGGGCCTGGCCTCTCTGCCTCGCAAGCCCGAGCCGGGGTTTGCCGCCCTGCGCTCTGCCTGTGCCTGCAGCCAGCTGCCCTAACGCGGAGGCTTCGGCAGCGACCGCCCCCGGCGGCGCCAGCCCGGGTTTCGAGGCGCTTCGGGCTTTGCTCCTGGCTTAGGCTTCTGCAGGGGTTTCCTCAGTCTCCTGGCAGCTCCTGAAGCTCATCCACGGAGCCCCAGGAGCCCTCGGGAGCCGCTCCTGATTCTGCTCTTCCCCTCAGGATGTCCAAGCGCCGCTCAGTTTGCATGGCCGGGGGGGAAGGGTTTGCTGTTTCTCGGGTTAGACAAGAGGCGACAGCACCATCCACTGCACCGACCCCCCGCCAGCCCCCGCGCTCATCGCCCCGGGAATGCCCCCTGCAAGCCTCACGACCCCTCCCCACACCGCAGCCACACGCAGGTTCCCCCAGCTCCTACCGCGCCAGCCCTGCGCGCCCCGCCGCGCCCCGCCGACCCTCCCGGCCCCCCCGGCCCCGCACACCCCCCCCCCCCAGGCTCCAGGACACAACCCTGCCCCCCGGGACTCCCATTACCCCCCCCCAGGATCCCCTCCCCAGCCCCACACACTCCCTCCCCCCCCCGCAGCAGCCACCAAGGCGACGCAGAGCAGGAGGCGGAGGAAGAGCTCAGCGCACAGCAAGCTGCCGGGGGCAGGGTCCGAGGGATACACAGAATACACCAGGTTAGAAGAGACCTTCGAGATCATTGTGTCCAACCCGTCCAACCCACCCAAGCAGCTAACCCATGGCACCAAGCACCCCATCAACACTCCTGAACACCTCCAGGGATGGTGACTCCACCACCTCCCCAGGCAGCCCATTCCAATGGGCAATCACTCTCTCTGTGTAGAACTCCTCACCTCCAACCTAAACCTCCCCTGGTGCAGCCTGAGACTGTGTCCTCTTGTTCTGGTGCTGCTTGCCTGAGAGAAGAGACCAACCCCCACCTGGCTACAACCTCCCTTCAGGTAGTTGTAGAGAACAATAAGGTCTCCCCTGAGCCTCCTCTTCTCCAGGCTAAGCAACCCCAGCTCCCTCAGCCTCTCCTCACAGGGCTGTGCTCCAGACCCCTCCCCAGCTTTGTTGCCCTTCTCTGGACACCTTCCAGCAGCTCAACATCTTTCCTAAACTGAGGAGCCCAGAACTGGACACAGGACTCGAGGCATGGCCTAACCAGTGCAGTGTGCAGGGGCAGAATGACCTCCCTGCTCCTGCTGGCCACACTGTTCCTGATGCAGGCCAGGATGCCATTGGCCCTCCTGGCTGCCTGGGCACACTGCAGGCTCATGTTCAGCCTACCATCGACCAGCACCCCCAGGTCCCTCTCTGCCTGGCTGCTCTCAGCCACTCTGCCCCCAGCCTGTGGCACTGCCTGGGGTTGCTGTGACCAAAGTGCAGCACCTGGCACTTGGATGTGTTCAATCTCCTGCCCTTGGCCTCTGCCAATCTGTCCAGCCTGTCCAGGTCCCTCTGCAGAGCCTCTCTGCCCTCCAGCAGATCAACTCCTGCCCCCAGCTTGGTGTCATCTGCAAATGTGCTGCTGCTGAGCTTTACAGAGCAGGGCTCTGGGCTGGACTTGGCCATCCTGAGGCTCTTTTCCACCCTGAATGTTTCTGTGATGCTGTGAACCTGTCTGCAGATCCCCCCTCCCCCTGCACACAGCTGGGGAAATCTTGCTGAGCCAGACAGCAGAGAGCTCTCTCAGGGCCCAGCACTGCTGGCTGCGGGAATGGCCACTGGGATGTGCTGCCCAGCGGGTGCTGGAGTCACCGTCCCTGGAAGTGCCCAGGAGAGGCTTGGATGTGGCCCTTGGAGCCGTGGTTTGGTTGTCAGGAGGTGTTAGGTTGGACTTGATGATCTCTGAGGTCTTTTCCAACCTGGTTGATCCTGTGATCCACAGTTGTATTCCACCACACACAGCAGCTGTTGAAGCTTCAGCTTAAGCACACATCAGTACATGCAGGCTGCAGCAGGATGGCATTCACCCAGCCCAAGTGCCAGGGGCTGCCCTGTGGCCACAGCAACCCCAGGCAGAGCTACAGGCTGGGGGCAGAGTGGCTGAGAGCAGCCAGGCAAAGAGGGACCTAGGAGTGCTGATTGATAGTAGGCTGAACAGGAGCCAGCAGTGTGCCCAGGGGGCCAAGAGGGCCAATGGCATCCTGGCCTGCATCAGGAACAGTGTGGCCAGCAGGAGCAGGGAGGTCATTGTGCCCTGTGCTCAGCACTGGTTAGGCCGCACCTTGAGTACTGTGTCCAGTTCTGGGCCCCTCAGTTTAGGAAGGACATTGAGAGACTTGAAGGTGTCCAGAGAAGGGCAACAAGGCTGGGGAGAGGCCTTGAGCACAGCCCTGTGAGGAGAGGCTGAGGGAGCTGGGGTCGCTTAGCCTGGAGGAGAGGAGGCTCAGGGGAGACCTTGGTCTCTGCAACTCCCTGCAGGGAGGTTGTAGCCAGGTGGGGGTTGGTCTCTTCTCCCAGGCAAGCAGCACCAGAACAAGAGGACACAGTCTCAAGCTGTGCCAGGGGAGGTTTGGGCTGGAGGTGAGGAGAAAGTTCTTCCCAGAGAGAGTTGTTGGCCATTGGGATGTGCTGCCCAGGGAGGTGGTGGAGTCCCCAGCCCTGGGGGTGTTCAAGAGAGGATTGGATGTAGCACCTGGAGCCATGGTGTGGTCATGAGGTCTGTGGTGCCAGGTTGGGCTTGGTGACCTTGGAGGTCTCTTCCAGCCTTGGTGATGCTGTGTGTTTGAAACACAGCCTCTGTAGAGCCCTATGGAGCTCTGTGGAGCCTCTAAGATGCCCTATGGAGCCTCTGTAGAGCCCTATGGAGCTCTATGGAGCCTCTAAGATGCCCTATGGAGCCTCTGTAGAGCCCTGTGGAGCTCTATGGAGCCTCTAAGATGCCCTATGGAGCTCTATGGAGCCTCTATAGAGCCCCATGGAGCCTCTAAGGAGCCCTATGGAGCCTCTATAGAGCCCCATGGAGCCTCTAAGGAGCCCTATGGAGCCTCTATAGAAACCTATGGATCCCTAAGGATCCACTATTGAACCTTACAGAGCCTATGGAGCCTCTATAGAGCCCAATGCAGCCTCTATAGAGCCTGCACAGAGCTCAAAGCAGCCTTTAGAGATCCCAAAGGAGCCTCTATAGAATCTCTGTAGCCCTGTGGATCCTCTATAGATGTCTATGGACCCATATAGAACCTACCCCACCCTAGCCTGGGCTTGCCTACCCCACCCTGGCATCACCTTGCCTAGCCCAGCCGAGCCTAGCCCAAGAGAGCCTCTGCAGGCCCATGTGGAGCACTATGAGCCTCTAAAAAGCCCTATGGACCTGCTATAGACTCCTAAAGAGCCTCTCTAGATGCTATATAGAGCCCAAACCAGCCTCTGTGGAGCACTCAGGAGCTTCAATAGGGCACTACAAAGCCCTAGCATGCCCTATGGAGCCTCCATAGAGCCCCATGCAGCCCCTACAGAGCCCTATGGAGCCTCCATACGGGGCAATGGAGCCCCTCTAGAGGCTGATGGAGACTCCACAGAGGCCAATGGAGCCTCTATATACAATGTGGTTGCCTCTATAGAGGCCTGTGGAGCCTCTATAGAGGCGAATGGACCCTCTTTAGTGTCCTATGGAACCTCCCTGGAGGCCTCTGGAGCCATTACATTGACCATTATAGGCTCTACAGAGGCCAGTGTAGCCTCTGTATAGACTGTGGGAGTCTCTATAGAGGCCTATGGAGCCTCCACATAAACCATGGGAGCCTCTGCATAGACCTGTGGGAGCCTCTCTAGAGCCTTAAGGAGACTCTATAGACTCTTGGGAGCCTCTCTAGAGGCCTATGGAGCCTCTCTAGAGCCTTAAGGAGACTCTATAGACCTGTGGGAGCCTCTCTAGAGCCTTAAGAAGACTCTATAGACCTGTGGGAGCCTCTCTAGAGGCCTAAGGAGCCTCTCTAGAGCCTTAAGGAGACTCTATGGACCCATAGGAACCTCTCTAGAGGCCTAAAGAGCCTCTATAGAGCCTCAAGAAGACTCTACAGACCTGTGGGAGCCTCTACAGAGGCCTATGGAGCCTCTGTATAAACCATGGAAGCCTCTGTATAGACCTTGGGAGCCTCTGTAGTGGCCTATGGAGCCCCTATTGAGACAATAGTCTATAGAGCCCATGGGAGCCTCTAGGGAGGCCTATGGAGCCTCTAAAGAGCCCCTGGGAGCCTCTAGGGAGGCCTATGGAGCTTCTGAAGAGCCCAAGGAAGCCTCTAGGGAGGCCTATGGAACCTCTCTATTGACAGTTGGAGCCTCTTTAGAGGTCTATGGAGCCTCTATAGTGACTGTTGGAGCCTCTATGCAGACCATGGCAGCCACTACAGAGGCCGATGCAGCCTCTATATAGACACTGAGAGCCTCTCTAGAGGCCTATGGAGCCTCTACAGAAGCCTGTGGTGCCTCTGTGGGGCCCATGGGAGCCTCTATAGAAGCCTATGGAACCTCTATAGAGCCTTATGGAGGCCTGTGCAGCCTCTACAGAGGCTGATGGAGCCTCTAGATAGACCATGGCTGCCTCTGTAGAGGCCTATGGAGCCTCAAGAGAAGACTATGGCGCCTCTGTAGAGACCATGGGAGTCTTCCTAGAGGCCTCTGGAGCCTCTGTATACACCATGGGAGCCTCTAGAGTGGCATAGGGAGCCCAAATTGAACTAATGTGAGCCTCTCTAGAGCCCGTGGGAGCCTCTCTAGAGACCTATGGAGCTTCTGGGGAGGCCTAAGGAACCTCTCTATTGACAGTTGGAGCCTCTCTGGAGGTCTATGGAGCCTCTATATAGACCATGGCAGCCTCTCCAGAGGCCTATGCAGCCTCTGTAGAGCCCTTGGGAGTCGCTATGGAGGCCTAAGCAACCTATATAAAGTGACCATTGGAGCCTCTACAACGGCCTGTTCAGCCTCTAGAGGGGCTGATGGAGCCTCTAGATAGACCGTGGTTGCCACTGTAGAGGCCTCTGGAGCCTCTGCAGAACCCTTGGGAATCTCAGTGGATGCCTGAGAAACCTCTGTATGGACCATGGGAGCCTCTCTAGAGGCCTATGGAGCTTCTACAGAAGCCTATGGAGACTCTATAGGCCTGTGGGTGCCTCTGTAGGGGCCTATGGAGCCCATAATGAGCAACTGGGAGCATCCATAGAGCCTGTGGGAGGCTCTCCAGAGGCCTATGGAGCCTCTCTATTGACCATGGGAGCCTCTCTAGAGGTCTAGGGAGCCTCTACATGGACCATTGAGGCCTCTCTGTAGACCATGGCAGCCTCTGTAGAGCCCTTGGGAGTCTCTATGGAGGCCTAAGGAGCCTCTCTATTGGCCATTGGAGCCTCTCTAGAGGCCTATGGATCCTCTGTGTAGCCTGTGGCAACCTATATGGAGGCCAATGGAACCTCTATATTGACTGTTGGAGCCCCTATAGAGGTCTATGGAGCCTCTCTATTGACCATTGGAGCCTCCCTAGAGGCCTATGGAGCCTCTGCAGAAGCCTATGGCTCCTCTGTAGAGCCCCTGGGAGCTGATATAGAGGCCTATGGAGCTTCTAGAGAGGCTTATGGAGACTCTATGTACCCCTGGGAGCCTCTCTAGGGGCCTATGGAGCACTAGAAGCCTCTAAAAAGCCCTATGCCCCTGCTATAGAGCCCTGAGGAGCCTCTATGGATGCTCCATTGAGCCCAAAACAGCCTCTATGGAGCCCTAATGAGTCTCAACAGAGCACTATGAAGCCCTATCATGCCCTGTGGTGCCTCCTTAAGAGCCTCTATAGAGCCCTAAGATGCCTTAAAGAGCCCCAAGTTGCCCTATGGAGCCTCTACTGAGCCTCTATAGAGCCTTACATAGCCTCCATGGAGGCTGTAGAGAGCACAACACAGTGTCTAGAGGGCCCTAAGGAAAGTCCCTACAGCCTCTATAGAGCCTAAGGCAGCCACTATGGAGCCCAAAGAGCCCCATGGAGCCTGATAGCCCCCTATGGAGCCTCTGTAGAGACCTTTGGAGCCTCTACAGAGCCTCTAAGGAGCCTCTGTAGAGCACTATAGAGCTCTATGGAGCTTCTATAGAACCCTGTGCAACCTCTATAGTGCCCTAAGAAGCTTCTGTCCCAAGACAATTCATTCCCTTGGCTAACACAGAACCCTGATAACTGCACCTATAGGATGGGGCATAGCCAAGCATGGCCAGGGGCACACACACAGGTCACAGCTGTCTGGGCTAGGGCATGTTCTGGGGTTTGACCCTTCAGGACACCCTCCAAACACCTAAAATCCCTTGACACCCCCCCAAAACCCCCCTCTGACATACCCCTGAGACTGCCTCTAGCAAGACACTCTCACGACTCTTCTGAGAAACCACCCCTTGACCTCCCTGAGCTGGGCACAAAGCTCCAGCCCTACTCCCAGGGAACAAATGTCTAAGATGAAGGCAAGCAGGCAGGCTTTGGTGAGTGTGGGATTTTTATTGACACAACTGGGCAGCAGACAGAGCTTTTTTACCCCAGGGAGACACAAAGAAAGGGGAAAGAACCAGAAAAACCCTGGCAAAGCTCAGCCCAGCTCCAATAGCAGCTCTGGCTGTACTGACTCAGCACTGGAATTGCTCTCATCAGCACTAATTGGTGCTGGAGGTGTTTGTTCCTGCCAGAGCCCCCAGCCTCTGAGAAATACAGGGGAGAAAGAGGCGATTTGGGTTCAAACTGCTGGAAAGGCCCTTCCAGGGGCTCATGATTACCCCGCTAGACCCTGGGTGGGTTTATTTTGCCTGCCCCGCGCCGTGCGCTGGCCAACAGCGTGGCTGCAGCGATGCCTGGTGAGGTTGGAGCGGGTGCTGTAGGTCTTGCTGCAGTCAGGGCAGGGGAAAGCCTCCTTCCCGGTGTGGCTGCGGCAGTGGTAAACGAGACTGCTCCTACGGGTGAAGCTCTTCCCGCAGGCGGCGCAGGTGAAAGCCTTCTCTCTGCTGTGCACCTGCCGATGCTCGGTGAGGTGGGAGCTACGGCTGAAGCGCTTGCCGCAGTCGGCGCAGCTGTAGGGCCTGTCACCGCTGTGGAGGAGCTGGTGGTTGATGAATAAGGTGCTGGTGGTGAAGCTCTTGCCGCACTCGGCACAGGGGAACAGCTTCTCCCCGGTGTGGATGCGGCGGTGGATGGCGAGGCTGTCGCTGCGTTTGAAGCTCCTGCCGCAGTCCCCGCAGGTGAAGGCCTTCTCAGCGCTGTGCACACTGCGGTGTTGGGTGAGGGCAGAGCCGTGAGAGAAACTCTTGCCGCAGTCGGCGCAGCTGTAGGGTTTGTCACCGCTGTGGATGAGTTGGTGCTGGATGTACAAGGAGCTGGTGGTGAAGCTCTTGCCGCACTCGGCACAGGGGAACAGCTTCTCCCCGGTGTGGCTGCGGCGGTGGATGGCGAGGCTGGAGCTGTGCTTGAAAGGCTTGCCGCAGTCCCGGCAGGTGAAGGACTTCTCGCTGGTATGGCTGAGGCGGTGCTGGCTCAGGTGAGCCCTCTGCCTGAACTGCTTGCCACAGGTGTCACAGGTGAAGGGCTTCTCACCAGTGTGGGTGAGGCAGTGCCGGGTGAGGTCACAGCTCCTGCTGAACCTCTTGCCGCAGTCACCACAGACGAAGGGCTGGGGGCCGGGCTGGGGGCAGTGGTGCTTCGCTGGCTCTGAGCCAGGTGGGAAGCTCTGCCCACACTGAGGACACGGATTCAGAGGTTTGGGTGCACCAGAAGGGCCTGCTCTGGCTTCATCCTCCTCTGCACATTCCTTTCCCTCGCCCTGGTCACCTTCATCCTCATCATTATCCTCCTCTTCATGCTCCTCATCATCACAGTCATCATTCTTCTCAGCATCATCATCCTCCATCTTGTCCTCTTCCTCCTCCTCCTCTCCATTGAGGCTGCACTTTGGCTTCTCCAACTTGCTCTCTGGATGACTGCTCTTCTCCCAGCTCTTGTCTGGGCCCTTCTGTGAGGCCATACTGTGGCAGGAAGGGGTCAGAGCTGTGCAATCTTCCCTAAGATGGAAGCACCTGAGGCCAGGACCTCACTGAGATCCTGCTTGGGTCATGACAGTCCCTGACTCCCAACACCTCCCAACACCCAGCTGCAGGAAAGAATCCAGAGGGGACCTCAAACCTTCAGGTTTTGCCATGGTGTGGGCTCAGACCTCTAATACCTGTGCTGAGACCCCAGGTTCCTGTGATCAGTGCCCTGAGGTACCCTGGGGCTTACAAGTGGTCTTGAACCTCTGTCCTCGAGCCTGGCAGCATGGCAAGGGTGGTTCCTGGCCTAGGCCCTGTCCTTTGATCTCTCCTGGCTCAGACAATGAATCAGGAAGACCAAATCACCCCCACCCTTCTTCTACTACCCTCCATGTCCCAACCCCAAACATCATCTCCTGCCACACAACTGACCTCAAACAGCTTAGGGAGTTCCCAGGCTCCCACAACACCTGATGTCCCTCAGAGACCCTGCAGAGGTGAAATGTGGTGGGCAGGAAGGGGTGGAGGAGGTTCAGAGGTGCCCTGGGGACCTGGGGTCCTACTGCTGCCCCACACTGGGTTCCTTACCTGCTGGGCTGCTCCAAGGGGCAGATCACAAACTCTGCTCTTCCCCAGCACACAGGAGCAGGAATGATGGAGAAAGAGGGACACAGCTCCTGCCAGAGAGAAGCAAAGGGCTCAGAGGAGAGCACTGACCTGCAAGGGATGGCTCAGCATTGCCCAGGACCAGGCAGCACAGCTCAGCCTTGCTGGGGGCAGCTCCCAAGCCCAGCAGCACAGGCACAGCACACAGCCAGGGCTGCTCAAGATGGGAGGCCTCAACAAGTGCAGACTCAGCTCCTTGCCCAGCACACAGACCCCAGCACAGCTGCAGGCCAGCACCACAACACAGCTGCCTCCACACAGCCTCTCCCAGGCCTTGCCTAAAGCTTCCTCCCACTGCCTGCCCAGGGTTCTGCTGCCTGCAGCTGCATTTCACAGCAGATCTTGCCCTGGCCCCACCTCTCCTCCCTGGCCCTGCCCACACCACACCCACTCTGTGCTCAGCTCTGCCCTGCACACACCTCTCTGCTGCCCACTCCCCAAGAGAAGATCAGAGCAGCCCTCAGGACACAGACAAAGGGAGCTTCATGATCCCTGCAGATGCAGCAAAGGGGGAAGGGACTTGCTCAGCTTCTTGCTAAACCTCTTCAGCCCTCACTGGGATGCTGGAGGAGCCTCTGTCTCCTGCCCAAACCTGACCCCTCCAGCACCCTTCACACACCTGCAGCCCAAAGAGACTCAGTGGAAAGGGTTTGGTTTCCTTCTCTCCCTAACCATTTCTCTCAGCTTTCTCTTTGCAGCTCTCCTGGAGCTGCCACTCCACATCCCCAAGAGACAATGAGGTTGGATGGGAGGGCACAGTGCCCATGGGCTGCAGTTCATCTCCCAGCTGACACATGCAGAGCTGCAGCACAATTCACTCCTTTCACCTCCTCAAATGCTGCCAGACTCTGCCATTCCCTGCACACACATTTGCCACCTGGGCCCTGGATCCCCTCCCCTTTTTGGGGGGACAAGGCCTAATTCCTGCCTGAGCACTCCCAGGCCCTTCCCTCATTCCCAGCCCATCCATGTCCCTGCTGCCTTGGCTGTCCCATGGCCCTGTGTCCCCCACCTCCACTGCCCCTGCAGCTGGAAGGGTGGAGTGGGAAATGCTGTAGCTGAGGAAGCATCTAAGGAACTGGGCTGGAAGCAGCAGCACAAGAATGGAAGGGGCCTGAGACTAAAGGCTGGGATCAGCTGGAGGGCTGAAAGAACAGCACCAAGCCAAGGGGGGGTTACAGATGAGGGCTGGGGAGGGACCCTGCAGCCACCTCATGCAGCAACTGAGGAGAGGAAGGGGGACAGAGAGGGAGTGAGACCTCAGGTGACTCCTGCCATGGGGTAGGGCTGGGGTGGGTGGCTAGGAGCCCTGAGTGCCTGCTTGGGCTGTGCTGGAGGTCAGGAGGGGTCAGGGGACTGTCCTGAGCCAGGCAGGGTTTGGGGCTGTCAGCTTCTGGGGTCAGCTGCTGCCAGCACCATTGCTGGCAGCAGCACTTCCTCAGCCCACAGCTCCAGCAACACCACAAGGCCTTGAAGGCTCTCCTGCACTCCACAGCTCTCAGCCACACACCTTGGCCACCCACAAGCCAAGAAGCTTCCTGCTCACCACTTCCCTTGCCCAGCCTCACCTCCCTTCTGCCCTCTCAGCACACCACAAACTAACCCCAGAAGGCTCCAGCTGGCAGCACTGCTTGCAAGAATCCCAGGCAATCCCAAGGGCAGACTGAGAGCCCAGGGGGAAACCCCAAACCTTTCCCCTCCCCACAGGACTCTCTCCCATGTCCCATTCTTGCCAGCACCTCCAGCACCTCAGATGCATTGGCTCTGGAGCAGCTTCCTCACACAGCCACACAATTGGCTGGGCTGGAAAAGACCTCTCCGAGAAGTGAGGACAACTGGCAGCCCCAACACCACCAGGGCCACCAAACCATGGCCCCATGGCCCCAACTTGCTGCAACACCTCCAGCCACGGCCACTCCACTGTTTCCCTGGGCAGCCTCTGCCAGGCCCTGACCACGCTGGCACCAAACTCATTCCTCCTCCTCTCCAACCTAAGCCTCCCCTCGCACGATTTCAGGTCACTTCCTCTCCTTCTACCATCTGACACCAGGCACAAGAGCCCAACCCCCACCTCACTGCAGCCTCCTCTCAGGGAGCTCCACAGGCCAAGGAGGTCTCCCCTCAGCCTCCTCTTCCCCACACTAAACACCCACAGCTCCCTCACCTCCCAGCCCAGCCCCCAGCAGAGGGACACAGGGCCAGGGCCAGCCCCTGCAGCCCACCCATGGCTGGGCCTACAGCTGCCCCTGGCAGGGGGAGGCAGCAGCACAAGGAACCCCCAAACACACTCACCCTGACCCCCCCACCCACGCACCCACAACCCCACACACGACACCCACCCATCCCCAACATCTCTGCTCTACCCCAAACCCCCCCACAGACACACACACACCCACAGCCCCCCAACACCACACACCCCACAGCCACACCCAGCTCCCCACAACCGCATCCACCCCCTCGCAGCACCCCAGCACTCCCCACCCCAAGCCTCACCACCCCGACCCACACCACAGCCACACAGCCTCCCCCAGCACCAACAGCTCCTACCACCAAACCCACACAGCCCCACGAGACCCCTGCCCAGCCCCACGGGCTCCCTCCCAGCCCCTCAGACAACTCTCTCGGCCCCGAAGCCCCCAAGGAACCCCACAGACGCCCCCAGAACTGCACAACCCCCACGAACCACCCCCCACAGCCCCACGGACACCAGCCCCGCACCTCACGGATCCCTCCTCAATCCCAGCCCCGGGGCACGGCCCCCAGCCCCGGGGCATCCCAATGCCAACCCCAGGAGCCGCTCCCCCGAGCCCCAAGCGATCTCCACCCCAGCATCCCCCACTCTGCCCCGCGGCTGCCCACACCTACCCCACAGCCGCAGCCAAGGGGGCGCAGAGCAGGAGGAAGAGGAAGGAGGAAGAGCTCGGAGCAGAGGCAGCTGCCAGCTGCCGTCCCCTGCAGCCTCCTGGCAGCCTAGGCGAGCAGAGAGCGATGCAATGGAAGCCCTGAACCGGCCACGTTTCGGCCGAGCGGGAGAGGGTTCTGGCCCCGGAGAGGAAGTCCCGCCCACGGGCGGGCAGCCTTAGCCAATGAGAGGCGGCGGGAGGGCGGCAGCTCCTCCCCCTGCTGGCTGCCGAGGCACAGCGAGGAGCTGCCGCTGCCGGCCGCGGCCGCCATTGCTGCTGCCCCGCGGGGAGCGGCAGCGGGGCCGGAGCGCGGCACAAGTGCCGGAGGTGCTGGCGGGCGAGCGGCAGCTGCCGGCTGGGGAGCTGCGGCGGGGCGGGAGGGGCTGAGGGGGCCGGGGAGCGCTGCGGGCGGCGGCAGCGGAGCGGGGAAGGCTCTGGCTGCGGGGGGCTGCCGGGGGCGTGTGTGGAGCTGGGCGGCGGGGGGGCAGGGGGCTCCGTGGGGCCGGGGCAGGGTTCGTGGGGGTGAGGAATTGTTCTGTTTGGCTTTGGCCAGGGGGGTGCCGGCGCTGCTGGGGGCCGCGGCGTTCGGTCATGCAGCTCTTGGCTGTTTGCAGTCTGTGCTGTGCAGGATGTGCACCGGCACAGCAATGGGGGGCGGTGAGGTGTCAGAGAGCGGCCGGGAGGGACGGGGTCCAGAGCGCAACTCTCCCCCCAGCCCTGCTGCCCGCACTCAGCAGCGGGCGGGGCTGGGGCTGGGGGGGTGGGAGTGTGCCTGGGAAATGCAAAGGGCTCCGTGGGGTCATTGGTGGCTATGTGTAATTGTTACACCTCTGTAAGCTGTACCTGGAGAGCTACAGGCTGAGGGCAGTGACTGCATAGCAGCCAGGCGGAAAGGAAGCTGGGGGTGCTGGTTGATAGCAGGGTGAACAGGAGCCAGCAGTGTGCCCAGGTGGCCAAGAAGGCCAATGGCATCTATCCTTGTCCCTTGCCCTTGTGAACCTTTCCTGTTGTTGTTATATATATATATTGTTTGAAGAAAATTCTTCACCTCTCTACTTCCAAGCTGACTCCAGATTGTTGTTTAGTGGATTTGCTCCTCACCCTTTTTTTCCCCTCTCTGTTCGGAGGGAGGAGCGGGGAGTGGGGGAGAGATTCTCAGCCTTTCCCCCATCTGGGCTTTTAACTGCCAGTTAGGGCTGAAACCACAACAGTCCTCCTCTCTGCCCTCCCTGAGCTTAGGATTGCAGAACAACAGAAAGGTGGCTGCTTGAAGGCACCTCTGGAGATCATCTGCTCCAGCCCCCTGCTAAAGAACAGCCACACACGGCAGGTTGCCCAGGATCACAATGTTCAGCAAGGTTTGGAATCTATCCAGGGAAGGAGACTCCACAACCTCTGTGGGCAGTCTGCTCCAGGCTCTGTCACCCTCCCAGGAAAGAAGTTTTTCCTCCTGTTCAGGTGGAACCTCTTTAGGTTCCAGTTTGTGACAGTTGCCCCTTTGTAGGAAAGCAGAAAGTATCTGTGGAAGGTTTCAGGACCAGAAAGGACAACAGGCGACTGACACAGGAAGGATGGCTTGATGATAAAGAAGAGCTGACCGTGGTACACAGCCTGAAGTGTGAGACAGGAGGACACCTGCCTCCATGCTGGAAAAAATCAACCTGATATGGGATGAAGATAACAATGGACAGCTGCCTATCAAAGGAGAGAACTCAATTAGCAGCAGTGGTGCCAGAATGCCAGGGAAGTGCTTACCCTGCTCGAGTTTTCCTACACAAGCTGCTTGTTCTGTGCCAATAAAGGATTCCTGCCTCACCAACAAGGGAGTCCCTGCGTGCTTCCCGACACCCCTTGTCCTGTCACTGGGCAGCACTGAGGAGTCTAACCCCATCCTCTTGACACCCAGCCTTTAGATACTGCTAATTGTTGGTGCTTAGGGTCCTAAAGTGTTCCTAAAGTGAATTGGCTGCATTAGACAAGGTAATGCATTTTTCACTGCTCTCCTTTCTGTAGGCAGCTTTTCATTTGCTTTCTTCAGCTTCAGTATCTCCTTCACCTCTAGATCCAAATAGAAATTAAAAACACCAAGACTTCAACCATTACAACCTCCCCCTTGTGTGAATCATCTCACAGCTGCCTACATTTTGTGATGTTAGAAAATCACAGTTCAGCTTTTTAGAGTGCTTGCTTTATGTGAAGGCTCTGCCCAGCACACTCCCAGGTACTATGAAAGACAACAGGATGTCAGATGGATAATCTGAGCGTGCCAGATGCTTAGGATGTGGGATTATTTTACTTTCAAATCCACAAAGCACATACCAAGTGCCTTGCTTACCCTCTTCTGAATCAGAGGGGGTCACACAGCCCCTGCTGACAGCACATTTCCTGAAAATTAGGCCTACACTATGTGATCTCTTCAATCTTTTTGTTATGCTTTGAAGTAGAACAGGCTTGCACCTTCATTTGTGGATTTATGTGAGGAAGTACACAGCCACACCAGCATGGTCTAGGTCTGTGTGACCGTTTGAGGCTGCGCCTTTAAGCAAGGGACAGTTGCTGGAACACTCTGGCTGAATGCTTTGGTGAAATAATGAGAACAAGATATTCTAAACGAATTTCCTTGGGAGGTTGGTAGAATGCAACTTTAATCTGTAGCTCTGTTTGAATCTCAGTCAGTTCAGAGTGTTGCACAGCTACATTGTGCCCAAAGGAAGAATCCATGAGGAATCCATGGTGCACGAACCCTGAGAGCCCTGAGTCAACTGAGAGTCCCTGTGTGCCTGATCCCTTTTTTCACTTTGTCTGCAAAGAGACAAACTGTTTTCTGATTTCTTGTTTCCTGATTTTTCTGGGACTTCTGAATCATCTACATCTGAGGATAGCTGGAATGGGCTGTGAACTTTACATACAAACTGTAGATACTGTTTTAGGTTGGGTGGACAGTACGAACAGCTAATGAAATTGTTTAGAAGGGGTGGACTGTGACCGTTTGAGGCTGTGCCTTTGAGAAAGGGACAGTTGCTGGAACACTCTGTGTGGGAATGCCAGCTACAAGCAGTGTGAGCAATCTGGCAGTGCAGGCCTAGAGTCTGACGTGGTAGGCCATGCTCAGCATAAGTGCAGAGCCAGCTAGCAGTGTACCAAAACAGTGCTGTGCCTGCAGCACTGTAACTAAAACAAGGCGCTGGTAGCTAGAAACATAGTAAGTTATCTTGGGACAACAGGACATGCACCTGCATCAACAAACCTTGTGTGTCATCCCTAGTTGGACCAATAATCTCCAATAGTGTGATGTCTCCTCTCCTTCCATGCTTTACTGTGCCATGCTTTCACCATAGGCCTGAGCCATAGGCCTGCAATACTGGAACAATAAAGGACAATACTAGATCATATTGATCAGCTGTATTGATCCCAATCACCTCCGTCGCCGCTAAATCTGGCTAAAACTCTGGCTGAATGTTTTGGTGTAAGAATGAAAACAAAGATAAGCCTAAACGAATTTCATTGGTAGATTGGTAGAATGCAACTTTAAAATGTTAGCTGTAGTTCAGTTTGAATCTCAGTCAGTTCAGTCTGTCTTTTTCAGTCTGTTTCAGTCTCTCTCTGAGCAACAGCTGTGCAGGACGGAGTTGACCTTGAATAAACTGAGCTAACCAGATAAGAAACTAATTCTTGCACATGCTTTGAACTAACAGAATTTCCTCCTTAATAATTACCTTTCTCTCTCTCTCTAACCTTTTTTGGGAAAAAAGGGAGGAAGTGGGAGAAGGGGGGTACAGTTGGGGGAGGGAACCCCTCTTGGAGGAGGGAAAGGTGTTCTGTATTACTTTCTTTGATGTATATTTCTGTACATATTGTAAATGTCATCTGTTGTGTATGTAATCATCTGCATCTCATCCTGCTTGTAAATACAGCTCTTAGCCATTTACTGCTTCTCCAACTGAGTTAGCCGTGGTTGCTTTGGGTGTGGGGGAGAACTGAACTTTCTTTCACCACCACAACTGGTCAAAGAAAATTTTACCTCTCTATTTCAAACTGACTCCAAATTGTTTCTTGGTAGATTTGCCTCCTTCCCTCTCTTTTTTCCCTCTCGATCTGTAAAGAGGATGTGGGGGAGAAGGGAGGGAGCCTTTGCCCCCATCTGAGCTCTTAAAGCCCAGTTAAGGCTCAAACCACCACAGATGGCTCTCTGCACAGCCCAGGAAGGGTGATGTAAGCAGACAGCAGCATTTGCAATGAGCCTGTGCAGGACACCCGAGAGGAATCTCCCTGGGGCAGCGAGGTTTGTGCTGCAGTCACACAAAGAAATGTCAGAGCTCTGTCAGGTGTCCACACCTGAGCTGGCCTCATGAACCAATTCTGCACCTCGGGATGTTCAGGCAGAGTCTTTCCCCATCACTCACACAGGCTCTGCACTGCACCAGGCAGAGTGTCCCTGGCCTCCTGCTGCCCCTGCCAGAGGCTGGGAGGCTCCTCACACCTCCAGTGCCTTGGTACCCCAGCAACAGCTGATGGTGTTTGTGCTCGCTCAGGTTTCTCTCACCCCACGCACCATGGCCATGCTTGCATCTCATCTGTGCAATGCCAGCAGCCACTGCTGACCTCCTGATCCTGTGACCTGCAACTGGGGGACAAAGAAACTTTCCAAGTTGTGGTGAGACATCAGAGGTGGAAATGGTGGTGGTGAGTGGCTAGAGCAGGATGATTACCCTGGGACCGCTTCCCCAGGCTGTGCAGTGAACAGAGACACAGATCAGAGCCTGCTCTGCTGCTCCTTCAGGCCTCTGGCAGGAGGCCTGTCTGTGTCAAGACTCTGCTGTGTGCCCCAGCCCTGCACACTCACTCTTTAGCTGTTCCCTGCTGTTTGCATCCCTGGGACACTTTCTTGGGCCAGCTCTGGAGAGACACTTTGGATGAAGCCCTAAGCCTTCAGACTCTGCCCTGAGCAGATCATCTGTCTGTGGAACTGCTCTTGGGGACCAGCTCAGTCAGAGTAGTTCTTATGGCCTGTCCCTGCCTGTGGTCACAGGGCTGGCATGCAGCAGAACAATGACCAAGCTGCCACAGCATTCAGGCCTTGCACTGACACAGGAGAGGCTGGACGTGGAAAGAGAACAGCCCTGGAAGTCCAGGTGCTGCTGCTCCCTGGCAGTGCTGCTGTGCTGCGACTCTTTTCTCCCTAAATCTGCACAGAACCCAAACAAAAAGCTCTGGAGAAGTCCTGGAGGAAGGATCTCAGGAAAGAAAAGGTTAAGGAAAGGTTCTTTATTTTATTAACCAAACAAAGAACAGAGGTCCTGCTGCACAAACTCTTGGTCAGCAAAGCAGAGAATGTGTTAGAAAAGGGATGACAGTTTTACAAAGAGTAAAACACCACCACCACAAAGTGCAGAAGCCAGGCTGGGCCTGCACTGAGGGACACCAGAACTGCTCTGCAGAAGAGTTTATTGCTTCTGAACTGCACTGCTCTGCAACCACAGACTCACCCTGTCAGCATCTGCAGTAACCTCTCCTCCAGTGAGCTCTCAGCATCCTCCCAATCCTGGCCACCTTGAGGCTCTTTCTGCCTTCCTCATCTCCCTGAGATCCTTTGGCAGCGCCCTGAGCCCTGCTGTGCTGTGCAGAGGAACTGCTCCCGGCCAGAGCTCCATGCATTCCAGGAGCCTGGCCCAGCTCAGCAGCTCAGTACCAGCCCAAGGCATTTAAAGGAGCCCTCTGGTGGCTTTGGTGCCAAGTCCATGAACCTCAGAGACTGAGAAGCTGATGAAACCTCTCCAGAAGTCAAAGTCAGATTCAAACTCTGAAGTTTCTTCTACTTTTAATGCGTCCCAGTGAAGCATATTGGGAAAGTGTTCCCAGGGTCTGGTTAGAGCAGAAGGAGACAGAGGATGCAAGGGAACCATCACTGGAGGCACTGAAGCATCTCCAGGCTGTGGTGAGAGCAGAGACCTGAGGCAGTGCTGATAGGTCAGGGCAAGCAGCTAAAGGTGGCTCTGCTGCTGAGTGAACCTGGAGGGGTTTCATTGATCCAAAGGGCCAAGCCCTGACCCCAGCCCCTGCCAAGGCAGATCCTGTCCCTCACCTGTGGCTCTGGGCTCTTCTGGGGGCAGTGGGGATGAGCAGTGAGAAGTACAAGAAATCCTATGACTCTTTTTGGCCTCCAGAAGAAGAATCAAGGATGAAACCAACTCCAGAGCCTCCAAAGAAGTTTCTCCTGGCAGATTTCTCCATCAGCCACATCTTGTACTGAGCAGATGGCTGCAGAGTGTGGTACTCCTGAACAGACCTTGTCAGGTTTGCTGTGGTTTCCTGCTGAAAAGTAGTGAAATGTACCCTTAAAAATACTTTTTATCAGATGCTTTGTTCAATAAGAAACTCTCCAATTAGCTGCAGAAATCTTGGCTATAGTTAGAGGATAAGTTGTGGCTCATCAGTATTTAATGAGCCCCATGGAGTATTTGGGGCTGATTACATGATCCTCAGGTACTGCCAGGAGACTCTGCCAAGGTACTGCCAAGAAGCCTCTCAAGAAGTCCAAGTCAGAAGAAAACTCCAAAGTACCTTGAAGCACTGATTGGCCTCACTGAGGCTTGTTACTGACAGAGGCTCCCCAGGGACTCGTTAGAGCAGCTTGGTAGAGGCTATGATTGCAGGGAGACAAAGGCAAAGTGCAGGGGAGAAAAACTTGCCTTTGGTCTAGGAAGCAGAAAGGCCAAGCCCTGACCACTGTCCTTGGCATAGTAGAGCCTGAAAGCCTCAAAGCAAAGTTTCTCCTCACAGGCCTTGGTGGGAGAGGCAAGTGCCAGAGCCAAGGGGACAAAGACCTTGGTCCTGTTGGGCCTCTAAGCCTTGCCAGAGCCCTTGGCCATCCCTACTGCAGCCTGTCCTACACTGTCCCATGCCTGCAGCTCTTTCCCTTCAGGCTGGTGACACTAATTCTGTGTCCCCTCACAAGATCTTGCCCCACCCCCAGCATATCCTTGGGGCAGGGAAATGTAGGAAAAGCACAGGCTGAGTGCTGAGATGAGCAGCAGCCCAAACACTGCTGTGTTACCAACACCCAGCCCCAGCCCTGCAAAGCACAGCACTACCTTAGCACAGTATTACTACTTAGTTCTCCCTAATTACTACTCCAAAACCCCAGTGGCTGACCTTGGGTTTCACCTGGTGTCTTCTGCCAGAGACTCCAAGTGCTCCATGCTCGCCAGCTGCACTGCTGAGGATATTTTACACCAATGGTGCCATTCAGATAGGCCCAAGTGCCACCGCACAGCTCCCTCCTCTTTGCTCAAAGCCTTGCTGCTCACTGCCCCACTCACAACGATTCTTCTTTCAGGTCACTCGATAGAGAGGGCTCACAAGCTGACTGCAGCCTGGGACATGCATTCTGCAGAGCCCCACAAGGCCTAGGACAGACTGTGTCTCCTTGTTGGATGGTGGAGACATGGTTGCTATCCTGTTGACCATGTCCATAGGTACATGACAGCATCCAGCCTGCCATTTTATTGCCAAGAACTGAATTTCCTCTGCAGGTCCTTTGACCTTGCTTTTCTTTATGGCAAATTCAGCCTTAAGAAGTATCTGCATATTTTTTCCTCCCTTCTCCAACGCTTCTGCCCTGTGGCCCCACACAATGATGCCATGTATGTACTGGAGATGTTCAGGGGCTTCAGCCTTCCAAGTGCAGTCTGGATTAGTCCATGACAAATGGTGGAGCTCTGCTTCCACCCCTGGGGCAGTCGATTGCAGGTGTATTGCACACCCCTCCAGGTGGCAGCAAATTGTGGCCTGCACTCTGCTGCCAGTGGAATTGAGTAGAAGGCATTGGCAATGTTGATTGTAGAGAACCTCTTGGCTGTCTTTGACTCCAGCTCATCCTGGAGCTCCAGCATGTCTGGCACAGCAGCACTCAGTGGTAGTGTCACTTCAATGAGGCCTCAATAGTCCACTGTTAATCTCCACCCAGGTTTCTGCACTGCCCAGCTGGGACTGTTGAAAGGCGAATGTGTCTTGCTGGTCAATCCCTGGATCTCCAGATGGTGAATCAGTTCATGAATGGGAGCCAGGGAGTGTTGGTTTGCGTGATATTGCTGCCAGTGTGCAGTCCTGATAGCAGCTGGCACCTGTTCTTCAAGCTGCAGCAGTCCCACAAGGAAGGGATTCTCTGCCAGGCCAGGCAGGGCAGACAGCTCTCTGATCTTCTCTGTATTCACCATGGCCACACCGAAAGCCCAGGCAGAGCCCTTTGGTTCCTTGAAGTACTCTCTCTTGAGGTAACATGCACCAAGCTTCTTTGGGGATGAGGCCAAACTGAGCACAAGCCTTGAGCGCTCAACTTTCCCCACAGCTGGTGCATGGTCTGGGATGTGGTAAATCCACTCAATCCACTCAATTCCTTTGCCCAGTTCCTTACGAGATGGTTCTTGAAGTGGCTTCCATTGTCTGATTCAATCCTCCCCGGGGTGCTGTGTATCCACAGGACGTCACTCTAGGCCCAGGATGGTGTTGTAGGCAGTGGCATGAGGTGCTGGGTAGGTTTCCAGCTACCCTGTACTTGCCTCCACCATGGTCAGTAGGTGCTGTTTGCCGCTGTGAGACCCAGGCAGGGTGATGTAGTCGATCTGCCAGGCCTCTCCGGCCTTGTATTTTGATCATCTCCCCCCATACCACAGAGGCTTCCTGTGCTTGGCCTGCTTGATGGCAGCACAGATGTGTCCCGAAGGGGAGAAAAGCCTCAGAAATGCTCTGAACCAGACAATGAGCCAGGTGGGTGTGCTTCTGGCCACCTTTGGAAAGAAGGCTTTCTATAGGTTGCAATATCAGGGTTTTATCCCTCAATCTGGGTTGCTACTGGCCAGTATGGTCTTAGGAAATATATAAGCACCAGCCCAAAGAGCCAGAGCCTTGCCTTGCACTTGTCCACGCTCTGGAAGGAGCCACAAGCTTTGCTTGGAAGGCGAATTGTGTTTCAGTTTACCCAGACAGGACAGCAGAGACCCCTTGCTGTTTTAGCATTGTAAAGCCTAGGAGCAGATTGATACATCTTGCTGGGCCGAGAACCGAAACCCCAGAGGAGCTGAGTCCCTGGGACAGTTTTGTTCGACTGGAGCAAGGAGCGAGCGCCGCTGCCAAAGGATTGCAGCAGAGGAACCTCCTCTCTACATAGCTTTCAGCTACAAATCCTTCAGGAGCAAATCCTGCCTCAGCAATAAGCTGCAGACACCAACTGAAAGTGCAGCTGTGCTCCTGCAGCTCCCACATGGTCAATGCCATCTTGGTTTTGTTTAAAGCCTAATGTGTGCCACGAGGTATCAGGATCAGTGAGGAATTACAATATCTGATTTTTATAAGCATCTGTTGAAGGTCTGTTGCCCCAGGGAACTCTGGAGAACAGGACTCCTCCCCAGTACAGATTATGCCCACTCCCAGTAAAGGCTACACCACCTGAAGCCCTCCAACCACTTTTCTGGAACTCCTCCCAGTACAACTTGTATCCCCTTACCCAATCCCTGACACACTGGGCCCCATCCCAGTACAAACTGGTTCCCTGTTGCTTTGGAGCTGGAGGTTCTGCATGTACCATCCCCAGTCAAAAAGGCACCACAGGGTCTGGGAGGAGCCATTCCAAATGCCCTGGGATGGAGCAAACTCTGCACACAGGGAAGAAGGCCAACTGCAGCTGGGCTGCGGCAGGAGGAGTGTGGCCACCCAGACACCGGGGTTGTCCTTCCCCTCGACTCAGCACTGCTGTGGCCACATCTGGATGCTTGGTGTCTGGGTGTGGGGTTCTGAAGTCTTATGGAGAAGGGAGGACCCAGGGAGGCTGCAGAGGAGATCTGCCAGGATGGGGGTTGACATCTCTGTGGAGAGGCTGAGGGACCTGGGCTGCTTCAGCCTGCTGAATGGGAGCTCAGGGCACTGCCAGAGCAGTTTGCAGATGGCTGAAGGGTGGTTTCAGAGAGGATGGAGCTCTTCTGGGGAGTGGGAAGATACCAAAATCACCACACAGTGCAGCCTGGAAAGTTCAGAGTGGAGATGAGGCCAAAGAAATATCCCTCAAAGGGCAGAGCTGCTATGCATGAGGCCATCCAGAGGTGTCAGGAAATGGCAGGGAGAGCTGAGACAGCTCAGGGAAGGGATGGAAATGGCAGGGGGAGAGCTGGCTGGGGAAGCAAGATTGGTGTCAGCAGACTGAAGGGAAAGAGCTGCAGGCATGGGACAGTGTAGGAGAGGCTGCAGTAGGGATGGCCAAGGGCTCTGGCAAGGCTGAGAGGCCCAACAGGACCAAGGTCTTTGTCCCCTTGGCTCTGGCACTTGCCTCTCCCACCAAGGCCTGTGAGGAGAAACTTTGCTTTGAGGCTTTGAGGTTCTTCTATTCCAAGGGCAGTGGTCAGGGCTTGGCCTTTCTGCTTCATAAACCAGGGGCAAGTTTTTCTCCCCTGTACTTTGCCTTTGTCTCCCTGCAATCATGGCCTCTACCAAGCTGCTCTAACGAGTCCCTGGGGAGCCTTTGTCAGTAACAAGCCTCAGTGAGGCCAATCAGTGCTTCAAGGTACTTTGGAGCTTTCTTCTGACTTGGACTTCTTGAGAGGCTTCTTGGCAGTACCTTGGCAGAGTCTCCTGGCAGTACCTGAGGATCATGTAATCAGCCCCAAATACTCCATGGGGCCCATTAAAATACTGCTGAGCCACAACTTATCCTACAATTATTGCCATGATTTCTGCAGCTCATTGGAGTGGCTTTTATTGCACAAAGCATCTGATAAAATTCATTTTAAAAGCTACATTTTATTGCTTCTTAGCAAATCATATTAAAATCTGAGAAAGTTATATCATGAGCTGCTCCTGCTGCCATCTGCTCAATACAAGATGGAGAAATGCTGCCAGGAGAAAATTCTTTTCAGTCTCTGGAGTTTATTTCATCCTTGATTCTTCTTCTGGAGGTCATAAAGTATCAAAGAATTTTCTCCACTGCTTACTGCTCACCCTCACTCCCTACTGCCCCCTGAGCAGTAGAGCCCTGAGCCACAGGTGAGGGACAGGATCTGCCTTGCCAGGGGCTGGGGGTCAGGGATTGGCCCTTTGGATCATTGAAACCCCTCCAGGTTTACTCAGCAGCAGAACCACCTTTAGCTGCTTGCCCTGACCTGTCAGCACTGCCTCAGGTCTCTGCTCTCACCAGAGCCTGCAGATGCTTCAGTGCCTCCAGTGATGCTTCCCTTGCATCCTCTGTCTCCTTCTGCTCTAACCAGACCCTGGGGACCCTTTCCCAGTATACTTCACTGGGACCCATTAACACTACAACAAACTTCAGAGTTTGAATCTGACTTTGACTTCTGGAGAGGTTTCTTCTGCTTCTCAGTCTCTGAGGTTCATGGACTTAGCACCAAAGCCACCAGAGGGCTCCTTTAAATGCCTTGGGCTGGTTCTGTTGTGCTGAGCCAGGGCAGGCTCCTGGGCTGGAAGGCGCTGCTGGCAAGCAGGCAGCGCTGCAGAGAGACAGCTCTGGCCAGGAGCATCTCCTCTGCACAGCACAGCAGGGCTGAGAACACTGCCAGAGGATCTCAGGGAGATGAGGAAGGCAGAGAGAGCTTCAAGGTGTCCAGGACTGGGAGGGTGACTGAGAACTCACTGGAGGAGAAGTCACTGCAGTCACTGACACAGTGAGGCTGTGGCTGCAGGACACTGCAGCTGTTGCTCCTGGAGGCATCTCCATCTTGGCAGCTGATGCTCAGCTGAAGGCTCCTGGAGTGTGCACACCGAAGGATGAACAAAGCCCTTCAGTTCCATGGTGTGAATAGCAGTGAGCAGAGCTGGGTAAGGAGAAGGCTTCAACCCCAGCCCCCCTGCCTTTCTCTCTCCCCCTCAATCTTTCTGCAGCACTGCAGGCCTGCTCCCTGTTTCTCCACCTCTCCATGGGTGTGGTGGTTTTAGGCAATGCCTTTAAAATTTAGTTACAGATTTTGAGCAGAAAAGTAGAAAAAAAAGTAAAGAGATCACTCTTGGGTGTAAAGAGGAAAAGAAAAGATTATTCTAAACAAAGTCATTGGATAAATGTCTGGAATCAGAGGAGCTGTACCACAACAATTCTCTCTCTTCTCTTCTGATCTCAGCTGTTTTGCTTTGCTGGGGAGAGATCACCTGCTTTGGCTGCCCTTGGCTAAGTCTAACCCACTGCTTCTTTTCTCTCTCCACTCCTCCTTTCTCTCTTGGAACAGGGGGTAGGGGTTAGGGGCAGAGGAACAGCTTCCCTGGTCTCTGAGCAGGGGGGGTTGTGTCATTTGCTAATTGTAAATACCTGTCTGATATTGTCACTCCTGGATGTTTTGTACCTGTTCATGGCATTCCATTGTAGAGTGTAGCTCTTGCTTGTCAATACAGCTTCATTTGCTTCTAACTGAGCTGCTCTGGCAAAGCTAATGCGGGGAGGGGGGAACTTTCAGCCCACCACAATGGGACTCTTGTCCTCTGGGATTGGGCTCTCGGTCACTTTCTGTTCTGACACCAGAGGAATCTTCATGGCAATTCTGGGTCCCTGCTGCATTTGAATCTGTGATGAACTCTGCCATGGGTTGGTAGTGATGGGACTGAGCTGATCCATTTCTCATGCAGCTCAAGGAGGGAGCTTATGATAAGCCTGAGAGAAGTGTGCCCTAACTTGTCACTGCCTTTCCCTCCTTGGACAGGTCTCCATGCCCAGAGGCAGCAGATGGCCAACAGCAGCTCCATCACCCACTTCCTCCTTCTGCCATTCATAGGCACAAGGCAGCTGCAGCTCCTGCACTTCTGGCTCTTCCTGGCCATCTACCTGGCTGCCCTGCTGGGCAATGGCCTCATCATCACCACCATAGCCTGGGACCACCACCTCCACACCCCCATGTACTTCTTCCTCCTCAACCTTGCCCTCCTTGACCTGGGTACCATCTCCACCACTGTGCCAAAATCCATGGCCAATTCCCTGTGGGACACCAGGAACATCTCCTATGTAGGATGTGTCCTCCAGTTTTTCTTTTTCATATTCCTAATTTCAGCAGAGTATTTTCTCCTCACCACCATGGCCTACGATCGCTACGTTGCCATCTGCAAACCCCTGCACTATGAGACCCTCCTGGGCAGCAGAGTTTGTGTCCACCTGGCAGCAGCTGTCTGGGCCTGTGGCTTTCTCTATGCTCTGCTGCACACAGCCAATACATTTTCCCTGCCCCTCTGTCGGGGCAATGTTCTGCACCATTTCTTCTGTGAAATCCCCCAGATCCTCAAGCTCTCCTGCTCCACATCCTACCTCAGGGAACTCTGGCTTCTTGTGGTCGGTGTCTGTTTTTATTTTTTCTGTTTCATGTTCATTGTGGTGTCCTATGTGCAGATCTTCAGGGCAGTGCTGAGGATCCCCTCTCAGCAGGGACGCCACAAAGCCTTTGCCACCTGCCTCCCTCACCTGACTGTGGTGTCCCTGTTTATCAGCACTGCCCTCTTTGCCTACCTGAAGCCCTCCTCCATCTCCTCCCCATCCCTGAACCTGGGTGTGTCAGTTCTGTACTCAGTGATGACTCCAGCAGTGAACCCTCTTATCTACAGCCTGAGGAACCAGGAGCTGAAGGCTGCCCTCAGCAAACTGATCCCTGGATGCTTTCAGAAGCAATAAACTCTTTGTCTTCTCCTGCAGAGCAGTTCTGCTGTCACTCATTGCAGGCCCAGCCTGGCTGCTCGAGTTCTGGCTGCTGCTGGGGCTGTTCCCCTTGTGAGAATGTTGTTCCCACACAAATGTCTTTCTTCAGACCATTTCTGGTTCAGTGTGGTTCTGTCTGGTGTGACCCAGAGGCTGCAGACATGAGGAGCTGTGCTCCCTGTATGTATCCAACACAATAAAGGACCCTGCAGGGAGTTGTTTCTCTGAGCTCCTTCCTCCAAGGCTTCTGTGGAGCTACAGGGCAGTGCCTGTGTGTAGAGGTGGAGGGGCAGAGTCCCAGCACAGCAGCAGTGCCAGGGAGCCCCAGATCTTGGGCTGTCCTCAACTGCTCTTTCTTCCCTTCCACCCTCTCCTGCTGAGCCTCCATGCTGGGACAAGACCTGAGTGCTCTGGCAGCTTGGGCACTGTGCTGCTGGGTGGCAGTGCTAGGACTGCAGGCAGGGACAGGCCAGGGGTGCTTGTGGGACAGAGCTGTGCTCCAGAGCAGCACTGCCATCAGAACAGGAGGTCTCCTCATGCCTTCATTCCCCAACCCCCTCCTGTCTGCTCACATCACCCTTTCTGGTCTGTGCCCTGAGACGTGCACAGAGCCCTCAGAGAGGAGCTACACAGGGCAGTTCCTCTCCACTCCTCAAGACTGCAGAACTCTTCCCCCAGACACCAAGCATCCAGATGTGGCCACAGCAGTGCTGAGTATGGGGGAGGACAATTCTGGTGTCTGGGTGGCCACACTCCTCCTGCCACAGCCCAGCTGCAGTTGGCCTTCTTCCCTGTGTTTGCTTCATCCCAGCGTATTTGGAATGGTTCCTGCCAGGCCCTGTGTGCCTTTCTGCCTGGGGATGGGACACACCAGAACCTCCAGTTCCAAACCAACAGGGAACCAGTTTGTACTGGGATGGGACCCAGTCTGTGAGGGAGTGGGTGAAGGGATTCAGGTTGTACTGGGAGGAGTCCCAGAAAAGTGGTTGGAGGGCTTCAGGTGATGTAGCCTTTACTGGGAGTGGGCATAATCTGTACTGGGGAGGAGTCCTGTTCTCTGGACTGCACTGGGAGGGCTGCATTTGGAACTGTGAGGGGCCAAAGCTCTGACTTTGCTCTAGGACGAAACTATTTCTGTGCTGGGAGGAGATCAGGGGATGCAGTTTGCACTGGGATAATACCTTGTCTGTACTTGGTCATGCCATTGGAACCATTTAATTCTGAGACAGGTCTCAAATTGCACTGGAATGGGATCAGGAGAAGCAGTTTATACTGGGACAAGGCCAAGCTGTACTTGGAGGTGTTTAAGAAACCCTGCTTGGAGTGGAATGGGGCCCAGTCTATACTGGGATGGGATCAGGGACCCCAGTTAGTATTTTAATGGAGCCTGGTTTGTACTGGGAGGGACTCAGGGTATGCAGTTTGTACTGGGATGTGGCCCAGTCTGTGCTGAGATGGCATCAGAGAATCCAGTTTAGAGGTGGAGGGAGGCAGTAGGTACTGGGAGGGGACCAGGGAATGCACTTTGTACTGGAAAGGACCTATCTACTTGGGTGGAGCCAGATGATCCAGTTTGTGCTAGAATGAGACTGTTTCTGTTCTGGGAGGGGACCAGGGGATTCACCAGATCAGGCACAACAGCATGTCCTCTGTCCATGTAGCAATTAACACCTCATCCAAGCGTTGGTAGCAACACATGGTGTGCTCTTGTGATCTGACTTATGATAATGCCTGTGCCACATACCATTGACAAATTGTGGGGCTGGTTTTCACGCCTTGAGGCAACACAGTCCACTGATACCTCTGACTGGGTTCACTAATACTAGTCACAGGGACTGTGAAAGCAAATTGGGGAGTGTCATTGGGATGCAGCGGGATGGCAAAGGAACAGTCCTTCAGATCAATAATACAGATGTTCCACTTTCCAGAGATCATTGCTGGTGAGGGCATTCCAGGCTTTGAAGGACCCATACTTTCCAGAGCATCATTTACTTGTCTCAAGTTCTGAAGCAGCCTCCCCTTTCCTGATTTTTTTTTTTTCTTAATGACAAGACCAGGGTATTCCACAGGCTGTGAGAAGCTTCTGAATGGCCTTGTTGCAGCAGTTCCTTTGCCAACTCTTCGACGGTTCTGTGTTTTTCATTGGGTAGGGGCCACTGATCCATCCACACAGGGGTCGATGTTAGCCACCATAGAGGGATAGTAGGCCTACGTGTGCCCTCAGTTACAGTGGCCCCTACTAAAAATCCTGGGCATTGGTAGTGATATTCACCCCCCACATACTTAAGACATCTAGCCCCATGGATTCAAAGGCACTGCAGGTATATGAGGATGAACAGCAGCCACTTGCCCCTCAGAGCTTACTGCCTGGACAGGGAGCTCACTTTGTTGACTGGTTGCTGTGCCACCAATTCCTGCCACAGCAGCTGCTGTGGACATTGTCAGCCAGGATGAAGGCCAATGTGTAGTGGTTTGAAAGGAAAGGCTCTGCTTTCCCTCCCCCACTGAGAAAGAAACCGCGGCTAAAACTCAGTCGGAGAAATGAGATTCTATTTTATAAGGAAACAGATTCTATGTAACACAACAAATACAGGGATTTTACATATATACAGGAATATACAGCAAATGAATTCAACCAGAAACCAGACCCCCCAGAGAGGGGGCTTCCCCCTGTGCCCCCTTCACCCCCCTACCTCCCTTCTCCCCCAAAGAGGTAGAAGAAGAGACAAGGATGGTTAGCAGGACAGGGGAAGAAGCAGACAGGCCTGTTACAGGGAGTGAGTTAGTTCTTATCTCTTGGCAAGAAGCCCAGAAGCAGATCCAGCCAAAAGGGACAGCAAAGGAAGGAAGACTGAGAGAAAGTTCCCAGCTCCCCTGGGTCCAATCTCACCTCCCCCCTATACTTGGCCAATGAAATTCATTTAGAATACCAAAATATTTTACAAACATTTAGCCAGTGTGCCCCTTTCTTAAAGGCACAGCCTCAAATCGCCACACAATGCATGGAGGATATGATTGTAACATCCTCATCTATATCAATCATCCCCTTAACTGTCACCTCTTTAGGCTCTTCACTTTCTGCTCTGAGGATACACATCATCATTGGCTGAGCAGTTGAAATTGTCAGCACCCAGAAGCCTTGAGGCTTCCCTGTGGAGCCAAAACCTCACACTCCCCTTTCCTGGGCTTCAGCTGCCAGGACCTGTGCGGTAAAAGGCACTAACTGTGCGATTCGACTCCCTGCAGGGATAGTTACTGGAGGGGACGGCGTCCACACCATGGCAGAGATTTGTCCTTGGCAATCAGAATCTATCGCCCCTGGGAGCACAAAGCATCCTTGTAAGGTAGTGCTAGATCTTCCTAACAGTAAGGCACTTGGCCATGTCCCAAAGGTCCATGTGCCTTTATGCACCTTTTCATGTGTTATGATGAGTGAAATGTCCGTGGTGACACCCACTCCGCTGCTGCCGCTGGTTCTTGCTTGCAAGTGACCCCACAGGCCTGAAAGGAATAGAATAGAATAGAATAGAATAGAATAGAATAGAATAGAATAGAATAGAATAGAATAGAATAGAATAGAATAAACTGGGTTGGAAGAGACCTTCGAGATCATCGTGTCCAACCCATCAACCAATTCAACACCACCTAAACAACTAACCCATGGCACCAAGCACCCCATCAAGTCTCCTCCTGAAAACCTTTCAGCAGAAAGGTGCCGTGGGGAGGCACTTGTGTCTGTGTGCAGGCTCCCATGGCCCTCTGCTTCCTATTTCCCAAATTATTTCTCGGGGGAGGAGGTTGTCTTGGGTTATTAAACCCAAAGCAGCCATCTTTAGTGAGGTTTCATTCTTACCATACTGTGCACAGGGGCCAGAGAGGAACAGGATCCCATACCCTTTATTGCTGCTACCTTTTTGTGGACAAGTTTTCCTCTAATGTCCCAGCTGCCCACATCTGAAACAAGGTTTTCATACATGAACAGCAGCAGCAAACATTTTCACCAAAGCCTCCACCTGACAAGCAGTGGTGGTGTAGGAGAAGGGTTGTTTTCGGATAGCTTTGGGACAGCTTTGTTTTGTCTTGAGTCCAGGGATGTACACCTCATCAGGAACTGAAAAGAAAGACCAGGCAGGATTGGGCTGGATATGTTTAGAAGCTTGATTGCTAGCATTAACCTATTGTATGCTTTGCTTAAGTGCATGTAGGTAGAAATGTAGCCAATCAGAGTGTGGCAACACTGCATTAGAAACATATATAAGTCAACTGTGTAACATAATAAAGCCCTTTACCTGGAAACATCTTCTGTTGGGTGTAGGCAAGAACGTCAAAACATAGGCAAGAATGAGTGCTTATAAATCTTTAGTGATTGTGTTAAGCTATGTTCCTCAACGAATAAACACAATACTGTGTCAGTGCTACTGGGTGAAGGTCAAAATGGATTACAGCACAAAAGACATTTTAATTTTAAGTTATAAAAGCCAGCAAAGGGGCAGTTCAGGCATTATGCCACAAGAAAGAAAAGTTAAAGCATGTGATGTTCTCAAATCTTCATTTTATATGTGGGGTTTAGTGTGGTTTAACAAACTTTATTGAGTATATAAAGATGTTGGAGGCCTGGAGTCACCATCATTGGAGGTGTTCAGGAGGAGACTTGATGGGGTGCTTGGTGCCATGGGTTAGTTGTTTAGGTGGGTTGGATTGGTTGATGGGTTGGACACGATGATCTTGAAGGTCTCTCCCCTCCCCCCTCCCCTCCCCTCCCCTCCCCTCCCCTCCCCTCCCCTCCCCTCCCCTCCCCTCCCCTCCCCTCCCCTCTCCTCTCCTCTCCTCTCCTCTCCTCTCCTCTCCTCTCCTCTCCTCTCCTCTCCTCTCCTCTCCTCTCCTCTCCTCTCCTCTCCTCTCCTCTCCTCTCCTCTCCTCTCCTCTCCTCTCCTCTCCTCTCCTCTCCTCTCCTCTCCTCTCCTCTCCTCTCCTCTCCTCTCCTCTCCTCTCCTCTCCTCTCCTCTCCTCTCCTCTCCTCTCCTCTCCTCTCCTCTCCTCTCCTCTCCTCTCCTCTCCTCTCCTCTCCTCTCCTCTCCTCTCCTCTCCTCTCCTCTCCTCTCCTCTCCTCTCCTCTCCTCTCCTCTCCTCTCCTCTCCTCTCCTCTCCTCTCCTCTCCTCTCCTCTCCTCTCCTCTCCTCTCCTCTCCTCTCCTCTCCTCTCCTCTCCTCTCCTCTCCTCTCCTCTCCTCTCCTCTCCTCTCCTCTCCTCTCCTCTCCTCTCCTCTCCTCTCCTCTCCTCTCCTCTCCTCTCCTCTCCTCTCCTCTCCTCTCCTCTCCTCTCCTCTCCTCTCCTCTCCTCTCCTCTCCTCTCCTCTCCTCTCCTCTCCTCTCCTCTCCTCTCCTCTCCTCTCCTCTCCTCTCCTCTCCTCTCCTCTCCTCTCCTCTCCTCTCCTCTCCTCTCCTCTCCTCTCCTCTCCTCTCCTCTCCTCTCCTCTCCTCTCCTCTCCTCTCCTCTCCTCTCCTCTCCTCTCCTCTCCTCTCCTCTCCTCTCCTCTCCTCTCCTCTCCTCTCCTCTCCTCTCCTCTCAAAAAACCCCAGGAGTAGGAACAATAGGGACTCAGTACCTTTCCTTAGCAAAACAGAGCATCAGGAGATCAGTGTGGTAGGCAGAGTGAAAATGGGTTATTGTGTTATGTTTAATTTTACACTGGGCAGAACTGTAAATATTCAGGATGTCATCTCTGACCCAGTGAAGAGGCCTTCTCACTCTTGCTGTCTGCCCACAGGTATTTTCCTTATCTGTGGAGACAGAGCCTGGCCAGCCCTACCCTCACGGGTCAAGGGAGGACCTTGCTGACACTAAACACTTCTATGATTTGTGACCATCTTAAGGAAAGGCAAAGGTGTGACATTCATGCCCTTGAAGCAGATTGTAAGGGACAATGCTGAAGATTGGGTTTGCTGCATTTGTAGGTCTGTGTATCTTAATTCCTGTGCACAATGTGTTCAGGGTAGAACTGGTATGGTTAATCTTCTTGATTAATAAGAAAAGGGAAATGTAAGAACTGAAACTGGCAAAATCCAGGTACTCCTTGGAGAGATCAGGCAGGAAACAAAGAAGTGTTGTGCTTGTAAGTTCAAAACTCTGGGATGAAACCTTTCTGGTTACTGTCTGAAAGAGGCAACTGTCCTGTTTGTGCCTTGACCTTGTCAGGTAAGTAGGAAAGAATGCATGCTTGTTATTTTAGTATGGCTGCCAGGCTTGTTCTCTTCACCCATATATTATGCCAGTTGTGTTAGAATGAGCTAATTGGTGCAACTCTGGGCTTTGTATCTTTGATGTGTTACATCACCCATTTTCAGGCAGGTATAAGAGTACCATCAGATGCTCTCATAAATGTCTTCAGTTATCATATTGGAGTCCAATCAAGTGAGTTGCTGGTTGGCAAAACAAAGCAGTCTTATGCCAGCAGCATTCAGTGATTTAGCTACTGACCATCAGTCTGTCAGACATGCTGAGGGACAGAAGAGGGAAGCTATAGATTCCTTGTTCCTTGTCCATGGACATGGGTGTGAAGACATTGATGGGGTGTGCTGTTACCAGGGTGGATACAACCTCTTATCAAAACTGGATTGTTGATTTCATTGATTGCTTTTGCTGTATAGTTAATTTTACCTTGCTTGCTTTTTTGTATGCAAAGAATGTGAGAAAGGTCAACCAACAGTGTGGTCTTATTAGCAAAAGGAAAAGGGGAGATGCAGGAGAAGGGTTGTTTTCAGACAGCTTTGGGACAGCTTTGTCTTGAGTCCAGGGATGTACACCTTATCAGGAACTGAAAAGAAAGACCAGGCAGGGTTGGACAGGATATGTTCAGAAGCTTGTTTGCTAGCACTAACCTATTGTATGCTTTGCTTAAGTGCATGGCAGTAGAAATGTAACTAATCAGTGTGACAACACTGCATTAGAAGTATCTGTAAGTTAACTGTAACACAAGAAATGGCTTTGCAATAAAGGTCTTCACTTGGAAACATCTTGGCTTGGAAGCTGTGCATGTGGTGACCCTGTGCCACCACAAACTGACCCTGTGTGTTACTACACCAAGGGGCTTTCCACTGCCCCAGCAGTGGCTTTGCTATTTATTGTGGACCCTGTGCTACCAACAGGAATTCTGCTGCCCCGCCAGTGCCCTTCAGTCATTCCAGGGAGTGTGAGGTATGAGACTCAAACCTTAAATGTGTTGTATCTCAACATTCTGTGACAGCAGAGAAGGTTCCCGTAAGGATCCCCTCAAATAAAACTGAGATGGAACCAAGGAGCTGTTGTCAAACACATTTTAATCTTATTTTTGCTTCTGAGTACCAAGGGAAAAGTTAGAAGCATAGGAAAGGAGGAGAAGCAGGGCATTCTAAAGCCAGGGATTCATGGCACCAGTAGAATCCAGCCCTGTCTACAAACTAAAGCATGCTCCAATCCAAAGTGCCAGCACCTCTGGCTCATGCAGCATCTTGTTCTTGGCTCACACAGGAAAACAACTTTGCAGCTTGGAGTTGGTCAGCAGAGAATCAGAGGCTCTAAACATGGCCCAGCAGCTGCCCTTGTTTGCAGAACAGCAGCTGCAGGATAGGAAAGGAGGAGAAGCAGGGAATTCTAAAGCAAGGGATCAGTACCACCTGGCATCCAGCACTGTTTCACCAGCCCTAAAGGCTTCCTGCAGTGGGGGAGCTCCACACCCCCAAGTTGCTCTCATAGTTTGAGGGTTTCCCAGTCCCACCTGCAGTGACAGTGGGTGGAAAGGATGAGGGAAGCCCCAGCTCAGGAACACTGCTGAGCTAAGGAGAAAGCTTTTGGAAGCCCCAGGCCTGCTGGAAAGCAGCAGAGTCCTTTAGTGGAAAGCTGACAGAAGCTTTTCAAGGGCTTTCAAACACCTCCCTGAGATCCCCTCTACACTGTCAAAAGGTTCTGAAAATCAATCCTAGAACTCTCCAGACCCCCCCCAACACCTAACATCCATTGACACAACCAAAAAAACACTCTGAGATGTCCCTGAGACTGCTCCCAGCAGGACACTCTCAAGACTCTTCTGACAACCTCATTTTCACCTCCCTGAACTGGGCACATAGGTCCAGCCCCATTCCTAGGGAACAAATGCCCTCATGTGGCCGTTTGACACTGTGCCTTTAAGAAAGGGGCACACTGGCTAAATGTTTGTAAAATATTTTGGTATTCTAAACTAATTTCATTGGTAGGATTGTGGGAGGAGAGATTGGACCCAGGGGAGTTGGGAACTTTCTCTCAGTCTTCCTTCCTTCACTGTCCCTCTCGGCTGGATCTGCTTCTGGGCTTCTTGCCAAAAGATAAGAACTAACTCCCTGTGCATAGGCCTCCGCTTGCTGTACTAACTCCCTTCTCGTCTCTTCTTCTACCTCTTTGGGGGAGAAGGGAGGTAGGGGGTGAAGGGGGGCACAGGGGGAAGCCCCCTCTGTGGGGGGTCTGGTTTCTGGTTGAGTTCATTTGCTGTATATTCCTGTATATATTGTAAAATCCCTGTATTTGTTGTGCTACATAGAATCTGTTTCCTTGTAAAATATAATCTCATTTCTCCGACTGGGTTTAGCCGTGGTCTCTTTCTCAGTGGGGGAGGGAAACCAGAGCCTTTCCTTTCAAACCACCACACCTCAACATTTGGACATTGTGGGCAGGAATGTCTGAAATAAAAGCAAGCAGACAGGATTTGGGTAGCTTTGGCTTTGCATCGACACAACTGGGCAATGGACAGAGAGTTTTTACCCCAGAGAGACACAAAGAATTGGGGAAATACCAAAAAAACCTGGCAAAGCTCAAGCCAGCTCCAATGGCAGCTCTGGCTGTTCTGACTCAGCACTTTAATTGTTCTCATCAGCACCAATTGCTGTTCAGAAGGGCAGGAGGTGTTTGTTCCTGCCAGGTCCCCAGCATTTGAGAAAGGCAAAGGAAAAGAAGAGATTTTGGTTCTGTCTGCTGGAAAGGCTCTCAGGCAGGTTAGGATTACCCCAATCGACCCTGGGTGGATCTATTTGCACTTTCTCTGCACTGCGGCCTGCTCACTGGTGTGGCTGCAGCAGTGATTGGTGAGGTGACCCTTCTGGGTGAAACCCTTCCCGCAGTCAGCACAGGTGAAAGACTTCTCTCTGGTGTGCACACGACGGTGCCGATTGAGGTGTCCCTTCTGGGCGAATCCCTTCCCGCAGTCGCCACAGGTGAAAGGCTTCTCTCCTGTGTGCACAAGACGGTGCTGAGTGAGGTGTCCCTTCTGAGTGAAGCTCCTGCCACAGTCAGCACAGGTGAAAGGCTTCTCTCCTGTGTGCACAGGACGATGCTGGGTGAGGTTGGAGATGGATCTAAATCTCTTGCCGCAGTCGGCACAGCTGTACGGTTTCTCACTGCTGTGGGTGAGTTGGTGCTGGATGAGTTTGGAGCTGTTGGTGAAGTTTTTGCCGCACTCAGCACAGGGGAACAGCTTCTCTCCAGTGTGGATGCGTCTGTGGATGGTGAGGTTAGAGCTGTTTTTGAACCTCTTGCCACAGTCCCTGCAGGTGAAGGGCTTCTCACTGCTGTGCACACTGCGGTGCTCGGTGAGGTTGGACTTGCGAGTGAACTTCTTGCCACAGTCGCCACAGCTGTAAGGCCTTTCACCACTGTGGGTGCGGCGGTGATGGGTAAGGGCAGAGATGCAGGTGAAGCTCTGGCTGCAATCAGCACAGGTGAAAGACCTCTCAACAATGTGCACAGGACGGTGCTGGGTGAGGTTGGAGATGGATCTAAATCTCTTGCCGCAGTTGGCACAGCTGTATGGTTTGTCACCACTGTGGATGAGCTGGTGTTGGATGAGTCTGGTGCTTGTGGTGAAGCTCTTGCCACACTCAGCACAGGGGAACACCTGTCCCGTGTGGATGCGGCGGTGGATGGTGAGAGTGGAGATGGTTTTGAAGCTCTTCCCACAGTCCCTGCAGGTGAAGGACTTCTCAGTGCTGTGCACACTGCGGTGCTGCCAGAGGACAGATCTCTGAGAGAAGCTCTTGCCACAGTCAGCACAGCTGTAAGGCCTCTCACCCGTGTGAGTTCGCCGATGGATGGTGAGGGTGCAGCTGTAGGCGAAGCTCTTGCCACAGTCAGCACAGGTGAAAGACTTCTCACCAGTGTGCACATGACGGTGCCTGCTGAGGGCAGACCTGCTGTTAAAGCTCTTGCCGCAGTTGGCACAGCTGTATGGTTGCTCACCGCTGTGGATGAGTTGATGTTGGATCAATAAAGTGCTGGTGGTGAAGCTCTTGCTGCACTCAGCACAGGGGAACAGCTTCTCTCTGGTGTGGATGCGGCAGTGGATGGTGAGGCTGGAGCTGTGTTTGAATTTCTTGCCACAGTCCCTGCAGGTGAAGGACTTCTCAGTGCTGTGCACACTGTGATGCTTGGTGAGGGAAGACTTGTGAGTGAAGGTCTTGCCACACTCAGCACAGCTGTATGGTCTCTCACCGGTGTGGGTGCGGCAGTGCCGGATATGCTCAGAGCTCTTGCTGAACCTCTTGCCACAGTCACCACAGACAAAGGGCCAGGTGCCAGTGTGGGGGCAGTGGTGCTTTACCTGCTCTGAGCCAGGTGGGAAGCTCTGCCCACACTCAGGGCACTGATTCAGCTGCTTGGGTGGCACTGAGGGACCTGCTCTGGCTTCATCCTCAGCAAATTCCTTTTCCTCCTCATCCTGGTCACCTACATTCTCATGGTTATCCTCCTCTTCATACTCATCATTACAGTCATCATTCTCCTCAGCATCACCATCTTCCATCTTGTCCTCTTCCTTCTCCTTCACTCCCTTCGGGCTGAACTTTGGCTGCTCCAACTTGATCTCTGGGAGCTGCTTCTCCTCCCAGCTTTTGTCTGGGTCCTTCTGTGAGGCCATACTGTGGCTGGGACACAGCAGTGCAATTTGGAACATGGAAGCATCTGAGCCCACAGAATCACAGAATCATCAAGGCTGGAAGACCTCAAAGATCATCAAGCCCAACCTGTCACCACAGACCTCAGGACTAAACCATGGCACCAAGTGCCACGTCCAATCCCCTCTTGAACACCTCCAGGGATGGGGACTCCACCACCTCCCTGGGCAGCACATTCCAATGGCTAACAACTCAGTGAAGAACTTTCTCCTCACCTTGAGCCTAAACTTCCCCTGGTGCAGCATGAGACTGTGTCCTCTTGTTCTGGTGATGGTTGCTTGAGAGAAGAGACCAACTCCCTCCTGGCTACAACCTCCCTTCAGGTAGTTGTAGAGAGCAATAAGGTCTCCCCTGAGCCTCTGGACACCTTCAAGTGTCTCAATGTCTTTCTTAAACTGAGGGGCCCAGAACTGGACACAGGACTCAAGGTGCAGCCTAACCAATGCAGAGTACAGGAGCACAATGACCTCCCTGCTCCTGCTGGCCACACTATTCTTGATGCAGGCCAGGATGCCATTGGCCTTCTTGACCACCTGGGCACACTGCTGGCTCATGTTTAGGCAGCTGTCAATCAGCACCCCCAGGTCCCTTCCTGTTTGACAGCTCTCCAGCCACTCTGACCCCATCCTGTAGCTCTGCCTGGGGTTGTTGTGGCCAAAGTGCAGCCCCTGGCACTTGGATTTGTTGAATGCCATCCTGTTGGACTCTGCCCATCTGTCCAGTCGGTCGAGGGCCCTCTACAGAGCCCTTCTGCCCTCTAACAGATCAACATCCACTCCCAACTTGGTGTCATCTGTAAATTTGCTGATGACTGTCTCAATGCTTTCATCCAGATCATCAATGAAGATATTAAAGAGCACAGGGCCCAGCACTGATCCCTGGGGGATGCCACTAGTGACCAGAAAACCTCAGATCATGCCGGGGTCGTGACAGTCCCTGACTCCCAACACCTCCCAACACCCAGCTGCAGGAAAGAATCCAGAGGGGACCTAAACCTTCAGTTTTTGCCACAGTGTAGGCTCAGACCTCTAATACCTGTGCTGAAACCCCAGGTTCCTGTGGTCAGTGCCCTGAGGTACCCTGGAGCTTACAAGTGGTCTTGTCCCGCTGTTCTCAAGCATAGTGGTATTGGCAGGGTGGTTCCTGGCCCACATCCTGTCCTTTGAACTCTCCTGGCTCAGACAATGGAGGCAGCAGCACTGACCAAGGAAGAGCAAACTACTTCCAACCTTCTCCTACCACCCTCCACAACCCAAACCCAAACATCAGCTCCTGGACACAACTGACCACCACCAGCTTGGAGAGTTTCCAAATTCCCATCACAGCTGATGTCCTTCAGAGCCCCTGGAGAGGTGAAATGTAGTGGGCAGGAGGGGCTGGAGGAGGTTGAGAGGTGCCATGGGGCTGCCATACCCTGGGTTCCTTACCTGCTGGGCTGCTCCAAGGGGCAGATCACAAACTCTGCTCTTCCCCAGCACACAGGGGCAGGAATGATGGAGAAAGAGGGACACAGCTCCTGCCAGAGAGAAGCAAAGGGCTCAGAGGAGAGCACTGACCTGCAAGGGATGGCTCAGCACTGCCCAGGACCAGGCAGCACAGCTCAGCCTTGCTGGGGGCAGCTCCCAAGCCCAGCAGCACAGGCACAGCACACAGCCAGGGCTGCTCAAGATGGCAGGCCTCAACAAGTGCAGACTCAGCTCCTTGCCCAGCACACAGACCCCAGCACAGCTGCAGGCCAGCACCACAACACAGCTGCCTCCACACAGCCTCTCCAGGCCTTGCCTAAAGCTTCCTCCCACTGCCTGCCCAGGGCTCTGCTGCCTGCAGCTGCATTTCACAGCAGATCTTGCCCTGGCCCCACCTCTCCTCCCTGGCCCTGCCCACACCACACCCACTCTGTGCTCAGCTCTGCCTTGCACACATCTCTCTGCTGCCCACTCCCCAAGAGAAGATGAGAGCAGCCCTCAGGACACAGACAAAGGGAGCTTCATGATCCCTGCAGATGCAGCAAAGGGGGAAGGGACTTGCTCAGCTTCTTGCTAAACCTCTTCAGCCCTCACTGGGATGCTGGAGGAGTCTCTGTCTCCTGCCCAAACCTGACCCCTCCAGCACCCTTCACACACCTGCAGCCCAAAGAGACTGAGGGCTGGGGAGGGACCCTGCAGCCACCTCATGAGGCAACTGATGACAGGAAGGAGGACAGAGAGGGAATGAGACCTCAGGTGACTCCTGCCATGGGGTAGGGCTGGGGTGGGTGGCTAGGAGCCCTGAGTGCCTGCTTGGGCTGTGCTGGAGGTCAGGAGGGGTCAGGGGACTGTCCTGAGCCACGCAGCGTTTGAGGCTGCCAGCTTCTCGGGTCAGCTGCTGCCAGCACCATTGTAGGTAGGAGCCAGGCAGAGCCTCACAGCTGCTGAACTAAGCCCTCCCACCCCCTGCAGCCTTCACCCTCCATCTCTCCATCCATTGCTCCATCTCCACTCACTTGCTGCTCTCTCAGAGTCCCCAGGGCCCCACGAAGTCCCCAGGGTTGATCTACACAGCCAGCAGGGCCCAACAGAAGCCCCTGGATGAGAGCTTGGGGGAGAATCCCTGTGGTGGGTGGAGGGCACTTGGATGTCTTACACCAGAGAGTAGAGACCTCCAGAAGGGACAGCAGAGTCCAGAGGGACACCACAAAGTGTCATCTCTCTTAGTTCATTCCCACAAGGCCTGCACCCACTCTACAAAGGAACAGCACAGGCTCTCCAACCTCCTTTGCCCTTCCTCTCTGCTCCCAGGAACATCTTCTGGGATCTCTCTCTGCAGAGGAGCTTTGAGGCCTTGGCAATGCTGCCAACTATGGCCTGGAGCAGCCTGGCTCACCTGGGAGCTGCCCACCAGGATCTGTAACTGCATCTCTTGGGTATGGGGGCAGGGGGGGCAGAGAGGCATGGGGGAGGGGGAAGGCATTTGAGGCCTGGGGCTCTGGCCTGGTTTGGTGGAGCTCTGGAGGCAGCTTTGGCCTAGGCAGGTTGCTTGGGTCCCATGGCCGAGGTGCACTATGGATTGTTGTGGGTTTGATGCTTGGCACTGTAGGATGCAACTCTGAACAGCACAGCCATGGAAACTGCCCAATTCCATCCACCCCTCTGGGCACAGCTTGGCATCACCTCCTTTGACAAGGCTCAAAGGTTTAAGGAGGCAGAGAGGCTCTCTAAGACAATACCCTGCAGAACAAGTTGGAGGAGCTCAAGGGGACAGCCAAAGCATTACTCTGCACATTTTGAAATCACAAAACAAAACACAGCTTCAGGTGAAGCAGTAAATTTTTTCCCCATAAACAGCTGGAAACAGGTTAATGTATTTTCAAGATATTTGACACAATCCTCAAGGCATTTCTCCAGAGATGTCTCAGAGTTATCTGTGGGGAGACAAACCACCTATTCCACATGAACTAAATCAGGCTGCACTGCACTGTGCTGCAGGGAGCTTTGCTGGTTTGCAGCTTTGTTAAGACATGGATCTCAGGGCTCCACAAATCAATTGCACCAGAGACTTCATCTTTATTTTTAGAGCCTCTTAACTCATAATTCATTTCCCTTTCTTTTTGCGTTATCTGAGTTATCCTGCTCCCCCCATGAACTGGAGGCGTACTGATGTAAACCGTAAGCTGCTCCAACGAATATAAACCATAGCACACCAATCCCAGGCACCCAGGCACCCAGACTGGTATTTCCAGAAGCCTACCATAAGCACTTCTGTGCAACACTCAAGAGAGAGTTCACAGCATGGCTGAAGATCAAATAGGATTTCCTAAACAAGAAACCCTGATGCAAACATACTCCGAAGCTCCTCCATTCCCTTGCCACTATTTCAAGTGGCACTGACCTTAACTCCAGCCCCATGGCACAGAAGGGAGGTAGTTCTCTCAGCAATACTCTGGGCCATTCAGAGCTTACCAGTTACAAGCTTTCACAAATCTAATACAGACCTTTAAGCATGCAAACCCAACCCCATTCTGTAGATGTTGCTTACAACGAATTTAATGTAAGGCACATTACACTATACCATAGCAAACTGAACACTGATGAAGAAAATACACATCTCTTGGTCCACTACAGATAGAAAGGTTTCCCAGGTACTGTAGCTATAGAAATATGGCCACTTGTTGTTAAGTAACTGGAGTTTAAAAGCTGGCTCAACACAGCTAACCTGAAGGAATGCTACATTCTTCATAGCACTTTATGCAAGTCAAGTCTGCCTTAATCATCTCAGTCCTTCAAATTACAGCCTGACAGTCCACTTTAACTCCTGTCCAGACACCGAGAACACACTTAAAGCTGTCCCAAAAGAAAGTTTCCCAGCTCCACAGGATGCACATCATGTACCTGTGCAGGCCTTAAGAAAGCACGGTGACTGGCCAACAGCGTGCTCAGCAACCCGACCAATGTGTGTGAGTGAGCATGGCAGTTAGACACAGAATACATACATAGAATAGAGCAGGTTGGAAGAGACCTTCAAGATCATCGCGTCCAACCCATCAACCAATCCAACACCACCTAAACAACTAACCCATGGCACCAAGCACCCCATCAAGTCTCCTCCTGAACACCTCCAATGATGGTGACTCCACCACCTCCCCAGGCAGCCCATTCCAATGGGCAATCACTCTCTTCCTAACATCCAGCCTCAACCTCCCCTGGCGCAGCCTGAGACTGTGTCCCCTTGTTCTGGTGCTGGTTGTCTGGGAGAAGAGACCAACCCCTTCCTGGCTACAACCACCTTTCAGGTAGTTGTAGAGGGCAATGAGGTCACCCCTGAGCCTCCTCTTCTCCAGGCTAAACAATCCCAGCTCCCTCAGCCTCTCCTCACAGGGCTGTGCTCAAGGCCTCTCCCCAGCCTTGTTGCCCTTCTCTGGACACATTCAAGTGTCTCAATGTCCTTCTTAAACTGAGGGGCCCAGAACTGGACACAGTACTCAAGCTATGGCCTAACCAATGCAGAGTACAGGGGCAGAATGACCTCCCTGCTCCTGCTGGCCACACTGTTCCTAATGCAGGCCAGGATGCCATTGGCCCTCTTGGCCACCTGGGCACACTGCTGGCTCATGTTTAGGCAGCTGTCAATCAGCACCCCCAAATGCAGATCTGCAGAGCACTCATTCTATAAACTAGAAAGAACATAATTCTGTTAAGAAACTGAACATTCAGAACTGCATGAAGTGGTAGGCATGTAAGAGCTTGCTGGCCACCTCTCTTCCAGGAAATGCTTTCTGAATGCATAAAGGCTATTTTCACAATCAATGTCACATCTCGTCCCCCCTCTCCTCCCCAGCAACACTTCCAATTCCTCTAGAAGCTACAGTGAGTTTCAAAGGAGCCTCATCTGACCGATTCACACAAAAAAGGCTTTGGAACATACCAACCTTTGCCCTCATTCTATAGGAACTGTATAGGGAGAACTTGGCTCTTCCCTCCCCCAACACAGTACCTCCCTGGGGTAGTGGCTTCACATCCTTTGACATCAGCACAGCTTGAAAGGGGGATGAGAGTCACAGCAGAAAGCAGTAAACCCTGCTTTTAACTATGCATGCAATGCCCCTACAAATACTTAAAGCTTCCCAGAACACATTTAACAGAAAGGGGGTTTCAGTCTCCTTTTACTGCGGCTGTGACAAACCGAAGGGGAGGGGGCTACAAAGGGCGTCCTGCGCCCCTTATCGTAGCGCCACAACAGCCATTTATTAGCTCCTCAGAGGGTGGCAATCCTCTCCCCCGCCCACAGTAACTCACCTACAATGTGCCAAAGCGCCACGGGCTGAAACGGCCCATTGGAATTGGCTGCGTCAGCCACCATCCTGCTGCCAGCTGTTACATGTTAACATCTAGGCTCCGGCAGGCAAGGCAATGTATTCCTTAAGGCAAGAAACCAGCCTCCATTTTAGTTAAAAGAAAGACAGAAACTGGGGAGCTCTGCAGCTGGAGGGAGCTGGCTACTTAATGATGTTAGCGGGCGGGAGGAGCCCCACTGGCTCACGGCAGCAAGTCAAAATGACACGGAGAAGGTGGCAAACGAGCGGAGGCGGTGCGGGGCTGTCGCGGCGCGGGGCTGTCGTGGCGCGGGGCTGTCGCAGTGCGGGGCTGTCGCGGTGCGGGGCTGTCGCGGCGCGGGGCTGTCGCGGTGCGGGGCTGTCGCGGCGCGGGGCTGCAACTGCGCTCCTGCGCCGCCCCGCGGAGCGGGGAACCCCGCCCGGAGGAAGTGACGGCTCTTTTGCGTTCGTTCTTTTCTAAACCAGGCTCATCCTATCGCTGCTCTGTGCTTTCCACCCCCCCTCGTCTCCGCCCCCTCAACATTCAGAACGCAGCTGCTAGAACGCGCGTTTGAAATTGTGCCTCCTCCCGAACACGCCAAAAGCTTAACCCTGCCTTCAGCAAGGCTGCCAGGGGCGAGCGAACAGGAGGGCAGCTTAACCCTGGGAAAACACAGCAATAAAGGCAACATCTACAACTTAAGTCTTTCCAGAGCCACATGAAAAAGGTGGCCCACAGCAAGATACACCTCTTTGGGTAATGCTATTATCAGTGACCCGGTGAGCATTCCCATTAAAGGGTTTTATGACAGGCTGCTAAGGTCTATATTCTGAATATGTACACATTCAGGGAGATGAAAACATCTTGTTTCCTGTTCATTTTGGTATTTCTGTCTAGAAATGAACCTACCTGAGGCTTAGCATGACGGTGTTACGCTTGCGTACTGCAAAGGTCAGCTTTTCCCTTCTAGAAAGCTCAGGAATTGTAACTTATTATTACAATTATTATCTGCAGGCATAGGGAAAGAGTCCTGCTGCAAGGGGACACAGTCTCAAGCTGCACCAGGGGAGGTTTAGACTCGAAGTGAGGATAAAGTTCTTCACCGAGCGAGTCGTTCGGCATTGGGATGTGCTGCCCAGGGAGGTGGTGGAGTCACCGTCCCTGGAGGTGTTCAAGAGGGGACTGGATGTGGCACTTGGTGCCATGGTCTAGTCATGAGGTCTGTGGTGACAGGTTGGACTCGATGATCCTCAAGGTCTCTTCAAACCTTGGTGATACTGTGAAAATACCACTGATAATAATAATAATAGCAGCACTGCTTAATTTCTGAACTTTTTGGTTAAACCACTTAAGGTATTTGGAACAAAACCACAAGCACCCTGCTCTTCATGAGAGACTTTCATGTTTGTTTTCCCCATGGGCTACAAAGGACCATTTTGTCTTGTAGATAATGCACCTCTGGGAGTGATGTTCAGAGAAACAGGCACTGTTACACTTGTTCCACCTCCAAACCTGTGCTTCTCCCCAAATGCTATTTGCACAGTATGTCATCTTTAACATGAGCCTGCAGTGTGCCCAGGCAGCCAAGAGGGTTAATGGCATCCTAGCCTGCATCAAGAACAGTGTGGCCAGCAGGAGCAGGGAGGTCATTCTGCCCCTGTACACTGCACTGGTTAGGCCACACCTCGAGTCCTGTGTCCAGTTCTGGGCCCCTCAGTTTAGGAAGGAGGTTGACTTGCTGGAGCGTGTCCAGAGAAGGGCAACGAAGTTAGTGAGGTGTTTGGAACACAGCCCTGTGAGGAGAGGCTGAGGGAGCTGGGGTTGCTTAGCCTGGAGAGGAGGAGACTCAGGGGTGACCTTATTGCTCTCTACAACTACCTGAAGGGAGGTTGTAGACAGATGGATGTTGGTCTCTTCTCCCAGGCAGCCAGCAGCAGAACAAGAGGACACAGTCTCAGGCTGCACCAGGGGAGGTTTAGGTTGGATGTTAGGAAGAAGTTCTATACAGAGAGAGTGATTGGCCATTGGAGGTGGTGGAGTCTATTCCATTCTATTCATATGAGCTACTGCTCCATTCCCACCTCTGAGGCACACGTGCACAGCCATCTGAAATCGCTGAACAAGAGCTTGTGCAGCTGTGTGGTTGAACCAGATTAGGAAATTGAGTAGAGTTAAAGAGTGAAGGAAGAGGGTGAGTTTGACTGGAAAAGACCTCTATGATCATTGAGTCCAACCATTGACCTAATAGCACTATGGCCATTACACCACACCCCCAAGTGCCATGTCCACACGGCTCATGAAGATGTCCAGGGATGGTGATTCCAAGGCATGTGCTCTGTTTCCTAATACCCAATCATGTCAGGCTACAGAAGATAAGGGTCTCTCCACAGCTCAGAACAACCCCCCTCCCACAACCCCACACGACACCCACCCACCCCCAACACCGCTGTCCTACCCCACACACACACCCCACAGACACACCCCCCACACCGCTCACAGACACCCCCAGCTCAACACAACCCCCACACCACCCCCAACACCACACGCTGCCCACAGACACCCCCAGCTCCCCACAACCGCACCCACCCCCTCGCAGCACCCCAGCACTCCCCACCCCGACCCACACCACAGCCACACACAGCCTCCCCCAGCACCAACAGCTCCCAACACACAACCCTACAACAACCCTAAGCACCCCACTGCACCCCGAACACCCTCCCGCACCCCACAGGCCCCAGCACCTCCCCCCCAAACCCCACACCCCCCTCCCCAACTCCACCACACAACCCTCACACCCTGACCCTTCCCACACTCACCTCACCTCACTCCCAAGCCCCACACATTGCCTCGCCCCACCTGCAGCCCGCACAGAGCCCATGCACAGCACCAGGCCGACCGAGAGCTCAGCGCACACCAAGCTGATCCCAGCCACAGCTTTCCCCCGAGGCTCCCAAAGGATCCAGATCACAACCCGCAGCCCCAAAGGATCCCAACCCCAACCCCCGCCCCCCAGCCCTACCGCTGCGCCCAGCCCCAAACACCAGCCCTGCCAGACCCCACAGATCCCTCCCCACAGCCTCCCCACCCCAACCCCCATAGCTCCTCCTCCTGCCCCTCCAGAGGCTGCCCCCAGCCCCACTCCACCCACCCCCACGAACCCTGCCCCGGCCCCACGGAGCCCCCTGCCCCCCCCGCCCCCCAGCTCCACACACGCCCCCGGCAGCCCCCCGCAGCCAGAGCCTTCCCCGCTCCGCTGCCGCCGCCCGCAGCGCTCCCCGGCCCCCTCAGCCCCTCCCGCCCCGCCGCAGCTCCCCAGCCGGCAGCTGCCGCTCGCCCGCCAGCACCTCCGGCACTTGTGCCGCGCTCCGGCCCCGCTGCCGCTCCCCGCGGGGCAGCAGCAATGGCGGCCGCGGCCGGCAGCGGCAGCTCCTCGCTGTGCCTCGGCAGCCAGCAGGGGGAGGAGCTGCCGCGCTCCCGCCGCCTCTCATTGGCTAAGGCTGCCCGCCCGTGGGCGGGACTTCCTCTCCGGACCGAGACCCCGCCTCCGGTGGGCTGCAACGTGGCCGGTTCGGGGCCTCCATTGCCAGGGGCTGCCGCCTGCCTCTGCTCCGAGCTCTTCCTCCTTCCTCTTCCTCCTTCCTCTTCCTCCTGCTCTGCGCCCCCTTGGCCGCGGCTGTGGGGTAGGTGTGGGCAGCCGCGGGGCAGAGTGGGGGATGCTGGGGTGGGGATCGCTTGGGGCTCGGGGGAGCGGCTCCTGGGGTTGGCATTGGGATGCCCCGGGGCACAGGGGCCGTGCCCAGGGGCTGGGATTGAGGAGGGATCCGTGAGGTCTGGGGCTGGTGTCCGTGGGGCTGTGGGGGGTGGTTCGTGGGGGCTGTGCAGTTCTGGGGGCGTCTGTGGGGTTCCTTGGGGGCTTCGGGGCCGAGAGGGGCGTCTGAGGGGCTGGGCAGGGGTCCCGTGGGGCTGTATGGGTTCCGTACGGTTGGGCAGGGTCCGTGCGGGGACAGCTGACTTAGAGAAAGGTACACAAGAGACTCTGCAAGTTTCTTGTATTATGCTTCTATTTCAGCGCCGGACACAGGTAGAATCATTTCAAAAGGCCTGTCTGTCTTCAGACAGTTTTGGGCAAACCTTTGTACAAAAAGTTATGTATTTGTCATGACAGAGGTATGCCAATATTTTGCAGAAAAGTCCAGATGCTTCCTATCTATACAAAGGGTATCTATCTAAAAATAGCAGAAGTATCCAGATCATCCACGTGTCCATTATCTAATACAAAAACCATCTTGTCTAGGACTAACAGAAGTAAGTCACTGAAAAATCCAGCTATTCTTATCTATGCAGAGGCTGTCTGCCAACTCCTCTCCCCCTCCCTTCATTCCAGCATTTCAGCTAACGAGGAAAATTCTTATCTACTCTGTTATTCTGTTAATGAGAATATTCTGTTCATCACAGCAATCAGCTACAGAGCCAGGGGCAGGCACCTGTGGGGCTGTGCGGGAGCCGTGGGGCTGGGAGGTGCTCTGCGGGGTTGGGAGGGGTCCGCAGGGTCATGGGGGGCGGTTCTGTGTGGTCTCTCGGGTTGGGGCCCATGGGGTTGGGGAGGGGTGTGGGGTCTTGAGCTGGAGGGTTCCATGGGGTATGGGGGGGCTGTGGGGTTGGCGGCAGAGATTCTGTGGGGCTAAGAGGGGGGAAGCTGTGGGAACCAATGGGGCCCGCGGGCGGCAGGGGCGGTTGTGGGCAGTGTGTGGGGAGCTGTGGGGTGTGTGGTGTTGGGGGTGCTGTGGGGGGTGTGTGAGTGTCTGTGGGGGTGTGGGGGGTAGGGCAGAGGTGTTGGGGGTGGGTGGGTGTCGTGTGTGGGGTTGTGGGTGCGTGGGGGGGGGGTCGGGGTGGGTGTGTTTGGGGGTTCCTTGTGCTGCTGCCTCCCCCTGCCAGGGGCAGCTGCAGGCCCCCTTTGGCTGCTGCTGTGCTGCAGGCGGAGCCATGGGTGGGCTGCAGGGGCTGGCCCTGGCCCTGTGTCCCTCTGCTGGGGGCTGGGCTGGCAGCAGAGCTGAGCTGGCAGCGGCGCTGTGGGGGCTGCTGTGTGCAGGAGGTGGTGGTCAGCCTGGGGGGTGGCTTGCAGCAGAGGCTGCTGTGGGGGGTTGTGGGGGAGCCCTGGGGGGTCGGAGGCTTTGTGCCGGCAGCTGCCGGGCGGCTGCTGTGCCGAAGGGCAGCGGCTGGGCTGAGGGCCAGGCGCGGGGGGGAGCTGTGGGCAGGCTGTGTGCTGGGTGCCGTGGGGGTGTCAGGCGTGGGTGCTGTGCTGAGCCTGAGCTTAGGGGCGCCTGGGGCTGGGCTCAGCTGGGTTTGGCTGTGCTGGGGGTGGTGGCATCCAAGGCCTCTGTGCTCTGCAAGCTCTTGAGGCACAAAGATTCCTTGGGGGGTTGCAGATTGATTCTCAGTCTCTCTCCAGGCTTCCTGAGCACAGAAAGGCTCAGGGCAGGAGGAGCTTTTGCTGCAGGCTGAGAGCTGTGCAGAGCTTTTGTCAGCTCTGCTGGCAGGAAGCATGGTCAGCAGCAGACTGCTCTGCTGCTCTGCCCCTGGGGAAATGCTTGCTGGCAGGCAAGCAGATGAGGCTGAGCTGTTGAGTGTCTGCTTGTGGCTGAGGAACTGCACTGAATTGGACTGAAGGGTTTGGATGGGCCTGGGGGCAGCCTGTTCTTGATGGGTTTGGTGGTGAGAAGTCCTGCAGCTTCCTGGGAGGAGCTTCAGCAGAAGACAAAGCAATTGCCTTGCTGCTCTTGGCTGTGCAATGAGCTGGGAAGGGAAGGAAATGATGGCTGCAAGTGAGCAAAGCTGCAAGTCTCAGCAGTGCTGTGTCCAGCAGAGCCAGGGCAGGGATTGTCCTCCTGTCCTGGGCCCTGGGGAGGCCCCCCCTGGACTGCTGGGGTCAGTTTTGTGTCCCTGACTCCAAGAAGGACTTTGAAGGTCTGGAGCAGGTGCAGACAATGGCAAGAAAGGTGGGGAAGGGTCTGGAGAGCAGGGCTGGTGAGGAGCAGGTGAGGGAGCTGTGGGTGTTTAGTGTGGGGAAGAGGAGGCTGAGGGGAGACCTCCTTGGCCTGTGGAGCTCCCTGAGAGGAGGCTGCAGTGAGGTGGGGGTTGGGCTCTTGTGCCTAGTGTCAGGTGGTAGAAGGAGAGGAAGTGGCCTGAAATCGTGCCAGGGGAGGCTTAGGTTGGAGAGGAGGAGGAATGAGTTTGGTGCCAGAGTGGTCAGAGCCTGGCAGAGGCTGCCCAGGGAAGCAGTGGAGTGGCCATGGCTGGAGGTGTTGCAGCAAGTTGGGGCCATGGGGCCATGGTTTGGTGGCCCTGGTGGTGTTGGGGCTGCCAGTTCAACGCTTCCTCACTGGTTCAGAGGGCTCCATAGCTCCTACTGCATGAGGCCTTCCAAGCAAGATTTCAAACGGGCTCAACCCCTCCTTTGTCCTTTGCTTGGTTTGAATTTGCAGCAGGGCACTTGGTGATGCTTGTGGCCAAGGGAGGTTTGCTTCCTGCCCAGCTTTGACTGTCTGGGGTTTGATTAAATGGTTCATTTCCTCCACTTGCCCACTGGAATGTGGAGTATAGGGGGGGTGGAGTTGCCAATCCATCCCTAAGATTCTACTTACTTGCTCTACCACCCTGGCCCCAAAATGAGGTCCTCTGTCTGAGGAAACAGCAGCAGTGCCCCAGAGCGAGGTGTTGCCTCTTGTAACTCTGTGTTAGTAGCCTCTGGAGCTTTGTTTGTGCACAGGGAAATGCTGCTGGGCGGCCAGGGGAGGTGTCAGTGAGTACCAACAGGTACCTGGTTCCCCCTTTCTTGGGAGCTCAGTGACATCCATTTCCATTGTTGTCGTGGGTCATTTCCTTTGCTGATCTGTGCCAGCCTAACTCCTCTCCTTCCCCTGGGCTTAGCTTTCAGGCACTCCTCACACTGTTGGTTCCCTGCTCTTCTGGGGTGGATAATTCTGGTGCTAGGCACTCCTGAACCGGTTTTCCACACAGAGCTTCCATTCCCCAATGAGTCTTTGCCTGTTGCACCTGAGCACATGCCCAGAGGAGGTTAGTAGGTGTGATTAACTTCCCACCTGCTGTCCTGGCAAACAAACGATTCAAGACACCTGGCAGCTGAATACAGCAGTGAGTCTGGGTGTCAGGCACAAACAATTCAAAGAACCTTTCAAAGAGACTTGAAGCACTTTTCACTCCCCAGGTATGGTTTGGTGCATTACCTGGGCTGCTGCTTTACAATCCATGCGTGGCAGTGCCTTGTGGGCTGAAGTGCAGGGACTTGAAACAGAACCCAAATGGATGTCAAATGTGTGAGCCCTGAAAAGAGAGACAGAATCCTAGACTCAGTCAGGGTTGGAAGGGGCCACAAGGATCATCTATTTCCAACCCCCCTGCCATGGGCAGGGACACCTCACACTAGATCAGGCTGGGCAGAGCCTCATCCAGCCTGGGCTTAAACACCTCCAGGGATGGGGCCTCAACCACCTCCCTGGACAACCCATTCCAGGGCTTCACCACTCTCATGGTGAAGAACTTCCTCCTCACCTCCAGCCTGAATCTCCCCAGCTCCAGCTTCATTTCATCCCCCCTAGTCCTATCACTACCTGAGATCCTGAGCAGTCCCTCCCCAGCCTTCTTGGAGCCCCCTTTAGATACTGGAAGGCCACAACGAGGTCACCTTGGAGCCTTCTCTTCTCCAGACCGAACAGCCCCAAGTCCTTCAGTCTGTCCTCATAGGAGAGGTGCTCCAGCCCTCTGCTCATCCTCGTGGCCCTTCTCTGGACACCTTCCTGCACCTCCAGATCCCTCTTGTAATAGGGGCTCCAGAACTGGAGGCAGTACTCTAGGTGGGGTCTCTCCAGAGCTGAGCAGAGGGGGAGAATCACCTCCCTTGCCCTGCTGGCCACACTTCTCTTGCTGCAGCCCAGGATCTGATTGGCTTTTTGGGCTGCAAGTGCCCATTGACAGCTCATGCTGAGCTTCTCGTGCACTGGTGAAGGCTGGCAGCTGGGCTGGTTGCTGGGCTGGTCGATGCTGGTAGCTGGCAGCTGGGCTGGGAGCTGGGCTGGTGCTGTGCTGGCTTCTGGGTGTGCTCCATTCTGGGTGCAGTAGAGGCAGCTCTCTCCTGCTGCGGCAGGGGTGTGGCGTGGGCTCCCCAGGGCTGTGCTGGAGGCTGTTTCACCTGGAGCAGGCTCTCAGGCAGGTCCCTTGGTGTTGCAGTGCTTGCAGGATGCTGTGGGGGATGCTCAGGCGGTCGCGGCAGGGCAGGGATGGTGCTCTGGATCATCACCCTGGTGCTTGGCTCTCAGGTGTGGAGAGATGGGCAGCTCCTTCTCCTGTGCCTTGGCAGCTGGCGCAGGAGCGGCTGGACACGGCTCTGGCTTTGTGAGCAGCAGGCGCAGGGAGCAGCTTTGGCTCGCAGGGCTGCAGCTTTGTGCTTGCAGCAGACATGCTTAGAGCTGCTGGAAGGGATTGAGGCAAGTGCTTCCTGGCTTGGCTTCCTGGGTCTCTGTCCCTTCAAGATGTGGTTAGGCAGCTTGTTCCTGCTGGTGGGACTGTGGCTGCAGTTTCAGTGCAGCTGATGTGAAGGACTCTCTGCTGGTTCCCAGGGAAACTGAGGCGCGACAGCTCTTCCTGGGGAGCAAGGCTTCTCTCTGCCCTGCAGACAAGGGCAGAGCACCTGCACAAGGGCAGAGCATGTGCAAGGGGCAAGAGAGCACCAAAGAGCAAAACAGGGTAAAGAGCACAAAGAATAGAATAGAATTAACCAGGTTGGAAAAGACCTTTGAGATCATCGAGTCCAACCTATCACCCAGCACCATCTGATCAACTAAACCATGGCACCAAGTGCCCCATTGTGGGGGTGAGAGTAGGTTCAGTTCTCCCTCCCCCACAAAGAAAGAAACCACAGCTAACTCAGTCTGAGAAGCAAAGGATATGCTGTATTTACAAGCAGGACGAAATGCAGTGAATATGTACACAGTATACAATATTTACACCATGTGCAGAAATACACAGCAAAGAAAATACTGAACAAAACTCCCTCCTCCTGGCTGGAGGAGGGTTCCCCCCCTGTAAACCCCTCTCTCCCCCATACCTCCATTTTTCCCCAAAAAGGGTTAGAGAGAGAGAGAGCAAAGGTAATTATTAAGGAATGAATTCTGTTAGGCTCCAGGCACATGCAAGGATTAGTTCTTATCTGGTATTCAAGGCCAGCTCCAGGTAGTTGCTCAGAGGGAGACAGCAGACAGGCCGAACAGAACAGACTGGAACTGGGAAAGATTCCAACTGAACTAAAACTTCAAGTTGCCTTCTACCAATGAAATTCGTTTAGAATATCTGAATGTTTTCCTTTTAATACCAAAACATTCAGCCAGAGTGTTCCAGCACTGTCCCTTTCTTAAAGGCACAGCCTAAACCAGTCACACCCATCCAGTCTATTCCTAAACACCTCCAGTGATGGTGACTCCACCACCTCCCTGGGCAGCACATTCCAATGGGCAATCTCTCGTTCTGTGAAGAACTTCTTCCTAACATCCAGCCTAAACCTCCCCTGGCACAGCCTGAGACTGTGTCCTCTTGTTCTGGTGCTGGTTGCCTGGGAGAAGAGTCCAACCCCCATCTGGCTACAACCTCCCTTTAGGTAGTTGTAGAGAGCAATAAGGTCTCCCCTGAGCCTCGTCTTCTCCAGGCTAAGCAACCCCAGCTCCCTCAGCCTCTCCTCCCAGGGCTGTGCTCCAGACCCCTCCCCAGCTTTGTTGCCCTTCTCTGGACACCTTTCAACATCTTTCCTAAACTGAGGAGCCCAGAACTGGACACAGGACTCAAGGTGTGGCCTAACCAGTGCTGAGCACAGGGCAAAATGAGTTCCCTGCTCCTGCTGACCACACTATTCCTGATCCAGAATGGGATGCCACTGGCCTTCTTGGCTGCCTGGGCACACTGCTGGCTCATGTTCAGCTGCTGTCAACCAGTACCTCCAGGTCCCTCTCTGCCTGGCTGCTCTCAGCCACTCTGACCCCAGCCTGTAGCACTGCCTGGGGTTGTTGTGGCCAATGTGTAGAACCTGGCACTTGGATGTGTTCAATCTCAAGCCCTTGGGCTCTGCCCATCAGTCCAGCCAGTCAAGGTCCCTCTGCAGAGCTTTCCTACCCTCTAACAGATCAACACCTGCCCCCAGCTTGGTGTCATCTGTAAAGTTACTGATGATGGACTCAAAGAGCACAAGTGTGAGTTGTTTACAGTTTGGGTGATATTTATGGGGCTTGGATTTAGCCAATAGTCAAACTTGGTCAACACACCATTAGCCTAAGAGAGCACATGGCCAGAGTATGCCCATGCTTAGAAGCAGCAGAGGCACAGCACAAGCATCCCACAAGGTGGGTGTGTGCTCTTGTTTAGCCCAACAAGGCAGGTTGGATTGTTTACCCCAGATTATTGATGCCTGGCCATTGTTTGCTCAGCTCTGGCTGAGTACCCACTCCATAAAGGAGGAGGAAGGGAGGGTTGAGCAAAACATGTAGGGACAAGTCTTGGCAATACTTGGGGCATAATTCTGGGCACAATCATAGAATCAATAAGGTTGGAAAATACCTCAAGGATCATCAAGTCCAACCTGTCACCCAACACCGCATGACTACTAAACCATGGCTTCAAGTGCCACATCCAATCCCTTTTTGAACACTTCCAGGGATGATGACTCCACCACGTCCCTGGGTAGCGCATTCCGATGGCTAACAACTCTCTCTGTGAAGAACTTTATACTCACCTCAAGCCTAAACTTCCCCTGGCACAGCTTGACATTGTGTCCTCTTGTTCTGGTGCTGGTTGCCTGGGAGAAGAGACCAACCCCCACCTGGCTAGTACCTCCCTTCAGGGAGTTGTAGAGAGCAAGAAGGTCTCCCCTGAGCCTCCTCTTCTCCAGGCTATACAATCCCACCTCTCTCAGCCTCATAGGCTTCTCACAAGACTCATTGCCCTTCTCTGGACACATTCAAGAGACTCAATGTCCTAATGCAGCCTTTGCCACATTCCACCCCTTTGACTTTGGGCAAAGAAAGACCTGGGGCATCAGTTCCCCCTGTTAAGGTTTATCCCATGTGGGTTAGGTTGTCTCACACAAGCACAGTGAGCTACATGTACCACACGCACTGTATGAACAGCACACAAGCATATCAAGCATACAACCATACTCTAACCAGAGTGTCCTGCAAAAGCAGTGTGGAGCAGTGTTTGCTCTGAGCCCAGTACTGGTACTTGTAGTTTCCACCCCCTGACCAGTGATGGGTCTGTCTGCGGTGTGACACTGTCATTCCCTGTCCCCTTGCTGGAGACAGGATCTGTGGCTGACAGGGAGGTGAGGGACGAGCCACTCCCTTGCTGAGTGGAGCTGGTTATGCTGGAGCTGAAGCTGGAGAAGCTGAAGCAGTGAGGGGAGCAGGAACTGAAGCAGCTGTGGAGGCTGGAGCTGGGCTGCTGTCTCAGCTCTGGCTTCTGTTGAGGCTGCTTTTGTGAAGTTGCTTTTCCTGTTTCCAGCTGCCGACACATTCAATCTATTCCCATCCCTGCTCAGTTTATAAGCAGAGGAACCTGGAGGTGCCTGTTATTCCTTACTCTTATCCTGCAGCTGGGAGCTTCTAATCAAACACCAATTATTCCCAGGCAGCTGGGTACTTCTAATCAAACTTGAGTTAACCCTTTCCTGCTACAGCCCCTCAGTTCAAGAAGGACCTCAGGGAACTGCTTGAGAGAGTCCAGCACAGAGGTACAAAAATGGTTAAGGGAGTGGAAGATCTTCCTTACAAGGAGAGACTGAGGGAGCTGAGGCTCTTTAGCTTGGAGAGGAGGAGACAAAGGGGTGAGCTCATTGATGTTTATGTAAAGGGTGAGTACCCAGAGGCTGGAGCCAGGCTCTGCTGGGTGATGCCCAATGACAGCACAGTGGGCAGTGGGTGGCAGTTGAGGCAGAGGAAGTTCCATGGAAACAGGAGGAAAAAGAATTTCCCTGTGAGGATGACAGAACCCTGGAACAGGCTGCCCAGGGGAGTTGTGGAGTCTCCCTCTCTGGAGATATTGGAGACCTGCCTGGATGAGTTGCTGTGTGGACCGGTATAGGTGATCCTGCTCTGCAGGGGCATTGAACTGGGCAATCTTTCAGGTCCCTTCCAGCCACTAACCTTCTGTGATTCTGTGCATGGAACAGGAACAAAGTCAGGCAGTCATTTCTTCACTCCTAACTTTGCCTATGAAGGTAGAAATTCACCATTCCCTTATCTCCATGCTCCTGCTACCTTTTGGCAACACCCAGTGCTTACCCAGGTGTGACATCACCTCCCACTCCCCAGCCCAGCTGTGAAATCTGGATCCTTTCTTAACCCTTTTCCTTTTGACAAAACCTTGGGTGTGTCCTTTTAAGTTTCCCATTCTAACCCCTGAAAGTTTATCTTGTAAAGCATCTTTTAATCTTCCAGCAGGATGAAACTGCAGCCAAGGCCTGAGAGAGGCTGCCTGGAGTCCCCCCTCTTATGGGCCTGCCCTGCAGATGTCTACTGGAGGTTATCTGCTTGAGAAGGAGCTGCATCTCCACTGCAAACATCCATCCCAACTTCAGGAGCACTGCCTGTCTGCTGTGCTTGTGCTGCTGGCCTTTGGAGCTGCCTGCAGCAAGGCCTGGCTCTCCTGTAGGAGTGTGGGCAGTGCTAAGCCACCCCTTGTAGGTCAGTCCTTTTGTCTGAGCCCTTTGCTCCTGTGTGGGTGGGGCCCTGTCGTTCTTTCTCTATCACCCCTGCCCCTTGGGATGGGCAAGGGAAGAGTTTGCAGATCTGCCCAGTTGAACAGAACTCCCCTGCTCTCATCAGTATAGATTTGGGTTGGTGGGAGGGGGTTGGGAGAGTTGGGCTTCCTGGGTCAGCACCACCACCTGCTTTATCTGAGCTGGGAGGGATGAGAAGGCAGGGCCTGGGCCAGGAACTGACCTGCCACTGCTGCTGTACTCAGGAACAAGGTAGATGACCCCCACTAAATAAGTACCAGGGATTTCAGCATAGAAATTAGGCATCTGACTCCCTACATCCAGGCAAGTGTTGGGTGTCAGAGGCTATTTGGCTGTCCACACACACAGAGTCCATCCATCTGTCCGTCTCTTATCACTTGGTCCCCAGGGCCTTGCCTGAGGGCACAGGGGTGCCCCTTCTCCCTCCACCATGGCCACCCAGAAGGACCTGGGCAAGAGCCTGAAGGAGAAGAATCACCTGGCAGAGTTGGAGGATCTGAAGTGTAGCCCCAAGGAAGCAAAGGAGGAAGACAAAACTGATGAAGACAAAGAGGATGAGGAGGAAGATGATGATGAGGAGGAAGATGAGGAAGAGGAGGAAGATGAGGAGGAAGAGGAGGAGGAGGAGGAAGAGGAGGAGGAGGAGGAAGAGGAGGAGGATGATGAGGAAGATGAGAATGATGGCAAGTACAAGGAGGAGTATGATGAGGAAGAGCAGGGGAAGGAGAAAGACAAAGCCACATCAGCCCCTTGTGTACCATCAAAGCAGCCAAATCAGTGCCCTGAATGTGGACTCAGCTCCCCACCAAGCTCGGAGCTGAGGAAGCACTGCTGTCCCCACCATGGTGCCCAGCCCTTTGTCTGTGGTGACTGTGGCAAGAGCTTCAGCCTCAGTTCCACCCTCACCCAGCACCAGTGTGTCCAGCCCGGGAAGAAGTCCTACAGCTGTGCTGGCTGCAGCAAGAGTTTCACTCGCAGCCTGACGCTCATTGCCCACTGGCATGGCCATGCCGGGAAGAAGCCCTTTGCCTGCACCGACTGTGGCAAGAGCTTCCACCGTGGCTCCAACTGTCTCCAGCACCGCCGTGTCCACAGCAGCGAGAGGCCACACATCTGTGATGACTGCGGCAAGAGCTTCCAGGGGAACTCGATGCTCATCGCTCACTGGCAGGTCCAAACCAGCCAGAAAGCCTTCAGCTGCACTGACTGCGGCAAGAGCTTCAACATGAGTTGCCAGCTTTTTCGGCACCGCCGCGTCCACACCGGCGAGAAGCTCTACTGCTGTGCTGGCTGTGGCAAGCGCTTCTGCTGGAGCAAGACCCTCATTACCCACTGGCATGCCCATAGCGGCAAGAAGCCCTTCGCCTGTACTGACTGTGATAAGACCTTCGGCCATGTCTCCCAGTTCTCAGAGCACCGCTGTGGCCACACCAGCAAGAGACCCTGCAATCCTGACACCTCCAATGAGAGTTTGAGCTGCAGGTCAGACCACAACCTCAGCAACAACCTCTCCAAGGGCCACAAGCTGCCCAGCAGAGAGAAGCCAGCAACCACTGCCGTCCTTGGCAACTCCTGCAGCAAGTGTCAGCAGAGCTTCGCCAGGCGCTCAGACCTGGTGAGGCACATGCGGATCCACACTGGGGAGAAGCCATATGTCTGTGCTGTCTGCGACAAGAGCTTCAGCCAGGCCTCCAACCTCACCCGACACCGCCGCATGCACACAGGGGAGAGACCGTACCGCTGTGCTGAGTGCGGCCAGAGCTTCAGCTCCAGCCACGCCCTCACGCAGCACCACCACACTCACAGCGGCAGGAAGCCATACCGCTGTGCCGACTGTGGCAAAAGCTTCTCTAAGAGCTCCACCCTCCTCCAGCACCACCTAATCCACACTGGGGAGAAGCCCTACTGCTGCACTACCTGTGGCAAGAGCTTCAGACATGGTGCCACCCTCAGAAGGCACCTCCATGTCCACACTGGCAAGAAGTCTTTCACCTGTGCCGACTGTGGCAAGAGCTTCAGCCAGTGCTCCCATCTGCTCTGTCATGGCCGCATCCATGCTGGCCAGAAGCCCTACGTCTGCAGTGACTGCAGCAAGTGTTTCACTGACAAGTCCTCCCTCAGCCGGCACAGCCTTGTCCACACAGGTGAGAAGCCCTTCCCCTGCACCGCCTGCAGCAAGAGCTTCCGCTGCAGATCTAACCTCAGCCGGCACATGCGCATCCATACCAGTGACCAGCCTGTGCCGGGGGATGCAGAAGAGCGCTGACCCCAGCACTGCCTGGGTAAACATCACCCCCATGGGGGACCTTTTCCAGCAGATTGAATCAAGGTCACCTCATTTGCACCCAATTTTCTCAGACTCTGGGGGCTCCAGCAGGAACAAACACCCCACTCTCCCCTAAACTCCACTGAGTGATGATGAGAATAATTAACAGTGATGAGTCAGCACAGCCATCACCACCACTGAAGCTGGACTGAGCTTTGCTGGGATTTGTATGCTTTCTGCCCTGTACTTTGGGTTTCCCCAGGCTAAATGTCCCTTTCCTTTGTCCCTTGCCCAGCTGTAATGCTAAACCCCTCAAATTAACAGAATCTTGTCTTATTTTGGTTTTCTTTTAGACATTCCTCTCCAAAATGCCCAATTCTTGGGGACATTTCTTTCCTAGGCCTGTGGCTGGAGCTGTGTGCCCAGTTCAGGGAGGTCTTTGGTGAGATTTTCATCTGTCTTGGTGTCTTGGGAGGGTCTCAGAGGCATCTTTGTCTTCATATTTCAGCTCCATCCTGGGCATTTGGTGCATTTGGGGCACAGGTCAGCACAGGCTCCTCAGCTTCATGAAGACGGGGGTGTCTGTAGCAGGTAGGACACGGGGATGTCCTGCCCTGCCACCACAGCCACGTGTGTCCCAGGGAGTGAAGTATTGTGATGGGGCTGTCACTTTTGAAGGGCACAAATGTCTCACTGAAATCCTGCAACCACCCTGAAAAGGGAGTGGAGTGGCCCCCAGCCCCAGCATGTGCCCTGCAGTTCCCCTGATATGAACCCTGGCCTAAGAGTTGCAAAAAGGGAAATAGATTTAGAAGCAGATATTTATAGTTTTACATATTTCTATTGTCCCACCCTTGGACTCTTAGCCATTTCTGCTTTTCCATGTGGGTGGAGATGAAGCCACAATCCACAGTCCAAGAGGGATCCAGAGACATCAGAGCCTGGAGACAGCTGGGGAAGGAGTCTGGGGCACAGGTTCTTTGCTCCTCTTGCCTCCATCTGCAGGCAGTAACACTGGCAGAAAGAGACAGACCCATGCTGTGAATCCATGGCTTTGTGGCTGGTGTCATTGCCACTGCTCTGGGGTCTAACAATGGGATGGGCAGCACAGCAGCAGGCTTGCTGGGGTCAGATGGGATTCATCTTTCTCCCAGGGAGAAGAGGGTCTTTGCTCAGGAGCTTTCAGGGCTCCCTGGCAGGCCTTTAAACTGGACTTGAAAGAAGAGGGGGACAAAATCAGACTTGCTGGTGACAAGCTGTGGAATGACCAGCCATGGTTAGAGGGAGAGAGGGCTAGCGAGTGCCCTTAGGTTCTGAGCTGTGCTGGGGACACTGCAGCACATTGAAGTCCTGTGGAGATGAGCCAGGGGCTTCTGGGGATTTGAGTAGGGAAACATTGCTTGAATCACTGCAGGCTATTGGACTAGAAGACCTGTGAAGGTCCCTTCCTGCCCAAACCAGCCCTTTGATTCTATGATCATATGCCATGGAGGTGTCCCAGGTATACTGGGACCAGTGCTGTTCTATCTCCTCATCAATGACACAGACAGTGAGGTTAAGGCACACTCAACAAGTTTGCAGATGATACCAAGCTGAGTGGTGTGCTTGATAAGAAGGAAGGACAGGATGGGTGCCATCTGGAGGATTTGGACAGGCTGGAGCAGTGGGGTCAAGAGCTATTATGTCATGAAAGAGGAACAGTTGAAGCGTGTTATGTTCTCACATTTCCATCTCGTACGTGCTTTCAACAAAATTTATGGAGGATATAAACATTTTGGAGGTTTTAGTTGGGAGAAATTTGAAAGAAGAACAAACAATATTAGGCCAAAGTTAGGATTAATAGGACTCAGTACCTTTCCTTAGCAAAAACAAAGCATCAAGGGATCAGTATGTTAGGATGAGAGAAAATGGATTATTGTGTTAGGTTCAATTTTACGTTGAGCCAAACCATGACTATTCAGGATGTCATCTCTGACCCAGCCAAGGAGCTTTTCACTCTTGCTGTTTGCCTGCAAGTAGTTTCCTTATCTGTGGAGATGGAGCCTGGCCAGATCTACCCTGATGGATCAAGGAGAATCTTGCTGACATTAAACAATTCTATGATTCTTGGCCATCTTAGAAAAGTGAAGATGTAACACACCTTTAGACCAGATTGTAAAAGACAGTGCTGAGGATTGGGTTTGCTGTGTTTGTGGATCTTTGTATCTTAGTCCCCGTGTGTTCAGGCCTAATCAGATCTTCTTTGTTAATAAGAAGAGTGAAATGTAAAAACTGGAAGTAGTAAGATCTATAACTGTCTACAACTACCTGAAGCGGGGTTGTTGTCAGGCAGAGGTTAGTCTCTTCTCCCAGGCAACCAGTACCAGAACAAGAGGACACAGTCTCAGGCTGCCCCAGGGGAGGTTTAGGCTGGATGTTAGGAGGAAGTTTTACACAGAGAGAGTGATTGCCCATTGTAATGGGCTGCCCAAGGAGGTGGTGGGGTCGCCATCGCTGTGGGTGTTCAGGGCAAGGCTTGACAGGATGCTTGGTTCCATGGTTTAGTTGATTAGGTGATGTTGGATGATAGGTTGGACACAATGATCTTGAAGGTCTCTTCCAACCTGGTCTATTCTATTCTATTCAAGTTCATCTTTGGGAGATCAGGCAGGTCGCAAAGAAATAAGTTCAAAGCTGTGAGATGCAACATTCTGTCTGAGAGAAGCAACTGTTCTGTGTTCTGACCTTGTAAGATAAGTGGAAAGGAATGTGTGCTTGTTAATAGAAGTTTTGTTATCCTTAACCATATATTATGCCAGTTCTGTTAGAATGTTCTAATTAGCTCAACCTGAGCATTGTGTCTTGTAGGGGTTGCATCAGCCTGTTGGACACGCTGCGCTACACAACTTCTGCTTTTGCTATAGAGTTAGTTTTAACTTGCTTGCTTCTGTGTATGCAAAGAATGTTAGAAAGGTCAATTAAAAGTGTTGTTTTATTAGGCAAACCAAAAGGGGAAATGTGGGAGACGGTTGGCTTTGAATAGCTTTGGAAGGCTGTGGAGATTTGCCTTTGGTCGAGTTAGAGAGGCTATGTTTAGTTGTTGACTCTGAAAAGAATGTAAACACCTTGTAACTGAAAGAAATAAACTGGGCAGAATTTGTTAGGATGTGTTAAAATATTGTTTTTTTGGTTTTGACCTACTGTCTGCCTTGATGCCACACATGCCAGTAGAGAATGACCAATTGAGATGTGACACGTGTGCCTGCTGACAGCCGAGAGAACCTTGCTGTGTCATGTAATAAAGGTCTTCACCTGATACATCTTGTCCTGGAAGCTGTGCTCAGGGTGAATAAAATAACTACATTACAACAGCCACACTCTTCCAAATGCACCCCAGGATCCCACTGGCCTTCCTGGCCACCAGGGCACATTGCTGTCCCATGCAGAACTTGCTGTCCACCAGAACTCCCAGGTCCTCCATGGGGGTGCTCTCTAGGTATTTGTTCCCTTGAGTGCTGTAGGGTTCACATTGCTCTGGACATTGCATGGTGCAGATCACCTCTCTCTCTTTCCTCACCCCTCCACCCCTTTTTTTCCCCCCCCTTTTTCTGCAGCTACTATTCTGTGTGGCTGTGTTTCTTGGCACAATCATGGGTGGGAGTGCATGGCTGTGTTTGGCACCACTCTAGTTACACTAGTAAGCTGGGTCTCTTAGTGATAATATTTGCTGCTTCACACTTGGATTTTCAGACACTGGTGCACAAAAGGATCTGCTTTTAGCCTTAAAATGTGGGACAGACCGAGACCATGCTGGTGTGGCTGTGTACTTCCTTACATAAATCCACAAATGAAGGTGCAAGCCTGTTCTACTTCAAAGCATAACAAAAAGATTGAAGAGATCACATATTGTAGGCCTAATTTTCAGGAAATGTGCTGTCAGCAGGGGCTGTGTGACCCCCTCTGATTCAGAAGAGGGTAAGCAAGGTGCTTGGTATGTGCTTTGTGGATTTGAAAGTAAAATAATCCCACATCCTAAGCATCTGGCACGCTCAGATTATCCATCTGACATCCTGTTGTCTTTCATAGTACCTGGGAGTGTGCTGGGCAGAGCCTTCACATAAAGCAAGCACTCTAAAAAGCTGAACTGTGATTTTCTAACATCACAAAATGTAGGCAGCTGTGAGATGATTCACACAAGGGGGAGGTTGTAATGGTTGAAGTCTTGGTGTTTTTTGATTTGGATCTAGAGGTGAAGGAGATACTGAAGCTGAAGAAAGCAAATGAAAAGCTGCCTACAGAAAGGAGAGCAGTGAAAAATGAATTACCTTGTCTAATGCAGCCAATTCACTTTAGGAACATTCTAAGCAGAGGTGGGTTTGGGGAAACCAACTTTTCTGCCTGAACTGAAAATGAGCTTTAGGCTGAACATGTGCTGTCATCAAACAAACCAAATAAAAAACATCAATTGATAGCATTCTGAGAAAGAAATGGAAAGGAATGACTCCTTGAAACATCAGTGTCCTGCAGCATTTCTCGGCTAAGGAACAGGAATAATGGCCTTCTATGAACAGGTGACAACATTAATAGTTGAGGGGCAAGCAACTGATGTCATTTACCTGGACCTGAGCAAAGCCTTTGACACTGTCCTGCACCACATCCAAGCTGGTGACACATGGGTTTGATGGGTGGACCACTAGATGGATACAGAACTGGCTTGATGGCTGCACCCAAAGAGTGGCTGTCAATGGCTCCATGTCCCAGTGGAGGCCAAGGACAAGCAGAGTCCCTCAGGGATCAGTCCTGGGACCAGGCTTCTTCAACATCTTTGTGGGTGCCATGGACAGTGGCATTGAGTACACCCTCAGCAGGGTTGCTGATGACACCAAGCTGTGTGGTGCAGCAGACACGCTGGAGGGAAGGGATCCATCCAGAGGGACCTGGACAGGCTGGAGAGGTGGGCATAAGCCAACCTCATGAGCTTCAACAAGACCAAGTGCAGGGTCCTGCATCTGGGTTGAGGGAATCCCAGGCACAAATCCAGGCTGGGCAGGGACTGGCTGGAAAGCAGCCCTGAGGAGAGAGACTTGGGGGTGCTGGTGGACTAGAAGCTCAACAGGAGCTCTCAGTGTGAACTTGCAGCCCAGAAAGCCAATCAGATCCTGGGCTGCATCAAGAGAAGTGTGGCCAGCAGGGCAAGGGAGGTGATTTTCCCCCTCTACTCAGCTCTGGAGAGACCCCACCTGGAGTACTGCCTCCAGTTCTGGAGCCCCTATTACAAGAGGGATCTGGAGGTGCTGGAAGGTGTCCAGAGAAGGGCCACGAGGATGAGCAGAGGGCTGGAGCACCCCTCCTATGAGGACAGACTGAAGGACTTGGGGCTGTTCAGTCTGGAGAAGAGAAGGCTCCAAGGTGACCCCATTGTGGCCTTCCAGTATCTGAAGGGGGCCTACAAGAAGGCTGGGGAGGGACTTCTCAGGATATCAGGTAGTGATAGGACTAGGGGGAATGGAATGAAGCTGGAGGTGGGGAGATTCTGGCTGGAGGTGAGGAGGAAGTTCTTCACCATGAGAGTGGTGAAGCCCTGGAATGGGTTGTTCAGGGAGGTGGTTGAGGCCCCATCCCTGGAGGTGTTTAAGCCCAGGCTGGATGAGGCTCTGCCCAGCCTGATCTAGTGTGAGGTGTCCCTGCCTGTGGCAGGAGGGTTGGAACCGGATGATCCTTGTGGTCCCTTCCAACCCTGACTGATACTATGATACTATGATCTTGTTACTGAGGCCCAGGTATCTGAGACCCCATCCTGTTTTCCAGACAGCCTTATCTCTATCTTTGATGTCTATAGCTGTGGTCTGCTGCCTTATGTCCCTTCACTCTACCAAGCTCAGTGGTTCCTTTATTGATGGCTGAAAGCTTCTCTAATGAGTATGAAAGTTTCTAAAAGTTAGTGAGAAGTTAATGGGTCTCCTTCCTTCAGATGGCCTGCTGAGAGTGCTGGGTAGGGCTCAGGTGAGGGCCAGCTCTGAGGGGCAGGGGTTGTGTTGGGGCTAGGTTGAGGCCTGGGGTTAAGGTAAAAGTGTCAATGCCAAGGGTAAAGGCTGGGGCCAAGATGAGCAATGGGAACACAGTCAGGGTCAGGGGTGGGTTTGGGAGGGGATGAGCTGGAAGGGCTGAGGTGCAGGAGGGGTACAGCTCCACTGTGTTAGAGGAGGGAACTGAGTAGAGAGGATGGGAAGGGCCCAGTCTGTACTGTGAGGTGTGGTATTTTCAATTCAGACCCCAGTAGGACTCCCCCACTGCTGGGGACTGGATGGGGAGAGAGGGAGACACTTCCTGTCCTATGAGCCCACCAAGAGTGGGTTAGACATTCCACTTCCAAATGTCAAGGTCCAGGACAAGAGATTAAACGTCTTGGTGTGATGAAGAGGTTATTAATTTATGAATATGAAATAAGGACTATATAAATATTCATTTTTATTATTACAATTATCAATAACCAATGAGTCACTATTTTATATCCACATTCTGGTGCTCGATTGTAAAACACATCCCAGAAGTGGTTCAGTATTTATAATTTGCACCCAACTGGAATATTTACAGAATTCCTTCCCATGAATATAACACAGGCTGCAGTTCCGCAGCTTGTCCACCAGGTGGCGACGTGACAAGACGCTGGCAGCTGCTTAACTATATACAGAGGTGTTAAATGCGGCAGAGGCTTGGACTGGAAATGTGCTGCTAGATGCAGGTGCTTTGAACGGAACGTCAGCGAGTGGGAAGCAGGTGGAAGATTCACTGTGTCCTTTGTCTGCAGCAAGGTTAGGTTCCGGCAGGCTGCTGTTGCCTGGACTGCAACGGTAGAGACAACCTTCTCCCTCCCACGACAGTGGAGAGGGGACGGAATGTAGGCTAGCTGGTAGGCAGGCTCCCATCCCGGGACCAGCAGGCAGGGCCAGCAGGGCTGGTCCCGGGATGGGGTTGGCCCTTGTGGCAATGACCTTCAGGGCTGGTGAGAGCACCCCAGGGAAGAAGCGCAGCTGCATGGAGAGGTGACTTCCCCTTTGCTTGGCTCAAAGGAGCGGGCAGGACCCTAGCAGAGTGGTCCTGGCTTTGGAGCACGGGGCGCGATCAGTGCTCTGGATTCCCCTGGGGTTCACAGGGCACAGAGAGGCAGAAGTGGCGGCTCTTCTTCTCTCCTGCAAATGGCAGGGTCACGCAGGCATGCGGCTAAGCACTGCTCCTGCTTTCTGAGCTGACACACAGGGTTGTGCAGCTCCTCAGTCTGCTGCTTCAGGCTGAGGGAGATGTTTCCACTGCCGGACTCGGCTATGTCCCTTTCCCTGGCAACTGTGCAGACCTTACCCTCGGGGATCCTCTTGAAGGCACGTTGGGCTCTTCCGACCGGTGGGGCTGGCAATACAACGCTGCAGCTTCTCAGGCTCTCAGCACTGGTCCCTCCTCTGGAGATACTCTCAGGGCTGAGGCTCAATGGCCCTGCCTGGCTGCAGGCTTAATAGCAAGGCTGTGGCATGAGCTCAGGCTCGAGCAAGAAGAGAGAACCAAGTAAAAGAGAGCAAAGTATTTACAAGCTGGGGTAATACTGATAGGTTTCTGGAGGCTGGATGTGGCCAGTGGGCATGCTCATAAACAACCAGCTGCAGCATATGGGAGGCATGAAGCTGGAATTATGCCATGCTTGTCATCAGCACCAGCATCCCATGCCATGGGTGTGTGCAGTGGTCTGTGCCATGTCAGCCTTTGTTCCCCTCATGAAAGGAGGGGGAACTTGTCCACGTGCTGGGACAGGTTTCAATATCTGGGCATAATGTGCCTTCAGCACAACTGGGAGGGCTCAAAGAGATTGAGTTTGTACAGCAAGGAAGCCCAGTCTGAACTGGGATGGCATCAGGGTCTGCAGGGGATCTGCTTTATACACATCAGTACTGGGAGGGGATCAGAGGATCCACTTTGAGCTGAGAGGCAGCCAGGGCTGTACTGGGCTTAAAAGGATCAAGATTGTGCTGGGAAAAGGCCCAGACTATGGGAATGGGGCCAGGGGATCCAGCTGGTATTGGAACAGGGCCCAGACTGTGCTGGGAGGGTGTCTGGGTGTCCAGTTTGTGCTGGGATGGATGTGGTTGTTCCTGGGAGAGGCTCAGGCTGTCCACACTCTGTCCTGGGACAGAGTCAACACAAAGGCCCTGGCCAAGAGCTTCCAGGGAGAGACTCTCCTGATGCTGCAGAAGTGTTGCCCTAGAGGGAGCCTCAGCCTCAGCCTCTGGCTGCAGCCTGCTGCCTCTTGTCCTTGTGTCTTGTGCCATGGCCATGATCCTGCCCCCCTCTGCTGGGATCAGAGCCCTGCTGCTGCCTGTTGCCCCAGCAGCTGCTGCTCTGCAGGCAGGACAAGCCCAGCTCCCTCAGCTCTGATCACAGCCAAGGCCTTGAGCCTCTGCTCAGCTTCTGCTGGCACAGGCTGCCCCTGCAGAGGCCATGATACCTGTGAGCCTTCCCAGTCAGCTCTGTGCCAGGCTCTGCCAGGGTGTGTTCCAGCAGAGAGGCTGAGCAGTGCTGGCTGTTCCCTGCCACAGGCCCTGGGCCCAGCAGGAGGATGGAGATGTGAGGGCTGTGACCAACAGGGCAGGGTCTAGTTGGAAGGCTGGGGCCAGTGGTGTTCCCCAGGAGTCAGTGCTGGCTCCAGTCCTGTTCAGCATCTTCATCAAGGAGCTGGATGAAGGAGCAGAGTGGAGCCTTAGCAGGTTTGCTGGTGACACAACTTGGGAGGAATGGCTGAGCCATGACAGACTGTGCTGCCATGCAGTGACACCTGGAGAGGCTGCAGAGCTGGGCAGAGGAGAACCTCATGGAGTTCAAGCAGAGCAGGTGGAAAGTCCTGCACCTGGGGAGGACTAACCACCTGCAGCAGCTGGGTGAGAGCTGAGCTGCTGGAAGCAGCTCTGTGCAGAAGATGGTGGGCAACAAGTTCCCCAGGAGGCAGCAATGTGCCCCTGGTGACCAAGGCGGCCAATGGTCTCTTGGGTGGATTAAGAAGGGAGTGGACAGAAGGACAAGGAAGGTTCTCCTCCCCTTCTCCTCTGCCCTTGTGAGACCACATCTGAAGGATTGTGTCCAGTTCTGGGCTTGCCAGTTCAAGAGGAAGTTCCTGGAGAGAGTCCACTGGAGGACTGTGAGGATGCTGAGGGGACTGGAGCAGCTCTGTCAAGGAGAGGTTGAGAGCCCTGGGGCTGTATGGTCTGGCAAGAGAAGAGAGAGAGAGGATCTGAGTAGTGCATAGAAATCTCTCAAGGGTGGAGATGATGAGGATGTGGCTCACAGCCTCAGCCCCTCTGAAGGGCACAGCAGCTGCTGGGGGATGGAGATGAGTGAGGCCAGAGGTGGGGGACATCCATGGCACAAGGCATGAGGAAATGACCTCCTCTAATGGCAGCACTGCTCTGGAGCCCTGCTGTGTGCCAGCAGTGCCCCTGGCCTGTCCCAGCCTGCAGTCCCAGCACTGCCACCCAGCAGCACAGTGCCCAAGCTGCCAGAGCACTCAGGCCTTACCCCAGCACAAAGGCTCAGCAGGAGAAGGTGGAAGGGAAGAAAGAACAGTTGAGGACAGCCCAAGATCTGGGGCTCCCTGGCACTGCTGCTGTGCTGGGTCTCTGCCCCTCCACCTCTACACACAGGCACTGCCCTACAGCTCCACAGAAGCCTTGGAGGAAGGAGCTCAGAGAAACAACTCCCTGCAGGGTCCTTTATTGTGTTGGATACATACAGGGAGCACAGCTCCTCATGTCTGCAGCCTCTGGGTCACACCAGACAGAACCACACTGAACCAGAAATGGTCTGAAGAAAGACATTTGTGTGGGAACAACATTCTCACAAGGGGAACAGCCCCAGCAGCAGCCAGAACTCGAGCAGCCAGGCTGGGCCTGCACTGAGTGACAGCAGAACTGCTCTGCAGGAGAAGACAAAGAGTTTATTGCTTCTGAAGGTATCCAGGGATCGTTGGCTCAGGGCAGCCTTCAGCTCCTGGTTCCTCAGGCTGTAGATGAGAGGGTTGACTGCTGGAGGCACTACTGAGTACAGAACTGCCACCACCAGATCCAGGGATGGGGAAGAGATGGAGGAGGGCTTCAGGTAGGCAAAGAAGCCCGTGGTAAGAAACAGGGAGACCACAGCCAGGTGAGGGAGGCAGGTGGCAAAGGCTTTGTGGCGTCCCTGCTGAGAGGGGATCCTCAGTACTGCCCTGAAGATCTGCACATAGGACACCACAATGAACATGAAACAGAAGAAACCAACATAGACACTGACCACAAGAAGCCAGAGTTCCCTGAGGTAGGATGTGGAGCAGGAGAGCTTGAGGATCTGGGGGACTTCACAGAAGAACTGCTCCACAGCATTGCCCTGGCAGAAGGGCAGGGAAAATGTATTGGCTGTGTACAGCAGAGCATAGAGAACCCCACAGCCACAGGCAGCTGCTGCCAGGTGGACACAAACTCTGCTGCCCAGGAGGGTCTCATAGCGCAGGGGTCTGCAGATGGCAACGTAGCGATCGTAGGCCATGGTGGTGAGGAGAAAATACTCTGCTGAAATGAAAAAAGATAACAGAAAGACTTGAGCAACACATCCTGTGTAGGAGATGTTCCTGGTGTCCCACAGGGAATTGGCCATGGATTTTGGCACAGTGGTGGAGATGGTACCCAGGTCAAGGAGGGCAAGGTTGAGGAGGAAGAAGTACATGGGGGTGTGGAGGTGGTGGTCCCAGGCTATGGTGGTGATGATGAGGCCATTGCCCAGCAGGGCAGCCAGGTAGATGGCCAGGAAGAGCCAGAAGTGCAGGAGCTGCAGCTGCCTTGTGCCTATGAATGGCAGGAGGAGGAAGTGAGTGATGGAGCTGCTGTTGGCCATCTGCTGCCTCTGGGCATGGAGACCTGTCCAAGGAGGGAAAGGCAGTGACAAGTTAGGGCACACTTCTCTCAGGCTTATCATAAGCTCCCTCCTTGAGCTGCATGAGAAATGGATCAGCTCAGTCCCATCACTACCAACCCATGGCAGAGTTCATCACAGATTCAAATGCAGCAGGGACCCAGAATTGCCATGAAGATTCCTCTGGTGTCAGAACAGAAAGTGACCGAGAGCCCAATCCCAGAGGACAAGAGTCCCATTGTGGTGGGCTGAAAGTTCCCCCCTCCCCGCATTAGCTTTGCCAGAGCAGCTCAGTTAGAAGCAAATGAAGCTGTATTGACAAGCAAGAGCTACACTCTACAATGGAATGCCATGAACAGGTACAAAACATCCAGGAGTGACAATATCAGACAGGTATTTACAATTAGCAAATGACACAACCCCCCCTGCTCAGAGACCAGGGAAGCTGTTCCTCTGCCCCTAACCCCTAGCCCCTGTTCCAAGAGAGAAAGGAGGAGTGGAGAGAGAAAAGAAGCAGTGGGTTAGACTTAGCCAAGGGCAGCCAAAGCAGGTGATCTCTCCCCAGCAAAGCAAAACAGCTGAGATAAGAAGAGAAGAGAGAGAATTGTTGTGGTACAGCTCCTCTGATTCTAGACATTTATCCAATGACTTTGTTTAGAATAATCTTTTCTTTTCCTCTTTACACCCAAGAGTGATCTCTTTACTTTTGTTTCTACTTTTCTGCTCAAAATCTGTAACTAAATTTTAAAGGCATTGCCTAAAACCACCACACCCATGGAGAGGTGGAGAAACAGGGAGCAGGCCTGCAGTGCTGCAGAAAGATTGAGGGGGAGAGAGAAAGGCAGGGGGGCTGGGGTTGAAGCCTTCTCCTTACCCAGCTCTGCTCACTGCTATTCACACCATGGAACTGAAGGGCTTTGTTCATCCTTCGGTGTGCACACTCCAGGAGCCTTCAGCTGAGCATCAGCTGCCAAGATGGAGATGCCTCCAGGAGCAACAGCTGCAGTGTCCTGCAGCCACAGCCTCACTGTGTCAGTGACTGCAGTGACTTCTCCTCCAGTGAGTTCTCAGTCACCCTCCCAGTCCTGGACACCTTGAAGCTCTCTCTGCCTTCCTCATCTCCCTGAGATCCTCTGGCAGTGTTCTCAGCCCTGCTGTGCTGTGCAGAGGAGATGCTCCTGGCCAGAGCTGTCTCTCTGCAGCGCTGCCTGCTTGCCAGCAGCGCCTTCCAGCCCAGGAGCCTGCCCTGGCTCAGCACAACAGAACCAGCCCAAGGCATTTAAAGGAGCCCTCTGGTGGCTTTGGTGCTAAGTCCATGAACCTCAGAGACTGAGAAGCAGAAGAAACCTCTCCAGAAGTCAAAGTCAGATTCAAACTCTGAAGTTTGTTGTAGTGTTAATGGGTCCCAGTGAAGTATACTGGGAAAGGGTCCCCAGGGTCTGGTTAGAGCAGAAGGAGACAGAGGATGCAAGGGAAGCATCACTGGAGGCACTGAAGCACCTCCAGGCTCTGGTGAGAGCAGAGACCTGAGGCAGTGCTGACAGGTCAGGGCAAGCAGCTAAAGGTGGCTCTGCTGCTGAGTAAACCTGGAGGGGTTTCAATGATCCAAAGGGCCAAGCCCTGACCCCCAGCCCCTGGCAAGGCAGATCCTGTCCCTCACCTGTGGCTCAGGGCTCTACTGCTCAGGGGGCAGTAGGGAGTGAGGGTGAGCAGTAAGCAGTGGAGAAAATTCTTTGATACTTTATGACCTCCAGAAGAAGAATCAAGGATGAAATAAACTCCAGAGACTGAAAAGAATTTTCTCCTGGCAGCATTTCTCCATCTTGTATTGAGCAGATGGCAGCAGGAGCAGCTCATGATATAACTTTCTCAGATTTTAATATGATTTGCTAAGAAGCAATAAAATGTAGCTTTTAAAATTAATTTTATCAGATGCTTTGTGCAATAAAAGCCACTCCAATGAGCTGCAGAAATCATGGCAATAATTGTAGGATAAGTTGTGGCTCAGCAGTATTTTAATGAGCCCCATGGAGTATTTGGGGCTGATTACATGATCCTCAGGTACTGCCAGGAGACTCTGCCAAGGTACTGCCAAGAAGCCTCTCAAGAAGTCCAAGTCAGAAGAAAGCTCCAAAGTACCTTGAAGCACTGATTGGCCTCACTGAGGCTTGTTACTGACAAAGGCTCCCCAGGGACTCGTTAGAGCAGCTTGGTAGAGGCCATGATTGCAGGGAGACAAAGGCAAAGTGCAGGGGAGAAAAACTTGCCTTTGGTTTATGAAGCAGAAAGGCCAAGCCCTGACCACTGCCCTTGGAATAGAAGAACCTCAAAGCCAAGTTTCTCCTCACAGGCCTTGGTGGGAGAGGCAAGTGCCAGAGCCAAGGGGACAAAGACCTTGGTCCTGTTGGGCCTCTCAGCCTTGCCAGAGCCCTTGGCCATCCCTACTACAGCCTGTCCTACACTGTCCCATGCCTGCAGCTCTTTCCCATCAGGCTGCTGACACCAATCTTGCTTCCCCACCCAGCTCTCCCCCTGCCATTTCCATCCCTTCCCTGAGCTGTCTCAGCTCTCCCTGCCATTTCCTGACACCTCTGGATGGCCTCATGCATAGCAGCTCTGCCCTTTGAGGGACATTTCTTTGGTCTCTCTACTCTGAACCTTCCAAGCTACACTTTGTGGAGATTTTGGTCTCTTTCCACCCCCCCATAAGAGCTCCATCTTCTCTGAAACCACCCTTCAGCCATCTGCAAACTGCTCTGGCAGTGCCCTGAGCCTCAATTCAGCAGGCTGAAGCAGCCCAGGTCCCTCAGCCTCTCCACAGAGATGTCAGCCCCCATCCTGGCAGATATCCTCTGCAGCCTCCCCAGTTCCTTGCTTCTCCTTCAGACTGCAGAGCTCCACACCCAGACACCAAGCATCCAGATGTGGCCGCAGCAGTGCTGAGGCTGGGGAAGGATAACTTCTGTGTCTGGGTGGCCACACTCCTCCTGCCACAGCCCAGTTGCAGTTGGCCGCTTTCACTGTGGTCAGGCTTTGCTCCATCCCAGGGCATTTGAATGGTTCCTCCCATGAGGAGGAACCATGATGAGGCAACCACAGGGCAAATCCATCACCCAGCACACTCCTCCAGGGTGAGAACCTCCTGGCAGCAGGGATCTGATCAGGGAAGGAGAGGAAACTTCAGGACACCCTTGATGTTTTTCTCACCCACCTTTAGTTCCTGACAACCAAACTGTACCAGAACCTTTCTTTCTCACCTGTGCTTACTTTGCACACTTGTTGTATGTTAAGGACTAACTCTCCTACCATAGAGATCATTCCTCCCGGGGACAGCCCGGCCCAGTGGGAGGAACAGGACATTGTCCATTGTTATTCCATCCCATAATCCTGCCTCTATAAGCAGAGCTTACAGCCAGTTCTCTCTCTCTCCCCCCTCTCTGCTGTGGGTGTGTGGCAGCTGCTCTCTCATTGGTCTGTGTGGCAGTGCAGCCTTGTTGGCCAAGCTGTTTGCTTGCTGCACAGCTGGGGCCTCGTGCACCCAGCCTGAGAGGGGTCATTGAGGCCTGGTCAAGGCCTAGTGGGCTCAGCTTGAGGAAGCAGTGAGGCCTACTCTGGGCCTACTGAGGCTTAGTGTGGGGGTAGGTTTTGCCTGGTTGAGGCCTTATGAGCTGCTGGAGAGCTGGGCTGAGGCTGATTCTGATTGTGGATCTCTAGGCTGTTCCCTTAGTACCTTTTGGATTTCTCTTTGCTTTTGTAAATAGTATTTCTATTTCCCCTCCAATTCTGTGCCAGTGTTTTTATTTACTCCTTGGGGGTAAAATAGTTACTGTCTGGACCTGTTGCCAGCTCAAACCAAAACAACATTGAACTCTATTGATTAGAAGGTGTCCTGCTTTGAGGCCAGACAGATGCTCTCTTACCTCTGAGAGGGTCAAAAGAATGACACTCATCACACAAATGGATTGCAGAAGTGATGGAAAGTTGAAATGGAAAGCAGGAAGTGTTGTACAGAGGCTACAAAGCAGAGTGACAAAAGAATCCCAAAGCATACAGAGTCCCCTAGAGCACACCCAAAGCCTTCCAACACTTCCCTTCTCCCCACCTGAGGCTGTACCCAAAACCCCCAGGGCTCTTTCTTGCCCCCCACTGCTAGGCTAGTCTCAGGTTGGCCAAGTCTGAGACTGCCATCCCCCCCTTCTCCTCCTGGCATTAGGCCTAGCCAGGCCATAGAGGCCTTGAGATATTCCCCAACCATTACCCGACAGAGAGCATCTCCCATGGGAGCAGAGAGGGAAGAAAGAGAAAGAGAAGGACTTTGCAGATGGATTTATAGGGCCCAGGATATTATGGGTATAAAATAGACTCTTTCCTGTGTCCACCTTATTGGGTTGGAGCCTCTGGACACAGGAGGTGTAGCTTATGTGGCAGCAATAGAAGGCACCCAGCCTGAACTGCCACAGAAGGTGAAGGAAAAGTCTGAACACAACCGGTGGCCAAACCCATGTCTTGTGACAAAACCAAGAGATTCCAGAACAGGCAGTGAAAGGTGAGGAGAGCTTCTCCTGGCTAGCTGATGGAAGGGAAAACTCAAGGTTCTCCAAACAAACAACAGGAAGAAGTGACTCAGAGAATTGGAAAAACTAAACAGCTAAGGCTGTGCAGTGTTGGTGGCTGAGAAAAAGGATGACACCAAGATGTGCTCAAGCACCAGCCCTCAGCAGAGGCCACTTGATTAATGCACATCATAGGTTATACATTTTTCTTTCCGTGTCCATGTGCCCTTTGTACTTAAGTGATTGGTTTAGGCTTGGTGTCCAGGCACCTCTCTGCCCCTTTTGGTAGCCTGGGGAGTTCTCTCTGTTTCTTCCTTTGTTATTCACAGATCTTTCCTGGAGCTGTTTACATTCCTGATTCAAGGGCAGAGCTGTGCTTTGTTCAAGGTTAAAGCTGCCCATGGCCACCTGCTTTATCTACAATTCCTCCTTTTTGCCCAGGGCTCATTATCTTCTGCAGGGCCCCTTGCAGCCAGGAGAATGAACAGGGCACTGCCAACACCAGGATTAATCCAATAAGCAATAGTCACAACCCAGTTTGTAATACTCTTATGTCTTATGTTTAGAATGATCACTTCAGTGTGTCCAGTTCTGGGCCCCTCAGTTTAAGAAGGACATTGAGACACTTGAATGTGTCCAGAGAAGGGCAGCAAGGCTGGGGAGAGGCCTTGATCACAGCCCTGTGAGGAGAGGCTGAGGGAGCTGGGGTTGTTTAGCCTGGAGAAGAGAAGGCTCAGGGGTGACCTCATTGCTCTCTACAACTACCTGAAAGGTGGTTTTAGCCAGGAAGGGGTTGGTCTCTTCTCCCAGGCAACCAGCACCAGAACAAGAGGACACAGTCTCAAGATGCACCAGAGGAGGTTTAGACTTGAAGTGAGGAGAAAGTTCTTCACCGAGTGAGTCGTTCATCATTGGGATGTGCTGCCCAGGGAGGTGGTGGAGTCACTGTCCCTGAAGGTGTTCAAGAGGAGATTGGACGTAGCACTTGGTGCCATGGTCTAGTCGTGAGGTCTGTAGAGACAGGTTGGACTTGATGATCCTTGGAGTCTCTTCAACCTTAGCTATACTGTGATACAACACAGACCATCAAATTCTGTCCAGCCCTGACCGTGAGCTGATAACAAAGAACCAAGAGCAGCTTGATTTTGCAGGCTGGCAGGGCTGACACTCTCCACATCAGTGGCTAATTCAAGCAACACTTTTGATGTTTCCTTGTCTTGTTTTGCAGCCCAAGATGCCAGTTCCCTTAGCTGAGCTGGTGCTTTGCTGGAGCAATTGGAAGCAAGATTATCCTGGCTGCTATGTGTTCAGCTTTATTCTACAAACCTATATGATCACCTCATTCAGCTGTTAGGCTAAGCCTGCATGGCTTTAAGGCAAAGGGGGTGTGATTAAAGATCATAGTACTATATCAGCTCCAGCTCTATACTGTAGGTACACACAGCTTTCTGCTTGTAAAGTCCCTGAAATATCTAATTCTTGAGGCTCTAATGGGGCAAAGAGCAAATTATCATCCCACATGTCCTGATGCTCAAAACACCTTACTGGTGTGTTACAACTTCATTTTGACAGGCATTTAAATTTCAGATTTGATTTAATGCATGCAGCAGTGCTGCCCAAATGTTTTGCTATCCCATGGAGTTAGCTGATGTGGGCTGAGGGCATTGTTTCCATTGATCCTGCTCTGGAGTAGGCCAAACACAACAAGCAGGGACCCGCTGGACCCCGGCACCCGTGGAAACACAAACATACCCATGGTCCCAGGTCACAAGATCCCAGGGGCTTTCCCAGTCAAGGGTCTGTAAATTGCAGACCCACACTGGGGCCTTTTTTGCCAAAGGATTGCTCACAGACTGCAATGACAAGAAATGAGTTACTATGGCAGGGTTCATACCACTCTGAGAGATGGTTAAATAATTAATCCAATATGGTGAGTGAAATATATGTGGTGACATCCACTCCGCTGCTGCCGCTGGTTCTTGCTTGCAAGGGACCCCACAGGCCTGAAAGGTGCCGTGGGGAGGTACTTGTGTCTGTGTGCAGGCTCCCATGGCCCTCTGCTTCCTGTTTCCCAAATTATTTCTCAGGGGTAGAGGTTGTCTTGGGTTATTAAACCCAAAGCAGCCATCTTTAGTGAGGTTTCATTCTTACCATACTGTGCACAGGGGCCAGAGAGGAACAGGATCCCATACCCATTATTGCTACCTTTTTGTGGACAAGTTTTCCTCTAATGTCCCAGCTGCCCACATCTGAAACAAGGTTTTCATACATGAACAGCAGCAGCAAACATTTTCACCAAAGCCTCCACCTGACAAGCAGTGGTGGTGTAGGAGAAGGGTTGTTTTCGGATAGCTTTGGGACAGCTTTATTTTGTCTTGAGTCTAGGGATGTACACCTCATCAGGAACTGAAAAGAAAGACCAGGCAGGGTTGGGCAGGATATGTTTAGAAGCTTGATTGCTAGCATTAACCTATTGCATGCTTTGCTTGGCAATAGAATGTATGCATGGCAGTAGAAATGTAACTGGAGTGTGGCAAAACTGCTTCAGAAGAATCTGTAAGTTAACTGTAACACAAGAAATGGCTTTTCTGGGCTGCAAAATAAAGATCTTCACTTGGAAACATCTTGGCTTGGAAGCTGTGCATGTGGTGACCCTGTGCCACCCTAAATTGACCTTATGTGTTACTACACCAAGGGGCTTTCCACTGCCCCAGCAGTGGCTTTGCTGTTTACTGTGAACCCTGTGCTTCCAAAAGGAATTCTGCTGCCCCAGCAGTGCCCTTCAGACATTCCAGTAAATGTGAGGTATGAGACTCAAACCTTAAATGTGTTCTATCTCAACCTTCTGTCATGGCAGAGAAGGTTCCTTTAAGGATCCCCCCCAATAAAACCAAGATGGAACCCAGCAGCTATTGTCAAACACACTTTACTCTTATCTTTGCTTCTGGGTACCAAGGGGAAAGTGAAAAGTATAGGAAAGGAGGAGAAGCAGGGAATTCTAAAGCATGGCATTCATGACACCAGTAGAATACAGTCCTGTGTACAAACTAAAGCATGCTCCAATCAAAGGTGCCAGCACCTCTGGCTCATGCAGGATGTTGTTCTTGGTTCACACAGGAAAACAACTTTGCAGCTTGGAGTTGGTCAGCAGAAAATCAGAGGCTTGACACACAGCCCAGCAGCTGCCCTTGTTTGCAGAACAGCAGCTGCAGGATAGGAAAGGAGGAGAAGCAGGGAATTCTAAAGCAAGGGATCACCTGGCATCCAGTGCTGGCTCACCAGCCCTAAAGGCTTCCCCCAGTGGGGCAGCTCCACACCCCCAAGTTGCTCTCACAGTTTGAGCGTTTCCCAGTCCTACCTGCAGTTGCACTTCCTTAGCTGCTTCTCAGTTCCTTGCCCAAGTGCCCTTCTGGGGTTTTCTGTATGTTGGATAGCTCCAAACTGTGCCTGTGCCAGTTATTCGTGGGAAGAGGTCTCTTCACCTGCAGACCATGACATTTGCACAGGCACTTTCAGCTCCCAGTGCAGCATCTTGAGCACAGAACTTGTGGATTTGTACAGCAGCTCAGCCAGCTCCAGCTTGCGCAGCAACAGCTCACGGTTCTGCCAGGCACACTGCTTAGAGCTGCAGAGCTAAGTTCAGAGCCAAATGTAAGACAGACATCCCGGGGGAGCATTTCTGGGCACTGTGCTGAGGCACAGCATCCTTTCTGCAAATTATTCCACTCTTTACACTCTTAAAGCTCCTGAAAACTGTTCAACACTCAGAGAAATCTCTTCCCACTTTGGGGGGGGAGGGAGGGGGGTGGGCAGGGGGGAGAGGGGAAAGCCTGAGGGAAGCCCCAGGCTTGCTGGAAAGCAATAGAGTCCCGTAGTGAAAAGCTGACAGAAGCTTTCCAAGGGCTTCCAAAGGCGACCCTGAGATCCCCTCTACACCCTCCAATGATTCTGAAAATCAATCCTAGAACCCTCCAGGGTCCCCAAAACACCTAGCATCCCTTGACACAACAAAGAAAACACTCTGAGATGTCCCTGAGGCTGTTCTCATCAACACTCTCTCCAGACTCTGAACTGAACTGGGCACACAGCTCCAGCTCCATTCCTAGGGAACAAATGCCCTCTGCATTTGGTCATTGTGGGCAGAAATGTCTGAAACAAATGCAAACTGACAGGATTTGGGTAACTTTGGCCCTGTATCGACACAACTGGGCAAAGGACAAAGGGTTTTTTTACCTGAGGGAGACACAAACTGGGGAAGAACCAGACAAACCCTGGCAAAGCTCAGCCCAGCTCCAATGGCAGCTCCAGATATGCTGACTCAGCACTGTAATTATTCTCAACATCACTAACTGGTGTTCAGAAGGCCAGGAGGTGTTTGTTCCTGCCAGAGCACCCAGCCTCCGAGAAACATAAGGGAAAAAGAGGCAATTTTGGTGATGGAAAGGCCCTCTCAGGGAGTGTGACAATTATCCCAACAGATTATGGGTGGATCTATTTGTGCCTCCCCTCCAGTGTCTGGTCTCTGGTGTGGCTGCAGCGGTGCTTGGAAAGGTAGCCCTTCTTGGTGAAGCTCTTGCCGCAGTTGGCACAGGTGAAAGCCTTCTCACCAGTGTGCACACGCTGGTGCGTGGTCAGGTTGGAACGCTGGGTGAAACGCTTGCCGCAGTCATCACAGCTGTATGGTTTCTCACCACTGTGGATGAGTTGATGCTGGATGAATGCATTGATCCTGGTGAAGCTCTTGCCGCACTCAACACAGGGGACCAGCTTCTCTCCAGTGTGGATGCGGCGGTGGATAGTGAGGCTGGAGCTGGTTTTGAAGGTTTTTCCACAGTCCCTGCATGTGAAGGCCTTCTCAGTGCTGTGCACACGACGGTGCTGGCTGAGATAAGAGCTGCGGCTGAAACTCTTGCCACAGTCGGCACAGCTGTACGGTTTGTCACCACTGTGGATGATTTGGTGCTGGATGAATGTAGTGCTCGTGGTGAAGCTCTTGCCACACTCAGCACAAGGGAACAGCTTTTCTCTGGTGTGGATGCGGTGGTGGATGGTGAGGCTGGACCTATGTTTGAATTTCTTGCCGCAGTCACTGCAGGTAAAGGACTTAGTGCTGTGCACACTGCGGTGCTGGCTTAGGCTGGAGCTGTGGGTGAATGTCTTGCCGCAATCAACACAGCTGTACGGCCTCTCACCGGTGTGAGTGCGGCGGTGCTCACTGAGACTGAAACTGTAGGTGAAGTTCTGGCCACAGTCGGCGCAGCTGTACGGCTTCTCACCGCTGTGGACGAGTTGGTGCTGGATGAGTTGGGTGCTCAATATGAAGCTCTTGCCACACACAGCACAGGGGAACAGCTTCTCTCCAGTGTGGATGCGGCGGTGGATGGTGAGTTTGGAGCTGTGTTTGAATTTCTTGCCACAGTCACTGCAGGTAAAGGACTTCTCACTGGTGTGGGTGAGGTGGTGTCGCCTAAGATGAGCGCGCTGTCTGAACCTCTTGCCACAGGTGTCACAAGTGAAGGGCTTCTCACCGGTGTGGGTGTGGCGGTGGGTGGTGAGGTGACCGCTCCGGGAGAAGCTCTGGCCGCAGACAGCACAGGTGAACGGTTTCTCTTCAGTCTTGGTGAGGCAGTGCTGTATGAAGTCAGAGGTCCTGCTGAACCGCTTGCCGTCGTCACCACAGACGAAGGGTCGGGTGCCAGGGCAGGGGCAGTGGTGCTTCACCTGCTCTGAGCCAGGTGGGAAGCTCTGCCCACACTCAGGGCACTGATTCAGCCAAATCGGTGGCACTGATGGACCTGCTCTGGCTTCATCCTCCTCCTTACATTCCTTCTCCTTATCCTGGTCACCTTCACCTTCATTATTATCCTCTTCTTCATACTCATCCTCCTCATAGCCATCATTCCCCTCAGCATCATCATCCTCCATCCTGTCCTCCTCCTTCTCTCCCTTGGGGCTGAACTTCGGCTACTCCAACTTGATTTCGGGGTGCTGCGTCTCCATACTGTGGGAGGAAGGGGTCACAGCTGTGCAGCAGGGGAGATGGAAGCACCTGAGCCCAGGATCTCAGACCCTGAGATCCTGCCTGGGTCATAACAGCCCCTGACTCCCAACACCTCCCAACACCCAGGTGCAGGAAAGATCTCTCTTTGACCTTCCCTGGCTCAGACAATGAAGGCAGCAGCACTGACCAAGGAATACCAAACCACCTCCAACCTTCTCCCAACACCCTCCACATCCCAACTCCAAACATCACTTCCAGCACACTACTGACCCCCACCAGACTGCCCCCACCATACTCACTCCATGCTCAGCTCTGCCCTGCACACACCTCTCTGCTGCCCACTCCCCAAGAGAAGATCAGAGCAGCCCTCAGGACACAGACAAAGGGAGCTTCATGATCCTTGCAGATGCAGCAAAGGGGGAAGAGACCTGCTCAGCTTCTTGCTAAACCTCTTCAGCCCTCACTGGGATACTGGAGGAGCCTCTGTCTCCTGCCCAAACCTGACCCCTCCAGCACCCTTCACACACCTGCAGCCCAAAGAGACTCAGTGGAAAGGGTTTGGCTTCCTTCTCTCCTTAACCATTTCTCTCAGCTTTCTCTTTGCAGCTCTCCTGGAGCTGCCACTCCACATCCCCAAGAGAAAATGAGGTTGGATGGGAGGGCACAATGCCCATGGGCTGCAGTTCATCTCCCAGCTGACACATGCAGAGCTGCAGCACAATTCACTCCTTTCACCTCCTCAAATGCTGCCAGACTCTGCCATTCCCTGCACACACATTTGCCACCTAGGCCCTGGATCCTCTCTCATTTTTAGGGGGACAAGGCCTAATTCCTGCCTGGCCATTCCCAGGCCCTTCCCTCATTCCCAGCCCATCCATGTCCCTGCTGCCTTGGCTATCCCATGGCCCTGTGTCCCCCACCTCCACTGCCCCTGCAGCTGGAAGGGTGGAGTGGGAAATGCTGTGGCTGAGGAAGCATCTAAGGAACTGGGCTGGAAGCAGCAGCACAAGAATGGAAGGGGTCTGAGACTAAAGGCTGGGATCAGCTGGAGGGCTGAAAGAACAGCACCAAGCCAAGGGGGGGTTACAGATGAGGGCTGGGGAGGGACCCTGCAGCCACCTCATGCAGCAACTGAGGAGAGGAAGGGGGACAGAGAGGGGGTGAGACCTCAGGTGACTCCTGCCATGGCGTAGGGCTGGGGTGGGTGGCTAAGAGCCCTGAGTGCCTGCTTGGGCTGTGCTGGAGGTCAGAAGGGGTCAGGGGACTGTCCTGAGCCAGGCAGGGTTTGGGGCTGTCAGCTTCTGGGGTCAGCTGCTGCCAGCACCATTGTAGGTAGGAGCCAGGCAGTGCCTCACAGCTGCTGAACTAAGCCCTCCCACCCCCTGCAGCCTTCACCCTCCATCTCTCCATCCATTGCTCCATCTCCACTCACTTGCTGCTTAGAGTCCCCAGGGCCCCACCAAGTCCCCAGGGTTGATCTACACAGCCAGCAGGGCCCAACAGAAGCCCCTGGATGAGAGCATGGAGAATCCCTGTGGTGGGTGGAAGGCACTGGGATGTCTTACACCAGAGAGTAAAGACCTCCAAAAGGGACAGCAGAGTCCAGAGGGACACCACAATGTGTCATCTCTCTTAGTTCATTCCCACAAGGCCTGCACCCACTCTACAAAGGAACAGCACAGGCTCTCCAGCCTCCTTTGCCCTTCCTCTCTGCTCCCAGGAACATCTTCTGGGCTCTCTCTCTGCAGAGGAGCTTTGAGGCCTTGGCAATGCTGCCAACTATGGCCTGGAGCAGCCTGGCTCACCTGGGAGCTGCCCACCAGCATCTGTAACTGCATCTCTTGGGTATGGGGGCAGGGGGGGCAGAGAGGCATGGGGGAGGGGGAAGGCATTTGGGGCCTGGGGCTCTGGCCTGGTTTGGTGGAGCTCTGGAGGCAGCTTTGGCCTAGGCAGGTTGCTTGGGTCCCATGGCCGAGGTGCACTATGGATTGTTGTGGGTTTGATGCTTGGCACTGTAGGATGCAGCTCTGAACAGCACAGCCATGGAAACTGCCCAATTCCATCCACCCCTCTGGGCACAGCTTGGCATCACCTCCTTTGACAAGGCTCAAAGAGAGCCTCTCTGCCCCCTTAAACCTAAGGCAATCCCCTGCAGAACAAGTTGGAGGAGCTCAAGGGGACAAGCTGCAGAGGGGGCCCAGGGCAACCTCCTGAGATCCAACAAGAGCAAGGGCAGAGTCCTGCCCCTGGCCTGGCACAATCCTCACAAGCAGCACAGGCTGGGGGAGGAGGGGAGAGGAAGCAGCCCTGCACAAAAGGACTGGGGGGTGCTGCTGGACAACAAGCTGGACAGAAAGACAGGGGGAGCCTGCAGCCCAGAAGGCCAAGGGCAGCCTGGGCTGCACCAAAAGCAGCATGGCCAGAGATGGACAGAGGCCATCCTGGCACTTGGCTCTGCTCTGCTGAGGCTTCACCTGCAGCACTGCAGCCAGCTCTGGAGCCCTCAACACAGGAAGGACAGGGACCTGATGGAGAGGGCCCAGAGGAGGGACACAGAAATGATCAGGGGCTTGCAGCAGCTCTGCTACCAGGACAGGCTGAGGGAGCTGGGGGTGTTCAGCCTGGAGAAGAGAAGAGAAGACTCTGGGGAGACCTAAGAGTGACCTTCTGGTACCTGAAGGGGGCTACAAGAAGGCTGCAGAGGGACTGTTTGCAAAGCCTGCAGGGACAGCACCAGAGGCAACGGCCTCAAACTAGAGCAGAGCAGATTGAGATTGGATGTGAAGAACAAGTTCTGCACCAGGAGGCTGCTGGAACCCTGCAACAGGTTGCCCAGGGAGGGGACTGAGGGTCCATCCCTGGAGATGTTCAGGGTGAGGCTGGACAGGGCTCTGGGCAACCTGAGCTAGTGCAGGATGTCCCTGCTGACTGCAGAGGGGCTTGGACTGCATCACCTTTGCAGCTCCCTGCCAACCCAAACCACTCCAGGATTCTAGGAGTCTAAGTGCAGCCTCCAGGGAGATCAGGAAAAAGATGAGGCAGAGGAGGACAACGAAGAGGACAAGGAGGAGGAGAACCAAAATCCCTTCCAAACTCCTCCAAACCTCTGCCAAATTCCTGGGAAGTTCTTCCAGCTCTGCAGAGTTCATTCTGGAGAGAGCTGAGGGAATTTCTAGGCTCAGGGATGTGTTGCACACTCTGCACAAATGCTCCAGAAGCTTTCCAAGTGCCCTCAAAACCAGCAGCATAGCTCTGCTGGCACACAATGCCAGGCTGCAAGGGACCCCAAGGCTCAGCTGCTCCAACCTTGCCAGCTGACACTGGACTTGAAAGGAGCTGGCCCAGCCCCCTGCCAAGCTGAGCCTTCCAACTCTGCCCTGCAGGGGAATCCACCACTGCCCTGGGGAGATGATTCCAAGGGCTGATTGGGAGGGAAAAGCTTTCCCCTCTGCAGGGCACTGTTCCACTTCAGCTCAACTCTTGCAGCAGCTCTTTGAGATCTGCCTTTGGAGCATCACAAACTCTGAAGCACTGCAGTGCAAAGCAGCTCAGCTTCAACTTCCAACTGCCTGAACTCTCACATTTTGAATTCAAGGCAGGGGCCAAGCTCACACCCAGCCCCCAAGCTCATACCCAGCCCCCAAGCCCAGAGCCAGATCAAAAGTGCAGAACCAGCTCCGAAGCTGAGACCCAGATCAAAAGTGCAGAAGCAGCTCCCAAGCTCACAAGTAGCTACCATGCTCAAGAACCAGCAAATAAGCTCAGGACCACTTCCCAAGCTCAGAAGCAGCTCCCAATGTCAGAGCCAGCAGATAAGCTCAGAACCACTTTCCAAGCTCAGAGCCAGCTCAAAAGTGCAGAAAGAGCTCCAACACTCAGAGCCAGATCAAAAGTGCAGAACCAGCTCCCAAGAACCAGCAAATAAGCTCAGACCCAGCTCCCATGTTCAGAAGCAGCTCCAAAGCTCAGACCAAGCCCTCAAGCTCAGACCCAGATCAAAAATACAGAAGAAGCTCCCAATCTCAGATGCCGCCCCCAGGCTCAGACACAGCCCCCAGGCTCAGACCAACATCCCAAGCCCAGAAGCAGCCTCCAAACTCACAGCCAGATCAAAAGGGCAGAACCAGATCCAAAGCTCAGATGCAGCTACCAAGCTCAAGAATCAGCCACTAAGCTCAGATGTGGCTCCCAGGCTCGGACCCAGATCAAAAGTGCAGAGCCAGCCCCCAAGCTCAGTCCCAGATCAAAATGCAGAACCACAACCCAAGCTCAGACCCAGCTCCCAAGAAGCAGCTCCAAAGAAGCAGCTCCAAAGCTCAGAGCCAGCCCTCAAGCTCCAGAACCAGCTCCCAAGCTCAGACCGAGATCAAAAGTGCAGAACCAGCTCCCAAGCTCAGACTCAGCTCCCATGTTAGAAAGCATCTCCAAAGTTCAGACCAGGCCCTCAACCTCAGGCCCAACCCCCAAGCTCAGGCCCAGATCAAAAGGGCAGGCCCAGATCCCAAGCTCAGAGGCAGCTCCCAAGCTAAGAACTAGCAAATAAGCTCACCCCCAGCCTCCAGGCTCAGAGCCAGTTTCACAACTTTGCTTATTTCAAGTTCCCTTCATTGCAGTTCTGCTGAGTGTCCAAATTGAAGCATTCAGAGAATGCTTTGGGCTGGAAGGGACCCCAAAGATCAGACAGCTCCAACCCCGTGCCATGGCCACAGGCACCTTCCACCACACCAGGCTGCTCAAGCCCTCAGCCAACCTGCCCCTCAGCACCTCCAGGGAGAGGGCAGCCAGCACCTCCCTGGGCAACCTGCTCCAGGCTCTCACCACCCCTACTCCAAACAATTTCCTCCCAAGCTCCACTCCTCTGCTCTCCTCAACATTCAATCCAGTCCCCCTCAGCCCATCACTCCCAGCCCCTCACAAAAGTCCCTCCCCAGCTCTCCTGCAGCCCCCAGCAGCTACCACGAGGCTGCTCCAACCTCTCCCCACAGCCTTCTCCTCTCCAGCCTCAACAGACACAACTCTTACAGCCCACACCCACAGGGGAGCTGCCCCACCCCCCGCCCACCACCCCCATGGCCTCCTACACACCCCCTCCAACAGCTCAACCTCCTGCCCCTCCTGGGGGCACCAGAGCTGCACACAGCACTCCAGCTGCCAGCACAGAATGCTGCCAGCACAAAAACCATTGCAGCAAAAGCCTCAAGCTGTGCTCAGCTGCCAAACCAAAGGGAGCTGAACCTGGCCACAAGGGAAAGGACCAACCTGAGCCAAGAGACTGATCCAACACCCAAGGCTGCACAAAACAGCCAGCAAGAGCTCCAAGCAACAGCAGACCTGCAGCTGGGCTGCAAAGCTCTAGGGAAGAAAACCACTCCAGAAGGGCTCCAGGGCCTGCAAAGCCCAGGCTGTCACTCTCCTCCTGCAGAAGCAAAGCTTGGCTTGGCCACAAGAAGCCAAACACTTCCCCACACCAATCCCTGCACACCACTTGACTTTCAACCTCCTTCAAGCCCTTGGCTGGCAGCAGCACTTCCTCAGCCCACAGCTCCAGCAACACCACAAGGCCTTGAAGGCTCTCCTGCACTCCACAGCTCTCAGCCACACACCTTGGCCACCCACAAGCCAAGAAGCTTCCTGCTCAGCACTTCCCTTGCCCAGCCTCACCTCCCTTCTGCCCTCTCAGCACACCACAAACTAACCCCAGAAGGCTCCAGCTGGCAGCACTGCTTGCAAGAATCCCAGGCAATCCCAAGGGCAGACTGAGAGCCCAGGGGGAAACCCCAAACCTTTCCCCTCCCCACAGGACTCTCTCCCATGTCCCATTCTTGCCAGCACCTCCAGCACCTCAGATGCATTGGCTCTGGAGCAGCTTCCTCACACAGCCACACAATTGGCTGGGCTGGAAAAGACCTCTCTGAGAAGTGAGGACAACTGGCAGCCCCAACACCACCAGGGCCACCAAACCATGGCCCCATGGCCCCAACTTGCTGCAACACCTCCAGCCACGGCCACTCCACTGCTTCCCTGGGCAGCCTCTGCCAGGCCCTGACCACGCTGGCACCAAACTCATTCCTCCTTCTCTCCAACCTAAGCCTCCCCTGGCACGATTTCAGGCCACTTCCTCTCCTACCATCTGACACCAGGCACAAGAGCCCAACCCCCACCTCACTGCAGCCTCCTCTCAGGGAGCTCCACAGGCCAAGGAGGTCTCCCCTCAGCCTCCTCTTCCCCACACTAAACATCCACAGCTCCCTCACCTGCTCCTCACCAGCCCTGCTCTCCAGACCCTTCCCCACCTTTCTTGCCATTGTCTGCACCTGCTCCAGACCCTCAAAGTCCTTCTTGGAGTCAGGGACACAAAACTGACCCCAGCAGTCCAGGGGGGGCCTCCCCAGGGCCCAGGACAGGAGGACAATCCCTGCCCTGGCTCTGCTGGACACAGCACTGCTGAGACTTGCAGAGCACTGCAATTGCTTTGCTCACTTGCAGCAATCATTTCCTTCCCTTCCCAGCTCATTGCACAGCCAAGAGCAGCAAGGCAATTGCTTTGTCTTCTGCTGAAGCTCCTCCCAGGAAGCTGCAGGACTTCTCACCACCAAACCCATCAAGAACAGGCTGCCCCCAGGCCCATCCAAACCCTTCAGTCCAATTCAGTGCAGTTCCTCAGCCACAAGCAGACACTCAACAGCTCAGCCTCATCTGCTTGCCTGCCAGCAAGCATTTCCCCAGGGGCAGAGCAGCAGCAGCAGAGCAGTCTGCTTCTGACCATGCTTCCTGCCAGCAGAGCTGACAAAAGCTCTGCACAGCTCTCAGCCTGCAGCAAAAGCTCCTCCTGCCCTGAGCCTTTCTGTGCTCAGGAAGCCTGGAGAGAGACTGAGAATCAATCTGCAACCCCCCAGGGAATCTTTGTGCCTCAAGAGCTTGCAGAGCACAGAGACCCTGGATGCCAGCTCAGCTCTGCTGCCAGCCCAGCCCCCAGCAGAGGGACACAGGGCCAGGGCCAGCCCCTGCAGCCCACCCATGGCTCCGCCTGCAGCACAGCAGCAGTCAAAGGGGGCCTGCAGCTGCCCCTGGCAGGGGGAGGCAGCAGCACAAGGAACCCCCAAACACACCCACCCCGACCCCCCCACCCACGCAACCCCCCCCCCTCACAGACACACACACCCCCAGCTCCCCACAACCGCACCCACCCCCTCGCAGCACCCCAGCACTCCCCACCCCGACCCACACCACAGCCACACACAGCCTCTCCCCGCACCAACAGCTCCCAACACACAAACCCTACAACAACCCTAAGCACCCCGCTGCACCCCGACCACCCTCCCGCACCCCACAGCCCCCAATACCTCCCCCCCGAACCCCACATCCTCCCCCCCAACTCCACCACACAACCCTCACACCCCGACCCTTCCCACACTCAGCTCACCAGCGCCACCCAAGCCCACCACATTGACTCACCCCACCTGCAGCCCGCACAGAGCCCATGCACAGCACCAGGCCGACCGAGAGCTCAGTGCACACCAAGATGCCGACCCCACAGGGAACTACCCCTGCCGTACGCGGGCACCATTTGTGCCCAGAGCTTCTCCCCCTTAGCCCCACAGCCCCCCCCATATCCCATGGAACCCTCCACCTCAACCCCACAGACTCCCAACCCCATGGGCCCAACCCGAGAGACCACACAGAACCGCCCCGCATGACCCTGCGGACGCCACCAGCCGACCTCACGGATCCCTCCTCAATCCCAGCCCCTGTGCCCCGGGGCATCCCAGCGCCAACCCCAGGAGCCGCTCCCCCAAGCGATCCCCACCCCAGCATCCCCCACTCTGCCCCGCGGCTGCCCACACCTACCCCACAGCCGCGGCCAAGGGGGCGCAGAGCAGGAGGAAGAGGAAGGAGGAAGAGCTCGGAGCAGAGGCAGGCGGCAGCCCCTGGCAATGGAGGCCCCGAACCGGCCACGTTGCAGCCCACCGGAGGCGGGGTCTCGGTCCGGAGAGGAAGTCCCGCCCACGGGCGGGCAGCCTTAGCCAATGAGAGGCGGCGGGAGGGCGGCAGCTCCTCCCCCTGCTGGCTGCCGAGGCACAGCGAGGAGCTGCCGCTGCCGGCCGCGGCCGCCATTGCTGCTGCCCCGCGGGGAGCGGCAGCGGGGCCGGAGCGCGGCACAAGTGCCGGAGGTGCTGGCGGGCGAGCGGCAGCTGCCGGCTGGGGAGCTGCGGCGGGGCGGGAGGGGCTGAGGGGGCCGGGGAGCGCTGCGGGCGGCGGCAGCGGAGCGGGGAAGGCTCTGGCTGCGGGGGGCTGCCGGGGGCGTGTGTGGAGCTGGGGGGCAGGGGGCTCCGTGGGGCCGGGGCAGGGTTCGTGGGGGTGAGGAATTGTTCTGTTTGGCTTTGGCCAGGGGCAGGGGGGTGCCGGCGCTGCTGGGGGCCGCGGCGTTCGGTCATGCAGCTCTTGGCTGTTTGCAGTCTGTGCTGTGCAGGATGTGCACCGGGACAGCAATGGGGGGCGGGGGGGGCGGTGAGGTGTCAGAGAGCGGCCGGGAGGGACGGGGTCCAGAGCGCAACTCTCCCCCCAGCCCTGCTGCCCGCACTCAGCAGCGGGCGGGGCTGGGACTGGGGGGGTGGGAGTGTGCGCCTGGGAAATGCAAAGGGCTTCGCGGGGACATTGGTGGCTATGGATTAGCTTCACATCGCTCTAGCTGTACAACTCCCCCACGGACCCAAGAGAGCCAACAGCAGCGCCCAAGGGAGCGGCGGCAGTACCGGAGGGCTGAGGGCGGCGGCAGCGGAGCGGGGAAGGGTCTGGGCGAGCCCCGGCTCATGCTGAGAGCCGGGGAGCGTTGAGCTGCTGGGCCCCGGCGCTGCGCGGGGCGTGCAGAGCTCAGGCTTGAGGTTTTCCTTCCTTCCTTTGTGTTTGAGTACCCAGGTTCCCACCGCCTGCTGCGGAACATCTTGGGGTTACCTCCAGCCCTCGCAGCAGCCTGTCTCGGGTTGCAATCAGGTTGGTTTGGTCTCGGGTTGCTTTTGAGCTTTTCTCCTTAGTCTCTAAGCTGACCACAGGTCAGGAAGAAAGTTCTGACTGCAGGCTGGAGAGAGAAGACTTGGGGCCGCAGGAGGAAGTTTGAGGAGGGGTTTGGAGGACCCCACAGCGCTTGTGCAGGGCAGATACACAAATTGGTCCCTGAGCCATAGCCGCCGCACCCAGTGCTCCCCGGCCCCCTCGGCCCCTCCCGCCCCGACACACCTCACGACCCTGCGCTCTGTCGCGACAGCGATGTCCGCGCGCACAGCCCAGACACTGCTCCAGCGGTCCGCGGCCTCGCCGCGAGGCAGCAACAATGGTTGCCGCGGCCGGCAGGGGCGGGTCCCCGCTGCGAATTGGAGGCGTGGTTGGGCTATTCCGGCGCCTCTGATTGGCTGCGGCTGCCCGGGCGTGGGCGGGACCTCCTCTGCGGCCCCAGCCCTGCTGGCGCTGCCAGTGCCACGTGGGCGGCTGAGGCGGAGGGTCCGGGCCGGGGCCTCCTTCGCAGCGCTCTCTGCTCGGCAGGAGCCTGCCGGGGCCGGCAGCTTGGTGTGCGCTGAGCTCTCGGTCGGCCTGGTGCTGTGCCTGGGCTTTGTGCGGGCTGCAGGTGGGGTGAGGCAATGTGTGGGGCTTGGGAGGCGCTGGTGAGGTGAGTGTGGGAAGGGTCGGGGTGTGAGGGTTGTGTGGTGGAGTTGAGGAGGGGGGTGTGGGGTTTAGGGGGGAGGTATTGGGGGCTGTGGGGTGCGGGAGGGTGGTCGGGGTGCAGCGGGGTGCTTAGGGTTGTTGTAGGGTTGTGTGTTGGGAGCTGTTGGTGCGGGGGGTGGCTGTGGTGTGGGTCGGGGTGGGGAGTGCTGGGGTGCTGCGAGGGGGTGGGTGCGGTTGTGGGGAGCTGTGTGTGTCTGTGGACAGGTTGTGGGGGGTGTGTGTGTTTGTGGGGGTGTGTGGAGTAGGGCAGAGGTGTTGGGGGTGGGTGGGTGTCGTGGGGGGGTCGGGGTGGGTGTGTTTGGGGGTTCCTTGTGCTGCTGCCTCCCCCTGCCAGGGGCAGCTGCAGGCCCCCTTTGGCTGCTGCTGTGCTGCAGGCGGAGCCATGGGTGGGCTGCAGGGGCTGGCCCTGGCCCTGTGTCCCTCTGCTGGGGGCTGGGCTGGCAGCAGAGCTGAGCTGGCAGCGGCGCTGTGGGGGCTGCTGTGTGCAGGAGGTGGTGGTCAGCCTGGGGGGTGGCTGGCAGCAGAGGCTGCTGTGGGGGGGTGTGGGGGAGCCCTGGGGGGTCGGAGGCTTTGTGCCGGCAGCTGCCGGGCGGCTGCTGTGCCGAAGGACAGCGGCTGGGCTGAGGGCCAGGCGTGGGGGGGAGCTGTGGGCAGGCTGTGTGCTGGGTGCCGTGGGGGTGTCAGGCGTGGGTGCTGTGCTGAGCCTGAGCTTAGGAGCCCCTGGAACGCTGGGGTCAGATTTGGGCCCCTGACTCCAAGAAGGACTTTGAGGGTCTGGAGCAGGTGCAGACAATGGCAAGAAAGGTGGGGAAGGGTCTGGAGAGCAGGGCTGGTGAGGAGCAGGTGAGGGAGCTGTGGATGTTTAGTGTGGAGAAGAGGAGGCTGAGGGGAGACCTTGGCCTGTGGAGCTCTCTGAGAGGAGGCTACAGTGAGGTGGAGGTTGGGCTCTTGTGCCTAGTGTCAAGTGGTAGAAGGAGAGGAAGTGGCCTGAAATTGTGCCAGGGGAGGCTTAGGTTGGAGAGGAGGAGTTCCCATGTTGACTCTTTTGGGAACCACTATCAGATGTAGTCAGCCAGACTGGTGGCTCCCAAGTCCCATTCCTTGAAGCTACCCCAAGTAGCAGGGCCCTCATCTGGCCTGGGGTCAGCTGGGTGCATCTCCAGCAGTTGGAAGATTAGTTTGCAAAGCCAATTCTTGAGTAACATTTCAGTAGCTATTTCCTTCCCATCCCTCAGCAGTGTTCACCAACAAAGAGGCCACAACCATCGATGCAGCTTGAGCTGCAGGGGGCCCTGGGATTGGAGTTTCCATTCTCCCACTGAAGCCTTCTTGCCTGGGGTGTGGTGGTGTGGCCGTTTGGCAGCTGCTTCCTTGGTTTCAATGGCTGTGCAGGATGTCAGCAACGCCTGATATGGTCCTGGCCACTTGGGCTGTAGAGGGGTCTCTGAAAGAGATCTGACATGGACATAGTCTCTGGGTTCCACATCAGGGCCTGGTCTGTCTAAGCCTCTCACCTGGGTTGCAGTCACCTGGTTGGTAACAATGCTCAGGCTCTTATCAATCTGCTGAGCTTCCTTGTTCAACACTTCCTCACTGCATGGCCCTGGTTCAGAGGGCTCCATAGCTCCTACTGCATGAGGCCTTCCAAGCAAGATTTCAAATGGGCTCAACCCCTCCTTTGTCCTTTGCTTGGTTTGAATTTGCAGCAGGGCACTTGGTGATGCTTGTGGCCAAGGGAGGTTTGCTTCCTGCCCAGCTTTGACTGTCTGGGGTTTGATTAAATGGTTCATTTCCTCCACTTGCCCACTGGAATGTGGAGTATAGGGGGGGTGGAGTTGCCAATCCATCCCTAAGATTCTACTTACTTGCTCTACCACCCTGGCCCCAAAATGAGGTCCTCTGTCTGAGGAAACAGCAGCAGTGCCCCAGAGCGAGGTGTTGCCTCTTGTAACTCTGTGTTAGTAGCCTCTGGAGCTTTGTTTGTGCACAGGGAAATGCTGCTGGGCAGCCAGGGGAGGTGTCAGTGAGTACCAACAGGTACCTGGATCCCCCTTTCTTGGGAGCTCAGTGACATCCATTTCCATTGTTGTCGTGGGTCGTTTCCTTTGCTGATCTGTGCCAGCCTAACTCCTCTCCTTCCCCTGGGCTTAGCTTTCAGGCACTCCTCACACTGTTGGTTCCCTGCTCTCCTGGGGTGGATAATTCTGGTGCTAGGCACTCCTGAACCAGTTTTCCACACAGAGCTTCCATTCCCCAATGAGTCTTTGCCTGTTGCACCTGAGCACATGCCCAGAGGAGGTTAGTAGGTGTGATTAACTTCCCACCTGCTGTCCTGGCCCAGCCCTTTCCTACCCTGGTCCCTAAGAGGTCTTTGATTCATTTCTGCTGCTCAACTGACAGTTTAGCATCCAGGATCCAACTCTGCCACCTTCCTCCCCTCCCTGGCCACCCTGTGAGCTGTTCGCCAGTACATTGCCTCTTTCTTGACTGGTGTTCCCCTCCTGGTGCTCTTTGCAGTGCATTGTGGCTGCCTTGCTTGGCTCTTGCCCTGCTGCCAGCAGCCTCAGTATCTCTTCCCCACATTTAATACCTGTTCCTTGAGCTGACAGCAGTCCTGGTTCTTCCCAGATGGCTCCCTGGGCATGTACCACCCCAAAGGCATACTTGGAGTCAGTCCATATCTTTCCACATTTCCCTTGGGAAAGCTCAGGGGCTGTGGGTAGAGCTGACATTGCCATGCCTGTGACATCCCAGTTCACTCAGCCTGACCTGATCCAGCATGAGCCTGCACCTGGCATCTGCAGCATTTTGTGACATCACAGGTGGCCATGTCAGGGGTCCATCTGGGGCAAGCATCCTTTGTGCAGTGATTCATGGTTCATCAGGGGCCTGAGTGGTTGGGAGGGCAGGAGCAGGCCCTGGCCTGTGCAGCTCCTGATGTTATCCTGTCAGTGACATCAGGAATCAAGCTCCTGCAGGCTGGGTTTGGCACTGGCAAGCAGCCATTGCTGGAGTGCAGAGCTGCACAAGCTGGGCTGCTGGGGGCACTGCCACAAAGACCGCACACAGCTGAAATTCCTGGTGGATGCTGATCCAGTGCAGGGCATGAGCTATGCCTGATGGCAACACCTGCTGAGGCTCCATTGGTCAGTCTCTTGCTGGCTTCCATTCAAGCTCCAGCTGCTGTTCAGTTCCCTGTGTATGTACAGAGGGTGGGTGGTTTATTCTGGGCAGGGGTCTCCCAGCTAGGAGCTGTGCTTTGTAGCACGATAATGAGGCTGGTTTAGTCCAGGACAGTGTTTCTCAGCCCAAAGCTGACTGAATGTCATGGTTATTAGGCTGAATTGTCAAATATGAAGTATTAATTATTTATTACTAGTAACATTATCAACCTTTTAACAGTGCATATCCACCTGCAGTTTCTAGTGTGTGGTCATGGCCATCATTCCATAAAGTGCTGGAGTTAGACAGTTTGGAACCAAATTAGAATGATGAGGGCATTGAGTCCATCATCAGTAAATTTGCTGATGACACCAAGCTGGGGGCAGGAGTTGATCTGCTGGAGGGTAGAGAGGCTCTGCAGAGAGACCTTGACAGGCTGGACAGATGGGCAGAGTCCAAGGGCAGGAGATTGAACACATCCAAGTTCCAGGTTCTGCAGATTGGCCACAACAACCCCATGCAGTGTTACAGGCTGGGGTCAGAGTGGCTGAGAGCAGCCAGGCAGAGAGGGACCTGGGGGTGCTGGTCGACGATAGGCTGAACATGAGCCTGCAGTGTGCCCAGGCAGCCAAGAGGGCCAATGGTATCCTGGCCTGCATCAGGAACAGTGTGGCCAGCAGGAGCAGGGAGGTCATTCTGCCCCTGTACACTGCACTGGTTAGGCCACACCTGGAGTCCTGTGTCCAGTTCTGGGGCCCTCAGTTTAGGAAGGAGGTTGACTTGCTGGAACGTGTCCAGAGAAGAGCAACAAAGTTGGTGAGGGGCTTGGAACACAGCCCTGTGAGGAGAGGCTGAGGGAGCTGGGGTTGCTTAGCCTGGAGGAGACTCAGGGGTGACCTTATTACTCTCTACAACTCCCTGAAGGGAGGTTGTAGACAGATGGATGTTGGTCTCTTCTCCCAGGCAGCCAGCACCAGAACAAGAGGACACAGTCTTAGGCTGCACCAGGGGAGGTTTAGGTTGGATGTTAGGAAAAGGTTCTATACAGAGAGAGTGATTGCACATTGGAATGGGCTGCCTGAGGAGGTGGTGGAGTCGCTGTCATTGGAGGTTTTCAGGAGGAGACTTGATGGGGTGTTTGGTGCCATGGTTTAGTTGATTAGGTGGTGCTGGATTGGTTGATGGGTTGGATGCGATGATCTTGAAGGTCTCTTCCAACCTGGTTTGTTCTATGTATTCAAAAGATGATTTACAATATAGAAAACTAACAAAGAGCTTTTCAGTGAGAGAACTGGGGTGCAGTCTGCCCTTTGTCCACTAGGGGGCGACTCAACAAGACACCTGGCAGCTGAATACAGCAGTGAGTCTGGGTGTCAGGCACAAACAATTCAAAGAACCTTTCAAAGAGACTTGAAGCACTTTTCACTCCCCAGGTATGGTTTGGTGCATTACCTGGGCTGCTGCTTTACAATCCACGCGTGGCAGTGCCTCGTGGGCTGAAGTGCAGGGACTTGAAACAGAACCCAAATGGATGTCAAATGTGTGAGCCCTGAAAAGAGAGACAGAATCCTAGACTCAGTCAGGGTTGGAAGGGGCCACAAGGATCATCTAGTTCCAACCCCCCTGCCACGGGCAGGGACACCTCATCCAGCCTGGGCTTAAACACCTCCAGGGATGGGGCCTCAACCACCTCCCTGGACAACCCATTCCAGGGCTCCACCACTCTCATGGGGAAGAACTTCCTCCTCACCTCCAGCCTGAATCTCCCCAGCTCCAGCTTCATTCCATTCCCCCTAGTCCTATCACTACCTGATATCCTGAAAAGTCCCTCCCCAGCCTTCTTGTAGCCCCCTTCAGATACTGGAAGGCCACAATGAGGTCACCTTGGAGCCTTCTCTTCTCCAGACTGAACAGCCCCAAGTCCTTCAGTCTGTCCTCACAGGAGAGGTGCTCCAGCCCTCTGCTCATCCTTGTGGTCCTTCTCTGGACACCTTCCAGCACCTCCAGATCCCTCTTGTAACAGGGGCTCCAGAACTGGAGGCAGTACTGCAGGTGGGGGTCTCTCCAGAGCTGAGCAGAGGGGGAGAATCACCTCCCTTGCCCTGCTGGCCACACTTCTCTTGCTGCAGCCCAGGATCTGATTGGCTTTCTGGGCTGCAAGTGCCCACTGACAGCTCATGCTGAGCTTCTCATGCACTGGTGAAGGCTGGCAGCTGGGCTGGTCGATGCTGGGGGGAGCTGGGCTGGTGCTGTGCTGGCTTCTGGGTGTGCTCCATTCTGGGTGCAGTAGAGGCAGCTCTCTCCTGCTGCGGCAGGGGTGTGGCGTGGGCTCCCTAGGGCTGTGCTGGAGGCTGTTTCACCTGGAGCAGGCTCTCAGGCAGGTCCCTTGGTGTTGCAGCGCTTGCAGGATGCTGTGGGGGAGCAGCTCCCCTGCCTCCACCGGACACGATGTGCGATTGCGGGGGGTGGCAAGCTTCCCACGGCGTGGAAGCCTATGAGGCTGTCCAGGATGCTCAGGCGGTCGCGGCAGGGCAGGGATGGTGCTCTGGATCATCACCCTGGTGCTTGGCTCGCAGGTGTGGAGAGATGGGCAGCTCCTTCTCCTGTGCCTTGGCAGCTGGCGCAGGAGCGGCTGGACGCGGCTCTGGCTTTGTGAGCAGCAGGCGCAGGGAGCAGCTTTGGCTCGCAGGGCTGCAGCTTTGTGCTTGCAGCAGACATGCTTAGAGCTGCTGGAAGGGATTGAGGCAAGTGCTTCCTGGCTTGGCTTCCTGGGTCTCTGTCCCTTCAAGATGTGGTTAGGCAGCTTGTTCCTGCTGGTGGGACTGTGGGTGCAATGCTAAGCTGGCTGCAGTTTCAGTGCAGCTGATGTGAAGGACTCTCTGCTGGTTCCCAGGGAAACTGAGGCGCGACAGCTCTTCCTGGGGAGCAAGGCTTCTCTCTGCCCTGCAGACAAGGGCAGAGCACCTGCACAAGGGCAGAGCATGTGCAAGGGGCAAGAGAACACCAAAGAGCAAAACAGGGTAAAGAGCACAAAGAATAGAATAGAATTAACCAGGTTGGAAAAGACCTTTGAGATAGAGTCCAACCTATCACCCAGCACCATCTGATCAACTAAACCATGGCACCAAGTGCCCCATCCAGTCTCTTCTTAAACACCTCCAGTGATGGTGACTCCACCGCCTGCCTGGGCAGCACATTCCAATGGCCAAGCACTCTTTCTGTGAAGAACTTCTTCCTAGCATCCGGCCTAAACCTCCCCTGGTGCAGCCTGAGACTGTGTCCTCTTGTTCTGGTGCTGCTTGCCTGGGAGAAGAGACCAACCCCCACCTGGCTACAACCTCCCTTCAGGGAGTTGTAGAGAGCAAGAAGGTCTCCCCTGAGCCTCCTCTTCTCCAGGCTAAGCAACCCCAGCTCCCTCATCCTCTCCTCCCAGGGCTGTGCTCCAGACTCCTCCCCAGCTTTGATGCTATTCTCTGGACACCTTCCAGCATCTCAAAATCTTTCTTAAACTGAGGAGCCCAGAACTGGACACAGGACTCAAGGTGTAGCCTAACCAGTGCTTAGCACAGGCCTATGCTGGAGGCCTCTCCCCAGCCTCATTGCCCTTCTCTGGACAGGTTCAAGAGTCTCAGTGTCGTAATGCAGCCTTTGCCACATTCCACCCACTTGATTTTGAGCAAAGAAAGACCTGGGGCATCAGTTCCCCCTGTTAAGGTTTATCCCATGTGGGTTAGGTTGTCTCACACAAGCACAGTGAGCTACATGTACCACACGCACTGTATGAACAGCACACAAGCATATCAAGCATACAACCATACTCTAACCAGAGTGTCCTGCAAAAGCAGTGTGGAGCAGTGTTTGCTCCGAGCCCAGGACTGGTACTTGTAGTTTCCACCCCCTGACCAGTGATGGGTCTGTCTGCAGTGTGACACTGTCATTCCCTGTCCCCTTGCTGGAGACAGGATCTGTGGCTGACAGGGAGGTGAGGGACGAGCCACTCCCTTGCTGAGTGGAGCTGGTTATGCTGGAGCTGAAGCTGGAGAAGCTGAAGCAGTGAGGGGAGCAGGAACTGAAGCAGCTGTGGAGGCTGGAGCTGGGCTGCTGTCTCAGCTCTGGCTTCTGTTGAGGCTGCTTTTGTGAAGTTGCTTTTCCTGTTTCCAGCTGCCGACACATTCAATCTATTCCCATCCCTGCTCAGTTTATAAGCAGAGGAACCTGGAGGTGCCTGTTATTCCTTACTCTTATCCTGCAGCTGGGAGCTTCTAATCAAACACCAATTATTCCCAGGCAGCTGGGTACTTCTAATCAAACTTGAGTTAACCCTTTCCTGCTACAGCCCCTCAGTTCAAGAAGGACCTCAGGGAACTGCTTGAGAGAGTCCAGCACAGAGGTACAAAAATGGTTAAGGGAGTGGAAGATCTTCCTTACAAGGAGAGACTGAGGGAGCTGAGGCTCTTTAGCTTGGAGAGGAGGAGACAAAGGGGTGAGCTCATTGATGTTTATGTAAAGGGTGAGTACCCAGAGGCTGGAGCCAGGCTCTGCTGGGTGATGCCCAATGACAGCACAGTGGGCAATGGGTGGCAGTTGAGGCAGAGGAAGTTCCATGGAAACAGGAGGAAAAAGAATTTCCCTGTGAGGATGACAGAACCCTGGAACAGGCTGCCCAGGGGGGTTGTGGAGTCTCCCTCTCTGGAGATATTGGAGACCTGCCTGGATGAGTTGCTGTGTGGACCGGTATAGGTGATCCTGCTCTGCAGGGGCATTGAACTGGGCAATCTTTCAGGTCCCTTCCAGCCACTAACCTTCTGTGATTCTGTGCATGGAACAGGAACAAAGTCAGGCAGTCATTTCTTCACTCCTAACTTTGCATATGAAGGTAGAAATTCACCATTCCCTTATCTCCATGCTCCTGCTATCTTTTGGCAACACCCAGTGCTTACCCAGGTGTGACATCACCTCCCACTCCCCAGCCCAGCTGTGAAATCTGGATCCTTTCTTAACCCTTTTCCTTTTGACAAAACCTTGGGTGTGTCCTTTTAAGTTTCCCATTCTAACCCCTGAAAGTTTATCTTGTAAAGCATCTTTTAATCTTCCAGCAGGATGAAACTGCAGCCAAGGCCTGAGAGAGGCTGCCTGGAGTCCCCCCTCTTATGGGCCTGCCCTGCAGATGTCTACTGGAGGTTATCTGCTTGAGAAGGAGCTGCATCTCCACTGCAAACATCCATCCCAACTTCAGGAGCACTGCCTGTCTGCTGTGCTTGTGCTGCTGGCCTTTGGAGCTGCCTGCAGCAAGGCCTGGCTCTCCTGTAGGAGTGTGGGCAGTGCTAAGCCACCCCTTGTAGGTCAGTCCTTTTGTCTGAGCCCTTTGCTCCTGTGTGGGTGGGGCCCTGTCGTTCTTTCTCTATCACCCCTGCCCCTTGGGATGGGCAATGGAAGAGTTTGCAGATCTGCCCAGTTGAACAGAACTCTCCTGCTCTCATCAGTATAGATTTGGGTTGGTGGGAGGGGGTTGGGAGGGTTGGGCTTCCTGGGTCAGCACCACCACCTGCTTTATCTGAGCTGGGAAAGATGAGTGGGCAGGGCCTGGGCCAGGAACTGACCTGCCACTGCTGCTGGACTCAGGAACAAGGTAGATGACCCCCACTAAATAAGTACCAGGGATTTCAGCATAGAAATTAGGCATCTGACTCCCTACATCCAGGCAAGTGTTGGGTGTCAGAGGCTATTTGGCTGTCCACACACACAGAGTCCATCCATCTGTCCGTCTCTTATTGCTTGGTCCCCAGGGCCTTGCCTGAGGGCACAGGGGTGCCCCTTCTCCCTCCACCATGGCCACCCAGAAGCACCTGGGCAAGAGCCTGAAGGAGAAGAATCACCTGGCAGAGTTGGAGGATCTGAAGTGTAGCCCCAAGGAAGCAAAGGAGGAAGACAAAACTGATGAAGACAAAGAGGAGGAGGAGGAGGAGGAAGATGAGGATGAGGAGGAGGAGGAGGAGGAGGAAGAGGAGGAGGAGGATGAGGAAGATGAGAATGATGACAAGTACAAGGAGGAGTATGATGAGGAAGAGCAGGGGAAGGAGAAAGACAAAGCCACATCAGCCCCCTGTGTACCATCAAAGCAGCCAAATCGGTGCCCTGAATGTGGACTCAGCTCCCCACCAAGCTCGGAGCTGAGGAAGCACTGCTGTCCCCACCATGGTGCCCAGCCCTTTGTCTGTGGTGACTGTGGCAAGAGCTTCAGCCTCAGTTCCACCCTCACCCAGCACCAGTGTGTCCAGCCCGGGAAGAAGTCCTACAGCTGTGCTGGCTGCAGCAAGAGTTTCACTCGCAGCCTGACGCTCATTGCCCACTGGCATGGCCATGCCGGGAAGAAGCCCTTTGCCTGCACCGACTGTGGCAAGAGCTTCCACCGTGGCTCCAACTGTCTCCAGCACCGCCGTGTCCACAGCAGCGAGAGGCCACACATCTGTGATGACTGCGGCAAGAGCTTCCAGGGGAACTCGATGCTCATCGCTCACTGGCAGGTCCAAACCAGCCAGAAAGCCTTCAGCTGCACTGACTGCGGCAAGAGCTTCAACATGAGTTGCCAGCTTTTTCGGCACCGCCGCGTCCACACCGGCGAGAAGCTCTACTGCTGTGCTGGCTGTGGCAAGCGCTTCTGCTGGAGCAAGACCCTCATTACCCACTGGCATGCCCATAGCGGCAAGAAGCCCTTCGCCTGTACTGACTGTGATAAGACCTTCGGCCATGTCTCCCAGTTCTCAGAGCACCGCTGTGGCCACACCAGCAAGAGACCCTGCAATCCTGACACCTCCAATGAGAGTTTGAGCTGCAGGTCAGACCACAACCTCAGCAACAACCTCTCCAAGGGCCACAAGCTGCCCAGCAGAGAGAAGCCAGCAACCACTGCCGTCCTTGGCAACTCCTGCAGCAAGTGTCAGCAGAGCTTCGCCAGGCGCTCAGACCTGGTGAGGCACATGCGGATCCACACTGGGGAGAAGCCATATGTCTGTGCCGTCTGCGACAAGAGCTTCAGCCAGGCCTCCAACCTCACCCGACACCGCCGCATGCACACAGGGGAGAGACCGTACCGCTGTGCTGAGTGCGGCCAGAGCTTCAGCTCCAGCCACACCCTCACGCAGCACCACCACACTCACAGCGGCAGGAAGCCATACCGCTGTGCCGACTGTGGCAAAAGCTTCTCTAAGAGCTCCACCCTCCTCCAGCACCACCTAATCCACACTGGGGAGAAGCCCTACTGCTGCACTACCTGTGGCAAGAGCTTCAGGCACAGTGCCACCCTCAAAAGTCACCTCCATGTCCACACTGGCAAGAAGTCTTTCACCTGTGCTGACTGTGGTAAGAGCTTCAGCCAGCGCTCCCAGCTGCTCTGTCATGGCCGCATCCACACCGGCCAGAAGCCCTACGTCTGCAGTGACTGCAGCAAGTGTTTCACTCACAGGGCCTCCCTCAGCCGGCACAGCCTTGTCCACACAGGTGAGAAGCCCTTCCCCTGCACCGCCTGCAGCAAGAGCTTCCGCTGCAGATCTAACCTCAGCCGGCACATGCGCATCCATGCCAGTGACCAGCCTGAGCTGAGGGATGCAGAAGAGCAGTGACCCCAGCACTGCCTGGGTAAACATCACCCCCATGGGGGACCTTTTCCAGCAGATTGAATCAAGGTCACCTCATTTGCACCCAATTTTCTCAGACTCTGGGGGCTCCAGCAGGAACAAACACCCCACTCTCCCCTAAACTCCACTGAGTGATGATGAGAATAATTAACAGTGATGAGTCAGCACAGCCATCACCACCACTGAAGCTGGACTGAGCTTTGCTGGGATTTGTATGCTTTCTGCCCTGTACTTTGGGTTTCCCCAGGCTAAATGTCCCTTTCCTTTGTCCCTTGCCCAGCTGTAATGCTAAACCCCTCAAATTAACAGAATCTTGTCTTATTTTGGTTTTCTTTTAGACATTCCTCTCCAAAATGCCCAATTCTTGGGGACATTTCTTTCCTAGGCCTGTGGCTGGAGCTGTGTGCCCAGTTCAGGGAGGTCTTTGGTGAGATTTTAATCTGTCTTGGTGTCTTGGGAGGGTCTCAGAGGCATCTCTGTCTTCATATTTCAGCCCCACCCTGGGCATTTGGTGCATTTGGGGCACAGGTCAGCACAGGCTCCTCAGCTTCATGAAGACGGGGGTGTCTGTAGCAGGTAGGACACGGGGATGTCCTGCCCTGCCACCACAGCCACGTGTGTCCCAGGGAGTGAAGTATTGTGATGGGGCTGTCACTTTTGAAGGGCACAAATGTCTCACTGAAATCCTGCAACCACCCTGAAAAGGGAGTGGAGTGGCCCCCAGCCCCAGCATGTGCCCTGCAGTTCCCCTGATATGAACCCTGGCCTAAGAGTTGCAAAAAGGGAAATAGATTTAGAAGCAGATATTTATAGTTTTACATATTTCTATTGTCCAACCCTTGGACTCTTAGCCATTTCTGCTTTTCCATGTGGGTGGAGATGAAGCCACAATCCACAGTCCAAGAGGGATCCAGAGACATCAGAGCCTGGAGACAGCTGGGGAAGGAGTCTGGGGCACAGGTTCTTTGCTCCTCTTGCCTCCATCTGCAGGCAGTAACACTGGCAGAAAGAGACAGACCTATGCTGTGAATCCATGGCTTTGTGGCTGGTGTCATTGCCACTGCTCTGGGGTCTAACAATGGGATGGGCAGCACAGCAGCAGGCTTGCTGGGGACAGATGGGATTCATCTTTCTCCCAGGGAGAAGAGGGTCTTTGCTCAGGAGCTTTCAGGGCTCCCTGGCAGGCCTTTAAACTGGACTTGAAAGAAGAGGGGGACAAAATCAGACTTGCTGGTGACAAGCTGTGGAATGACCAGCCATGGTTAGAGGGAGAGAGGGCTAGCGAGTGCCCTTAGGTTCTGAGCTGTGCTGGGGACACTGCAGCACATTGAAGTCCTGTGGAGATGAGCCAGGGGCTTCTGGGGATTTGAGTAGGGAAACATTGCTTGAATCACTGCAGGCTATTGGACTAGAAGACCTGTGAAGGTCCCTTCCTGCCCAAACCAGCCCTTTGATTCTATGATCATATGCCATGGAGGTGTCCCAGGTATACTGGGACCAGTGCTGTTCTATCTCCTCATCAATGACACAGACAGTGAGGTTGAGGCACACTCAACAAGTTTGCAGATGATACCAAGCTGAGTGGTGTGCTTGATAAGAAGGAAGGACAGGATGGGTGCCATCTGGAGGATTTGGACAGGCTGGAGCAGTGGGGTCAAGAGCTATTATGTCATGAAAGAGGAATAGTTGAAGCGTGTTATGTTCTCACATTTCCATCTCGTACGTGCTTTCAACAAAATTTATGGAGGATATAAACATTTTGAAGGTTTTAGTTGGGAGAAATTTGAAAGAAGAACAAACAATATTAGGCCAAAGTTAGGATTAATAGGACTCAGTACCTTTCCTTAGCAAAAACAAAGCATCAAGGGATCAGTATGTTAGGATGAGAGAAAATGGATTATTGTGTTAGGTTCAATTTTACATTGAGCCAAACCATGACTATTCAGGATGTCATCTCTGACCCAGCCAAGGAGCTTTTCACTCTTGCTGTTTGCCTGCAAGTAGTTTCCTTATCTGTGGAGATGGAGCCTGGCCAGATCTACCCTGATGGATCAAGGAGAATCTTGCTGACATTAAACAATTCTATGATTCTTGGCCATCTTAGAAAAGTGAAGATGTAACACACCTTTAGACCAGATTGTAAAAGACAGTGCTGAGGATTGGGTTTGCTGTGTTTGTGGGTCTTTGTATCTTAGTCCCCGTGTGTTCAGGCCTAATCAGATCTTCTTTGTTAATAAGAAGAGTGAAATGTAAAAACTGGAAGTAGTAAGATCTATAACTGTCTACAACTACCTGAAGCAGGGTTGTTGTCAGGCAGAGGTTAGTCTCTTCTCCCAGGCAACCAGTACCAGAACAAGAGGACACAGTCTCAGGCTGCCCCAGGGGAGGTTTAGGCTGGATGTTAGGAGGAAGTTTTACACAGAGAGAGTGATTGCCCATTGTAATGGGCTGCCCAAGGAGGTGGTGGGGTCGCCATCGCTGTGGGTGTTCAGGGCAAGGCTTGACAGGATGCTTGGTTCCATGGTTTAGTTGATTAGGTGATGTTGGATGATAGGTTGGACACAATGATCTTGAAGGTCTCTTCCAACCTGGTCTATTCTATTCTATTCAAGTTCATCTTTGGGAGATCAGGCAGGTCGCAAAGAAATAAGTTCAAAGCTGTGAGATGCAACATTCTGTCTGAGAGAAGCAACTGTTCTGTGTTCTGACCTTGTAAGATAAGTGGAAAGGAATGTGTGCTTGTTAATAGAAGTTTTGTTATCCTTAACCATATATTATGCCAGTTCTGTTAGAATGTTCTAATTAGCTCAACCTGAGCATTGTGTCTTGTAGGGGTTGCATCAGCCTGTTGGACACGCTGCGCTACACAACTTCTGCTTTTGCTATAGAGTTAGTTTTAACTTGCTTGCTTCTGTGTATGCAAAGAATGTTAGAAAGGTCAATTAAAAGTGTTGTTTTATTAGGCAAACCAAAAGGGGAAATGTGGGAGACGGTTGGCTTTGGATAGCTTTGGAAGGCTGTGGAGATTTGCCTTTGGTCGAGTTAGAGAGGCTATGTTTAGTTGTTGACTCTGAAAAGAATGCAAACACCTTGTAACTGAAAGAAATAAAGTGGGCAGAATGTGTTTGGATGTGTTAAAGTATTGTTTTCTTGGTTTTGACCTACTGTCTGCCTTGATGCCACACATGCCAGTAGAGAATGACCAATTGAGATGTGACCCGTCCATCCATCCAGGCTGTCACCATCCCATAATAAGGAACAAACACACAGGTTGGGCAGCACCAGGAGGAAAAGGAAAGTATTGGAGATGTGGCAGTAAAGGCAGGAAAAGATTACCCCTCAGTTGGTTGGGAATCTGTGCCCCTGGTGCAGTGCTCCCAAATACAACTGTGGCTGATCAGTGAGAGACTCAAAGTTGGCTCCAAGAAGATCTGAAATGGCACAAATGAAACAATGCTGCAAAGGAAAGGGCCTCTGGTTGGCACAGCTTTGCCTGATGGTTTCTGCCTTGCTCAGGAGAAAGTGAAGCAGAAAAGGCCATGGTGAAGATATCTGCTCTCCCAGTCCTCTGGAATAGGACTGCAGGTGCAGGATCAGCTTCCCAGGGAGGAGTGAAACAGGTTGCAGAAATAGCTGTTCAGGAGGGAATGGCTCCAGGTATGGTCTTTGCCTCAGAAGGAGGAGTGGGCACAGCACTGAACACAAGCCATTGTGTTTCCATGGATCAGAGAGGAAGGACATCCACAGACATGGGTGAGAGATGGGAACAAAGCAGGATTGTGCAGGAAGTAGGAGCCAGCACAAGTTCTGCACCATGAGGGTAGTGGAACACTGGAACAGGTTGCCCAGGGAGGGGTTTGGGGTCCCATCCCTGGAGATATTCAAGGTGAGGCTTGACAGGGCTCTGGGCAACCTGATCTAGTTGAGGATATCCCTGGGAAGGTTGGACAAGATAACCTTGGGAGGTTCCATCCAGCCCAGCCCATTCTATGATCAGTGAGATGTGTGAACCAAACAGATTCTGCATGAAGTGCAAAAGGAAGACACCACCTGGGGCTTCTCAGAGCTCTGGGTTTGGCTATGGTTATGGATGCCTGACTTGGGCTTCAGTATCAAGAAGGTGGTTGGAGCAATAACCCTGAGCTTGTTCACCGTTGTTTGCATGGCTGTTATAATGTGTGAGTGCTGGTCTGCTTCAGGGACCAGAACAGGGGACAGCAAGGACCTCTCTGGGAAGAGCTGGGGCAAATGTCACCTTAAAGAGCAGGCCCTAAGCCTCTGTATTCTCCTGAGCTCCCATTTCAAGGACCAGGCCTAAGGCCTGTCTGCAGTTCATAGAGCAATACTGAACAAGACTTTACTGAGGTTCTTTTCCCTTCTTTCCGTTGCTTTTTGGAGACTCTTTCGAGTTTCTCATTCCATCACCTAGCCAGGAGATGTTCTCCTCACCTTTCACTAGTTTTTTGGAATCTCTTGGGTTTGTCATCAGACATTGGTTTGGTCACCAGCTGTGTTCAAACTTTTTCCTTCACCTTCTAATCACAGAAACACAGAATCAACCGAGTAGGAAAAGACCTCAGAGATCATCAAGTCCAACCTACCACCCAACACCTCCTGACACCTAAACCATGGCTCCAAGTGCTACATCCAATCTTTTTTTTGAACACCTCCAGGGATGGTGACTCCACCACCTCCCTGGGCAGCACATTCCAGTGGCCAGTTCCTCTTTCTGGGAAGAACTTTCTTCTCACCATGAGCCTAAACTTGCCCTGGTGCAGCCAATTATTAACTATTAATAACAACCATAACATAACTCCTTCCAAGTACAGATTGTGCCCACTCCAAGGAAAGACTACAACACCTGAAGCCCTCCAACCATTCCTCTGTGTCTCCTCCCAGTACAACCTGTATCTCCTTACCCATTCCCTGACAGGCTGGGTCCCATTCCAGTACAAACTGTCTACCTGATCTTTGGACCTGGAGGTTTTAGTGTGTCCCAGCCCCAGCCAGAAAGGCACCATAGCATCTGGGAGGAGCTATTCCAAGTGCCCTCTAATGGAGCAAACCCTGCACATAGGGAAGGCCAACTGCAGCCTGACTCTGGCAGGAGGAGTGTGGCCACCCAGACACAGTTGTCCTTCCCTGACTCAGCACTGCTGTGGCCACATCTGGATGCTTAGTGTCTAGGTGTGGGGTTCTGCAGTCTAATGGAGAAAGGAGCAACTGGGGAGGCTGCAGAAGACATCTTGCGGGGATGGGAGTTGACATCTCTGTGGAGAGGCTAAGGGAACTGGGCTGCATCAGCCTGGTGAATGGAGGCTCAGGGCACTGCCAGAGCAGTGTGCAGATGGCTGAAGGGTGGTTTCAGAGAGGATGGAGCTCTTATTGGGGGGTGGAAAGAGACCAAAACCTCCACAAAGTGCAGCTTGGAAGGTTCAGCGTGGAGAGGAGACCAAAGAAATGTCCCTCAAAGGGCAGAGCTGCTATGCATGAGGCCATCCAGAGGTGTCAGGAAATGGCAGGGAGAGCTGAGACAGCTCAGGGAAGGGATGGAAATGGCAGGGGGAGAGCTGGCTGGGGAAGCAAGATTGGTGTCAGCAGCCTGATGGGAAAGAGCTGCAGGCATGGGACAGTGTAGGACAGGCTGTAGTAGGGATGGCCAAGGGCTCTGGCAAGGCTGAGAGGCCCAACAGGACCAAGGTCTTTGTCCCCTTGGCTCTGGCACTTGCCTCTCCCACCAAGGCCTGTGAGGAGAAACTTTGCTTTGAGGCTTTGAGGTTCTTCTGTTCCAAGGGCAGTGGTCAGGGCTTGGCCTTTCTGCTTCCTAGACCAAAGGCAAGTTTTTCTCCCCTGCACTTTGCCTTTGTCTCCCTGCAATCATAGCCTCTACCAAGCTGCTCTAACGAGTCCCTGGGGAGCCTTTGTCAGTAACAAGCCTCAGTGAGGCCAATCAGTGTTTCAAGGTACTTTGGAGCTTTCTTCTGACTTGGACTTCTTGAGAGGCTTCTTGGCAGTACCTTGGCAGAGTCTCCTGGCAGTACCTGAGGATCATGTAATCAGCCCCAAATACCCCATGGGGCTCATTAAAATACTGCTGAGGCACAACTTCTCCTCTAATTCTTGCTATGTGCTTTTTTCTCTCAGAGATCAACCATTTTTTTCCCCTGCAAGTCTTTTTTCTTGGGCACCAACCCTTTTATTCTCTCCTCTTGTTTTCTTACGGGCACCAACACATTTTTCTCTGTACTTCTTTTTTCTTGGCCACCAACCATTGTTTCCTCTGCACTTCTTTTCTCTTGGGCACCAACCCTTTTATTCTCAGCGCTCCTTTTTTCTCATTCACCAGCCCTTCTTCCCTGTGCTTCTATTTTCTCGGGCACCAACCGTTTTTTTTCTCTGCACTTCTTTCTTCTCACACACCAAACATTTTTTCCTCTACCATCTTTTTTCTCTGGCAGCAACCCTTTTTTCTCTGGGCTTCCTTTTCCTCCGGCACCAACCCCTTTATTCCCTCCACTTCTTTTTTCTCGGGCACCCATTACTTTTATTCTTTCTGTTTCTTTTTGCTCAGCCACCAACCCTTTTTTCCTCTGCACTTCTTTTTTTCTGAGGCCCTCCCCTTTTATTCCCTGCACTTCTTTTTTATCAGGCACCAACATTTTTTGCTCTATACTTCTTTTTCTTGGGCACCAACCCTTTTTTCCTCTGGCCTTCTTTTTCCTCGAGCACCAATCCTTTGTTTCTCTGATCTTGTTTTTTTGGGGGGAACCACCCTTTTTTCCCTCTGCACTTAGAATACATAGAATAAATACATAGAATACATAGAATACATAGAATAAACCAGGTTGGAAGAGACCTTCAAGGTCATCGCGTCCAACCCATCAACCACTCCAACACCACCCAAACAACTAACCCACGGCACCAAGCACCCCATCAAGTCTTCTCCTGAAAACCTCCAGTGATGGCGACTCCACCATCTCCCCAGGCAACTCATTCCAATGTGCAATCACTCTTTCTGTATAGAGCTTTTTCCTAACATCTAGCCTGAACCTCCCCTGGTGCAGCCTGAGACTGTGTCCTCTTGTTCTGGTACTGGCCGCCTGGGAGAAGAGACCAACATCCATCTGTCTACAACCTCCCTTCAGGTAGTTGTAGAGAGTAATAAGGTCACCCCTGAGTCTCCTCTTCTCCAGGCTTCCCTTCTCCACTTCTTTTCCCTTGGGCACCAGCCTTTTCTTCTCTGCACTTCTTTTTTCTTGGCCACCAATCATTTTTTCTCTATGCTTCTTTTCTCTAGGGCACCAACCCTTTTTTCCTCTTCACTTTTATTTCCCTCCAGCACCAACACTTATTTCCTCAGCACTTCTTTTCTCTCGGGTGCCAACCCTTTTCTTCTCTGCACTTCTTTTTTCTTGGGCACAGACCCTTTTCTACTCTGCTCCTCTTTTCTGTCAGGCACCAACACTTTTTGTCTCTGAGCTTCTTTTTTTCTTTGTGCACCAATCATTTTTTTTCAGGCACCAACCCTTTTATTCCCTGCACTTCTTTTTTCCCAGGCAGCAACACTTTTTTCTCTGTGCTCTTTTTACCTCGGGCACCAACCATTTTTTCCTCTACTATATTGTTCCTCGGGCACCAACCCTTTTTTCCTCTGCACTTCGTTTCACTCGGGCACCAACCCTTTTTTTCTCTTCGCTTTCTATCTCTTGGGCACAAACACATTTTTTCTCAGCACTTCTTTTTTCTTGGGCACCAAACCTTTTATTCCCTGCACTTCTAATTTCTCGGGCACCAACAATTTTGTTCTCTTGCAGGTGCCATCACATTTTTCTCTGCACTTCTTTTCTCTCAGGCACCAACCCTATTTTTCCCTGCGCTTCTTTTTTCTCGGCCACCAACTCTTTTTTTCTCTGCGCTTCCTATTTGTCAGGCACAAACTATTTTATTCTCTGCTCTTTTTCTCTCAGGCACCAACCAATTTTTTTCCTCTGTACGTCTTTTTTCTTGGACACCAACCCTTTTTTTCTCTGCACTTCTCTTTTCTTGGGCACTGACCCTATAATTCTCTGCACTTCTTTTTTCTTGGACACCAACCCCTTTTTTTCTCTACGCTTCTTTTTTATCGGGCTCTAACCCTTTTTTTCCCTGCGCTGCTTTTTCTCAGGCACCAACCCTTTTTATCTCTGAGACTCTTATTTTTGTGCACCAACCCTTTTTTGCTCTGTGCTTCTAATTTCTTGGGCACAAACAATTTTATTCTCTGCTCTTGTTTTCTTTCGGCACCAACACACTTTTCTCTGTACTTCTTTTTTCTCGGGCACCAAACATTTTTTCCTCAGCAATTCTTTTCTCTCAGACACCAACCCTTTTTTTTCCTCTGCACTTCTTATTTCTTGGGCACCAACTATTTTATTCTCTGCTTCTTTTCCCTCGGGCACCCACACTTTTTACTCCCTGCACTTCTGTTTTCTCAGTCACCAACCCTTTTATTCTCTGTGCTTCTTTCTTCTCGGGCACCGAATGTTGATTCACTTCATTTCTTTTTTCTCAGGCATCAACCTTTTTTTCTCTTTGTTTTCTATCTCTTGGGCACCAACAACACGTTTTTCTTCTGCTCTTCTTTTTTCTCAGGCACCAACCCAATTATTCCCTGTGCTTACTTTTTCTTGGGCACCAACCCTTTTATTCTGTGCACTTCTTTCTTCTCTGCCACAGACCCTTTTCTTCTCTGCTCCCCTTTTCTCTCAGGCACCATCCCTTTTTTCCTCTGGGCTTCTTTCATCTCTGGCACCAACCCTTTTATTCTCTGGGCTTCTTTCTTCTCAGGCACCAAATCTTTTTTTCTAGTGCTTCCTGCGCTTCTTTATTCTCAGGCACCAACCCTTTTTTCCTCTGTCCTTCTTTTTGCTCAGGAACCAACCCTTTTATTCCCTGCACTTCTTTTTTCTCAGGCACCAACCCTTTTTTTCTGTCCACTTAGAATAGACTAGAATAAACCAGGTTGGAAGAGACCTTCAAGATCATCATGTCCAACCTATCATCCAACACCATCTAATAACTAAACCATGGCACCAAGCACCCCATCAAGTCTTCTCCTAAATACCCCCAGTGATGGCAACTCCACCACCTTCCTGTGCAGCACAATCCAATAGGTAATCACTCTCTCTATGAAGAATTTCTTCCTAACATCCAGTCTAAACCTCCCCTGGTGCAGCTCAAGACTGTGTCCTCTTGTTCTGGTGCTGCTTGCCTGGGAGAAGAGACCAACCTCTGCCTGTCTACAGCCTCCCTTCAGGTAGTTGTAGAGAGCAATAAGGTCTCCCCTGAGCCTCCTCTTCTCCTCTCCAGGCTAAGCAACCCCAGCTCCCTCAGCCTCTCCTCACAGGGCTGTGTTCCAAACCCCTCCCTAGCTTTGTTGCCCTTCTCTGGACATGTTCCAGCAACTCAACATCTTTCCTAAACTGAGGGGCCCCAGAACTGGACACAGGACTCAAGGTGTGGCCTAACCAGTGCAGTGTACAGGGGCACAATGATTTCTGTGCTCCTGCTGGCCACACTATTCCTGGTACAGGCCAGGATGTCATTGGCCCTCTTGGCCACCTGGGCACACCTCTGGCTCATGTTCAGCTGGCTGTCAATCAGTACCTCCAGGTCCCTTTCTGTCTGGCTGCTCTTCAGCCACTCTGACCCCAGCCTGTAGCACTGCATGGGGTAGTTGTGGCCAAAGAGCAGCGCCTGGCACTTAGAGGGGCTCTGCCTCCAACCAGATGAAGGGGAGAGACAAATTGGTTTGTTGGACTGTACAGAACCAGGCCTGGCAAGTTGAACCCATGAGAGGATAAAGCTTTAGTAGATACAGGTGCCCAGAGTGCTCTGATACCATCAACCTATGAGGAGTGGAAACCATCTATGTTTCTGGTGTGACAAGAGGATCCCCACATCTGGATGTGTTGGAAGCTGAGTACTGGGATGCAAGCCACAGTTTGCTTTCACTTGGAGGTGTGGAGGGAGTCACTGGACTCAGTTGCCCCAGAGATGGAAACACAGCCCCAGCATTTGCAGCATTTGGACTGGGCATGGACTGATCCAGACTGTGCTGGAACAGAGTGGAGCTGCAGAGCACCTGCAGTGAGCAGCCTTCCGTGTACTGCAAAGCGACTTCATGTGGAGTGAGAGTGGACAGTGCCTGAGGTGTGCTGCTGATTGCTGCTGGGCATGGTGCAGATGGCACAGAATGAGCGCTTGGGAATATCAAAGGTTAAGTTGAAAATTTACTGCCATTACTCCACACCCTCCTGCCTCATGCCACCTTCACAGGGACAGTGCTGGCTGGAGCAAAGTACTAGAGTGCTTGAAGTTCAGATTGCAACATGAGAGGCTTCCTGTTCTGGTTGCTGCTGTTGGGTTCTGGCTATCAGGTGCTGGCTCTTTGCTGAGGGGGAGGGCTGTAGGGATTTAACTCCTGGCTGCTGCTCGCTGCTGCTGCTGTTCACTGCTGTGCTTCTGTGGTGGTTTAGGCAGGTGCTGGCCTGGATGCCACTGCACAGACCACCTGGGAAGTCCCAAAAGGGGGCCCAGCACACTGGGTGGTCACAGGAAACCAGGTATTTCACCCATAATTCCCTGCTCCTCTACAAAACATCTGTGTGGGGTCCTTACTTCCTCTTTCGTCCCACTCTGCTGCCCAGGTAAAATGATGTGAGCTGCCTCCCTTGGGCCTGCCCAGGCCCAAGGCTGGGTTGGGGGGGGGAGAAAGAGCCCTGGGTGGGTGGGGGTTGGGTGTACCCCCAGGTGGGGATGGGATGTTGGGTATGTTCTGGGATCTCTCTCTGTCACAATGCATATGGTTTTCTGTAAAACTGTCATTGTTTTTTTCCATTTAAACTTTCCACCATTTTTGCAATCTGTTTTTCTGAGTCTTTCTTTTGCCTGTGGTGGGAGAATTGGTCTCCCAAACCACAACAGCTTCTTTCTGCAAACAGCCTCACGTCAGTGTGCATTATGGGATCTCCTTTGGATTCAACTCTTTTGACCTTATCTCAAGTCCTTATCTCAGCCCAGAGGGTTTTTTTGATTCGTGTGTGTGTTATTTCTCCCTCACTTGTGTTTTGGGGGGGAACAAGCAGCTTAACCTCTTCTCAGCTCTTTAACCTGTTCCAGCCCCATAGTGGAAAGCCAACAGAAGCTTTCAGAGTTCTTCCAAAGATCTTCATGAGATTCCCCCTACACCCTCCAACGATCCCAAAAGTCAATCCTACAACCATCCAAATCCCAAACACCTAAGATGACCTGAAAGCCCCTGAAGAATGCCTCTGAGATGCCCCTCAAGACTCCTCTGAGAACCTCATTTTCCCCTCCCTGAACTGGGCACACAGCTCCACCCCACTCCTTGGGAACAAATGCCCCCCAAATTAGGGCATTGTGGCAGGGATGTCTGAAATAAAAGCAGAGAGGATTTAGGTAACTTTTAGGCTTTATTGACACAATTGGGCAATGGACAGAGAAGGGTTCTTACCCCAGGGAGACACAAAGCATTGGGGAAGAACCAGACAGACCCTGGCAAAGCTCTGCCCATCTGTAATGGCAGCTCCAGCTGTGCTGACTCAGCACTGTAATTGTTCTCATCAGCACCAATTGGAGTTCAGGAGGGCAGGAGGTTTTTGTTCCTGCTGGAGCCTCCAGCCTCTGAGAAATGCAGGTGAAAAGAGGTGATTTTGGTTCAATGTCTTGGAAAGGCTCTCACAGGGATCACAATTACCCCAGCACACCCTGGAGGGACCTATTTGTGCCTCCCCAGCAGTGTGGGCTGGTCACTGCTATGGGTGCAGTGGGGCTTGGTGAGGTTAGAGTTGCTGCAGATGCTCTTGGTTCAGTCAGGGCAGATGAAAGACTTCTTACCAGTGTGGCTGCGGCAGTGGTACTTTAACCCGCTCCTACGGGTGAAGCTCTTACCGCAGTCAGCACAGGTGAAAGGTTTCTCTCCAGTGTGCACACGACGGTGCTGGGTCAGTTTAGAGCCCTGGGTGAAGGTCTTGCCGCAGTCGGCACAGCTGTACGGTTTGTCACCGCTGTGGATGAGTTGGTGCTGGAGGAATAAACTGCTTGTGGTGAAGTTCTTGCCACACTCAGCGCAGGGGAAGAGCTTCTCGCCAGTGTGGATACGGCGATGGATGGTGAGACTGGAGATGTGCTTGAAACTCTTGCCACAGTCCGTGCAGATGAAAACCGTCTCAGTGCTGTGCACACTGCGGTGCTTGGTGAGGTCGGAACTGCATCTGAATCTCTTGCCGCATTCAGCACAGCTGTACGGTTTGTCACCGCTGTGGATGAGTTGGTGCTGGAGGAATAAACTGCTTGTGGTGAAGCTGATGCTGCACTCAGCACAGGGGAACAGCTTCTCTCTGGTGTGGATGCGGCGGTGGATAGTGAGGCTGTCGCTGCGTTTGAATCTCTTGCCGCAGTCCCTGCAGGTGAAGCATTTCTCAGTGTTGTGCACACTGCGGTGCTGCTTGAGGGAAGATCTCCAAGTGAAACTCTTGCCACACTCTGCACAGCTGTATGGTCTCTCACCAGTGTGGGTGCGGCGGTGGATGGTGAGGTCTGAGCTCTGCGTGAAGCGCTGTCCGCACTCAGCACAGGTGAACGGTTTCTCTCCAGTGTGGGTAAGGCAGTGCCGCATGAGTTGTGAATTCCAGCTGAACCTCTTCCCACAGTCACCACAGACAAAGGGCCGGGTGCCAGGGTGGGGGCAGTGGTGTTTCACCAGCCCCGAGTCAGGTGGGAAGCTCTGCCCACACTCAGAGCACTGATTCAGCTGCTTGGGTGGCACTAAGGGATCTGCTCTGGCTTCATCCTTCTCCATACATTCCTCTTTCTCATCCTGGTCACCTTCATCCTCATCATTATCCTCCTCTTCATACTCATCCTCCACATAGTCATTATTCTCCTCAGCATCATCATCCTCCATCTTGTAATGTTTTTTCTCCTGCTTCCTCTCCTCCCCTGCCTTGGGACTGCACATTGGCTTCTCCAACTTTATTTCTGGGTGCTGCTTCTCCTCCCAGCTCTTGTCTGGGTCCTTCTGTGAAGCCATACTGTGGGAGGAAGGGGTCACAGCTGGGCCCTAGGGAAGATGGAAACACCTGAGCCCAGGAGCTCAAACCCTGAGATCGTACCTGGGTCATGACAGTCCCTGACTCCCAACACTTCCCAACACCCAGCTGGAGAAAAGAACGCAGAGGGGACCTCAAACCGTCAGTTTTTGCCACGGTGTAGGCTCAGACCACTAATACCTGTGCTGAGACCCCAGGTTCCTGTGATCAGTGCCCTGAGGTACCCTGGGACTTACACGTGGTCTTGTCCCACTCTCATCGAGACTGCTGCCATTGGCAGGCTGCTTCCTGGCCCACACCCTGTCATTTGATCTCTGCTGGCTCACATGATGGAAGCAGCAGCACTGACCTAGGAACACCAATCCACCTCCAAGCTTCTCCTACCACCCTCCAAAATCCAACAAAACATCAACTCCTGCCACACAACAGACCCACACCAGTCTGGGGAGTTCTCAGATTCCCAACTCAGAGCCCCTGGAGATGTGAAATGTAGTGGGGAGGATGGGCTGGAGGTGGTTGGGAGGAGCCCTGAAGGGTGGGGTCCTGCTGTTGCCACACTCTGGGTTCCTTACCTGCTGGGCTACTCCAAGGGGCAGATCTGCAGACTCTGCTCTTCCCCAGCACACAGGAGCAGGGATGAAGGAGAGAGAGGAACACAGCTCCTACAAGAGAAACAAAGGGCTCAGAGGAGAGCACTGACCTGCAAAGAATGGCTCAGTGCAGCCCAGGACCAGGCAGCACAGCTCAGCCTTGCTGGGGGCAGCTCCCAAGCCCAGCAGCACAGGCACAGCACACAGCCAGGGCTGCTCAAGATGGCAGGCCTCAACAAGTGCAGACTCAGCTCCTTGCCCAGCACACAGACCCCAGCACACAGCTGCAGGCCAGCACCACAACACAGCTGCCTCCACACAGCCTCTCCCAGGCCTTGCCTAAAGCTTCCTCCCACTGCCTGCCCAGGGTTCTGCTGCCTGCAGCTGCATTTCACAGCAGATCTTGCCCTGGCCCCACCTCTCCTCCCTGGCCCTGCCCACACCACACCCACTCTGTGCTCAGCTCTGCCCTGCACACACCTCTCTGCTGCCCACTCCCCAAGAGAAGATCAGAGCAGCCCTCAGGACACAGACAAAGGGAGCTTCATGATCCCTGCAGATGCAGCAAAGGGGGAAGGGACTTGCTCAGCTTCTTGCTAAACCTCTTCAGCCCTCACTGGGATGCTGGAGGAGTCTCTGTCTCCTGCCCAAACCTGACCCCTCCAGCACCCTTCACACACCTGCAGCCCAAAGAGACTCAGTGGAAAGGGTTTGGCTTCCTGCTCTCCCTAACCATTTCTCTCAGCTTTCTCTTTGCAGCTCTCCTGGAGCTGCCACTCCACATCCCCAAGAGAAAATGAGGTTGGATGGGAGGGCACAGCGCCCATGGGCTGCAGTTCATCTCCCAGCTGACACATGCAGAGCTGCAGCACAATTCACTCCTTTCACCTCCTCAAATGCTGCCAGACTCTGCCATTCCCTGCACACACATTTGCCACCTGGGCCCTGGATCCCCTCCCCTTTTTGGGGGGACAAGGCCTAATTCCTGCCTGAGCACTCCCAGGCCCTTCCCTCATTCCCAGCCCATCCATGTCCCTGCTGCCTTGGCTGTCCCATGGCCCTGTGTCCCCCACCTCCACTGCCCCTGCAGCTGGAAGGGTGGAGTGGGAAATGCTGTGGCTGAGGAAGCATCTAAGGAACTGGGCTGGAAGCAGCAGCACAAGAATGGAAGGGGTCTGAGACTAAAGGCTGGGATCAGCTGGAGGGCTGAAAGAACAGCACCAAGCCAAGGGGGGGTTACAGATGAGGGCTGGGGAGGGACCCTGCAGCCACCTCATGCAGCAACTGAGGAGAGGAAGGGGGACAGAGAGGGAGTGAGACCTCAGGTGACTCCTGCCATGGGGTAGGGCTGGGGTGGGTGGCTAGGAGCCCTGAGTGCCTGCTTGGGCTGTGCTGGAGGTCAGGAGGGGTCAGGGGACTGTCCTGAGCCAGGCAGGGTTTGGGGCTGTCAGCTTCGGGGTCAGCTGCTGCCAGCACCATTGTAGGTAGGAGCCAGGCAGTGCCTCACAGCTGCTGAACTAAGCCCTCCCACCCCCTGCAGCCTTCACCCTCCATCTCTCCATCCATTGCTCCATCTCCACTCACTTGCTGCTCTCTCTCAGAGGCGCAGGGCCCCACCAAGTCCCCAGGGTTGATCTACACAGCCAGCAGGGCCCAACAGAAGCCCCTGGATAACAGCATGGAGGAGAATCCCTGTGGTGGGTGGAAGGCACTGGGATGTCTTACACCAGAGTAAAGACCTCCAGAAGGGACAGCAGAGTCCAGAGGGACACCACAAAGTGTCATCTCACACAAGGCCTGCACCCACTCTATACAAAGGAACAGCACTCCTGTGCCCCCTTAAACCTAAGGCAATCCCCTGCAGAACAAGTTGGAGGAGCTCAAGCGGACAAGCTGCAGAGGGGGCCCAGGGCAACCTCCTGAGATCCAACAAGAGCAAGGGCAGGGTCCTGCCCCTGGCCTGGCACAATCCTCACAAGCAGCACAGGCTTGGGGAGGAGGGGAGAGGAAGCAGCCCTGCACAAAAGGACTGGGGGGTGCTGCTGGACAACAAGCTGCACAGGAACAGACAGAAGGCCAAGGGCAGCCTGGTCTGCACCAAAAGCAGCAGGGCCAGAGATGGACAGAGGCCATCCTGGCACTTGGCTCTGCTCTGCTGAGGCTTCACCTGCAGCACTGCAGCCAGCTCTGGAGCCCTCAACACAGGAAGGACAGGGACCTGATGGAGAGGGCCCAGAGGAGGGACACAGAAATGATCAGGGGCTTGCAGCAGCTCTGCTACCAGGACAGGCTGAGGGAGCTGGGGGTGTTCAGCCAGGAGAGCAGAAGAGAAGACTCTAGGGAGACCTAAGAGTGACCTTCTGGTACCTGAAGGGGGCTACAAGAAGGCTGCAGAGGGACTGTTTGCAAAGCCTGCAGAGACAGCACCAGAGGCAATGGCCTCCCCAGCTCTCCTGCAGCCCCCAGCAGCTACCACGAGGCTGCTCCAACCTCTCCCCACAGCCTTCTCCTCCCCAGCCTCAACAGACACAACTCTTACAGCCCACACCCACAGGGGAGCTGCCCCACCCCCCTCCCACCACCCCCATGGCCTCCTACACACCCCCTCCAACAGCTCAACCTCCTGCCCCTCCTGGGGGCACCAGAGCTGCACACAGCACTCCAGCTGCCAGCACAGAATGCTGCCAGCACAAAAACCATTGCAGCAAAAGCCTCAAGCTGTGCTCAGCTGCCAAACCAAAGGGAGCTGAACCTGGCCACAAGGGAAAGGACCAACCTGAGCCAAGAGACTGATCCAACACCCAAGGCTGCACAAAACAGCCAGCAAGAGCTCCAAGCAACAGCAGACCTGCAGCTGGGCTGCAAAGCTCTAGGGAAGAAAACCACTCCAGAAGGGCTCCAGGGCCTGCAAAGCCCAGGCTGTCACTCTCCTCCTGCAGAAGCAAAGCTTGGCTTGGCCACAAGAAGCCAAACACTTCCCCACACCAATCCCTGCACACCACTTGACTTTCAACCTCCTTCAAGCCCTTGGCTGGCAGCAGCACTTCCTCAGCCCACAGCTCCAGCAATACCACAAGGCCTTGAAGGCTCTCCTGTACTCCACAGCTCTCAGCCACAGCCACACAGCAAAAGCTCCTCCTGCCCTGAGCCTTTCTGTGCTCAGGAGGCCTGGAGAGAGACTGAACTCAGTCTGCAACCCCCCAGGGAATCTTTGTGCCTCAAGAGCTTGCAGAGCACAGAGGCCTTGGATGCCACCACCCCCAGCACAGCCAAACCCAGCTGAGTCCAGCCCCAGGCGCCCCTAAGCTCAGGCTCAGCACAGCACCCACGCCTGACACCCCCACGGCACCCAGCACACAGCCTGCCCACAGCTCCCCCCCGCGCCTGGCCCTCAGCCCAGCCGCTGCCCTTCGGCACAGCAGCCGCCCGGCAGCTGCCGGCACAAAGCCTCCGACCCCCCAGGGCTCCCCCACACCCCCCCACAGCAGCCTCTGCTGCCAGCCACCCCCCAGGCTGACCACCACCTCCTGCACACAGCAGCCCCCACAGCGCTGCTGCCAGCTCAGCTCTGCTGCCAGCCCAGCCCCCAGCAGAGGGACACAGGGCCAGGGCCAGCCCCTGCAGCCCACCCATGGCTCCGCCTGCAGCACAGCAGCAGCCAAAGGGGGCCTGCAGCTGCCCCTGGCAGGGGGAGGCAGCAGCACAAGGAACCCCCAAACACACCCACCCCAACCCCCCCCACGCACCCACAACCCCACACACGACACCCACCCACCCCCAACACCTCTGCCCTACCCCCCACACCCCCACAGACACTCACACACCCCCCACAGCACCCCCAACACCACACACCCCACAGCTCCCCACACACTGCCCACAACCGCCCCTGCCGCCCGCGGGCCCCATTGGTTCCCACAGCTTCCCCCCTCTTAGCCCCACAGAATCTCTGCCGCCAACCCCACAGCCCCCCCATACCCCATGGAACCCTCCAGCTCAAGACCCCACACCCCTCCCCAACCCCATGGGCCCCAACCCGAGAGACCACACAGAACCGCCCCGCATGACCCTGCGGACCCCTCCCAACCCCGCAGAGCACCTCCCAGCCCCACGGCTCCCGCACAGCCCCACAGGTGCCTGCCCCTGGCTCTGTAGCTGATCGCTGTCCCCGCACGGACCCTGCCCAACCGTACGGAACCCACACAGCCCCACGGGACCCCTGCCCAGCCCCTCAGACGACTCTCTCGGCCCCGAAGCCCCCAAGGAACCTCACAGACGCCCCCAGAACTGCACAGCCCCCACGAACCACCCCCCACAGCCCCACGGACACCAGCCCCGCACCTCACGGATCCCTCCTCAATCCCAGCCCCTGGGCACGGCCCCCAGCCCCGGGGCATCCCAGCGCCAACCCCAGGAGCCGCTCCCCCGAGCCCCAAGCGATCCCCACCCCAGCATCCCCCACTCTGCCCCGCGGCTGCCCACACCTACCCCACAGCCGCGGCCAAGGGGGCGCAGAGCAGGAGGAAGAGGAAGGAGGAAGAGCTCGGAGCAGAGGCAGCTGCCAGCTGCCGTCCCCTGCAGCCTCCTGGCAGCCTAGGCGAGCAGAGAGCGATGCAATGGAAGCCCTGAACCGGCCACGTTTCGGCCGAGCGGGAGAGGGTTCTGGCTCCGGAGAGGAAGTCCCGCCCACGGGCGGGCAGCCTTAGCCAATGAGAGGCGGCGGGAGGGCGGCAGCTCCTCCCCCTGCTGGCTGCCGAGGCACAGCGAGGAGCTGCCGCTGCCGGCCGCGGCCGCCATTGCTGCTGCCCCGCGGGGAGCGGCAGCGGGGCCGGAGCGCGGCACAAGTGCCGGAGGTGCTGGCGGGCGAGCGGCAGCTGCCGGCTGGGGAGCTGCGGCGGGGCGGGAGGGGCTGAGGGGGCCGGGGAGCGCTGCGGGCGGCGGCAGCGGAGCGGGGAAGGCTCTGGCTGCGGGGGGCTGCCGGGGGCGTGTGTGGAGCTGGGGGGCGGGGGGGCAGGGGGCTCCGTGGGGCTGGGCGGGGGGCTGCGGGGGCAGTTCCAGCCCTGAAGCCCCAAACAGCCTCCCCGGACCCCCTGTCTCCCCCCGGGCAGCCCAGGCTGGCCCCTGCCACAAGCAGGAGGAGCAAAGGCACAGCCCTAAATGCCTCCTGGAGCTCAGAATGTTCCCTCGGGACAGCAAAGTGAGAACCCAGGAGCCTGAGCTGGCCCCCAAGGAACCAAAGCACCGCCTGGGACCCCACAATGCAGGCCTGGGACCCTCAGTTCCTGCCCTGGCACCACAAAAGTATCCCAAAGGAACCAGAAATGGTCTCCAAGCCCCAGGGGGCAGGAAAGGATCCCCCCAGAGCCCCAAGGGAGCCAGGGCTGGGGGCTCTGGAGGGATTCTGAGCAGCAGGGCCATGGCAGCAGCGGGTTGGACCCTTCCTGGCTTGAGGCAAAGAAACCTGCTGGTGGCAGCAACATTTTAGCTGCCTCCTGCTCTTCCCTCTCAACTCCACCTGGGGACTGCTTTGGGGACATCCTTCGTTCCTTTGGGGTGCAAGGAGGTAACTGAGGGTCCCAGGGAGGCACTTTGAGCTCCCAGGCTGCTGCTGTGGTTTCCCTGGGGGCATTTTGGGCTGGGCCTTGGCTCCTCCTGCTTGTTGTGGGGCCCAGCGTGGGCTCCCTGGGGGGGGAGGGGGCACAAGGAGTTGGGGGAGGCTGTTTGGGGGCTCAGGGCTTTATACCATAGTCTCTGCAGCCCTCCCTCCCAGGCTGCTGCTGTGGTTTCCCTGGGGGCATTCTGGGCTGGGTTTCGGAGGGTCCATCCCCAGGTCTCTAGAGAGGCAGCAGAAGGATCTGTGTCACCAAGCTGCAGACTGGGTTTCAGCACAAGCACCTCTTTGTCTCAGGGTTATCTATTGATTGTCTGTGGGGGTAAGTGGTGCCACAGCCACTGGAGCCTGGACCCTGCTTTAAATCAGATGGACTGTCTGCTTAACGTGGTGGCCAGACTGACAGAGGAGGTTGCCAGACTTAGTGCTGCTGGGAGTGTAGAAGGGAGAGGACGTTGAGCAGGGAGGCTCTGCAGGGCCCAGCAGAGGCTGAGCATCTGAAAAGCAGCGGGGAATGGACGCAGGATCCTCTCAAAAGATGCAAGGAAAACCTCCCTGCCTCCCCTCACCCTCCCCACTGCCCTTGGAAAACAGGCATGGGGCACTGGAGGTCGAGGGTGAGGTGATCCTGATGCCGGAGGACACAGCATCTGTGTCCAGCTCTGGGCCCCTCAGGTCAGGAAGGAGGTTGAGCTGCTGGAAGGTGTCCAGAGAAGGGCAACAAAGCTGGGGAGGGGTCTGGAGCACAGCCCTGGGAGGAGAGGCTGAGGGAGCTGGGGTTGCTTAGCCTGGAGGAGGCTCAGGGGAGACCTTACTGCTCTCTACAACTCCCTGAAGGGAGGCTGTAGCCAGGTGGGGGTTGGGCTCTTCTCCCAGGCAAGCAGCACCAGAACAAGAGGACACAGTCCCAGGCTGTGCCAGGGGAAGTTTAGGCTGGATGTTAGGAAGAAGTTCTACACAGAGAGAGTGATTGCCCATTGGAATGGGCTGTGGGGAGGTGGTGGAGTCACCATCCCTGGAGGTGTTCAGGAGGAGACTGGATGGGGTGCTTGGTGCCATGGGTTAGTTGATCAGATGGTGCTGGGTGATAGGTTGGACTCGGTGATCTTGAAGGTCTCTTCCAACCTGGTTTATTCTATTCTATTCTATTCTATTCTATTCTATTCTATTCTATTCTATTCTATTCTATTCTATTCTCCTCCCCTCCTCGGCGGCTCCGCTCCGGGCCCTAGCCCGGCACCGCTCCCGGTCCTTGTCCCGATCCCCATCGCGATCCCGGGCCTGCGCCTGGACCCTCTGCCGCTCCCGGTGCCGCTCCCGGTGCCGCTCCCGCTCCCAGCCGCTCCTCACTCTGCTCCCGCTCCTTGTCCCGGTCTCGGTGCCGGTCCCGCTCCCTCTGCAGCCCCGGGCCTGGGCCGCTCCCGGCGCTGCCTCCGCGACCTCTCGCGTCCCCCCGCCCCCCGCCTCCCCTGCCCTCCCGCGCGTCACGTGACGCGGGGGAAGGACGAGTAGGCGGGGCCAGCCGCTGCCACGTGGCGACGGCGGCTCGGAGTGGGACAAAAATAATCGCCCCGTAGCCTAGCTCCAGCTCCGCTCCCCGGCCCCCTCAGCCCCTCCCGCCGCGGCTCACCAGCCGGCAGCCGCCGCTCGCCCGCCTGCGGCGCTCCTCCCGCAGCTCTGCCGCCGCTCCCCGCGGGGCAGCAGCAATGGCGGCCGCGGCCGGCAGCGGCAGCTCCTCGCTGTGCCTCGGTAGCCGCCAGGGGGAGGAGCCGCCGCGCTCTTAGCGCTTCTGATTGGCTGCGGCCGCCCGCTCGTGGGCGGGACTTCTGTTCCGGACTGCGAGCTGCTTCCGCTCCCCGTCACACGTGGCCGCAGCAGCCGGAGGGGCCGGGCCGGGGTCTCCCTCCCAGCGCCCTCTGCTCGGCAGCAGCCTGCCGGGGCCGGCGGCTCCCTGTGCGCTGAGCACTTCCTCCTCCTCCTGCTCTGCTTGGTGCTCCTTGTCCCGGTGTCCAGGTGGGGTGAGGGAGTCTCTGGGGCTGAGTTGGGGGTCGGCGGTGGGGATCAGGGGGGCTGCGAGGGGTCGGGAGGGTCGCTTGGACTGGGGAAAGGGTTTGTGGGGCGGGGGTCGGTGGGGCTGGGGCTGGAGCCTCTGCGGGGATCTAGGGGGAATCGGTGGGGGTTGGTTTGGGGGCTTCTGGGGATATGCGGGGGGGGGGGGGTCCGTGGGGTACAGTGGGGGGTCTGTGGGGTCCGGGGGAGCTCTGCAAGCTTGGCGCTTGGGGTCTGTGCTGTTTGGGGGGGGGGTCGCTGTGATTGTGGGGACCTCTGTGCGGCTGTGGGGGTCTGTGGTGTTGGGGGTGGTCGGGGTGGGCGCTGTGGGGTAGGATGGAGGTGTGCAGGGTCGGTGAGCGTCGTCTGTGCTGTTCTGGGAGGGGTCTGTGCGGTTGCGGGGCCGCGGGTGGGGTTGGGGTGGGGGGTCGGTGGGGTTCCTTGTGCTGCTGAATCCCCCTGCCAGGGGCAGCTGCAGACCCCCTCTGGTTGCTGCTGTGTTGCAGCAGGAGCCACTGGTGCCCTGCAGGGACTGGCCGTGCTCCCCCCACCCCACCCCCCCCCGCTCACTGCTGCCCTCTGGGGGCTGCTGTGGCCAGCAGGGGTCGTGGGCAGCGTGGGGGCTGGGGTGCAGCAGAGGCTCCTCTGGGGGAGCCCTGGGGGCTTGGAGTCTTTGTGCTGGCATCTGCTGTGCTAATGACCAGTGTCTGGGTTGAGGGCCAGGCCCAGGGGGGAGCCCTGCCTGTGCCCAGGTTATGCTTTGGCTGTGCCCAGGCTATGCCCAGGTTATGCTTTGGCTGTACCCAGTCTGTGCCCAGGCTGTGCCCTGGTTGCTGATGGCACTGATGAGGCAGATGATGCTCTTCAGACCACTCCTTACACCTCACCCCACAGCCCAGGGCAGGAGTCACCTGAGGTCTCACTCCCTCTGTCTCCCCCTTCATCAGTTCCTGTGTGAGTGGGCTGCAGGGTCCCTCCCCACCCCTCCTCTGTAAGCCTCTCCCTTGGCTGGAGCCCTCCAGCTCATCCCAGCCTTTAGCCTCAGGGCTCTTCCATTCTTGTTCTCCAGCTTCCAGCCCAGGTCCCTTAGAGCCTTCCTCAGCCACCACATTTTTTACCCCCTTCCAGGGCCATAGGACAGCAAAGACTCCAGGGACAGGGATGGGCTGGGAGTGAGGGAAGGGCCTGGGGGTGCTTAGGCAGGAATTAGGCCTTGTCCCCCCCAAAAGGGGAAGGGATCCAGTGCCCAGCTGGAAGTTGTGTGTGCAGGAAGTGCCAGGGGACCAAAGGAGTGAATTGTGCTGCAGCTCTGCAGGTGGCAGCTGGGGGATGCACAGCAGCCCCTGGGCACTGTGCCCTCCCATCAGACCTCATCTTCACCTTGGGGATGTGGGGTGGCAGCTCCAGGAGAGCTCCAGAGAGAAAGGGGCAGGGAGAGAAGGCAACAAAACCCCTTTCAGCTGAGGCTCTTTATGTTGCATGTGTGTGTGTGGTGCTGGAGCTGCCAGGGTTTGTCCAGGATCCCAGTGAGGGCTGAAGAGGTTCAGCAAGAAGCTGGGCAAGTCCCTTCCCCCTTCCCTGCATCTCCAGAGAGCAGGAACCTGCCTTTCTCTGTGTCCTCAGGGCTCCTCTGGTCTTGGGGAGTGGGCACCACAGAGAGGGCCCTGCTGGCAGGGGGGGGCCTGCAGGGCAGAGCTGAGCACAGAGCTGGTGGGGTTGGGGGCTGTGGGCAGCAGCAGGGAGGAGATCTGGAGCCAGAGCAACAGCTCCTGGCAAATGCAGCTGCAGGCAGGGGGAAGAAGCTGCAGCCAGGGCCTGGGAGAGGCTGCCTGGAGGCAGCTCTCTTGTGCTGCCCTGCAGCTGTGTGCTGGGCAGGGGGCTGAGCCTGCACTTGTTGAGGCCTCCCATCTCCAGCAGCCCTTCCTCCCTGCCTGCTGTGCCTGTGCTGCTGGCCTTGGGGGCTGCCCCCAGCAAGGTTCAGCTCTGCTGTGTGGCCCTGGGCAGTGCTGAGCCATCCCTTGGAGTTCAGTTCTCTCCTCTGAGCCCTTTGCTTCTCTCTGGCAGGGGCTGGGTCCTTCTCTCTCCATCAGCCCTGCCCCTCTAGGCTGGGGAAGAGCAGAGTCTGCAGGGGGTCTGCAGAGCTGCCCCTTGGAACAGCCCAGCAGGTAAAGAACCCAGACTGGGGGGCAACAGCAGGACCCCAGCCCATTGCTGAGGAGGTCCTGGGGCACCTCCCAACCTCCTCCAGGCCTCCCCTGCCCATCACATTTCACCAGTCCTGAGGGACATCAGCTGTGGGAGGAGGCTGTGGGACCCCCAGGTGGGTGGGGGTGAGTTGTGTGGAAGGAATTGGAGGCTCATCCAGACTCCTCTTAAACACCTCCAGGGATGGGGACTCCACCACCTCCCTGGCAGCACATCCCAATGGGCTATCACTCTCTCTCTGTAGAACTTCCTCCTAACCTCCAGCCTAAACCTCCCCTGGCACAGCCTGAGACTGTGTCCTCTTGTTCTGGTGCTGGTTGCCTGGGAGAAGAGCCCAACCCCCACCTGGCTACAACCTCCCTTCAGGTAGTTGTAGACAGCAATAAGGTCTCCCCTGAGCCTCCTCTTTTGCAGGCTAAGCAACCCCAGCTCCCTCAGCCTCTCCTCCCAGGGCTGTGCTCCAGACCCCTCCCCAGCTTTGTTGCCCTTCTCTGGACACCTTCAAGTCCTCTCAATGTCCTTCTGAAACTGAGGAGCCCAGAACTGGACACAGGACTCCAGGTGTGGCCTGAGCAGTGCTGAGCCCTCCCTGCTCCTGCTGGCCACACTCTCCCTGATGCAGGCCAGGATGCAGGCCAGGGCACACTGCTGGCTCATGTTGAGCTGGCTGTCAATCAGTACCCCTAGGTCCCTTCCTGCCTGGCTGCTCTCTGGTTGCCCAGAGCCCTGTTGAGCCTCACCTTGAATACCTCCAGGGATGTGGCCACAAGCACCTCTCCCTGGGCAACCTGTGGCAGTGTTCCAGCAGCCTCACAGTGCAGAACTTGCTCCTCACATCCAATCTGAATCTGCTCTGCTCTCACTCCAGACCATTGTCCCTCATCCTGTCACTGCAGGCCTCTGCAAACAGTCCCTCCCCAGCTCTCCTGCAGCCCCTTCAGGTACTGGAAGGCTGCTTTAAGGTGTCTCCCCCCTGCCCAGAGCCTCCTCTTCTCCAGCCTGAACACCCCCAGCCCCCTCAGCCTGCCCTTGCAGCAGAGGTGCTCCGACCCCCTGATCATTTGTGCTGCTCCATCAGCTCCATGTCCTTCATCCCATCCAAACCCACCAGGCTCACCTCACCCCACCACCTCCTGGCCCAATTTTTGTGGCTGGGGTGGCCTTGCTCCCACCCCCTGCACCTGCTCTGTGTGGCTGTGCCTGTCATGGGGTGGGGAGAGAGCAGCAGCCTGCCCAAGGTGTGTGCCATGCACCCCAAGTGCTGCAGGAGAAGCTGCACAGAGCTCAACCTTCCCCTGGGTACTTCCCACACACACTCCCAGAGGGCAGAAGAGAGCAAACACAGCAAACCCCACAGCAGTGAGTGGCAGTGGGGAGGGGGAGAAGGGCAATGCTGATGTGAAGCCCTTGCAGGCAGGTACTGAATCAATAAGGAGTGCCCTGACCTGGTGCCAGTTTGGGTGTGCTGAGTTCGCAGCCTGCCCTGCGTGCCCAGGAACCAGGGCAGCCCTTCCAGGGTTTTCCAACCACCTTCCAGGAAGGACTGAACTGCAGGCTGGGTTTTTCCTTAGCTAATAAATGAAGTTTCATCTCCCTATCATCAAAACTTCATCTACTGCAGCCCTATGCACTGCACTGCTGAGCAGGATGAGACCAGCTCCTCACCTCCACCAGAGGCCACAGCACCATCTGCCCCAAGCCTCTTTCCCAACCACCTCTTCCTCCAACAGCCAGCAGCATCCCAGCACTTCCTCCTTGTCCTCTTCCTTGTCCTCCTCTGCCTCATCTTTTCCTGATCTCCCTGGAGGCTGCACTTAGACTCCTAGAATCCTGGAGTGGTTTGGGTTGGCAGGGAGCTGCAAAGGTGATGCAGTCCAAGCCCCTCTGCAGTCAGCAGGGACATCCTGCACTAGCTCAGGCTGCCCAGAGCCCTGTCCAGCCTCACCCTGAACATCTCCAGGGCTGGGCCCTCACCTCCCTACCTGGGCAACTGGTGGAGTGTTCCAGCAGCCTCCTGGTGCAGAACTTGTTCCTCACATCCAATCTCAATCTGCTCTGCTCTAGTTTGAGGCCATTGCCTCTGGTGCTGTCCCTGCAGGCTTTGCAAACAGTCCCTCTGCAGCCTTCTTGTAGCCCCCTTCAGGTACCAGAAGGTCACTCTTAGGTCTCCCCAGAGTCTTCTCTTCTGCTCTCCTGGCTGAACACCCCCAGCTCCCTCAGCCTGTCCTGGTAGCAGAGCTGCTGCAAGCCCCTGATCATTTCTGTGTCCCTCCTCTGGGCCCTCTCCATCAGGTCCCTGTCCTTCCTGTGTTGAGGGCTCCAGAGCTGGCTGCAGTGCTGCAGGTGAAGCCTCAGCAGAGCAGAGCCAAGTGCCAGGATGGCCTCTGTCCATCTCTGGCCATGCTGCTTTTGGTGCAGCCCAGGCTGCCCTTGGCCTTCTGGGCTGCAGGCTCCCCCTGTCTTTCTGTTCCTGTGCAGCAGCTTGTCCAGCAGCACCCCCCAGTCCTTTTGTGCAGGGCTGCTTCCTCTCCCCTCCTCCCCCAGCCTGTGCTGATTGTGAGGATTGTGCCAGGCCAGGGGCAGGACCCTGCCCTTGCTCTTGTTGGACCTCAGGAGGTTGCCCTGGGCCCCCTCTGCAGCTTGTCCGCTTGAGCTCCTCCAACTTGTTCTGCAGGGGATTGCCTTAGGTTTAAGGGGGCAGAGAGGCTCTCTTTGAGCCCTGTCAAAGGAGGTGATGCCAAGCTGTGCCCAGAGGGGTGGATGGAATTGGGCAGTTTCCATGGCTGTGCTGTTCAGAGCTGCATCCTACAGTGCCAAGCATCAAACCCACAACAATCCATAGTGCGCCTCGGCCACGGGACCCAAGCAACCTGCCTAGGCCAAAGCTGCCTCCAGAGCTCCACCAAACCAGGCCAGAGCCCCAGGCCCCAAATGCCTTCCCCCTCCCCCATGCCTCTCTGCCCCCCCTGCCCCCATACCCAAGAGATGCAGTTACAGATGCTGGTGGGCAGCTCCCAGGTGAGCCAGGCTGCTCCAGGCCATAGTTGGCAGCATTGCCAAGGCCTCAAAGCTCCTCTGCAGAGAGAGAGCCCAGAAGATGTTCCTGGGAGTAGAGAGGAAGGGCAAAGGGGGCTGCAGAGCCTGTGCTGTTCCTTTGTAGAGTGGGTGCAGGCCTTGTGGGAATGAACTAAGAGAGATGACACATTGTGGTGTCCCTCTGGACTCTGCTGTCCCTTCTGGAGGTCTTTACTCTCTGGTGTAAGACATCCCAGTGCCTTCCACCCACCACAGGGATTCTCCATGCTCTCATCCAGGGGCTTCTGTTGGGCCCTGCTGGCTGTGTAGATCAACCCTGGGGACTTGGTGGGGCCCTGGGGACTCTAAGCAGGAAGTGAGTGGAGATGGAGCAATGGATGGAGAGATGGAGGGTGAAGGCTGCAGGGGGTGGGAAGGCTTAGTTCAGCAGCTGTGAGGCACTGCCTGGCTCCTACCTACAATGGTGCTGGCAGCAGCTGACCCCAGAAGCTGACAGCCCCAAACCCTGCCTGGCTCAGGACAGTCCCCTGACCCCTCCTGACCTCCAGCACAGCCCAAGCAGGCACTCAGGGCTCCTAGCCACCCACCCCAGCCCTACCCCATGGCAGGAGTCACCTGAGGTCTCACTCCCTCTCTGTCCCCCTTCCTCTCCTCAGTTGCTGCATGAGGTGGCTGCAGGGTCCCTCCCCAGCCCTCATCTGTAACCCCCCCTTGGCTTGGTGCTGTTCTTTCAGCCCTCCAGCTGATCCCAGCCTTTAGTCTCAGGCCCTTTCCATTCTTGTGCTGCTGCTTCCAGCCCAGTTCCTTAGATGCTTCCTCAGCCACAGCATTTCCCACTTCACCCTTCCAGCTGCAGGGGCAGTGGAGGTGGATGACACAGGGCCATGGGACAGCCAAGGCAGCAGGGACATGGATGGGCTGGGAATGAGGGAAGGGCCTGGGAATGGCCAGGCAGGAATTAGGCCTTGTCCCCCCAAAAAGGGGAGGGGATCCAGGGCCCAGGTGGCAAATGTGTGTGCAGGGAATGGCAGAGTCTGGCAGCATTTGAGGAGGTGAAAGGAGTGAATTGTGCTGCAGCTCTGCATGTGTCAGCTGGGAGATGAACTGCAGCCCATGGGCACTGTGCCCTCCCATCCAACCTCATTTTCTCTTGGGGATGTGGAGTGGCAGCTCCAGGAGAGCTGCAAAGAGAAAGCTGAGAGAAATGGTTAAGGAGAGAAGGAAGCCAAACCCTTTCCACTGAGTCTCTTTGGGCTGCAGGTGTGTGAAGGGTGCTGGAGGGGTCAGGTTTGGGCAGGAGCCAGAGACTCCTCCAGCATCCCAGTGAGGGCTGAAGAGGTTTAGCAAGAACTGAGCAAGTCCCTTCCCCCTTTGCTGCATCTGCAGGGATCATGAAGCTCCCTTTGTCTGTGTCCTGAGGGCTGCTCTGATCTTCTCTTGGGGAGTGGGCAGCAGAGAGGTGTGTGCAGGGCAGAGCTGAGCACAGAGTGGGTGTGGTGTGGGCAGGGCCAGGGAGGAGAGGTGGGGCCAGGGCACGATCTGCTGTGAAATGCAGCTGCAGGCAGCAGAACCCTGGGCAGGCAGTGGGAGGAAGCTTTAGGCAAGGCCTGGAGAGGCTGTGTGGAGGCAGCTGTGTTGTGGTGGTGGCCTGCAGCTGTGTGCTGGGGTCTGTGTGCTGGGCAAGGAGCTGAGTCTGCACTTGTTGAGGCCTGCCATCTTGAGCAGCCCTGGCTGTGTGCTGTGCCTGTGCTGCTGGGCTTGGGAGCTGCCCCCAGCAAGGCTGAGCTGTGCTGCCTGGTCCTGGGCTGCGCTGAGCCATTCTTTGCAGGTCAGTGCTCTCCTCTGAGCCCTTTGTTTCTCTTGTAGGAGCTGTGTTCCTCTCTCCCCTTTATCCCTGCTCCTGTGTGCTGGGGAAGAGCAGAGTCTGCAGATCTTCCCCTTGGAGTAGCCCAGCAGGTAAGGAACCCAGAGTGTGGCAACAGCAGGACCCCACCCTTCAGGGCTCCTCCCAACCACCTCCAGCCCATCCTGCCCACTGCATTTCACCTCTCCAGGGGCTCTGAAGGACATCAGCTGTGGTGTGAATCTGGGAACTCCCCAGGCCGGTGGGGGTCAGTTGTGTGCAGGAGGTGTTGGTTGGGGTTGGGGTGTAGAAAGTGGCGGGAGAAGGTTGGAGGTTGTTTGCTCTTTCTTGGTCAGTGCTGCTGCCTCCATTGTCTGAGCCAGGAGAGATCAAATGGCAGGGCCTGAGCCAGGAACCACCCTGCTAATGCTGCTAGGCCTGGGGAGAGTGGGACAAAATGAGTTGTAAGTCCCAGGTTACCTCAGGGCACTGATCACAGGAACCTGGGGTATTAGAGGTTGGAGCCCACACCGTGCCAAGAAGTGAAGGTTTGAGGTCCCCTCTGCATTCTTTCCTCTAGCTGGGTGTTTGGAGGTGTTGGGAGTCAGGGACTGTCATGACTCATGCAGGATCTGAGTGTTTCTGGTCCTGGGCTCAGGTGCTTCCATCTTCCCTGTTGCAGAGCTGTGACCCCTTCCTGCCACAGTATGGCCTCACAGAAGGTCCCAGACATGAGCTGGGAGGAGAAGCAGCACCCAGAGATCAAGTTGGAGCAGCCAATGTGCAGTCCCAAGGGAGAGGAGGAGGAGGAGGAGCAAAAAGATTACAAGATGGAGAATGATGATACTGAAGAGCATGATGACTGTGAGGAGGATGAGTATGAAGAGGAGGATAATGATGAGGATGAAGGTGAGGAGAAAGAATGTATGGAGGAGGATGAAGCCAGAGCAGGTCCCTCTGTGCCACTCAGACAGCTGAATCAGTGCCCTGAGTGTGGGCAGAGCTTCCCAACTGGCTCAGAGCAGGTGAAGCACCACTGCCTCCAAATTGGCATCCAGCCCTTTGTCTGTGGTGACTGTGGGAAGAGGTTCAGCAAGAGCTGTGACCTCACCATCCACCGCCACACCCACACTTGTAAGAGTCTGTACAGCTGTGCTGACTGTGGCAAGAGCTTCAAACACGACTCCTACCTCAAGATCCACCGCCGCCTCCACACCGGAGAGAAGCTGTTCCCCTGTGCTGAGTGTGGCAAGAGCTTCACCACCAGCACTGCATTCATCCAACATCAACTCATCCACAGCGGTGACCAACCATACAGCTGTGCCGACTGCGGCAGGAGCTTCAACAGCAGGTCTGCCCTCACCATCCACCGCCGAACTCACACGGGTGAGAGGCCTTACAGCTGTGCTGACTGTGGCAGGAGCTTCTCTCATAGATGTGCCGTCAAGCAGCACCGCACTGTGCACAGCACTGAGAAGTCCTTCAACTGCAGGGACTGTGGCAAGAGCTTCAAAAGTAGGTCCTACCTCACCATCCACCGCCGCATCCATACTGGAGAGAGGCTGTTCCCCTGTGCTGAGTGCGGCAAGAGCTTCACCACCAGCACCGCATTCATCCAGCATCAGCTCATCCACAGCAGTGACAAACCGTACAGCTGTGCCGACTGCGGCCAGAGCTTCACCACAAGAACTTCGTTCATCCGGCATCAACTCATCCACAGCGGTGACAAACCATACAGCTGTGCTGACTGTGGCAAGAGCTTTGCCCGTAGATACCAGCTGACCCAGCACCGCCATGTGCACAGCAGTAAGAATCCTTCCACCTGTGCCGAATGCAGACAGAGCTTCATCAGCCAGTCTGGCCTCAGCCAGCACTGCTGCCCTCACACCGGTGAGAGGCCATATAGCTGTGCTGACTGTGGCAAGACCTTCACTGACAGCAGCGGGCTCACCAGGCACCGCAGTGTGCACAGCACTGAGAAGGCCTTCACCTGCAGGGACTGTGGCAAGAGCTTCAAACACAGTTACAATCTCACTCTTCACTGCCGCATCCACACTGGAGAGAAGTTGTTCCCCTGTTCTGAGTGCGGCAAGAACTTCACCACGAGTACCAGACTCATCCACCACCAACTCACCCACAGCGGTGAGAAACCTTTCACCTGTGCCGACTGTGGCAAGACCTTCACCCGCAGGAGCAATCTCATTTACCACCGCCACAGCCACACTGGTGAGAAGCCTTTCACCTGCCCTGACTGTAGGAAGAGCTTCAGGAGCAGCTCAGAGCTCACCAAGCATCGCCTCACGCACACTGGTGATGAGCCCACAGTGCAGGGGAGGCAGAAGTAGACCCACTCAGGGTCTACTGGGCTAATCATCGAATCTTCGAATCAACAAGGTTGGAAGAGATCTCAGAGATCATCAAGTCCAACCTGTCACCCAACACCTCATGACTAACTAAACCATGGCTTCAAGTGCCACATCCAATCCCCTCTTGAATGCCTCCAGGGACAGTGACTCCACCACCTCCCTGCACAGATCATTCCTATGGCAAATCTCTCTTTCTGTGAAGAACTTTCTCCCCACCTCAAGTCTAAACTTCCCCTGGCACAGCTTGAGACTCTGTCCTCTTGTTTGGGTGCTGCTTGCCTGGGAGAAGAGACCAATCCCCACCTGTCTGCAACTGCCCTTCAGATAGTTGTCTCCCCTGAGCCTCCTCTTCTCCAGGCTGAACAATCCCAGCTCCCTCAGCCTCTCCTCACAGGGCAGTGCTCCAGACCCCTCACCAGCCTTGTTGCCCTTCTCTGGAAAGGTTCAAGGGTTTCAATATTCTTCTTAAATTGAGGGGCCCAGAACTGGACACAGGACTCGAGGTGTGGCCTAACCAGTGCTGAGCACAGGGGCAGAATGACCTCCCTGCTCCTGCTGGCCACACTGTTCCTGATCCAGGCTAGGATGCCATTGGCCTTCTTGGCCACCTGGGCACACTGCTGGCTCATGTTCAGCTGCTGTCAACCAGCACCCCCAGGTCCCTCTCTGCCTGGCTGCTCTCCAGCCACTCTGTCCCCAGCCTGTAGCACTGCATGGGGTTGCTGTGACCAAAGTGCAGCACCTGGCAGTTGGACTTGTGAAATGCCATCATTTTGGACTCCACCCATCTGTGCAGCCTGTCAAGGTCCCTCTGCAGAGCCCTTCTACCCTCTAACAGACCAACACCTGCCCCTAGCTTGGTGTCATCTGCAAATTTACTGATGGACTCAATGCCCTCATCCAGATCATCAGTGAAGATATTAAAGAGGACGGGGCCCAGCACTGATCCCTGGGGGATGCCACTGGTGACTGGCCACCAGCTGGATGTGGCACCATTCACCACCACTCTCTGGGCTCAGCCCTCCAGCCAGTTCCTAACCCAGCTCAGAGTGCTGCTGTCCAAGCCAGGGGCTGACAGCTTGGCCAGGAGTTTGCTGTGGGGGAGGGTGTCAAAGCCCTTGCTGAAGTCCAGATAGACTACATCCACAGCCTGCCCCACAGCCACCAGGCTATCACCTGATCATAGGACGAGATCAGGTTAGTGAGGCAGGACCTGCCCTTCCTAAATCCATGTTTAGAACAAGGATATTACAGAATGGTTTTGGTCTTCATATTCATGATAGTGCTTCTTGGGAAATGATTTTAGCTTCTAGATGTGGCTGGGGTTTGTTGGTTAAGAGGTTGATAAGAAAGAGAATTTAAACAGCTATTATGGAGCAACAGACACCATTGTGGGGTGAGGGCTGCGAGGGACTTCTGCTAGCTACTTCTTTTGTTAAGGTCTTCTGTTAAGGCCACTCTGAGACTCTCTCATGCTGTGGATTCCTGCCAGGGCTGTAATAAAGGACTTCTGAGAGCACTGCTGAGATTCTCTCCTCTCTGCATTTCTGAATCGCGTTATCCAAGGTCGGGGTTCATCCATTCCTCACCCAAGGGCAGCCTGTTCTCGGGGGCTGCTGTGACTCCATCAGCACCCCAAAACAGGGCTGTGACAGCAGCAGGCCTTGCTCCCACTGATTCGCCTGCCCAGGGCGGCAGGGTGGCATATTAAGGGCAACATGAGAGAACATAATGTGCTTGTGCTACTCTTTGCAGAGGGGACATAGCTACACTCTGAAATTGAAGCCACTAAACTGGTTTTTTTTAGGTGGAACCATTGGAGATCATTGTTTAACTCTGCTATTCTGATGAATTAACACACAAGCCCATGGAACATGTTTCCTAATCACACCAAAATCAATCAATCACTAGACTCACTCAGACCCCTGAGATACCACAGATGACTTGATGATCCCATGAGATACCTCAGAAATTATCAGATCCTGGGGAGAACACACAAAGCTTATATACTCTTGCCAGCACTTGACAGCAAGCCTGTTTCTAGAAGGACTTTTCAACTTCAGCCACACAAAACTCATCTAAATTGTCATTGGTCAAACAGTTCAAACATGTGCACCGCCCAAGTCAACAACAGATGTCCTTTACCTTGTCTGCTCTCTACCCTACCACCTCCCAAGGTTCCATTTTAAAGAGGGGGTCTGGTTCATTACCAGAAAGCTGTGTTTCAGGCTCAAAAGTGATTAATTCATCTCCTTCAATCCCACATCTCCCCCTTCTTTATACATAAAAAAAGCCTCTTTCAAAGCACAATTAACCATTGCCTGCACACATCACAACAGACAGGGAATCACAGAATCACAGGGGCTGGAAGGGACCTCGAATGGTCATCCAGTCCAGCTCCCCTGCCAGAGCAGGATCACCTATACCACATTACACAGGAACTCATCCAGGTGAGTTTTGAATGTCTCTAGAGAGGGAGACTCCACAACCTCCCTGGGCATCCTGTTCCAGGGCTCTGTCACCCTCACAGGAAAAAAAGTTTTCCTCATATTTAAGTCAAATTTCCAATGCCTCAACTTCCACCATTGCCTCTTGTCCTGTCATTGGGCACCACCGACAAGAGCCTGGCTCCATCCTCTTGGGACTCACCCTGCACATCTTTATAAACATTGAGGAGGTCACCTCTCAGTCTCCTCTAAGCTAAAGAGTCCTCAGCTCTTTCAGTCTCTTCCCATATGGAAGATGTTCCACTCCCTTCATCACCCTCATGGCTCTGTGCTGGACTCTTTCAAGAAGCTCACTGTCTTCCTTGAACTGATGGGCCCAGAACTGTACACAATATTCCAGATGCAGCCTCACCAGTGCAGAGTAGAGGGGGAGGAGAACCTCTCTCAACCTACTTGTCACATCCCTTCTAATCCACCCCAGAATGGCTTTGGCCTTCCTGGCCACAAGAGCACATTGCTGGCTCATGGTCATCCTTCCATCCACCAGGACCCCCAGGTCCTTTTCACCCACACTGCTATTCAGCATGTCCTTCCCCAACCTATACTGGTCCATGGAGTTGTTCCTTCCCAGGTGCAAGACTCTACACTTGCCCTTGTTGAGCTTCATCAAATTTCTTTCTGCTCAACTCTCAGCCTGTCCAAGTCTTCCTGAATGGCAGCACAACCTTCTGGTGTGTCAGCCACTCCACACAGCTTGGTGTCATCAGCAAACTTGCTGACAGTGCCCTCTGTGCCCTCATCCATGTCACTGATGAATATATTGAACAGTACTGGGCCTGTACTAGCCCCTGAGGGACTCCACTAGACACAGGCCTCCAACTAGACTCCATCCCATTGACCACAACTCTTTGGCTTCTTTCCTTCAACCAGTTCACATCCACCTCACTACCTGATCATGCAGACCACACTGCCTCGGTTTCATTGCACGGAACAAAGATTAAAAAGCAGCCTTCCTCCTTCCCACTTTTCCTACATTTCTGGTCTTCACTCCCATGCTGACTCCACCAGGGGTTGGGAAGGGGTTCTGGATGCATTGCCACAGATGCAGGTGGGCACCATACAGGCAGGCACGACACAGAAGGAGAGGACACAGGATCACAAAAAAGGATTTGGCATAATAAGAGGATGGGCACCACAAGGAATAACGTGATGCAGAGGAGGAAGAAGAGGACAACATGAAGAAGAAGGGAAGGACACAATGAAGGACAGCACAGAGGAAATAAGGGACAATGTAGAAGACAAAGAAGATGAAGCAAAAGAGGAAGAGGACAACACAGAATAATAAGATGTACATGGCATGGAAAAACATGACACAAAAGGTGAAGTCATCTTCATCACAGAATCATTAAAATCATTGAAGTTGGAAAAGAACTTTAAGAACATTGAATCCAACTGTAACCCAGCTACCATGACCACTGACCTGTGTCCTGAAGCATGCACATCTACACCCTTCTCGAACACCTCCAGGGAGGGTGACAGCCCCATCTTCCTGGGTGACCTTTTCCCAGGCCTGACCCAGTCTCTCACCCTTCTTTTCCCCAAGCACACCCTTGAGTGCTGTCATCTGCTGCTTCATCCCCATCTTTTCCCTCTGTGTCACTCAGATCTTCACCATTTTTTCCCCATTTCCACCCATGCCCATGATGTGCCTTCCCAAGCCCACCATGTTCTCCATTAAAGAAGAAAAAGGGAAAGCAGAAGGTGGTCACAATGCAACGGAGAAAGACACAGAAGAAAAAGGAATAACTCTGAGGAGGAAGAGGAGAACAAGGCAAAAGAAGAAGGGGATGGCACAGGCGGGATGCAGATGGGCACAAGGCAGAATATCAGAAGGGGACAAGGTATAATAAGAGGAAGGGCACAAGGAGAAGGAACATGACACAGAAGAGGAAGAGGATGATGCAAAAAAGGAAGAAGGGGACAACCCAATGAAGGATGGCACGGAGCACATATGGAACAATGTAGAAAAGGAAGAAGAAGATGACACAAAAGGAGAAGGGGATGATACAGCACAAGAAGGATTCAGTGTGGAAGAACATCACAGAATCACAGAATCACCAAAGTTGGAAGAGACCTCAAAGATCATCAAGTCCAACCTGTCACCACAGACCTCATTACTAAACCATGGCACCAAGGGCCACGTCCATTCCTCTCTTGAACACCTAAACACCTAAAACACCAGACCAACACCTAAACACCTAACACCTAAAACACCAACATGACACAGAAGAGGAAGATAAGGACAAGGGAGAATTCATAGAATCATTTTGGCTCGATAGCCGCTCGGCACCGCTGCTTCAGGACAGCTCCTCTTGGTTTGTGAGCTTTCTGCTCGGCTTTTCGCCTTGTTTTCGGGGTTTTGAGGGTCGGGGGGAGTCCTGATGGGCAGGGGTGCCGGCAGGACCGTGGTCTCACGAGTGTGCATGGCAACGGGAGCCTGACATCAGCAGCGGGCGGTTTCAATCCCGGCCGGGCTGTGCGCGTGGCGCCAGTTTGGCTCCAGAGCCTTGCGGCTGCTTGCAAAACAAAAAAGTCCAGGCTGCCAGCTGCAGAGAGTGCTTCAGCCTGACAGATGGAATAGAGGGAGAGGGAGAGGACCCCTGTGTCAGGTGTGAGCAGGTGAACTTTCTCCTCAGCGTGGTGGCAGAGCTGAAGGACAAAGTGGCTGAGCTGAAGGAGGAGGTATCTAGGCTAAGGACAATAAGGGAAAGTGAAAGGGAGTTAGATTTGTGGGAGAAGGCTCTGCAGATCTCCCCTGCTGAGGGAAGGGTCCCTGGAAACAGAGAGGGATGGATACAGGTCCCTGCCAAGGGTGGCAAGAGAAATCCACCCCGGCCCTCTCCTCCTCCGCTGCCCTTGAATAATAAGTATGAGACCCTGCAGGCCAAGGGCAGTGGGGATGAGAGGGCTGAGGAGCAGCCATCCAGAGGGGAGCCTAAGGCCAAGCGGTCCCCACCAGCTGTAACGGCCAGCTCCGGAGAGGAGCCTAAGGCCAAGCCTAAGGCCAAGCGGTCCCCACCAGCTATAATGACCGGCTCTACAAAGAAAAGGAGAAGGGTTATAGTTGTTGGGGACTCTCTCCTAGGGGGTACTGAGGGACCCATATGTCATCCCGACCCATCCCACAGGGAGGTCTGCTCCCTACCTGGGGCGCGGGTAAGTGACATTGCAAGGAGACTCCCAGAGCTGATCCATCCCTCTGACTATTACCCTCTGCTGGTAATACAGGCTGGGAGTGATGAAATCGACAAGAAGGGCACCAGGGCAATTAAGAAGGAGTTCAGGGCCCTTGGACAATTGATTGATGGGGCAGGAGCTCAAGTGGTGTTCTGCTCAGTTCCCTCAGTGGCAGGGGAGAGAGGAACAGAACCCATGCCATCAACAATTGGCTCAGGGGACGGTGCCAGCAGTGGAACTTTGGTTTCTTCAGTCATGGGACAACTTTTACTGCACCCGACCTGCTGGGTCCTGATGGGGTGCAGTTATCTAGAAGGGGTAAGAGAGTCCTAGCACTGGAGTTGGCAGGGCTCATTAGGAGGGCTTTAAACTAGGTCTGAAGGGGGTGGGTGAGGATATTGGTCCCTCTGCAGAGGAAAGAGTAGGGCACAAGGTAGGGTCAGTTGAGAGGTGGGGAGCCCAGCTGCAGTGCATGTACACCAATGCACGCAGCATGGGCAATAAGCAAGAGGAGCTGGAGGTCCTGGTCCACCAGGGTGACTATGATGTAGTTGCCATCTCAGAAACATGGTGGGACAACAGGCACGATTGGAGTGCTGCACTGGGGGGTTACAGGTTTAGCCAGATATGGTGACGACGGAGGTTCTTGGAATCAATATGGCTGACCAATATGATCGGGTATTGATCCTTTATTGTTCCAGTATTGCAGGCCTATGGCTCAGGCCTATGGTGAAAGCATGGCACAGTAAAGCATGGAAGGAAAGGAGATAGGACAGGGAGGAAAAGGAGGAGAAGAAGTGCGTAGCAAGGAAACTGCTACAATTTATATAACCTTGGTATGCCTTGTTGGCATGGACTCATTGGTCCCCTATGAGTGACCACACATCACACTATTGTAGATCATTGGTCCAACTATGGATGACACATGAGGTTTGTCGATGCAGGTGCATGTCCTGTTGTCCTGAGATAACTTACTATGTTTCTAGCTAACAGCATCTTGTTTTAGTTACAGTCCTGCAAGCACAGCACTGTTTTGGCATACTGGTAGCTGGCTCTGCACTTCTGCTGAGCATGGCCTACCACCATGTCAGGCTCTAGGCCTGCACTGCCAGATTGCTCACACCGCTCGTAACTGATGTTCCCACATACAGGCTCTTTAGGAGAGACAGGCGAGGGAGAAGAGGTGGAGGGGTGGCTCTGTATATTAGGGAGTGACTCTCTGCCACAGAACTTGAGGTGGAAAATGAGGGGATTGAGAGCCTGTGGGCTAAAATCAGAGGGCAGCCTAACAAATCTGACATCCTGGTTGGAGTCTGTTATAGACCACCCAACCAGGATGAGGAGGCTGATGAATTATTCTACATTATTCTGGAGGCTGTCTCAAGATCATCAGATCTTGTCCTCGTGGGGGACTTCAACCTGCCAGATATCTGCTGGGATCTTAATTCAGCAGAGAGGAGGCAGGCCAGAAGATTCCTGGAGCGAATGGAGGACTGCTTCCTGATGCAGCTGTTCAGAGAGCCTACCAGGGGACATGCTCTGCTTGACTTGCTGCTCTCCAATAGGGAAGGGCTGGTGGGAGATGTGACCGTGGGAGCCTGCCTAGGGTGCAGTGACCATGAGATAGTGAAGTTTTCAATATGCAGGGGGATAGGGAGGAGCACCAACAGAACCTTCACCTTGGACTGCAGGAGGGCAAACTTCAGCCTCTTTAAGAAACTTATTTGTAAAGTTCCCTGGGTACCAACCCTCATGAACCGAGGGGTCCAGGAGGGTTGGACCTACTTCAAACAGGAGCTCTTGAAGGCACAGGAACTGCCGGTCCCCATGTGCCGAAAGATGAGCCGGCGGGGAAGGCTCTGGGCCTGGATGGACAAGCAGCTCCTGGAGGATTTAAGGGGAAAAAAGAGGCTGTGTCACCTTTGGAAGGAGGGGAAGGCTTCTCGAGGTATGTTCAAGGAAATGGTTAGATTATGTAGGAATAAACTTAGAGAGGCAAAGGCCCAGTTGGAACTGAAGCTGAACACCTCTGTCAAAGACAACAAAAAGCATTGTTACAAATATATCAACACTAAAAAGAAGGGCAAGAAGAACCTCCACTCCTTACTGGACCTGGAGGGGAACACGGTGTCTGGAGACGAGGCAAAGGCTGAGGTCCTGAACACCTTCTTTGCCTCAATGTTTAACAGCAAGGCAGGAGTTCAGGATGAGTGGCCTCCTGAGCTGGGCAATAGGGTCAGGGAGCAGTGTGATGCCCTGGAAATCCATGAGGAATTAGTTGGGGACCTGCTGAGCCACTTGCACACTCACAAGTCCATGGGACCGGATGGGATCCATCCTAGGGTGCTGAGGGAGCTGGCAGATGAGCTGCCAAGCCTCTCTCCATCATTTTCCTCCAGTCCTGGCTCACTGGAGAGGTCCCAGATGACTGGAAACTGGCCAGTGTGGTCCCCATCCACAAGAAGGGCCGGATGGAGGAACCTGGAAACTCCAGGCCAGTCAGCCTGACCTCAGTGCCAGGGAAAGTGATGGAGCAGATTATCCTGGTGGCAATAACTGCACACCTGAAGGATGGCAGAGGGCTCAGGTCCAGCCAACATGGATTTAGGAAGGGCAGGTCCTGCCTCTCCAACCTGATCTCCTTCTATGATCAGGTGACCCGTCTGGTGGATGTGGGGCAGGCTGTGGATGTAGTCTGCCTGGACTTCAGCAAGGCCTTTGACACTGTCCCCCACAGTAAACTGCTGGCTAAGCTGTCAGCTCGTGGCTTGGACCACAACACTCTGTGCTGGGTTAGGATCTGGCTGGAGGGCCGAGCCCAGAGAGTGGTGGTGAATGGTGCCACATCCAGCTGGCAGCCAGTCACCAGTGGTGTCCCCCAGGGATCGGTGCTGGGCCCCATCCTCTTGAACATCTTCATTGATGATCTGGATAAGGGGGTTGAGTCAGTCATCAGCAAGTTTGCAGATGACACCAAGTTAGGAACAGATGTTGGTCAGTTAGAGGATAGAAAGGGCTCTGCAGAGGGACCTCGACTGACTGGACAGATGGGCAGAGTCCAATGGGATGGCATTCAACAAGTCCAAGTGCCAGGTGCTGCACTTTGGCCACGGCAACCCCATGCAGAGCTACAGGCTGGGGTCAGAGTGGCTGGAGAGCTGCCAAACAGAGAGGGACCTGGGGGTGCTGATTGACAGCTGCCTAAACAAGAGCCAGCAGTGTGCCCAGGTGGCCAAGAGGGCCAATGGCATCCTGGCCTGTATTAGGAATAGTGTGGCCAGCAGGAGCAGAGAGGTCATTGTGCCCTGCATTGGTTAGGCCGCACCTTGAGTCCTGTGTCCAGTTCTGGGTCCCTCAGTTTAAGAAGGACATTGAGACACTTGAACGTGTCCAGAGAAGGGCAACAAGGCTGGGGAGAGGCCTTGAGCACAAGCCCTACGAGGAGAGGCTGAGGGAGCTGGGATTGTTTAGCCTGGAGAAGAGGAGGCTCAGGGGTGACCTCATTGCTCTCTACAGCTACCTGAATGGTGTTTATAGCCAGGAAGGGGTTGGTCTCTTCTCCCAGGCAACCAGCACCAGAACAAGGGGACACAGTCTCAAGCTGTGCCAGGGGAGGTTTAGACTGGAAGTGAGGAGAAAGTTCTTCACTGAGCGAGTCGTTCGTCATTGGGATGTGCTGCCCAGGGAGGTGGTGGAGTCACCGTCCCTGGAGGTGTTCAAGGGGAGATTGGACGTGGCACTTGGTGCCATGGTCTAGTCGTGAGGTCTGTGGAGACAGGTTGGACTCGATGATCCTTGGGGTCTCTTCCAACCTTAGTTATACTGTGATACTGTGATACCGTGATATGCAGCCACTATATCGACAGTGGGAGCCTCTATACAGGCCTATTATGCCTCTACAGAATCCTATGGTGCCTCTGGAGAGCCCGTAGGAGCCTCTAAGTAGACCATGATAGCCTCTAGAGAGACTTGTGGAGCCTCTAGACAGACCATGGCTGCCTAGGTAAAGGCCTATGGAGCCTCTGAAGAGCCTCTATGGAGGCCTATGGAACCTCTATATTGACCATTGGAGCCTCTGTGGAGGTCTATGGAGCCTCTATATTGACTGTTGGTGCTTCTATGTAGACCATGGTAGCCTCTATAGAGGCTGCATCGGCCTCTATAGAGGCTGATGGAGCCTCTAGATGGACTGTGGTTGCCTCTGTAGAGGCCTATGGAGCCTCTATAGTGCCTTAAGGAGACTCTGTAGAGCCAGTGGGAGCCTCTATAGAGGCCTATGGAGCCCATATAGAGGCAATGGGAGTGTCTATGGAGCCCATGGGAGCCTCTATAGAGACCTATGGAGTGTCTACATAGAGAGTGCTAGCCTCCAATGAGGTCTATGGAGACCTTATATTGACTTTTGAAGCCAATATATAGACTGTGGTAGTGTCTATGGAAGGCTGAGAAGCCTCTGTATTGACTGTGGTAGCCTCTATAGAGGCCTATGGAGCTTCTATATAGACCTTGGGAGACACTATAGTGGACTATGGAGCCCCTATTGAGCCAGTGGTGGCCTCTATAGAGCCTGTGGGAGCCTCTATAGAGGCCTATGGAGCCTCTATATAAACCATGGGAGCATCTATATAGACATTGGAAGCCTCTGTAGTGGCCTATGGAGCCCATATTGAGCCAATGGGAGCGTCTGTGGAGCCCGTGGGAGCCTCTATAGAATCCTATGGAGCCTCTGAAGAACCCATGGGAGTCTCTATGGAGGCCTATGGAACCTCTATATTGAACTTTGGAGCCTCTCTAGAGGCCTACGCAGCCTCTATACAGACAGTGGGAGCCTCTATAGAGGCCTGTGGATCCTCTACAGAAGCCTATGGCACCTCGGTAGTGCCCGTGGAAGCCTCCATAGAGACCTATGGAGCCTTTATAATACCCTATGGAGCCTCTATATAGCCCTATGGACTACTATGGAGCCTTAATGGACCTCAGATACAGAGTCCTCTGTATCCTCTGTAATGCCCCATGGAGCCCAAGGGAGCCTCTATAGATCCCTAAGAATCCTCTATACAGTGCAGTGGAGCCCTATGGAGCCTCTACAGCGCCTCTAGTGAGCCACTATAGAGCCCTAAGGAGCCACTATAGAATCCTATGTAGCTCTAAGGAGCCTATACTGTGCCTTACAGAGCCCTAAAGAACTTCTATAGATCCCTATGGAACCCTCTGGAGCTTCTGAAGCATCCTATAGAGCCTCTATAGGGCCCAAAGCAGACTCTATAGAACATATGGATGCTCTGTAGAGCCCGTGGAGCCTCAATGGAGGCCTATGAAGCCTCTGAAGAGCCCTTGGGATTCTCTATGGAGGCCTAAGGAACCTCCATATTGATCATTGGAGCCTCTATAGAGGCCTATGGAGCCACTATATTGACAGTTGGAGCCTCTATGTATACCATGGTAGCCTCTATAGAGGCCTAGGGAGCCTCTGTAGAGCCTGTGGGAGTCTCTATGGAGTCCTATGAAAACTCTACATTGAACATTCAAGCTCTATAGAGGCCTATGGAGCCTCTCTATAGACCATGGGAGGCTCTATATAGACCTGGGGAGCCTATATGGTGGCCTATGGAGCCCCTACTGAGCCAGTGGGAGCTTCTATATAGCCCACTGGAGCCTCTATAGAGGCCTATGGAACCCCTGTATAGACCATGGGAGCCTCTATATAGACTGTTGGAGTCTCTATAGAGGTCTATGCAGCCTCTATATAGACCATGGGAGCCTCTATAGAGGCCTATGGAGCCTCTGTAGAGCTCGTGGGAGCCTCTATAGTGGGCTATGGAGCCTCTACAGAGGCCCGTGGCACCTCTGTAGAGCCCGTGTGAGCCTCTATAGAGGCCTATGGAGCCTCTATACAGTCTTTGAGCACCTCTATAGAGGCCTATGGAGACCATATAGAATTTGTGTTGAGCCCCATGGAGTGTGTGCACATCCCTACTGAGCCTCTTTAGGGCCTCTGTAGAGCCTAACTCAGCCTCTATAGCGACCTATGGAGCCTCAATAGAGCCTTATGGAGCCTCTGTAGAGACCTATGTACCCCTGTGGATCCTCTATAGACGTCTATGTAGCCATGTAGAATCTACCCCACCCAACCCCATCCTTGCCTACCCCACCCTAGCCTGGCCTACTCCACCCGAGCCTAGCCCTATGGAGCCTCAACAGACCCATGTGGAGCACTATGAGCCTCTAAAAAGCCCTATGGACCTGCTATAGAGCCCTGAGGAGCCTCTATAGATGCTATAGCAGTCACTAGTGGTGTGCCCCAGGGATCAGTGCTGGGCCCCATGCTCTTTAACATCTTTATTGATGATCTGGATGAGGGCATTGAGTCCATCATCAGTAAATTTGCAGATGACACCAAGCTGGGGGCAGGAGTTGATCTGCTGGAGGGTAGAGAGGCTCTGCAGAGGGACCTCGACAGGCTGGGCAGATGGGCAGAGGCCAAGGGCAGGAGATTGAACACATCCAAGTGCCAGGTTCTGCACATTGGCCACAGCAACCCCATGCAGAGCTACAGGCTGGGGTCAGAGTGGCTGGAGAGCAGCCAGGTGGAGAGGGACCTGGGGGTGCTGATTGATGGTAGGCTGAAAATGAGCCTGCAGTGTGCCCAGGAAGCCAGGAGGGCCAATGGCATCCTGGCCTGCATCAGGAACAGTGTGGCCAGCAGGAGCAGGGAGGTCATTCTGCCCCTGTATACTGCACTGGTTAGGCCACACCTTGAGTCCTGTGTCCAGTTCTGGGCCCTCAGTTTAGGAAGGAGGTTGAGTTGCTGGAGTGTGTCCAGAGAAGGGCAACGGAGTTGGTGAGGGGCTTGGAACACAGCCCTGTGAGGAGAGGCTGAGGGAGCTGGGGTTGCTTAGCCTGGAGAAGAGGAGACTCAGGGGTGACCTTATTGCTCTCTACAACTACCTGAAGGGGGGTTGTAGTGCGGCGGAGGTTGGTCTCTTCTCCCAGGCAACCAGTACCAGAACAAGAGGACACAGCCTCAGGCTGTGCCAGGGAAGGAGGAAGTTTTACACAGACAGAGTGATTGCCCACTGGAATGGGCTGCCTGAGGAGGTGGTGGGGTCGCCGTTGCTGGGGGTGTTCAGGACAAGGCTTGACAGGATGCTTGGTTGTATGGTTTAGTTGATTGGGTGGTATTGAATGATAGGTTGGACATGATGATCTTGAAGGTCTCTTCCAACCTGGTCTATTCTATTCTATTCTATTCTATTCTATTCTATTCTATTCTATTCTATTCTATATAGAGCCCAAAACAGCCTCTATGGAGCCCTAATGAGCCTCAGTAGAGTACTATGAATCCCTAGCATGCCCTGTGGTGCCTCCATAGAGCCTCTATAGAGCCCAATGCAGCCTCTAGAGAGCCCTATGAAGCCCCTATAGAGCCATAAGATGCCCCATGGAGCCTCTAGAGAGCCCCATGCAGTCTCTAGATAGCCCCACATAGCCTCTATGGAGCCCTGTGGAGCCTCTATACATGCCAATGGAGCCTCTATAGAGGCCGATGGAGCCTATATATAGACCATTGAAGCCTCTACAGAGGCCAACGGAGCCTCTATATAGACGGTGGTAGCCTCTGTAGAGGCCTGTGGAGCCCCTATAGAGGCCTATGTAGCCTCTATAGAAGCCAATGGACCCTCTATAGTGGCTGATGGAGCCTCTATAGAGGCCTATGAAGCCTCTATACTGACCATTGTAGCCTCTACAGAGGCCAGTGTAGCCTCTGTATACACTGTGGTAGCCTCTATAGAGGCCTATGGAGCCTCTATACAGACCGTGCTAATCTCCATAGAGGCCTATGGAGCCTCTATGTTGACCACTGGAGCCTCTATGCACAGAATGTTAGGTGCTGAAAGGGTCCTCAAAAGCTCATCCAGTCCAACCCCCCTGCCAGAGCAGGAGCACCTAGAGCAGCTCACACAGGAACACATCCAGAGAGATCCTGAATATCTCCAGAGGGGAAGACTGCACCACCCTGCTCCTGGGCAGCCTGTTACAGTGTTCTGTAACACTCACAGGGAAAAAAGTTATCCTCATGTTTCCATGGAACTTCCTATGCCTCAACTTTCACCACTGCCCCTTGTGCTGTCATTGGGCATCACCCAGCAGAGCCTGGCTCCATCCTCTTGGCATTCACCCTGCACATCTTGATCAACATGAATGAGGTCATCCCTCAGGCTCCTCCTCTCCAAGCTACAGAGCCCTCAGCTCCCTCAGGCTCTTCTCATAAGGAAGATGTTCCACTCCCCTTTCTGTGGCTCAGTGCTGGACTCTTTCAAGCAGTTCCCTGTTGTCCTTCTTGAACAGAGGGACCCAGAACTGGAAGCAATATTCCAGATGTGGCCTCACCAGGGTAGAGTAGAGGGGGAGGAGAACCTCTCTTGACCTACTAACCACAGCCCTTCTAATCCACCCCAGGATGGCATTGGCCTTCTTGGCCAAAAGAGCATATTGCTGGCTCATGGTCAACCTCCCATCCACCAGGATCCCCCCTTCCTTTTCCCCTTCACTGCTCTCCAGCAGGTCAGTCCCCAACTTACCCTGCTCCATGGCGTTGTTCTTTCCCAGGTGCAGGACTCTCCCCCTGCCCTCATTGAATTTCATTGAGTTTCTCCCTGCCCAACTCACAGCCTGTCCAAGTCCCACTGAATGGCAGCACAGCCTGAGGGGTGTCAGCCACTCCTCCCAGTTTGGTGTCCTCAGCAAACTTGCTGACAGTGCCTTCTGTGCCCTCAGCCAGGTTGTTGAATAGCACCAGTCCCAGTACTGACCCCTGAGGGACTCCATTAGACACAGGCCTCCAGCTAGACTCCATCCCATTGACCACAATTCTCTGACTTCTTCCCTTCAATCAGTTCCCATCCACCTCATTCCCCAGTCACCCAGTCCATGCTGCCTCAGCTTAGCTGCAAGGATGCTGTGGCAGATGGTGTCAAAAGCTTTACTGGAATCAAAGTAAACCACATCCACTGCTCTACCATCATCTATCCACCTGGTTATGTCCTCATCAAAGGCTATCAGGTTGGTCAGACATGACTTCCCCTGGGTAAAACCATGCTTGTCCTTCAGGTGCCTAAGGCCAGTGCCGAGGAGAAGTTGCTCCATTACCTTCCCAGGGATGGAGGTGATGCTGACTGGTCTAGAGTTACCTGGGTCCTTCTTCTTACCCTTGTTGAAGACTGGAGTGACATTTGCCCCCCTCCAGTCCCCAGGCACCTCTCCTGTCTGCCATTACTTACCAAAGATGGTGGAGAGTGGTGTGGCAATGACCTCTGCCAGCGCCCTCAGCACCTGTGGGTGCATCCTACCAGGACCCATGGATTTATGGATGTCCAGGTGACTTAACTGTTCTCTAACCCAGTCCTCATCAACCAAGGAAAACTCCTCCTTTGTCCTGTCTTCCTCTGGGGCCTCAGGGGTCTGGGGCTCCTGAGGACAGTCCCCAGCAGTATAGATGGAGAGCAAGAAGGCATTCAGCAACTCTGCCTTCTTTATATCCTCTATCACCAAGGCACCCACCTCTTGTGCCATAGTGCCTAGTGCCATTCCCCACTCCTCTTGTCCACAAACCAACATCCTCATTCCCCACATGCCTGTGAACCTGTAAAACAACACAGCAACAGATGATGCCACAGCCTAACCCACATCCACAAACAATGCCACACCCTACCAACCTAGGCTCTAACCCCTAAACCTACCAACATCCAGAGATGATGTCAGACATTAACCCTAAAACCTAATCTTAACCTTAATTCTAAACCTTAATCATAGCCCCTAACCCTAGCAGTAAAGCCTAACCCTAACTCCTATCCCCTAACACTACTCTTACCCTTAAACCTTGACCTTAACCACTAATCCTTAACATTAATCCTAACCCTAAAGCCTAACCCCTAACCCCAACCCAAATATTGGCATGTTTTGCTGGAAGAGGAGACCCCTGAGGGGTCCTCCTCTGAACTTCTCTCATTCAGTGACAGTTAGGGGCAGGAATTGCAGGGGAAGATATTTCCTTTGGATCCTTTTGGGGGATTCTGTCATAGGCTCAAGAGCCTGTGCCAGGAGAAGGATCCCAGTAGTGGGAAAACTTCTCACCATAAGGTGGAAAGAAGAGCCTTGTAGCACATCTGCACTGGTTGTCACAGCCTGGGCTCCAGCATGTGTCCTGCTGCAGAGCACTGGAGGGCGCACGCAGGCCAAGGAGGGGAGGACAGCCTGGCGTGACTGTTTGATTTTATTGATGGAATTAAGGCGTCCTGTGTGCGAGAGCAGGTGCACCACACCTGATGGCTGGGGAAAGATCTTCAGCTGGCCAGTTCTTGTTTCTGTCCTGTCTAGCAGATTGTTCTGTTTTGGTTCTGTCTTTTCAAACATGAACCGCAGGGCTTCTCCCTCCTGCAGTGACACAGGCTACAGCAAGTGTGCTTGTCTGCATTCCATAAAACACTGTGGAATCAGAAGACTTCTCAACTGATTTTTGGCTCTGGTGCTGTCAAAAGGCCTCACTGGTGTATTGCAAGAGTCTGAAACTGTGTAGTAACCACAATTAACCTGCAAAATAATCAGCATTACAAAACTGAACTGGGAGGATAATCTATCATAGCTGTTTACTCTCTCTTACTTAATGCAGAAACTCTGTCCTGAGTTGCCACATAACCGGTGACCCACATCAAGCTTCTCATCAGTCTTGGTGTCACAGCAGCCTTATCACAGTGGAAAGCTGACTCTGCTAGAAGAGGAAAGCTGCTTGCCTGTATCTGTGAAGTCCTGTACAGTAAATTTTAAGTAATCACAGAATCATAGAATCATCAGTGTTGGAAGGGACCTCAAAGATCATCCAGTTCCAACCCCCTTGCTATGGGCAGGGACACCTCACACTAGATCAGACAGCTCACAGCCACATCCAGCCTGGCCTTAAAAACCTACACCACCTCCCTGGGCAGCCTGTTCCAGAGTCTCACCACCCTCATGAAGAAGAACTTCCTAACATCCAATCTGAATCTCCCCACTTCTAGTTTTGCTCCATTCCCCTCACTCCTATCACTCCCTGACACCCTAAAAAGTCCCTCCCCAGCTTTCTTGTAGCCCCTTCAGATACTGGAAGGCCACAAGAAGTTCTCCTCAGAGTCTTCTCTTCTCCAGACTGAACAGCCCCAACTCCCCTAGTCTGTCCTCATAGTAGAGCAGCTCCAGCCCTCTGCTCATCTTCATGATCCTTCTCAGGACATGCTCCAGCACTTTATTATCTGTAATGCTGTTAGGGCTGACAGGAAAGTAGCAAACCAGCATCAGCCTTTATTCACTCACGTGAAGAAGAAGAATGTGGCTTTAAAGCAGTGCTAGAGGATGGAAGTGGCTTATTACAGCAGGCAGTGTTACATGTTCCTTTGCACAGGGAAGGAGCACAAGCACTGTGTTGCTGCACAGGGAGCTGTGCAAATCTTTTGATCCATTTGGATCAGCTGGAGACCTTTTTCTGCAACAGATTAAGAGAAGCAAAGCAGCACAGGGAATCAGGAGCATCAGCGGGAGCGTGCTTGCTTGCAGAAACCTGCTCAGGTGATAAGGCAGGGAAAGCAGGTGCGTGGGAAAAGCCTTCCCTGGCTCACATCCACATGAGGCTGGCTCTGCCTTCACCAGCACGGTGCTGAAGCGGCCGCGTGTGTGCTGTAGATGGGGTCCAGCCCTTCCGCATGGTGGCAATGCTTGCATTCAGCAGCTCCTCCTGTGCACCCTGACACGCTGAGAGTTCAGTCTGCAGGAGGGTTTTGTATGGGCTCAGCCCGCTGGTCCAAAGGATCCTGCTTCAGGAAGCCTGCAATAAGAAGCCTCTTTCTCCACTGTCTCCACTAACAACAAAACCACTTTGAAATGGCATCTCGGAGCCCCATGACTGGTTACTCAGCATTGCTGGGTGATAACATCCTGCAGCTAGGGAACAGCGCTGCTCCAGGCCTGCACAGCTCGGGCAGCGGTGGGGCGCTCTTGCCACTTAAGGCCCTCGGTTGCATTTCTATAGCTGTGCTTGCTGGCTTGCTTGTCCTTCCCCTCCCCTCCCCTCCCCTCCCCTCCCCTCCCCTCCCCTCCCCTCCTCTCTTCTCCTTTTCTTTCCTTCTTTCCTTTCTTTCTTTCCTTTCTTTCTTTCCTTTCTTTCTTTCCTTCTTTCTTTCCTTTGTTCTTTTCTTTCCTTTCTTTCTTTTCTTTCTTTTCTTTCCTTCTTTCCTTCTTTCTTCTTTCCTTCTTTCTTTTCCTTCTTTCCTTTCTTTCTTTTCTTTCCCTCTTTCCTTCTTTCTTTCTTTTCTTTCCTTCTTTCTTTTCTTTCCTTCTTTCCTTCTTTCTTTTCTTTTCTTCTTTCCTTCTTTCTTTTCTTTCCTTTCCTTCTTTCTTTTCTTTCCTTTCCTTCTTTCTTTTCTTTCCTTTCCTTCTTTCCTTCTTTCTTTTCTTCTTTCTTTTCTTTCCTTTCCTTCTTTCTTTTCTTTCCTTTCCTTCTTTCTTTTCTTTCCTTTCCTTCTTTCCTTCTTTCTTTCCTTTCCTTCTTTCTTTCTTTCTCTTTCCTTCTCTCTTTCTTTCTTTCTTTCTTCCTTTCTGAGTCTTACCAGGCTACTTCAGACCTGGGTTTCTGGATTTTAAATACTTGAAGCACCTAACAAAAATTAATAAAATAAATAAAATCACTTTCGAGACTGACTTTTGACAGGAGTCTCTTCAGGCATATTTGCTACTTCCCAGCCCAGGCTGTTATTTGGATATTTATGAGAAGTTAATGAATAAGACACAGTTGGACTCGATGATCTTCAGGGTCTTTTCCAACTCAAATGATTGTGTAAGATTGTAACATCATTCTGTGCAGTTTATGGCCATTAGCTGCATGCTCTGGTTTAATAAATGCTGTGCTGCATCCCTCAGGCTTTCCTTTTTCCTAGGAGCTCTGCTCATTTCAGAGTTTGGTGCTGAATGAAGCTGAGGAAGCAGATCAGTACAGGGAATGGAAGCAACGGTGACAGCTTTGGAATGGTTTAAAGTTTACTCCCACAAGCTCTATCACATTTTCGATCGCTGTTGTAGGAGTCCTCCCTGTGAGACTTATGCATCAGCAGAAAATACAGCCAGCATTTATCTCACAGTGTTAAGTAAACAGGGTTGGGGATTTTGTGAGGGGAATGGTGATTGTTTTCTCTCCTCTGTAAAAAAAAAAAAGAAAAGGCAATTAAAGAACAAAGAAGACCTCCATGTTGACAGGAGACTTAAAATCCAAAGAAAGAAGGTACCTGTGGTACAGTAGGGATGAAAAACATGAAAGTACAATTCTGCAAAAATTGGTTATTTCTTCTTATGATGTTATTTCTTCTCCTAAGTGCAGTGGATATTTCAAGACACACAGAAAGCTTTGAGATCTACAGCCAGTTTTTGCCAACTGCAAGATGCTTTTGTTTGGTTTTTCATTCTCTTTCTTCTCCCCCCCATGTGCCTATTGCTATCATTAGCAGCAGCAGCAACTACCAACACTAACTGCAGCTTTCATCTCTGTGCCAAGCCCTATAATGCCTTGAACATTACCACCACAGCTGTACAGACACCGCTGTGGGTATCCCAATGTGATTCCTGTAAGGAAATGCCTGGTGTGCTTTCCTTTAGAATCAAACCACCCTCACAAAAGCAACAACTGAAAAGCAACCTGGGACTTTCCAAACCCTTCCATCAGTTAGTGAAATGTGGCTTTTCACAGGATCACAGGATGTTAGGAGTTGGAAGGGACCTCCGAAGATCATTGAATCCCAGCCCCCTGCCAGAACAGGACCAGAGAATCTAGGACAGGTCACACAGGAACACATCCAGATGGGTTTTGAAAGTCTCCAGAGAAGGAGACTCCACAACCTCTCTGGGAAGCCTGTTCCAGTGCTCTATGACCCTCACAGTGAAGTCCCTCCTCATGTTGATAGCAGGTGGACTAACAGTCAGGCCCATAAACAGCATGCAGATTAATGTGGCTCCCACTGGAAGGTAAGAACTGACCACAAACAGCAGCACAATGTAAAAGGTAGTTACTATTCAATCCCACCAGTTCTCCTCTAGGGATTGCTCAGATGCAGAACACAGTGGTGTGAATTGGGACTATGGTCACAATGACAGACAGAGCAACTTAGGTTAGCAGGTACCCTGGTGCCCTGTTTCACAGGGCGTTACTTAGTAAGACTTCTGGCAGCTTCTCCACACTGCTGTCACATGACAGATTCCCTATAAGTACTTTTTATTTAGCCCTGGAACAAATACTGTGCTTCATTTTATTTGGGACAGAGATTGGAGTCAATGCAGCTGACCAATATGATCGAGTATTGATCCTTTATTGTTCCAGTATTGCAGGCCTATGGTGCAGGCGAGTATAGCACGGTAAAGTAAAGCATGGAAGGGGAAGGGATAGGACAGGCAGAAGTGCATAGCAAGGGAACTTCCACAACTTATATAAACTCAGAGTGCCTTGTTGGCATGGACTCACTGGTTCCCTATGAGTGACCACACATCACACTGTTATAGATTATCAGTCCAACTACTGAAGACACGTGAGGTTTGTTGATGCAGGTGCATGTCCTGCTGTCCCAAGATAACTTGCTGTGTTTATAGCTAGCAGTGCCTTGCTTTAGTTACAGTGCTGCAAGACAGCACTGTTTGGTACACTGCTAGCTGGCTCTGCACTGATGCTGAGCATGGCTTACCACCATGTCAGGCTCTAGGCCTGCACTGCCAGGTTGCTCACACTGCTCGTGGCTGGCATTGCCACAATTTTAAGTAAACAAACAAATTCAAAGAGAGTCTTCTTTTTCCCAGTCACCTTTATTTCATTAGAAAAGTATAAATTACCATCATAAATACAGGTATCACCAGTATAAAAATTAGATTTGCATTTCTAAAATAAATATTAAAATAGTCAAAGCAACAGGTACCCCCAAATACCATCACCAAGATGATTTGAGTCTCTCCCACCTCAACCATTGATTTACCCAGCATTCAGTCAGCATTGAAGATGCAGTAAATACTGCTGCCTACTCAGTCCTTGCATGAAGGCAGTTACCACTGCCTCAAAACATGCCACGTATCTGTTCTTACACTTACTGGGAACCATCAGACTACCTTGTTTGGTAGAATTCTAGGTGTAGTGTAATCTGGATACGCTTTCCAGATCGATAGCAGCTACCTACTTCAGGAATGTTCCTTCTAGGTCACCAGTACAGCAGTTTCAGTCTGTTTACCTTCCATTGTCTTTATCCAAACAGAAATAGCCGAAGCTAATCTTATCCAAGATAAAAAACAACAGTAGCATCTCTGTCATGTTTGGGCTAACAGATCATTTCACCAGTTAATAATATTAAAAGCAAGTCAGGTAAATACAGGCGTGTTTCACAGAAACAGAGAGTTGTTCCTTTTAGTCAGGCAAAGGACACATTTTGTCCAAGTAGTGGTTTTTTCCCCTCACAGATACCATCATCTTCTGGCTCAGTAGGGCCCTATTTGCAGAATATCTGTACCTCGTCAAGTCAAAGGTCCATCCAGTTCAGAATCCAGTTTCAGACAGGACAATAGAAGGGTCTTGGGAAGAGACTATGAGCAGGGTTAGGCTATTGGAACATCACCAGAAAACTCTTGCAGCCTTTGGGCACCACTAACACAGGGGCTTCCTCGTACCTGGAGTTTTCATCTGTGACTCTCAGATTTTTGAATCCATGTAAAGTTTGGGCTTCAAAGTCCCTGTATCAAGGAGGCTGAAAGGGTTCCACCCACTTAGGTAATTTATGGGGTTTGTTGGCTTTTGTTGTTTGGTTGGTTTTCTGCTTTGGAGCAGAGCAGCAGCTGTTCCTTAGAGAGTATTGAGGTGTTCCTTTCCCCTTGCAGATCTGGCTCTCCTGCGTTTACACAGGACGACTGACAGGACAATGGCAAGAGTGATGACCGCAATTGCTATCACTGCTATGATGATGAAGACTTCTGCCCTGTATTCTGTACAGGAGAGACAAAAATAATTCAAAACTCCATTATCACAACTCATACTGTCACAAGGCTACAGTCTCCAGGAACCCCCTCCACTGACCACAGAGAATGCTTTCTGTGTTTTACATTATCATGGGAGTGGAGTGACCACGCCAGTGGCGGCCGAATTCATTCCACCATGAATTTGCTGGACTACGGCAAAGCTTTGTTTCACGTGGTTCCCACTAGGTTTCAGTCCAGCTCATTCAGTGCACACTGCCACCACAAGAGTGAGCTAAAGCATTCCCCCTAGCCCTGCATTACTGTCTATTAAATGGAGAAAAAAAAAGGGGGGGAGGGGGGGGGAGAAAAAAGGTAGAATAGAATAGACCAGACCAGGTTGGAAGAGACCTTTGAGATCATTGAGTCCAACCTATCACCCAACACTATCTAATCAACTAAACCATGGCACCAAGCACCCCATCAAGTCTCCTCCTAAACACCTCCAGTGATGGCGACTCCACCACCTCCCTGGGCAGCCCATTCCAATTGCCAATAACTCTTTCTATGAAGAACTTCTTCCAGATATCCAGCCTAAACCTCCCCTGGCACAGCTTGAGACTGTGTTATTTAATAAATACTGATGATCTTATATTGAATAAAGTGCTTTCCAGAGTAGTTGCCATGAGTTGCACTGCCTGATTCACCAACCACTCTCCAACTTATTTACTGGTGAATATGTTTATCTGCCAACTTCTAACCTTGTGATACAGCACTGAAGAAAGTCTCAACATCAGCTTTTGAGAAAACAACTGAAGTTCAGCTCAAACTGTGAGTCCATGGAACTGCCTGCTAGGTAGGGCTCCAGCACTCCTGTTCTACAGCTAATCCTTCCAGCACTTACTGTGGAACCTGCTATTGGAATAATCTGACCAAAATCATCAGAAAACAAAACCACCCCAATGCTTAGAGCTGCAAGAGAGGGACCTGGGGGTGCTGATTGACAGCCGCCTAAACATGAGCCAGCGATGTGGCCAGGTGGCCAAGAAGGCCAATGGCATCCTGGCCTGTATTAGGAATAGTGTGGCCAGCAGGAGCAGGGAAGTCATTGTGTCCCTGTACTCTGCACTGGTTAGGCCACACCTTGATTACTGTGTCCAGTTCTGGGCCCCTCAGTTTAGGAAGGACATTGAGACACTTGAATGTGTCCAGAGAAGGGCAACAAGGCTGGGGAGAGGCCTTGAGCACAGCCCTATGAGGAGAGGCTGAGGGAGCTGGGGTTGTTTAGCCTGGAGAAGAGGAGGCTCAGGGGTGACCTCATTGCTCTCTACAACTACCTGAAGGGAGGTTGTAGCCAGGAAGGGGTTGGTCTCTTCTCTCTAGCAACCAGCACCAGAACAAGAGGACACAGTCTCAAGCTGCACCAGGGGAAGTTTAGGCTGGAGGTGAGGAGAAAGTTCTTCACTGAGAGAGTCGTTTGCCATTGGAATGTGCTGCCCAGGGAGGTGGTGGAGTCACCATCCCTGGAGGTGCTCAAGAGGGGATTGGATGTGGCACTTGGTGCCATGGTTTAGTCATGAGGTCTGTGGTGACAGGTTGGACTCGATGATCCTTGAGGTCTCTTCCAGCCTTGGTGATACTGTGAAGGCTAGTGATGAGATCTGAAACCCCAGTGACCAGCCATCAGCTTAGTTTAAAACTGATCAGAACACTTTAGCAAGACAAAATTGAAACTAATCAGGACACTTTAGCAAGACAAAGCTGCAAAAGCAGCCTCCACATGCCAAACACAGTGGACACGTAACGTGGGCTCTTCCCACAAGTTTCCACGTTTGGTCTGTGTCTTACCACTTAGGCAGCAAACAGTTTGTTTTAGAACTTGGGTGTCACAATTTAAAGAGGTATAAAAATGTACTGAGAATTGAAGTGCCTGTTTTTCAGAATGCTGAAGCCTGTCAGACAGCCGTGACCAGCTACCTACCATCTAGGACGTTTCTCCCCACACTGGTACAAAGCACCAGGCTTTCCTGACCACTCCGGTTTTCTCTGCGGGAGGGAATGATGCCCTGGATGTAGAAGCAGTAGTTCTTTGTGCTGTCAACACTGACTTCAAATGTATGGCTTTTTGATGTTTCAGCTTTCTGGAAAGGCAAAGCAGAGAGATGTCAGGGAAGTCTTCTGTGCAGAACAGCTGGCACTGAAAGGCAGCACAGAAATGGTGCTGCTATCCTACAGATACACAATCTGTCAGAAGTAGAGCTGGACCTTACCTTCCCAGAACTTTGATCTTTCCAGTAATACAGTCTGTACTCCAGGTCATGCTGGAAAATGTCCCGAACACTCAGGAAGCTTCCATTAGGAAACGTGTACGGTGTCAGCGGATCTTGGAACACGACGCTCAGCTTGGAACCTTTTTGCGTGTAGTTCTGTATCTCTGGTTTTCCAACAACAGCTAAACAACAATTTTAGACTTAGAAAACTGGCATCATCTTTCCCACACAGCATCCTCTATTCCCTCCCACTTCCCTCCTCAAATCTAGGTAAAGAATGGAATGGAATGAACCAGGTTGGAAGAGACCTTCAAGATCATCGTGTCCAACCTATCATCCAACACCACCTAATCAACTAAACCATGCAACCAAGCATCCTATCAAGTCTCCTCCTGAACACCTCCAGTGATGGCAACTCCACCACCTCCTCAGGTAGCCCATTCCAATAGGCAATTACTCTCTCTGTGTAGAACTTCTTCCTAACCTCTAGCTTAGACCTCCCCTGGCGCAGCTTGAGACTGTGTCCTCTTGTTCTGGTGCTGGCTGCCTGGGAGAAGAGACCTACCTCTGCCTGTCTAAAACCTCCATTAAGGTAGTTGTAAAGAGTAAAAAGGTCACCCCCGAGTCTCCTCTTCTCCAGGCTATGCAACCCCAGCTCCCTCAGCCTCTCCTCACAGGGCTGTGCTCCAAACACCTCACCAACTTTGTTGCCCTTCTCTGGACTCGTTCCAGCAAGTCAACCTCCTTCCTAAACTGAGGGGCCCAGAACTGGACACAGTACTCAAGGTGTGGCCTAACCAGTGCAGTGTACAGGGGCAGAATGACCTCCCTGCTCCTGCTGGCCACACTGTTCCTGATGCAGGCCAGGATGCCATTGGCCCTCCTGGCTGCCTGGGCACACTGCAGGCTCATGTTCAGCCTACCATCGACCAGGTCCCTCTCTGCCTGGCTGCTCTCCAGCCACTCTGTCCCCAGCCTGTAGCACTGCATGGGGTTGCTGTGGCTAATGTGCAGAACCTGGCACTTGGATGTGTTCAGTCTCCTGCCCTTGGACTCTGCCCAACTGTCCAGCCTGTCCAGGTCCCTCTGCAAAGCCTCTCTACTCTACAGCAGATCAACTCCTGCCCCCAGCTTGGTGTTGTCCACAAATATACTCAAGTTTACAGAGCCAGGGTAACATGGTAATATCCTGAAACATCTTCATCTACAAAATGTTAGTAAAACTGTCTCCTCACTGCAGCGAGAAACAAATGGTAACTCAAATCTTACACACACCCTGTAACAGGGACAGTTTTAAGCCTGAATGTCTTCTTCTCAGATATCAGTGTGGCTACTGTAACAATCAACAGCAAGACCTTTTAGGCCCAGTCACAGAAAACATCCAGCTGGAAGAGACCTCCAAGCTTATCCAGTCCAACCCTGCACCCAGCACTGCAGGGTCAGTACTAAACCATGTCCCTAAGCACCAGCTCCACATGCTGATTAAACACCTCCAGGGATGGTGACTCCAGCACTGCCCTGGGCAGATCATTCCAGTGTCTCAGAGGAAATATTTCCTAGCATCCAGACTGAACCTCCCCTGCTGCAGCTTGGAACCATTTCTTCTGGTGCTGTCCTTTGCCACCAAGGAGCAGAAGCTGCCCCCCTCCTTGTTCTAATCTCCCTTCAAGGAGCTGTAGAGAGCAATGAGGTCTCCCCTCAACCTCCTCTTCTCCAGCCTGAACACCCCCAGCTCCCTCAGCTCCGACTCGTAGCCCAGGTACTCCAGGCCCATCTCTGGACAGGCTCCAGCCCCTCAATGTCCTTCCTGCAGTGAGGGCCCAGAGCTGAACACAGCACTCAAGGTGTGGCATCCCCAGTGCTGAGAGGGATGATCACCTCCTGTCCCTGCTGCCCACCCTGTATCTAACCCAAGCCAGGATGCCATTGGCTTTCTTGGCCATCTGGGAAGCTCTCTTGTAAGGAAGTTTATGATAAAATTTAACTGGTAATCCTACTTACTCTGATTATAAGGTGTAAATTTTTCAGAGACTGCAAAAGGTGGTTCTTCAAAGTTATCCATCCCCGAGGATGTCACAGACAGTATGTGTGCTGTATAGGTCTCCTTTACATTCCTGACCACATCAGTCACATCACACTCTGTTTCTGTTGTCTGTATGCATTTTTTTCTGGTGTTAGATGTCTGCCTGAAAAGAGCAAGAAAAATGCATCAGTACTTTCCAAACTGACTTTTACAGCTATAGATAAGCTGAAAACATGTTTTGCCGCCCCCCCCCTAACTGTACAGGTTTCCTTCACCCAGTGGAAGTCCTGCAGGTGTACTAGGCTGAAAAGGAGAAGGCAAAAAACAAACAAAATAAAATCCAACCCCACTATCCTGTGCCTCTGTATTTCACACTTCAAAGTAGCATCAAGTAAATCAAATACAAGCCATGTTAATGATAGAAATATACTACTGGATACATACATGAATTACAATTCAATCTTTCATATGACCTGCGCAGAAAATGTAAGTAGTTCTGATTTTGGACTTTTCTGCAGCTGACTCCATCACAGGAAATTCCACCTCAACATGAGGAAAAACTTTTTTGTCTGTGAGGGTGCCAGAACCCTGGAGCAGGCTGCCCAGAGCAGCTGTGGAGTCTCCTCCTCTAGATATCTTCAAATCCTGCCTGGGTGCATTCCTGTGTGACCTGCCCTAAGTGGTCCTGCTTTGCAGGGGGTTGGACTAAATGATCTCTGGAGGTCCCTTCCAAACCCTAACATTCTGTGATTCTATGACTTACTAAAAAAACCTAGAAGATGCATAAGTGACTTTTAAGGTGTTATCCCTGATGCATCTGCAAACTATTGCCTTAAGAAACGCCTGTTGTGCTGGGAAGCTCTGTTGACACCAGTGTTAATTGTTCAATGTGGCAGCATCTCCTCATTTATGTCACTGATGTTTGCACCTGCACAGGTGCCAACGTCACGAAGAACCAGACAGTAGCAGAATTACAACGAAAAAGTCTTGACAAAAAGCTTGAGCCATGCACTTCTCTTGATTTTTAAATGATGGGAAGCAGGTCCATTTCCTTGAGAAATCATGATGGAACAAGGAAAAAGGTGTTAAGATCCCCATTTTACTCCCTAACAAGAAGGAAGAGCAATACAGATTAGGTTAGCACTTCAGCTCCTTTCCCTGTTTTTTGCTGCGTGACCTCAGCTGAAAGTGCAACTGTTTGGAGATTAACAAACGCGTTTTCCTCCAAGCTTTAAGTCATCTGAACTCCCTTCTCTCTCTGTTTTTATGTCACAGGTCAGTTAGCACCAGTGTTCTAAAGGTGCCTTGAAAGGGGACAGAGGAGATAGGATCTTCGTGATCAGACAAGTGTGTCCCATAAAGGGACACAGACGAGAAAGCAACTGTTCAAGCACACCTCATCCCTAAGAGCACCTTGTCTCTATCAGCACTGTGCCTGATTCTACACTGAATCTGGGGCAAACAGACTTCACTGGCTTGCAAGCACAGATGGCTGAATTTTAATAAAGTTCCTTCTGCTAGTTGTGTGCTTTTAAGTCTGCTAATTTCACATTAGGCCACTGCACTGGTATTTCATCCACCAGTCGTGGCACAGCTCTCATTTTCCAGACAGAAGAGACTACAGCACCACATTTTCATTAGTCTGTAGAAGTGATGATGTAGTTTCCCTTTGGGGCATATTTAATAATGGAGCTGAGAACAGTAAAGGCTCATTACTGAACCTCATGGAAATTTGTGTGCAGTATTGAAGGAGGTGTTAGATACTTCACATAAGGTGAATATACCTTTTATGTCCACATATTTTATAGCTTACATAAAATATGATGACAGAGGAAGTCTCAGCAGAGGTAGATGAACAAAGGTGGTTTTATTATTACCCAGCAAGACAAATTACTCATTTGCTGTGATTCACTGATTATATTTAATGGACTTGTATATATCAGACACCTCCCAAGACTAAAAATGAAGGACTCAGTCCAGACATCCTGAAAGACACAGAAAGGTGAAGGTCTATCTAATATGCGGTATGCCAGACCGAGTGCCAACTTCCTCAAAGTATTCTGTCCTAGATCTCCAGAGTAAGTGGCCTGCACTGAACCCCACAACTAAAATACATCTAAACTCAACTCTCCTTTCCTGAAACAGGCGAAAAACAGAGGCCTGAACCAGGTATTCCTACAGCTTGATACAGAGAAGTATTAGCAGCTGAGCGGTCAATCTTCCCGAATCCTCACGTGTAGGCTCCTGGTACAGCCTCAGATATATGCAAACATGCTCTGGTTGTACCCTCTCCGACTGCCATTAGAGGACAGCCCTTGGTGTTGCTGCCTACTTACCCGTGTATTTCTACTGTGTAGAAGTAGCCTGATGGTTTGGGTTGCCACTGCAGTATAGTTTTAAAATTGATTGAAGACCAAGTTATATTAACTGCTGTTGGTAGCTCTGGATTGCCTTTAAATACAGAAAAGAGAAGGCGGCCATCAGTCATATTGCATGCAATTCCTGGTTCCCTGCAGTCATCATTTGACAGTTGCTGTTAAGTGCTACTTCGAAATGTTCTTTTTGGGTGAAAAGCCTTGGTCCTGCCCTCTGGGCTCATACTCATCCTGCTAAAGGAATGTGTCCTGGCAGATGTGAGAAATAAGAGAAGAATATTGTATTTTTTTGTGACTCAAGATTGCCGAGCTAAATTATTTGGATCTCTAACGTTTACTTTTGGGTCCAAGGCCTCTGAAGAAGCTTTAAGATGAGAATGTCCAAGCACCAAACGAAGGCGGTGCAGTACAGAATGGTCCTTGGCCGTACCTGCTGCTGAAGGCATTCATTTTGAAGAACGGCTGCCCTACACGCTCGCACCTGCGCGGGGACACCCCAGGCAGGGGGGGCGGACGGGACTGCCCCCGCCGGCAGAGGCCATCGCGGCTTCGGGGAACTGCCCAGGAGGAAGCGGGAGCGGAAAACCCCGCACAATGCACAAGCGCTGTAACCGCTGGAAATCAGGCGTTTCGCTGAGCGGTATCCCAGGCGCTTCCTAAGTGCCACCTTCTCTGCCTCTCCCCACTGCCCACTCTCCCCAAGCTCGGCAGTGGGGGACAAGGGAAAGAGATCCTGCAGATGGCTCCTTGCTACCGTGCAGCCGCCGACCCGCGGAGACTGCCCCTGCTCCCCACCTGTGGCACAGCTGTAGTCATTAAGGATCCCATCCAGAAGAAGCCGGCCCTCGGCGCCCCTTCACCCTCCCCCCGCGCCGAGAGCTCCGCCGTCCGGGCGCCGAAGCAGGGTCGCTTCGGGCTCGGGGTCCGGCACAGCGCGCGGGCAAGGGCCGCGCTCCCGCCGCGACCCTGCGCGGGATAGCGGCGGAGCCCTCCCTCAACGGCCCGGGGCTCCCCTCCTCTGTCAGCGGAGCCGAACCCCGCCGCCAGTCCACTCCGCCCGAGACCGCGGCCCTCCGGTCTGCCAGCCCGCCGCTACCCACCGGCAGCCAGGCGCCACAGCAGGGTGCTCAGCAGCAGGGCGCTCCGTAGCAGCGCCCGTCCTCCGGCCACTACGGGCAGCATCCTCGGGGCAGAGATCCGGCGGGACGTCAGTCAGGCTGATCGCGCTGAGCTGCGACTGGGCAGGAGCCGCCGGTTTATATGTGTGGGAGGAGAGGCGGGGACTGCGGGCGCCTCGCCCGCGGAGCAGAGCGGCGACGAAGGCGGTGGGAGCGGCGGGGGGCCGGCCGGGACGGGGTCATTGGGAATAGCGGCGGGGCTGCCGGAAGCGCTTAGGCGTCGCGGGTTGAGCAAGCGGAGGAGGGCGATCGTCGAGGAAACCTCTTCTGTAAGGAGAGGAGCAGTGAGGGAAGTAGCGGCGTGTCCCCCGGGCCTCTCCGGCCTCAGAACAGCGCTCCCGGGCGCAGGCCCACCTGCGTGTGCAAGCACACCTGTACGTGCCTGCAGCCCGTGTCTCCCCGCCTCCTCCGCGTCCCCATGCACTTTTACCACCCCTCCCTTCCCTTCTGTTAGCCGTTGGAAGGAGTATCGGTGGTACCAGGCAACCAACAACGAGCTTCACTCTCTGCACACCTTTGGCTGGTTGTCAAGGTGAGAGGGCGAGAGGTGCTGGCACTCTAACTTCTCGGCAGGGCAGCTCATCCTGAAGCAGTGGTGTTTGGTTCCGCTCATCCTGAAGCAGTGGTGTTTGGTTCCGCTCATCCTGAAGCAGTGGTGTTTGGTTCCGCTCATCCTGAAGCAGTGGTGTTTGGTTCAGCTCATCCTGAAGCAGTGGTGTTTGGTTCATTATCTTAAGCGCTGTAAATTCTGAGGGGCTAAACACAAGACGTTCGGCACGACTGTTCAGCTAGCTCACAGCCCTGGGTCTCTTGCTCCGTGCACATGCAAATGTGGACCCTGGCAAGTTTCGCCTGTCTCGCTAGACAGCAAATAACGTTCAAATGTTCAGGGGTTTGCACCTCACCTCTCCCATAAACCAGGGACCTGTTAAACCTTTCCCTGCCTTACACTGGAAGGGTATGCTATTTCCACACATCACTGGGAATGGCATTTCCACACACAACTGACAGCATTTTCTGAATCTCAACTTACAGCCTTGGGACAGTCTCTGTGTCTCACCTGCTGTTTATATTGCTCTTTCTCACTGTGCTGCCTTTCTGAGTACTTAACCCAACGCTTTGGAGACAGTGATTTGCATGCTGTGTTCTCATCTAATACACAAGCTCTAGAGGGAGCTGGTCTTGCACTTAGCCTCTGATTCTTCTGCGGGGAAGGTGGGAAAGGAGTTTCATGGTAGATGCTATTACGTAATTTGGAAGAATAGATGCATTTTACAGTGTTAAGAGGACTTTTTATTTTGATGCTGATTTGTACAGTGTTTTATACCTGAAAATTGGAGGTAGGAGAAGACAAACAAAGTTGCATACTTGATTGCCTTTTATTTTCACAGTTGACAGGTACTGAAATGCATGCAGTCAGGTCTGTTTCACAATGCAGAATAACTGCATATGGACCATTTCAACCAGAGTTTGCATTAAAATTCATGTGGTGTGTTCCAAGGTGCACCTTAAAGCCTGGAGTTTTAAATAACCAGTAGACCTTCCTTAAAATCCAGCCATTTTTTTTATTTTCTTGCCTTGCTTTTGATCACATTTCAACACTGTCTCTGTGCAGGTGTGTGTCAGTATTGCATCAGCCCAAAGGCTCGCATGCATTTGACTTTGTGCAGAACACAGATCTCGTGTGACGAGATTTTCAGGTTTGTGACCTTATAAGACCATTGCAAATTTCCAGAGGACTTCACAAAGATAAACAGCACTTACTTGTTTGAAGAAAAGAGGTGCTTATATAAAGCTTTAAATCACCTTTAGGCTCTCATTCCAGTTAGTTTCCTTGTCCTTCAGTCACAAAAGGTGGAAAGTGGGATGTGTTGGCTTCCATTTTTGACAGAGGTAATCTCAGAGTTCCCTTCTCCTGCTCATCCTTCTCACTCCCACCTCTTCTTTCATGACCTTCCATACCTGAGATAGGTGGGGAACCCTCCAGACTCTGTCCAGACTAACGAGCTTGACCAATGTTACCTTATTCCAATTTCCAGCAAGATATTCCGGTGTCCACTAACACTTGGCTTTTAAATGCTGTACTCCAGGTGTCTCAGTACAAAGGTTGGGAAGGAGACTTGGTTCTCTTGGACGTTCCTGTGAGTGAGACAAAGACACAAAGGAGGTCATATATCAAGATGAGACTGTTTGTTAAAGAGAGAGAGAATGGAGCAAGCAAAACAGAGAAAGAAAGATGTTCCGGGGCTGCTGCTTCCAGCCTCAGATGTCCTTGGTGCCTCTGTGATGTTCCTCTCTGTGATGTTCCCCCCTGTAAGCTGGCATAGCCCAGGGCTCTTTTTATGTTCCTGGTTCATTCATTGTAGCTCCACCTGGCTCACATCAACAATGTGTAAGTGGACTTCCAGGGGGGTTCTCATGTGCCTGCAGGGGTCAGCTATGAGTGGCCTCAACCCCTCTTTGCTGTCCCCTGTCTACCACACCCCCTGGGCAGCTGCGGTCTTGGTGGGCAGAACCGGAACATGAGGCAGGTCCTTCAGGATGATCTTATCTTTGTGGAGACACTTCTCAGTTCTTAATGTAATCATCACATCACCAGGTGATTGACATGTCCAGGAGAGGATTCTCTCACCATGTGCAGCATGAAAGGAAGCCATCAGTTTAGCAGAGTGGCACAAAGCAGAGCCTGAGCAAAAGGATGTGTGTGGGTCAAGCAGTCAAGCAGGGCTTGGGGGGCATTGTGTGGTTAGAGGAAATAGGGTAACTTTACCAAGGTGGCCATTCTGAGGGAGGGAAGGAAGTTGAAGGTAAAATCTGAAAGCTGGGGGGAAAGTCAGCATGCCAAGGGAACAGTGCAGCTAGATAAGGCTGGCAGGAGAAGAGCATGACAGAGAAGGGAGAAGTGTCGAGATGAGGAACTGCTGCTGCAGCCTCTGCTCTTCTTTGTCCTCTTTCACTCTGTCTTAGTGCAGAATGTGACTGTAGAATGAGAACTGCTCAGTACTGCCTGACTCCAGGCACCAAGCAGTGTGAGAGAGGAGAGGAACCCTGTGCTGCCTGACATGGGCTGATGCCTCTGAGCTGGAAGTATTCTCAGCAGCTGGTGACATAACTGTGACATTCTGATCACATTTCCTGACCACTTCAGTGGAAGCTTTTAAGGCCAGCCTGGATGTGGCTCTGGGCACCCTGATCTAGTGGGAAGTGTCCCTGCCCATGGCAGGGTGGTTGGAACTGGATGATCCTCAAGGTCCCCCCATCTGACCCTGACAGTTCTGTGATTCTGTATGTACTAGCTCATTTAAGACAGAAATTTTCCCTTTTATTTCACATATATGTTCCTACATGCAGGCAAGTTTTCTGCTGACTTAGAACTCTGCCACTTTGTCTAGAAATTTAGAATCTGGCTGCCATAGTGGAATGTCAAAATGTAAGCATCCAAGTCTTTAGAGACAGTCCAACCAATTTAGTTATCTTTTGCTCATTTTACAGTCAGCAGAGAAAAAGTCCACTCCTAAGGTGAAACCCATCTTCTCCTAGTATAGGCATCTAAAGCAAGTCATATTCATCTGCTAATGCATGGAAGTGAATGAGATGTTTCTATTGATGGAGGCCAGGGTCCCAGTGTGGCTTTTTTGGAGTATGAGGGCGACATAGCATAAGAGCATGAGCCCAGCTTCATGATTTGGGTTAGGAGATGACCTCTGCTGCTCTGTGACTCCTTCACTCTGATGAACATCGTGAGATGAAGGTTATTCACCTCTGGGAAGGTTTGCCAGGTGGTGAGCAGATCCTACACATTTTCATTCCACAACATGTAGAGCACAGAACTGATTATGGGAAAAGTGAGGAGAAAGTGAACCTAAACCTGCCAGGTTTCTTGAAAGAGATGGATGTACTTGGTTTATCAGATGATCTGCCAGATCTCTAAACTGGTTATCTGAGAGAGAGCTGCAAAATAACGCATTGCTTAGCACAGCAATTTCAACATCATGGTTTAGGTACTAGCTTATACAGTTGGCATTGCAGGGGAATGCCTCACACGACAGCAGTAGTAGATCAGTTTCACTATGCTTACAGTTTTGCAAGACTGTGAGTGAAATTTCATAATAATTATTAATATTTTGAAACTTTGTGGTGCTATAAAACATTCACCACTTAAAAGCCAGCAATATTGTCGTGACCTAGAGTGCACAATTTACTTGTGTAAGATTTGGAACTCCCGGGAGCTTTTCAAAGACAACCTTGCTCCTGATCTTGGTTTGATTTGTCTCTGTGACACATGTGATTGGGTAACTGGCTTGTACAATTAATTGTATTTAATTAGATAAAGCAGAAGGTTAGGGAGCAATCTCTGACTTGGTTCCTACTTCTACAAGTGTCTTGGCATTTATCACTCAGAGCTCTTACATCAAGTACTGTGCTGTAAATGCATGCACAGGCTCACAAATACCACTGCCTTTGAAACATTGTGGTTTAGCAGCATTATAATTAATATATTTGGTAAGTGAAAAACTTTTGTTAGGTACTGTGCATCCATCTGCAATGCTAGTAGTTAGGCTGTGAATTTCAGTAATGTAAAATTACCTTCAGTTTGGTCCCATGGAACCTAAAGTTGGGCCTTGAGCAACCTGGTTGAGAGGAAGGTGACTGTGGTGGCTTGAGACTTAAGTGGGATTTAAGAGCTCAGATGGGGGCAAAGCTGAGAATCCCTCCCCTGTTCCCCCCTCCTCTTTCCCAATAGAGAGGAAAAAAAAAGGGAAGGTGGCAAACCCACTGAGAAATAATTTTGAGTTGGTTTGGAAGTAGAGAGGAAAAAAATTTTCTTTACACTATATTTATTTATTTATTTAGAAAAAATTTTATGCACACACACACACACATATATATATATATATATATATATATATAAAACAGGAAGGGTTCACAAGGGTAAGGAAGAGGGATGGATGGGGAAAAATATGTATACAAAACCAGTCCTTTGAAGAGGTGTGGATGTAGCAGAGAGGAAGGCCAGGCCTGACCACGTAGCAGAGAAGAAGGAAGCCAGCAGCAACTCTCTTTTGTCCCCACGAGGCAGAAGCAAAAGAGAGCCAAACGGCTGCAGTGTCTTCCTTTTTATAGGCTTGCTGGACAGGGAGGGGGAGTGGAACAGACTAACTCAGTTCCCCACTGGGAAAACGCCCTGCAGGGAGAGCAAGGCTCTCACAAGCCCTCCCCCGCTTGCTTTCAGGGTAGGCGTAACCCATCACAGTGAACCTGCCCATGGCAGGGGGTTGGAACTAGATGATCTTTAAGGTCCCTTCAAGCCCAAAGTAATTTATGATTCTGTATACTGTGTGTACCTGGCATAAGTCTTAGTGATTTCAATCTTTTTCAGTTCCAACCAACTTTCTAAAAGGAAAATGCCTGTCAAGAATCTTGACCTGAGAGCAAGCTTATGTCAATGTTTTCTGTATGTGCCTGTAAATACCTCAATTAATTTGGATTATATACATCCCATGGGTTATGTTGCACCCTTTTTATCCATGGGGAGGAAACTCTTCACCCACCTCTCCTATGGGTATGCCAAAAGGCCATGGTGAAGTCAGGAGTGTACAATATCTTGATTTTATATTAATTTCTCTTCTTGTGTTGTAATCATGGGATTATGCCTTTTTTTCCTTGTTTTTTTAAGCAAAGAAAGAGGAAGGAAGAATAAAGAAAACTAGCTTCAGTATGCAGATAAATTCATTGGTATCTAAATACCAAGAACTGACCTGAATGAAGGTATGGCAGGTGGATACCAGAACTGGTATGAGAGCTGATTAGGTCCATGCACTGCCCAGGAGTAACTCTGCTCACTGAGCAGTTCTGCAGTGCACTGTCATTACTGCTGGCCTATTCTCATAGCTGCTGAACATCTGCCATGCCATGAGCATGCTGAGCATCTTCCCTAAAAGTGATGTGAATTATAGGTGATGACACCAATGAACTCCAGGTCAGGAAAAGCAAGGAAACTACAAACAGCTTGTATATAAATGGCTGTGCTGACAAAAATTGTTTAACTGCATTTGCAATTAAGAGGATTTGTCTCAGGTCATAAAATGGATTACCAGGTCTCCTTTTTGATGCTTGGAAACTGAATTAGTGTAATTTAAGGCCTGTGGATGTAGTCTACCTGGACTTCAGCAAGGCCTTTGACACTGTCCCCCACAGCAAACTCCTGGCCAAGCTGTCAGCCGATGGCTTGGATGGGAGCACACTGTGTTGGGTTAGGACCTGGCTGGAGGGCCGAGCCCAGAGAGTGGTGGTGAATGGTGCCACAGCCAGCTGGCAGCAAGTCAGTAGTGGTGTGCCCCAAGGATCAGTGCTGGGCCCCATGCTCTTTAACATCTTTATTGATGATCTGGATGAGGGTATTGAGTCCATCATCAGTAAATTTGCAGACAACACCAAGCTGGGGGCAGGAGTTGATCTGCTGGAGGGTAGAGAGGCTCTGCAGAGGGACCTGGACAGGCTGGACAGATGGGCAGAGTCCAAGGGCATGAGATTGAACACATCCAAGTGCCGGGTTCTGCACATTGGCCATAACAACCCCATGCAGAGCTACAGGCTGGGGTCAGAGTGGCTGAGAGCAGCCAGGCAGAGAGGGACCTGGGGGTGCTGGTTGATAGTAGGCTGAACATGAGCCTGCAGTGTGCCCAGGAAGCCAGGAGGGCCAATGGCATCCTGGCCTGCATCAGGAACAGTGTGGCCAGCAGGAGGAGGGAGGTCATTCTGCCCCTGTACACTGCACTGGTTAGGCCACACCTTGAGTCCTGTGTCCAGTTCTGGGCCCCTCAGTTTAGGAAGGAGGTTGACTTGCTGGAACGAGTCCAGAGAAGGGCAACAAAGCTGGGGAGGGGTTTGGAACACAAGCCCTGTGAGGAGAGGCTGAGGGAGCTGGGGTTTCTTAGTCTGGAGAAGAGGAGACTCAGGGGAGACCTTTTTGCTCTCTACAACTACCTTAAGGGAGGTTGTAGTCAGGCAGAGGTTGGTCTCTTCTCCCAGGCAGCCAGCACCAGAACAAGAGGACACAGTCTCAAGCTGTGCCAGGGGAGGTTTAGGCTGGAGGTTAGGAAGAAGTTCTACACAGAGAGAGTGATTGCCCATTGGAATGTGCTGCCCAGGGAGGTGGTGGAGTCACCATCACTGGAGGTGTTCAGGAGGAGACTGGATGGGGTGCTTGGTGCCATGGTTTAATTGATTAGGTGGTGTTGGATGATCGGTTGGACACGATGATCTCAAAGGTCTCTTCCAACCTGGTCTATTCTATTCTATTCTATTCTATTCTATTCTATTCTATTCTATTCTATTCTATTCTATTAACTGACTCTTGTAATGAGCAATATTATTAAACTGGTGTAATGGAGTGAAGAACCAACTTTTACAGCTAAAAGTAGCTGTGTTTATTCCTGAAGTCTCCATACCAGTGTGATAAACTCCTCCTGCATCTCTGATTTTCTTATTATCTAAACTGCTGTGAACTGCTCTAAGATTCCAAAGCTACCTTGTGATTTTATACAACCATATGTAGCTTAACTGAAAATAACAAAGAGGCACTGGGGTAGAGCTGAACCCAGGTCTGACATTAATGTCACTTGTTGAAAAAACATGAGTAGGCAAGAGTGATATAAAAGTTTAAATCAGCAAAAGAGATCTCAGGGGATTCAGGGGAATCACAGGGCCAGTCTTAATTTCTCATGGACATTAGAGATCCTGAAGCAAATCTTTGGATGTTTTGCTCATACCCTGCTTTCCAAATTTGTTTTCTCACACGTGCATTCCCTCGCTTGCCATGCAAGCGCTTTTAAACCAGCCACCAGCCAAAGAACAAATCCTGAGGGTGTTTTTGTGTCTGGGTTGCTTCTGGGATTCAGGGTGGAAACGATGCCTGATTGGGATGCAGGGGAGGTGTCCCAGGGAGGGAGGCTTTGAGCCTTTCCCACACTACAAAATTCTGTCGACATTGCTTTGGCATCAACTCTTAAATTACCGGATGCTGTCCTGCTGCTTCTTACTCACACCATGGTGTGTGATGCAGTTACTGCTTTTCTCATAACTGTTTTGCAACATTATTGCTTACAAGGGGGTTGAACCTGCAGGTTTGGGTACATTGGGTGTCTGTTATCTCCAGATGTGGGTGCCTGAGGGGGAATAAGGTTTGTGCAAGTGAACACTTGAACTACACCCTGATTATTGTGGTGCATGGAAGACTTCTCTGGGAGCGAGTGGCTGTAGCAATGCCACAGATGTCTTGTTGTGAGTGGTAAGGTCCTGCTGTACAGGGCTATGTTTATTCAGTAGTGATGCTCTCCTGCTAGAGTTAGGGTAGTTCTAAAGAGTAATAAAAGTCATTGAAGCTCAACAGAAGTGACAGAAATGGAGACACTAAATTTGTCAGTTCCTTCTGTGTCTAGATGCTTTTGGCTAGCCTGACCAAAGTGTTCCAAGTATTCCACCACAAGTGCGAAGTAGTCTCTCAGAGTAATTTCATTACCCTAGAATATCTTAATTACATAAATTAATCTTTCAGTATCTATCCATCTGTCCCATGAGGTTTATTGTTCTCAAATGATGATAGACACAAGTGCAACTCCCATACATTGTTTCCTTGGGTTTTCTTGTCATGCCTGGCTTTGTGAGGAAGTGGCCAAACCGGGGGTGGGGGAAAGTGAGAATAAAACCTGTTTAAAAGGTTCATTTAAAAGGTTCATCTAAATGAACACAGATTTTAAAATTATTTTATTTTCTTATTTTTTAATACCAAATCCAGTCTAGCCTTAAGACTTTTTAATTAAGGGAAATAAATTACATTTACTAAGCAATTGTTGGTTAGTAAAAAATATTTCCCTTCCTCACCATCCTGACTTTTTAACATGAGCTGTGGCATAGACAACTTTTCAGTGAAGGTTCTGGTGGTCAGATTTAGTGCTCTTCAAAAATATTTGGTGTGAGCATGACATCTAGGCAACTAGATGGGTAGAATAAACAAAACTTCACTTGGAACAAATATCATCCCAAGGCTGTTATTAAGCCTATTCTTGGGAACTATGAGAGAGGAAAAGTTAAACCATACTCTGTCTGATTAGAATGGAATAGAATAGAATAGAATACACCAGACCAGGTTGGAAGAGACCTTTGAGATCATCGTGTCCAACCCATCATCCATCACCATCTAATCAACTAAACCATGGCACTGAGCACCCCCATCAAGTCTCCTCCTAAACACCTCCAGTGATGGCAACTCCACCACCTCCCTGGGCAGCACATTCCAATGGCCAATCACTCTCTCTATGAAGAATTTCTTCCTAACATCCAGTCTAAATCTCCCCTGGTGCAGCTTGAGACTGTGTCCTCTTGTTCTGGTGCTGGTTGCCTAGGAGAAGAGACCAACCCCCACCTGGCTACAATCTCCCTTAAGGTAGTTGCAGAGAGCAATAAGGTCTCCCCTGAGCCTCCTCTTCTCCAGGCTAAACAACCCCAGCTCCCTCAGCCTCTCCTCGTAGGGCTTGTGCTCCAAACCCCTCCCCAGCTTTGTTGCCCTTGTTGGCTGTTATAATATTGAATCCTCTTGTGATACAGCTTACTCTTCTGGAGTTATTTGATGAAACCCTCCAGCATCCTTTACTAAAGCTAACCAGCAAAATTAAATCAAGGATTTCTTTAATATCCTGCATCTCTGTTCTTTGGTATAACATTACTTTGTTGATGCTGGCTTGTGGATGACTTGGGGGTGAGTAGATTAAAGGTAATTGGGAAAGAGATCAATAGAATTAGCCTGCTGTAGTGGTGTAGCTCTCCTCTTTTACAGCCTAGGCATCTTCATTCTGAGATTTTTCCTCTTCCTAAATCTGAAAATGTGTATCACACCCAAGGAGAGTCAATGAGCTTAGCAAACTCGTTAAAGCATTTGAAAAACATATCAAACCTTCCCATTTAGCACTAGAGTACATAGATAACTTATTCATTAGCATGTGTCATAGAATCATGGAATCACAGAATGGTCTGGGTTGGAAGGGGCCTAAAAAAGTCATCCAGTCCAACCCCCTCTGCAGTCAGCAGGGTAATCCTCCACTAGATCAGGTTGCCCAGAGCCCTGTCCAGCCTCACTTTGAGTATCTCCAGAGATGGGACTCGAAATACCTCCCTGGGCAGCCTGTTCCAGTGTTCCACTACCCTCATGGTGCAGAACTTGTTCCTAACATCCAATCAAAATCTGCTCTGCACATCTAGTTTGAAGCCATTGCCCCTGGTCCTGTCACTTCAGGCCTTTGGGAAGAGTCTCTCTCCATCCTTCTCATAGCCCCCTGCAGGTACTGCCAGGTTGCCATTAGGTCTCCCTGGAGCCTTCTCTTCTGAACACCCCCAGTTCCCTCATCCTGTCCTCACAGCAGTGGTACTCCAGCTCCATGATCATTTTTGTCGCCCCCCCTCTCTATCAGAGTTACCCCCTGTGCACCAGTAATGCCATGAGGGAGATGGTGCTTTACTTCTCTGTCAAGAGACTGCTGAGTCCTTTCAGCCCTTCTTTGCTGTCACAGTACAGCACTTGTCTCCTTGCTGAAGAGCAGCAAGTTAAGCAGTGCTGCACACTGCGGTTTGTACGTTACCAGAGCTCGTTGCAAGACTCAGCAGCATTGGTTGTTGATTGCTTCCATGACTGGAGGCAGCCTTTAAACTTCTGGATGTTTTCTGTATGATGAGACCTGGCTGATTTGTGATGATTGTTATGCATCAGTCTTTAGTTTGAGCTTTCTACTTACTGAACACATACATGGTAATAATCAGTGGAATTTAATTCTTTTCCTCAGAAAATGAAGCATACCAATGGTAGAATTGTACTTCAGAGAACATGGTCACAATATATGTGGCCAGCAGGAGCAGGGAGGTCATTCTGCCCCTATACTCTGCCTTGGTTAGGCCACACCTTGAGTGTCCAGCTCTGGGCCCCTCAGTTTAAGAAGGACATTGAGACTCCTGAACATGTCCAGAGAAGGGCAACGAGGCTGGGGAGAGGCCTTGAGCACAGCCCTGTGAGGAGAGGCTGAGGGAGCTGGGATTGTTTAGCCTGGAGAAGAGGAGGCTCAGGGGTGACCTCATTGCCCTCTACAACTACCTGAAACGTGGTTGTAGCCAGGAAGGGGTTGGTCTCTTCTCCCAGGCAACCAGCACCAGAACAAGAGGACACAGTCTCAAGCTGTGCCAGGGGAAGTTTAGGCTGGAGGTGAGGAGAAAGTTCTTCACCGAGAGAGTCGTTCGTCATTGGAATGTGCTGCCCAGGGAGGTGGTGGAGTCCCCATCCCTGGAGGTGTTCAAGAGGGGATTGGATGTGGCACTTGGTGCCATGGTCTAGTCATGAGGTGTTGGGTGACAGGTTGGACTTAATGATCTTTGAGGTCTTTTCCAACCTTTTTGATTTTATGATTCTATGATTACTCTGTGAGCATTTTGGTTAGGGGATTTTAAAATGAATAGTGGTGCATTGTTCAGGAAAATACAACTCAAGTCTTATCTTATTCTTTAATAAAATCACCATGGGAAGAATATTATCCAAACACTACAGGCATTACCTATTCAACTTGACATGATTGCTCACAGTTTGATGAGTAATTAAATATCACTGTGCAGTGAAAAAAAAAATCTCTACAATAATGTAAATTATCACAGAATCACAGAATGTTAGGGGCTGGAAGGAACCTTGAAAGCTCATCCAGTCCAACCCCCCCCTGCCAGAGCAGGATCACCTAGAGCGGATCACACGGGAACACATCCAGCTAGGGTTTTTAATATCTCCAGAGAGGGAGACTCCACAACCCCCCTGGGCAGCCTGTTCCAGTGTTCTGTCACCCTCACAGGGAAAATAGGTTTCTTTATGTTTCCATGGAACTTCCTCTGCCTCAACTTCCACCATTGGCCCTTGATCCATAACGTTTCCTGAAATGAGTGCATTTGTGTCCTCATTGTCAGACTTGAGATTGTCTTTTAAAGGAACTCAGAAAGCCCTTTGGTTTGAGCTCAGGGCTCATCATTATGACAAGAAAGAGTGAATTTTTCTTCCAGATGCTTTGAATGAAAGAAGGATTTGATTCTTGCTGGGCTCTGATGTCAGCTAGGACTGACAAAATACTAGCAGAGACCATATCGCTTCTTAGATGTTCTCTGCTGCTTCAGGTTCTTGTCAACTCAAACCACTGAGGCCAGTGTAAAGATCTTAACATTTTAGCCCTGCCAAAACCCACAAACCCTGTGTGAAGGGAAGAGCATAGCTGTTGCCAGTCCAGTATAAAGGAAGAGAAACATCTCAGATGTGATCTATGGAGAACGTCCAAAGTGGTTTTCTCCTCTCTCCACAGGCAGGTCTTTACAGACATATTCATTCTCTGCCTTTGAACATCATAAACAAATTCAACTCAGCCAACTGATGGCCAGGGTGATTGCAACCTCAGCTGGTACTAAGGTATTGCATTCCTGTGTGTGGAGCAAGGCTCCTGCAGCAGCCAGCACACAAGTGCATTCGTTCCCCATATCAGTGGGCTGGCAGAGCGCAATGCTGCCGACCTGTGTGAACTGATTTGGTGGAGGAGTGAGGGAAAACTTCCAGTAACCCTCCTGTCACGCCTTTTGCAGTAGCAAAGCTGTATGCTTTGTAGCAAAGTACTCCATATTGAACCCTGTATTTTGTATTAGAATGTGTTAGGGGTCAAATGAGGGTCTCCTGTATAGCTGGAATGCTGGCACTCCAGACTGCCAGCCTTGACATGCAGCTGTTTGATTAGCTGTGTTTGTTAGTGTACTTGAATGGAAGGTAAAGTGCAGAGAGGAAACATGTTCTTAGGTTGAATATTTTCATTAGAACAACAGCAATCTAGAAGTGATAAACATTGACCAGTCTCAGTTTCAAATGCCTTCCCTCATAAAGAATGTTTGCTTCCAGGTTATTCTATTAATAGCTAGAGACAGCTCAGGTTTTTAAGTCTGAAGAGCTGATTTGAGTCCAGTTATGACTGTTCTTTCTCCATGATATCTTGTTTCAAAGTAACACCTGATCAGTTTTTGTTTCTTCGTTTCAGTCTCCTTCATCTAAACTGTGCTGGACTCACAGGAACATTTGAGGCAATTTATCTCTCTCCCTACCTCCTGATTCGGTTCCTTTTGACTTAAACACTGTGATTGGCATCTGATTGGTACAACTGTTAGTATAGGAAGCAAAATGCATTTCATATAAAGGGAAAATACTCCTTGGCTATCTAAGACATCTAAACAGGCTGGACAGATTGGCAGAGTCCAACGGCATGAGATTGAACACATCCAAGTGCCGGGTTCTGCACATTGGCCACAGCAACCCCATGCAGAGCTACAGGCTGGGGTCAGAGTGGCTGGAGAGCGGTCAGGTGGAAAGGGACCTGGGGGTGCTGGTTGATGGTAGGCTGAACATGAGCCTGCAGTGTGCCCAGGCAGCCAGGAGGGCCAGTGGCATCCTGGCCTGCATCAGGAACAGTGTGGCCAGCAGGAGCAGGGAGGTCATTCTGCCCCTGTACACTGCACTGGTTAGGCCACACCTTGAGTCCTGTGTCCAGTTCTGGGCCCCTCAGTTTAGGAAGGAGGTTGACTTGCTGGAGCGTGTCCAGAGAAGGGCAGCAAAGCTGGGGAGGGGTTTGGAGCACAGCCTTGGGAGGAGAGGCTGAGGGAGCTGGGGTTGCTTAGTCTGGAGAGGAGGAGACTCAGGGGTGACCTTATTGCTCTCTACAACTACCTGAAGGGGGGTTGTAGTGAGGCGGAGGTTGGTCTCTTCTCCCAGGCAACCAGTACCAGAACAAGAGGACACAGTCTCAGGCTGCGCCAGGGGAGGTTTAGGCTGGAGGTTAGGAGGAAGTTTTACACAGAGAGAGTGATTGCCCACTGGAATGGGCTGCCTGAGGAGGTGGTGGAGTCACCGTCGCTGGGGGTGTTCAGGGCGAGGCTTGACAGGATGCTTGGTGCCATGGTTTAGTTGGTTGGGTGGTGTTGGATGATGGGTTGGACATGATGATCTCGAGGGTCTCTTCCAACCTGGTTTATTCTATTCTATTCTATTCTATTCTATTCTATTCTATTCTATTCTATTCTATTCTATTCTATTCTAAAGCACCCCACTGTAAGCTTCCAATTGCAAATGTAAGTAGTATGCCTGCTGGTGGCAGGTCCCCCGCTTAGCGGCAAGTTTGAAATACCATTGCTTAGGTCTTTTCCAAATGCTGCACATTTTAGCACTTTAAAGTGTTTTGTTGACTCTAAACTAGCTTGCATTTAGAAAAAAAAAAAGAAAGAAAAAAAATCAGAGCTGTGTGCTCTTTGCACAGGATCATGTAGAACAAGCTGTAAGAGAAATGAAAGGGCACACTGGGGGTCTCTGCTCCTTCTTTCCTGCAGAACACAGTCCTGTTCTCTAGCTTTGCACTTTTCCCCACAATCTTTCCTGACTTGTAATACACTTTACAGAGTCCCTTTAGCTGCCTGGAAAAAGGTTGTGAGGTTTGGGTTTTTTTGTGTGTTTCTTGGGGTTTTTTTTTTAAGCTCAGTTGGGAGAGTTGGCTTGTGTTTGCTCCCTGTGCTTCCCAGCAGTCCCTTGTTCTCTGCTCCTCTTTGCTTCTCCCATTCTTTTTCTCCCTTTCTTTTTAGCAGAATGTAACATACAGGGAACAATAAACTGGAAACAAGTGAATGAGATGGTATCTGTTGCACCATTGAACCAGGCTGTCACTCTGCAATAAAAATTCCTTTGTAAGAAGAATTCTAAAATGATTTCAGACACTACAGGCTCTGAGTTTTGTGGCTAACCATTTGTTTAGATGCATTTGCTTATCTTTTCCTCTGAACCAAAACTTGTAAGTACTTAAACAGGGAAGTACAACAGCCAAGTTATGTGGATTTGTCACCTAGCAACTCCCAGACTTTTCCAAGCTTATAAAGCAGGGTCTTAGGACCTCATTCTAATACTGTTACAAATACATCTGAAGTTCCCATTAAGGTGTTAGGGTCAAATTTGTCAAGAAAAACTGTTTTGCATCTGCAGAATGTGATGAACTTAGAAGAGTGGTGTCTGTAGAGTTCTTGTAAGCAGTTATCTATCCTGAACACTGGTGAATGATAGAAGGCACTGGTGAATGAAAGAAGACACTAGTGAAATTAGCTGAGGTGTAGGTAATGCTGGTCTGAAGCCCAGCTGCTCCACATAATCAATGGACACCTGGACCCATTTCAATAACAAATACTGTGATGTGGAGCAACAGCATGCAGATGTGGAAACCCACAGATACTCCAGTTCATTCCTGGACATCAAGTTCTGCATGGGACAGCAAAGTGCCCTTGTGGCCAAGAGAGCCAATAGGATCCTGGGGTGCAGCAAGAAAAGCGTGGCCAGCAGGGCTAGGGAGGTTCACCTCCCCCTCCACTCTGCCCTGCTGAGACCACACCTGCAATCCTATGTCTAATTCAAGAGAGACAGAGACCTGATGGAGGGAGTCCAAGGGAGAGCCATGAGGATAATTAGGGGACTTGAGCACCTCCCCTGTGAAGAGAGGCTGAGGGCTCTGGGGCTGTTTAGTCTGGAGAAGAGAAGGCTGAGAGGGATCTGATCAATGTCTATCAATATCTGAGGGGTGGGTGTCAAGTGGAGGGGGCCAAGCTCTTCTGGGTGGTGCACAGTAAGACAAGGACCAATGGAGGCAAACTTGAAAACAGAAAGTTTCAGCTCAACATGAGGAGAAACTTCTTTACAGTGGAGGTGACAGAGCCCTGGAGCAAGCTGCCCAGAGAGGTTGTGGAGTCTCCCTCCCTGGAGACTTTCAAACCCCACCTGGATGCATTCCTCTGTGGACTACCCTGGGTGATCCTGCTCTGGCAGGGGGGTTGGACTGGATGATCTCTGGAGGTGCCTTCCAACCTCTAACGTTCTATGATCCCTCTGAAGAAATAGCTCTTAACCATTTTCTCCTTCTGGGATTCATGTTCTAGAAGAATCAGAGTTTGGGTATTGCCTGTAGGCACATGGTTGAACAAATGTTCTCTGAGAATCAGGTTCTCCTGAACAGGAGGCACAGCAAGTGATGCCCCTTCCAAAGAAACCACAGCCCAGAAGTTACAGTGAGCAAGACAGAGTACTGTTCTCCCAAGACCTCTGAGTTACAGTTGATGCTACTAGGCTCTTAATTTCCAAGCTAGTTTCTAAATCACCATGTAGCAAGCTATTTACAAGGTCTGGTTGACACAATTAAAGCACACTCAGCCTTTTCTACCATCACATTTGGCTTGGGTGGCATTGGATACGACTTGTACGTTACAAGGTGAAACCAAACTGAAAATGTATGGCATTTCAGAAACACAGCTTGAGACACGAGTCTCTGAATTCAGCCTTCCTGGAGGGATGTCCATTACAATAGGTTGGGGTTTGGTACTTCTGTAATGAAGTCCAGTTTGGTAAAAAAATGCCAGCACCTCAGCAGCTTTCTGAGAAGGGGTGTGCTGGCTAAGAGAGTTGAAAACAGAACTGCTTGGCTTCTAAGTCTTCTCTTCTAACTTCTCAAACTGTCAATGTGCCTGATGCTCCAAGAGCATCTTCCCTGCCATTCCCTGAATCATTACTTGATTTCACTTTGGCTTTTGGGGAGAGGGCATAAGCAGAGGGAGGCAAATAGAGCCAAGCTGTGCCTGATAATACTGAAGAAGCATACATACACTTGCGCAGATGTAGAGATGGGATAGGATAGGATAGGATAGGATAGGATAGGATAGGATAGGATAGGATAGGATAGGATAGGATAGGATAGGATAGGATAGGATAGAATTGACCAGGTTGGAAGAGATCTTTGAGATCATCAAGTCCAACCTATCACCCAGCACTATCTAATCAACTAAACCATGGCACCAAGCACCCCATACAGTCTCTTCCTAAACACCTCCAGTGATGGTGACTCCACCACCTCCCTGGGCAGAACATTCCAATGGCCAATCACTCTTTCTATGAAGAACTTCCTAACATCCAGCCTAAACCTCCCCTGCTGCAGCTTGTTCTGGTGCTGGTTGCCTGGGAGAAGAGACCAACCCCCACCTGGCTACAACCTCCCTTCAGGTAGTTGCAGACAGCAATAAAGTCTCCCCTGAGCCTCCCCTTCTCCAGGCTAAGCAACCCCAGCTCCCTCAGCCTCTCCTCCCAAGGCTGTGCTCCAAACCCCTCCCCAGCTTTGCTGCCCTTCTCTGGACACGTTCCAGCAACTCAACATCCTTCCTAAACAGGGGCCCAGGATTTGACACAGGACTCAAGGTGTGGCCTAACCAGTGCAGTGTACAGGGGCAGAATGACCTCCCTGCTCCTGCTGGCCACACTGTTCCTGATACAGGCCAGGATGCCATTGGTCTTCTTGGCCTCCTGGGCACACTGCAGGCTCATGTTCAGCCTACTGTCAACCAGTACCCCCAGGTCCCTTTCTGCCTGGCCGCTCTCCAGCCACTCTGGCCTCAGCCTGTAGCACTGCATAGGTGTATGTCCAGAATTTAATCTTGTTGGGGGCAGGTCTCCTTCCCTGGTGCAAGTGCCATATGTAGGGAGAAGAGCTAACTGTACGACTCACAGGATTTCTACATAGATGCTTTGTGCCGGTCCGGCTGTACATTATCACCTCCATAACAAGTCCCTGCACTATCAGCACATCAGCTTTTGATAGATTAAAAGGATTTGGCAAGATTTAGCTCCATATGTGTTATTCTGCCTTTCCTTGTGAAGAATCTGTATCCCCTATGTGGATCTTTTCATTGTAGCCAGGTGGGGGTTGGTCTTTTCCCCCAGGCAACCAGCACCAGAAGAAGAGGACACAGTCTCAAGCTGCACTAGGGCAAGTTTAGGCTTGAGATGAGGAGAAAGCTCTTCACAGAAAGAGTAATTTGCTATTGGAATGTGCTGCCCAGGGAGGTGGTGGAGTCACCATCCCTGGGGTTTTCAAAAAAAAGATTGGATGTGGCACTTGGAGCCATGGTTTAGTTGTCAGGTGGTATTAGGTAATAGGTTGGACTTGATGATCTCTCAAGTCTTTTCCAGCCTGGTTGATTCTGTGAGAGGCTGTGTATATGTCATCTCATCTCATCCCTTTATCAAATGCAATGTTGTGCAATGCTGCAAGACACTGAAGGCAGATAACAGTGTACTGCTCACTTAGTCCCAAGAAGAATAAAGTAGAATGTGGGCCTGATGTTGCTTTTTTTCTCATGATCAGCCCTGAGAAGTTTTCCTGAGATGATTTAGAAAGTAGATTGCATATTCCTAGACTGCCTGATTTCAAGTCTTGCTTTATTTTGTTACTAACTTTGTTAGAGGTTTAAGAGCTTCAAACACAGAGCTTCAGTTCAAACACAAGTATGGGGAGGCAAACAGAATCTTGAACTGCATTTTAAACATGTTTCACAGGATCCTTTCCCCCCTCTCTCCTCTTACTCTGAGAGGCATGCTCGGTGTAGACACCTCTTGACATACAGCAGAGGCTTAAGTTGAGATTGTATCACTCTGGAATTTTAAAACCTCTGGAGGAATTTGAACCCGAGGTGTTACCTTTTCAGACATAAGAGCACTGCCAGGCAGAGACAGTTATGCAGCGGGGGAGGTGGAATTCCAGTAAGAGCAGCCAGAATTAGCTGGATTTCAGCTTTCAGGCTCTTTTGATACAGTCTTTGAACTCTTACCGCCCAGTTCTGCTTCTATGCAGACTGATAACTTGTGCCAAGTCAAAAACTACATCCCCAGAACCTGCAAAATTGTCTCCAGTCCTTCTCCTCTCTTAAATATGTTCGAATAATGAACTGATTCTTGCCCCAAACCCAGACTAATTCAAGGTTCAGTGAGTGCTTATTCTTTGTCACTTTGTTTGAAAAGACTGGCTGAATTAACTGGCAAATCACATATAGTGGGGTGCTGAATAGACGACTAGCAGTTCTGATTCTGTAGCAAGGTCTCTGGATAAAGCACACACTGAGAATTTCCCTTCTCTTTGCTTGTGCTAATTCCTAACTTCATATGATAAAGGTTGTGATACTTTAATCTTGTGGGAAAGAAAGGAGGTGGTGCTAGGAACCGAAACACACAGGCTTCCTCCTCATAAATCTGGGCAGCTTTGCCCATGAATTGACTAATGCATTGATCAATGATTCATCTGGACCAGGAATCTGGCACAGAAAAAAATGCTAGAGTCACAAAAGCCTTCATGCACTGCTTGAAAGAAAGGATGGAGTCAGACCCTTTTTAGGTCTTAGGCTCGATGACATAGAAGAAATGAGAAGTCGAAAGAAACTAGGAGAAGTACCCAGGGAAACAGATTTTCTTGCTGCCAGGAAAGACACAAGCAGTCTTTGTTCTGCCTCTTTGGTTATTTTGCCAGTGCTGGGCAGTGTAGACTCCCATTTGAGAAAGGCAGGGAGGGGACCAGCTTCTCTTTTACCATCTCTTCTTTCTTTGCCAATTGTGACTTATATTCATAACTTGCCCTAATATAATTCTGAAAGAAAAGTCTGTTACTTAACAAGGAATGTTGAAGATGAAAATGCTGTTAAGCTGAGCTGGCACTCTGGTTGTTCTGTGTGAAAGGTCACATTTTGCCTGGATCAGCTGGCAAATACAGCTTGTGTTCCACAAGCTCCCATAGTTGTTGCTCAGCAACTAATTCTCCAGTTAGTTTTGTGTTTTGAACTGCTTTCACCCAGCTGGGCTCACCAGTTCCTTTTAGGTCTGCTCCACCAACTCCCCCAGTACTCCTTCTGTCAGTGTGGAAGTGGAAAGTAACAGATACTCTTAAGTCAAATGGAAACACTACTTTTGCATCCTGAATTGTATTTGTTCTTCAGAACAGTAATTCCAGGTGAAATGTTTGCCAATAATTTTCTTTCAGACACAAGGGTAATCAACATAAAAAAATAATGTATATTAATGACATTTGTTCTTAACCTGGTTTTCCCTGTATAGCTTGCTCGCCCCAGAAAAGTGAGCCTGTCATGGCAAGTCTGGAACACACAGCCAGCCACAGAGGAGGCCTTTGTCCAGGTCTAGCTACATTACCAAACAATGTCAGCGTGGATTGAGTTTCACAGGCAAAATATTTGTATGTCTCTTTCAGGACATTTTTGAAGTGCAAAAATACATTCAATCTGGACACACCTAGAGACTCAACTCCAGCTTTAGAAGTATTTTTGTCATTGCTCTTGTAATTACTAGAAAATGTATAATGGCTTTTTGATGTTGCCTTCTTTCAAGTGTTGCCTTCTTTCAAGTGTCTTCGATGTGAAGATGAGTGACCCAATACTTCACTAATTTCCCTTCAGCAGTGCTTTCAGAAGGAGACAGATGAAAGGCAATGACTTATGTCCTCCTTTGGGTTTAGAGCTTTTCCTTCTATGCTGCTGCTGAATGCTGAAGTGTGTACTATGGAGGCAGACCAACAGTTGCCTTCCATTCCTAAAGAAGAATAAATTGGATCAGAGAGAGGTTGTCAGAAGACTTTCCAATGACAGTTTAGATTCACAATTTGAAGGGATGTGGTTTGCAACAAGCAACCTGAGGAACTTGGAGTTGAGTTTTGGATCACCAACTTTTAATTCATTTGCACCTATTTGTAATCTTCATGTAGTTCTGCAACTCTACTTGGACTACATTCTAATGTTGCTTATGCTGACTACATGACAGTTTAAGTTTTGTGGAATTTATCTGATGATGGAAAGGAGAAGAAAATCAAGTTCACCATAGTAGGAAATTACTTCAAACAATGCTGCATTTATAGGGCTTTAGATGGCTTCTGATAGATGTAAATGTTATCTAGGCTAATTTGCATCTCAAGTGGTGTTTGAAATTCTAATCTGGGCAGGTGGATAAAACTGGAAACAATATCATGGATTTGTGGCCAGTAAATTGCAGCCAATTGCAGTTGACCCAAATGCATCACAGGATCCCAGGACATTAGGGGCTGGAAGGGAGATCTTCCAGTCCAACCCCCTGCCAGAGCAGGACCATAGAATCCAGTGCAGGTTGCACAAGAACACATCCAGACAGGGCTGGAAAGTCTCCAGAGAATACTCCACAACCTCTCTGGGCAGCCTGTTCCAGGGCTCTGTGACCCTCACAGTGAAGAAGTTCCTCCTCATGTTGAGGTGGAATCTTTTGTGCTGGAGTTTATATCCATTGCCCCTTGTCCTATCACAGGATACAACTGAGCAGAGCCTGCCCCCTTCCTCTTGACGCCCAGCCCTCAGATATTTATAGGTGTTTATTAAATCCCCTCTCAGTCTTCTCCAGGCTGAACAGCCCAAGGGCTCTCAGCCTCTCCTCATGGCATGAAAGCAACCTGAAATCCAAGAAATTGCTAATCACCTGAAATAAAACACTAAAGGAGTATGACACAGGAATGAGCTTGTAACTCACTGCTGTTAACAAGACAAATAGATCAATAGGAAATATTCCACCTTAGTGAGACAATCTTTATTTAATGAGTGGAATGCTAATTGGGAGTAATATCCTCAATGAGACACTTCTGGGTGTGTAGGGCTGTAATAAATAATCACCTTCCACTGGTGAAATGAAAGCTCTTGGCACTGATAAAGAAACTAGCCCAGGTGGTATTTATTGCTTAACAAGCCTTGTCTGCCTGTGCTGCATGTGCTGGTAGATACCACCTTGCTCTTCAGTGGAAATTGCAACAGACATTTCAGAGAGAAGTAGGGCTGGCTGGATGCAGAGAGGTTTCTCCCTGGCCTTGATCCATGACTCACACAAGAAGCTGTCGTGGAGCGTGGTGTGGGGACTCATCCACACCCTTTTCACTTCCAGTGAGCTAACAGAAACGTATTCTAGACAGACCAGGGCCCATCAAACCTGTGTGCCCCAGCCCTCCTCATCCTGGGGGAGAAGCCGAGAAATAAGGGCTAGTTTCACAGCAGAACAATAACTACCTAACCTTAATAGATGGTGTAGTGACACCAGCTTGATCAAACGTGGCAGAATCACACCTTCTACCCAGACCCCTGAGGAACTGACACAGTCTAGCCCCAAATGTCTGGCTGAAGTTAGCTGACTTAGATTCACTCTGTGGTTTATTTCCTAGTGGCTGGTTTGTTGTGCAGTCCTCTCTCCACCTCCTTCCTTCTCCTTCTTCAGAAGCATGTGTTTTGGTTGCTTGTTTTGGCAGTGTTCTTCATAGTTAGTGATATGATTTACTCTGTGGTGTTATTCTGTTCTGGTAAGCATTGCAATTGCTATAGCTGGTCCTGTGTGTGCTCCTCCTCAGACTGGTTCTTCCACAGGGGGAAGATAGGGACATACTATGACTTTAAAAGCCTATCTCCTGTTTGGATTTCTTGTACATCTTTTACTGTACTGTTAATTCAGATTTACCATAGTAGATACTTTTTATCTAGTACCAGAGTGGTATGTAAATATAAGCACTCATATCTGCTTCTATAGCAAGTCAGGATGGGGAATTTGTGTTCCTCAGCCATTTATGGTCATGGAAGATTGAGTAAGATCTGTGTGTGTGTGTGCTATAACTTTCAGATTAGTCATGCAGCCAGTATAAACAGGAGGATCCAAGTATCATACCTCTCCTTAAGGTACTTGAGATAGTGGTAAAGAGAAAACAGATGAATCAGCTGACTGCTGAATCATTGGAGTTACAACAAAGGATGGTCAAAAGGGGTGATCAGAACTTGTCCTGAAATACTCTCCTGTGACAGCAATCAAAAACTTAGCTAGGCTCATAGTAACCAAAATGGATTTCAGTGTAATCCTGCTGTTGATTTAGTTCCTCATCTACACTGTTGCCCCTGTCTGCAGTACCTGGTGAATGCTCAGCTATCTCCCTGTCAAAAGATTATTCAGTACAGCTTAAGTAGAATAGAATAGAATAGCATAGCATAGCATAGCATAGCATAGCTTAGCATAGCATAGCATAGCATAGCATAGAATAGAATAGAATAGAATTAACCAGGTTGGAAGAGACCTTCGAGATCGAGTCCAGCCTATCATCCAACACTACCTAATCAACTAAACCATGGCACCAAGCAAGTGTGACCACTGCTGCCAAACTTTACTGATGGTAATTCTTTAAAGACACACACTGGAAGAGTTCTGACAGATTTTGTTATTATCCCACGTTTTCTTTGACTTTGGATTTCATTTTAATTCTACTTATACCTTCCCTCCAGTCTTTGGCAGCAAGGCAGCAGTGAGTACACCTGCTATGGCTGTAAGCTAGTGATGGATATGCTGTTACAATGAGATGTGTCGCAGTACGGTTGGCTCACAGAGCTGTGGGGATTCTGGCACCGCTGCGGATGCCGAATCAAAGCATCGCTCACAAAATGCTTCATTTCAAGAACAACTTCTTTTTTCTTCAATCACAGCATCACAGTATCACCAAGGTTGGAAGAGACCTCAAGGATCATCAAGTCCAACCTGTCATCACAGACCTCATGACTAGACCATGGCGCCAAGTGCTACATCCAGTCCCCTCTTGAACACCTCCAGGGATGGTGACTCCACCACCTCCCTGGGCAGCACATTCCAACGGCTAACAACTCTCTCTGTGAAGAACTTTCTCCTCACCTCAAGCCTAAACTTCCCCTGGCGCTGTGTCCCCTTGTTCTGGTGCTGGTTGCTAGAGAGAAGAGACCAATCCCTTCCTGGCTACAACCACCTTTCAGGTAGTTGCAGAGGGCAATGAGGTCACCCCTGAGCATCCTCTTCTCCAGGCTAAACAATCCCAGCTCCCTCAGCCTCTCCTCACAGGGCTGTGCTCAAGGCCTCTCCCCAGCCTCGTTGTCCTTCTCTGGACACGTTCAAGTGTCTCGATGTCCTTCCTAAACTGAGGGCCCCAGAACTGGACACAGGACTCAAGGTGCGGCCTAACCAATGCAGAGTACAGGGGCACAATGACCTCCCTGCTCCTGCTGGCTGCACTATTCCTAATGCAGGCCAGGATGCCATTGGCTCTCTTGGCCACCTGGGCACACTGCTGGCTCATGTTCAGGCAGCTGTCAATCAGCACCCCCAGGTCTCTTTCTGTTTGGCAGCTCTCCAGCCACTCTGACCCCAGCCTGTAGCTCTGCATGGGGTTGCTGTGGCCAAAGTGCAGCACCTGGCACTTGGACTTGTTGAATGCCATCCTGTTGGACTCTGCCCATCTGTCCAGTTGGTCGAGGTCCCTCTGCAGAGCCCTTCTACCTTCTAACTGACCAACATCTGCTCCCAACTTGATGTCATCTGCAAATTTGCTGATGACTGTCTCAATCCCCTCATCCAGATCATCAATGAAGATATTAAAGAGGAGCACAGGACTGTCCTAAAGTGTGATTACTCTCATAGGTGCTCATTTCTGTTGAGTAACAGCCTTAAAGCACCTTGCACTCATCAGTTCTTGTGCTCCAGTTCAGTTTAAACCTGCAGAGTTTTGATTTCCCCCTCATTTTTGGTTTTCCTCTGGACACTTGCGTGCAAAGCTCATAGCTTGGGTAGCTTTATCTGTTAGTTTAATGAAGTTTTTCCTCTGTCAGATGAGATCTCTTCCCCTGGTCAAACTGCTGGCTCCTTTTTGCATTTTGTGAACCTTCAGTTCTTCTTTCATTAACGTGGGTGGCCAGTGTTTTTGCAGTAACAAAAGATGAGCACCTGCACACAGCCACCAACACTCCTCAGCTGGATACACCCTTCTGATAACACAGGGGGCCACATGGGGCCACAGGCTGGTCACAGCCCCATAGTGTCTGAGCACCATTCTGTGATCACTTAATGTCTCAGGGCTTTCTCACCCTACAGTTTGTTGCGAGTAAGGTTCTATTTTATTGCAGGAGAGTTTAGGGGTTTGGTGGTGCAGGACCAATTAATCAAACCCCTTGGTTTGTCAGGCCTTGTTGTTTGCTTTGATTTCTGCTTAAAACTTTCCACACTATTAAGGTAGAATAGAATAGAATAGAATAGAATAGAATAGAATAGAATAGAATAGAATAGAATAGAATAGAATAGACCTTCAAGATCATCGAGTCCAACCCATCATCCAACACCACCTAATCAACTAAACCATGGCACCAAGCACCCCATCAAGTCGTTTCCTCCTAAACACCTCCAATGATGGTGACTCCACCACCTCCCTGGACAGCCCATTCCAATGGGCAATCACTCTCTCTATGAAGGATTTCTTCCTAATATCCAGTCTAAACCTCCCCAGGTGCAGCTTGAGACTGTGTCCTCTTGTTCTGGTGCTGGTTGCCTGGGAGAAGAGACCAGCCCCCACCTGGCTACAATCTCCCTTAAGGTAGTTGCAGAGAGCAATAAGGTCTCTCCTGAGCCTCCTCTTCTCCAGGCTAAGCAACCCCAGCTCCCTCAGCCTCTCCTCATAGGGCTTGTGCTCCAAACACCTCCCCAGCTTTGTTGCCCTTTTCTGGACATGTTCCAGCAACTCAACATCTGTCCTAAACTGAGAGGTCCAGAACTGGACACAGTACTCAAGGTGTGGCCTAACCAGGAGTTGATGGCCAGCACTTGTCAAACTACCATTTGATGTAGACATATTGAGACTGTTTGAAGTATGGTGGCTACTTTGAATGGAAAATGAAGAATGAGTATGTGTTGAAAATGAGTTGGAACAGGGAGAGTGTGATTAACAATGCAGAATTTAGCTGGGTTATGAGAATAAGAGGATACTCACAGGGTTTGTCTTCATGCTTTTAATACTAAGGTTAGGCGTTTCAGTTTCACCTCACCTCCTTTTAAGTCAGTGAAGATAGAGTGGGTCTTGCTCTGAATGGTCCTCCAGAGTAGCCCAACTTAGTAGTTATGGGGAGATAAAAGAAAGCAGACTCATATTACAGTCTGGAGTTGAAGGCTGATTACTCTAATTTCACATATGTTTGTTCCATCCACTTGTTTGTACTGCAATATTGACTTTATTTGTAAGGTAAGGCAGGGCAGATCAGGAAGTGAAGTTACACAAATACAGCTAGACCTGTGAGGAATGTAGAAAACAAGAGCCAGAGTGTGATAGGTGTTCAGAAATTTGATCTGTAGCTTTCAATGTCAAAATTGAAGTGCATGGTCCTATAAGAAGTATCTGAGTCAGGTACACCCAAGACAGAACTTATTCATGAAACTACAATCATAGAATCAATAAGGTTGGAAGAGACCTCAAGGATCATCGAGTCCAACCTGTCACCCAACACCTCATGACTACTAAACCATGGCTCCAAGTGCCATGTCCAGTCCCCTCTTGAACACCTCCAGGGACAGTGACTCCACCACCTCCCTGGGCAGCACATTCCAATGGCTAACAACTCTCTCTGTGAAGAACTTTCTCCTCACCTCCAGCCTAAACTTCCCCTGGTGCAGCTTGAGACTGTGTCCTCTTGTTCTGGTGCTGGTTGCCTGGGAGAAAAGACCAACCCCCTCCTGGCTACAACCTCCCTTCAGGTAGTTGTAGACAGCAATAAGGTCTCCCCTGAGCCTCCTCTTCCCCAGGCTAAACAATCCCAGCTCCCTTAGGCTCTCTTCATAGGGCTGTGCTCAAGGTCTCTCCCCAGCCTTGTTGCCCTTCTCTGGACACGTTCAAGAGTCTCAATATCCTTCTTAAACTGAGGGGCCCAGAACTGGACACAGGACTCAAGGTGTGGCCTAACCAGTGCAGAGTACAGGGGCACAATGACTTTCCTGCTCCTGCTGGCCACACTATTCTTGATGCAGGCCAGGATGCCATTGGCCTTCTTAGCCACCTGGGCACACTGCTGGCCTACTATCAACCAGTTCCCCCAGGACCCTTTTTGTCTGGCTGCTCTCCAGCCACTCTGACCCCAGCCTGTGGCACTGCATGGGGTTGTTGTGGCCAAAGTGCAGCACCCACCACTTGGACTTGTTAAATGACATCATGTTGGACTCTACCCATCTGTCCAGCCTGTCAAGGTCCCTCTGACAGCCCTGTAGTTACTAGCTTCATCCATGAGATTGGCCAGTTTCCAGTGGTCTGGGACCATTCCGGTGAGCCAGGACTGGTGGAAAATGATGGAGAGAGGCTTGGCCAGTTCATCTGCCAGCTCTCTCGGCACCTTAGGGAGGTGAAGTTCTTGTTACTAAACCAAGAGCTTTCTGGCCTTGCACTACACAGAGGATGTGTTCCCTAAGTGTTGCAGCACAAGGCACATGTGATGTATATACAGTGTGCAGCAAGTGCTTTGTTTTGTGGACAGTTCGGACTGAAGGCCATACTGATGTGACACACAAATGCAGTGCAGAACATCCTCTTCCAACCTGATCTATTCTATTCTATTCTATTCTATTCTATTCTATTCTATTCTATCCTATTCTATTCTATTCTATCCTATCCCTATGCTATTTTCCTTAGTGACTGGTTTGTACAGAGACCCAAAAACCAGTGCCAGCCAAGCCTGATTTTGGTTTTCCCCATGGTTTGTTTTCTGTGCTTCCTGTTGAGGATGTTATCTTTATATAAAGCTGTACAGGTCCTTTTGGGCTGCAAGAATTCCCCAGACTCAGGCACCCACAGCTTTTACAAACTAGAACAGAACATTGTAAACACAGCAGCACCAAACCCAGCTGTGACTCTTCTGTTTTGTGCTCGCCAGGCTTTCACAGGGATAAGCAGCTGTTAACGTTTGGCAGAGACCTTTGGAAGCAAGCAGGAGAGCCCCAAGAGGGGTTCTGACGAGGCATGCTCAAGAGAGATGCCAGAGGCCTCCCTTCTGTTCTACCAATGTTGTGTGCCCAGTCTCTGAGGAGGTTGCATGTTCCCTAGACCTGCCTGAGCAAGTGCTAGCTTGCTTGAATACAGCCACAGGCTTTGGTGCTGCAACAGGTTTTTGCTGCCCATCATAGCTCACCTACTCTTAGTGGTGGCCCGAGCCAGATGAGGAAACATGCAGCAGAGCTGGACCAGGCAGGTGGAGTACCACAGGAGGGGAGATGAGATGGGGTGAAAAAAGCAGAGGCTGTCCTGGCAAAGGGGAAGAATCCTGTACTGTGAGGAGGAGGAAGCTGTTAAGGGACAGTGAGGGAGAGGTGGAAATCTGACATCTCCTAGCATGTTCCAGAGACCCCATTTATTCCACCAAGACTGTTCCAACTTGACTAGTCTCTCACTGAACCATTCTTGTAATTTTCTTTGCTGCTACTGCAAAGTAGAATGTTGCCTTTTGTCTTCAAATATATTGCAGGAAAAACTAACACTAGAGCAAATGTAGTCTCAGTACTAAGTGAGGAGGTGCCTTGGTGACAGAGGATATAAAGAAGGCAGAGTTGCTGAATGCCTTCTTGCTCTCCATCTATACTGCTGGGGACTGTCCTCAGGAGCCCCAGACCCCTGAGGCCCCAGAGGAAGACAGGACAAAGGAGGAGTTTTCCTTGGTTGATGAGGACTGGGTTAGAGAACAGTTAAGTCACCTGGACATCCATAAATCCATGGGTCCTGACAGGATGCACCCACAGGTGCTGAGGGCGCTGGCAGAGGTCATTGCCACACCACTCTCCACCATCTTTGGTAAGTAATGGCAGACAGGAGAGGTGCCTGGGGACTGGAGGGGGGCAAATGTCACTCCAGTCTTCAACAAGGGTAAGAAGAAGGACCCAGGTAACTCTAGACCAGTCAGCATCACCTCCATCCCTGGGAAGGTAATGGAGCAACTTCTCCTCGGCACTGGCCTTAGGCACCTCAAGGACAAGCATGGTTTTACCCAGGGGAAGTCATGTCTGACCAACCTGATAGCCTTTGATGAGGACATAACCAGGTGGATAGATGACGGTAGAGCAGTGGATGTGGTTTACCTTGATTCCAGTAAAGCTTTTGACACCATCTGCCACAGCATCCTTGCAGCTAAGCTGAGGCAGCATGGACTGGGTGACTGGGGAATGAGGTGGATGGGAACTGATTGAAGGGAAGAAGTCAGAGAGTTGTGGTCAATGGGATGGAGTCTAGCTGGAGGCCTGTGTCTAATGGAGTCCCTCAGGGGTCAGTACTGGGACTGGTGCTATTCAACAACCTGGCTGAGGGCACAGAGGGCACTGTCAGCAAGTTTGCTGAGGACACCAAACTGGGAGGAGTGGCTGACACCCCTCAGGCTGTGCTGCCATTCAGCCTTTAAGGTTCTCATTTTTCCCCTGTGTTTTGGAACATGTCCCAGACAGTCAGTGCACTGTGCCAACTTGTAGGTGGGGACCCTCTGTTCCTTTTGTTGAATACTCCTTGACCTCTGCTGGGTTTATTTTACCCACAAAGCTGAGCTCAAACACATTTATTTTGCAAGACATTATGCAGTCCAGTTGCATTTGAGGTATTTTGCTATATCAGGTTCCTATGCTGATGACTGATATATGTATTGACAGAGTAAATGCCATTCTTCTTGGCATTAACTCAAGTTTCATGTCCTTGGGTAAATTAATTCTTTTGAAAATCTCTAGAGTGAATGTATGGTAACATGCTCTGTTCCAAATGAACTCTTCCAGCAGCTTAACTTCTGCTGAAATTACTTTTCTGGCTTTGATACTCCTGCTGGTATCTCTCTGCTAAGACAGAGTCTGCTTCATTGGAAAAGCAGCAGCGGATCATTGCCACATTGCAATGAAAAAGAGAAGGAAAAAAACCCAACAAAGCAAACAAACTTCCCATACCTGTTGAGATTACTAAATAGCACACACAAAAAAACCAACACCTTGAGTACTGTGTCCAGTTCTGGGCCCCTCATTTTAAGAAGGACATTGAGACTCTTGAATGTGTCCAGAGAAGGGCAACAAAGCTGGGGAGAGGCCTCGAGAACAAGCCTTACAAGGAGAGGCTAAGGGAGCTGGGATTGTTTAGCCTAGAGAAGAGGCTCGGGGGAGAACTTACTGCTCTCTACAACTAACTGATGGGAGGTTGTAGCCAGGAGGGGGTTGGTCTCTTCTTCTAGGCAACCAGCACCAGAACAAGAGGACACAGTCTCAAGCTGCACCAGGGGAGGTTTAGGCTCGAGTTGAGGAGAAAGTCCTTCACTGAGAGAGTTGTTAGTCATTGGAATGGGCTGCCCAGAGTCACCATCCCTGGAGGTGTTCAAGAGGGGATTGGACATGGCCCTTGGTGCCATGGTTTAGTAGTCATGAGGTGTTGGGTGTCAGGTTGGACTTGATGATCTTTGAAGTCTTTTCCAACCTTATTGATTCTATGATTCTATGATTAAACACAGGAGTCTGAATGGTAACAAAGCTACACATCTGCAATGCCGTATTGTGATATGAGAGTTTACTGTTCAGAAAAATGAAATGGATGTTCTCTATTTTTTCCCTAATTTCTCAGAATCACAGAATGTTTGGGGCTGGAAGAGACCTTGAAAGCTCATCCAGTCCAACCCCCCTGCCAGAGCAGGAGCACCTAGAGCAGATTACACAGGAACACTTCCAGGCAGGTCTGGAATATCTCCAGACAGGAAGAATCCACAACCCCTGCTGGGCAGCCTGTTCCAGGGCTCTGTCACCCTCACAGGGGAAAAAAATTTTCTTCATGTTTCCATGTTTCCACTGCCCCTTGTGCTGTCATTGGGCACCCAGCAGAACCTGGCTCCATCCTCTTGGCACTCACCCTGCACATCTTCATCAACATGAATGAGGTCAGCCCTCAGGCTCCTCCTCTCCAAGCTACAGAGCCCTCAGCTCACTCAGGCTCTCCTCATAAGGAAGATGTTCCACTCCCTTCATCATTTTTGTGGTACTGCTTAGACTCTCTCAAGCAGTTCCCCAAGGTCCTTCGTGAACTGAGGGGCCCAGAACTGGCCACAATACTCCAGATGCAGCCTCAGTAGCACAGAGTAGATGGGGAGGAGAACCTGTCTTGACCTGCTAAGGACAGCCTTTCTAATCCACCCCAGGATGCCATTGGCCTTCTTGGCCACAAGAGCACATTGCTAATTTTTCTAATAATTATTCTAATCATTTTTCTAATACTTCTTCTAGGCAACTCATTGTGCATTTGTCAAGTCTATTTTACAAGGTTCCTTCAAAGATAAAGATATTTAACTGCTAAAGGGCAGTCCTATTGAAAGACAGGCAATTCTTTCATTGAAATAGGAATTTGGTGCATTTCTTGATTTATTGATTTTTTTTATAGGCATGGCTTTTTGATTTTCTACTCTGTCAGAAGTACATCTGACTGTTGGTGGTGTTGTTGGCATTGTTGTTTGGTTTTTTAGTTGGTTGGTTGGTTGGTTGGGGTTTTTCCTCACAAACTTCTAAAAGCAGGAGCTGAGTGCTACTGTTTCTGCTTCACTAGAAACATGTTTTACTAATTCCAGTTACTTGCATCTGTAAATTAGCTGCTGCAAGAGGATTAACAGCAGTAGCTGATCACCTGTTTTGGTCTGTAGCTCTGTTGAATATTGTGTCTTTACTCAAGGACAAGTAAATTAAGCAAATATATTGCAGACACCACTGGGCAGGGGATATCACAAGCCAGTCCTATAGGGACCCTTAAAAAATATTTATAGTCAAAGCTACATGTGAGGTATAGAAAATCCATACTCATTAATTTACTGGGAAATGAGTATTGGGAAAACTGAAGAACTTTAGCTTATGTATTGCTTTGGGTGTCCTCTCAATACATCTGTGGTGGTTGCTGAATCTTGTGTGACATGCCATAGAGTTGGTGAGACACCATCATTAATCACAGAATCACAGAATGGGCTGGGCTGGAGGGGACCTCCAAAGCTCACCTAGTCCAACCCCTGCTGCAGTCAGCAGGGACATCCTCAGCTAGATCAGGTTGTCCAGAACCCTGTCCAGCCTCACCTTCCATATCTCCAGGGATGGGTCCCAACCATCTCCCTGGGCAACCTGTTCTAGTGCTCCACCACCCTCATAGTAAAGAACTTGCTCCTCACATCCAGTATAAATCTGCCCTTCTCTAGTTTGAAGTCATTGCACCTCATCCTGTCACTGCAGGCCTTTGGGCACAGTCCCTCTGCAGCCTTCTTCTAGCCCCTAACAGGCTACTGTTAGGTCTGTCCAGAACCTTCTCTTCTTCAGGCTGAACACCCCCAGCTCCCTCAGCCTGTCCCCATAGCAGAAGTGCTCCAACCCCCTAATCATTTTTCATGGCCCTCCTCTAAACCTTCTCTATCAGGTCCATGTCCTTCCTGTGTTGCAGATTCCAGAGCTGGATGTATTGAGATCTCACCAGAGCAGAGTAAAGTGGCAGAGTCCCCTCTCTCCATTTCTGGCCACGTTGCTTCGGCCTTCTGTGCTGCAAGCTCACACTGTCTGCTCATGTCCAGCTTCTCATCCACCCCAAGTCCTTTTCCTCAGGGCTGCTTACTATTACCTCCTCCCCCAGCCTGTGTTGATAGCTGGGATTGTCCTGGCTTTCACTATCAATACAGTTTACTGTGCAATTAAACCACAAGGGACTTGATTGTGTGATAGTCATTGTTTGGTAGATAGCTATAATGTAAGCCCAGCCCCAAAACACAGTCTTTGCCAAAAGCAAATTGCAAAAGGGACAGACATCTCTAGTAGATTAGCTAATTATTTAAGTGTATAAGCAATGTAATTTTGCCTAAGATGCCTTGCCCTGAGCAAATGCACTGGCAGTGGGTGATACCTGGTGGTGTACAGCCACTATGATGCTTCCACAAAGTTTAGAGCAACAGTTAGCTTCTCTAAAAGCTTTCTTATTTTCATCAACTGCAAAGATTCAAGAACCTCTCACAATGAAGGATTCTAAGCCATGTCGTTGGAGGCTGCTGCTGCTAGCTGGTACTGTGCAGTGCTCTGTGCAGTGTATCAGTTTACCACTCCGCATCACTTAGTCTCCTCCTTGCACATCTCCAGGACTGGGATTGTGTAACTTGATTTCTTACACATCATGCCAAAAATTCCCAGGGTGATACGCTGAAGGCCAAACTAGGGCAGTGCCTTATAAGGCTTTTCATACTGGTTTCAACATGTGTCACAGAAAACATCTGTGAGTACACAGAGTGCTTTCCACCGACTGTCCATCACCCTGGCATGTGAGTCAAGTCTGCGGTGCTGAGGGAGAGGAAATACTTATTGAAATGCAGATTAAATCAAAAGGGATTTGAGGGAAAGCATCTTCTGAAAACTGAACTCCTTCTCTGTCGCTGTGAAGATCATTTAGCAGGTGTAGCATACATTATCTCATGTGTAGCAAAAACAAAACCCCAACAAACCAACCCCAAACTAACACTTGTATGATGTAAATGACAGCAAAGCTGGGTCCTGATGGGGTGCATTTATCTAGAAGGGGTAAGAGAGTCCTAGCACTAGAGTTGGCAGGGCTCATTAGGAGGGCTTTAAACTAGGTCTGAAGGGGGTGGGTGAGGAAATCGATCCCTCTGCAGAGGAAAGAGTAGGGCACAAATCAGGGTCAAGTGAGTGGTCAGGAGCCCAACTGCGGTGCATGTACACCAATGCAGGCAGCCTGGGCAATAAGCAAGAGGAGCTGGAGGTCCTGGTCCACCAGGGTGACTATGATGTAGTCGCCATCTCAGAAACATGGTGGGACAACAGGCACGATTGGAGTGCTGCACTGGGGGGTTACAGGCTCTTTAGGAGAGACAGGTGAGGGAGAAGAGGAGGAGGGGTGGCTCTGTATATTAGGGAGTCACTCTCTGCCACAGAACTTGAGGTGGAAAATGAGGGAATTGAGAGCCTGTGGGTTAAAATCAGAGGGCAGCCTAACAAATCTGACATCCTGGTTGGAGTCTGTTATAGACCACCCAACCAGGATGAGGAGGCTGATGAATTATTCTACAAACAACTGGAGGCTGTCTCAAGATCATCAGATCTTGTCCTTGTGGGTGACTTCAACCTGCCAGATATCTGCTGGGATCTTAATTCAGCAGAGAGAAGGCAGTCCAGAAGATTCCTGGAGCAGATAGAGGATTGCTTCCTGCTGCAGCTGTTAAGTGAGCCTACCAGGGGACAGGCTCTGCTTGACCTGCTGCTCTCCAATAGGGAAGGGCTGGTGGGAGAGGTGATCATGGGAGCCTGCCTAGGGTGCAGTGACCATGAGATAGTGAAGTTTTCAATATGCAGGGGGATAGGGAGGAGCACCAACAGAACCTTCACCTTGGACTGCAGGAGGGCAAACTTCAGCCTCTTTAAGAAACTTATTTGTAAAGTTCCCTGGGTACCAACCCTCATGAACCGAGGGGTCCAGGAGGGTTGGACCTACTTCAAACAGGAGCTCTTGAAGGCACAGGAACTGGCGGTCCCCATGTGCCGAAAGATGAGCCGGCGGGGAAGGCTCTGGGCCTGGATGGACAGGCAGCTCCTGGAGGATTTAAGGGGAAAAAAGAGGCTGTGTCACCTTTGGAAGGAGGGGAAGGCTTCTCGAGGTATGTTCAAGGAAATGGTTAGATTATGTAGGAATAAAATTAGAGAGGCAAAGGCCCAGTTGGAACTGAAGCTGAACACCTCTGTCAAAGACAACAAAAAGCATTGTTACAAATATATCAACACTAAAAAGAAGGGCAAGAAGAACCTCCACTCCTTACTGGACCTGGAGGGGAACACGGTGTCTGGAGACGAGGCAAAGGCTGAGGTCCTGAACACCTTCTTTGCCTCAATGTTTAACAGCAAGGCAGGAGTTCAGGATGAGTGGCCTCCTGAGCTGGGCAATAGGGTCAGGGAGCAGTGTGATGCCCTGGAAATCCATGAGGAATTAGTTGGGGACCTGCTGAGCCACTTGGACACTCACAAGTCCATGGGACCAGATGGGATCCATCCTAGGGTGCCGAGAGAGCTGGCAGATGAGCAGCCAAGCCGCTCTCCATCATTTTCCTCCAGTCCTGGCTCACTGGAGAGGTCCCAGATGACTGGAAACTGGCCACTGTGGTCCCCATCCACCAGAAGGGTCAGATGGAGGAACCTGGAAACTACAGGCCAGTCAGCCTGACCTCAGTGCCAGGGAAAGTGATGGAACAGATTATTCTGGTGGCAATAACTGCACCTGAAGGATGGCCAAGGGCTCAAGGGCTCAAGTCCATGGGTTTAGGAAGGGCAGGTCCTGCCTCTCCAACCTGATCTCCTTCTATGATCAGGTGACCCGTCTGGTGGATGTGGGGCAGGCTGTGGATGTAGTCTGCCTGGACTTCAGCAAGGCCTTTGACACCGTCCCCCACAGCAAACTGCTGGCTAAGCTGTCAGCTCGTGGCTTGGACCACAACACTCTGTGCTGGGTTAGGAACTGGCTGGAGGGCCAAGCCCAGAGAGTGGTGGTGAATGGTGCCACATCCGGCTGGCGGCCAGTCACCAGTGGCGTCCCCCAGGGATCAGTACTGGGACTCATCCTCTTGAACATCTTCATTGATGATCTGGATGAGGGGGTTGAGTCAGTCATCAGCAAGTTTGCAGATGACACCAAGTTAGGAACAGATGTTGGTCAGTCAGAGGGTAGAAAGGCTCTGCAGAGGGACCTCGACCGACTGGACAGAGTCCAACGGGATGGCATTCAACAAGTCCAAGTGCCAGGTGCTGCACTTTGGCCACGGCAACCCCATGCAGAGCTACAGGCTGGGGTCAGAGTGGTTGGAGAGCTGCCAAACAGAGAGGGACCTGGGGGTACTGATTGACAGCTGCCTAAACATGAGCCAGCAGTATGCCCAGGTGGCCAAGAGGGCCAATGGCATCCTGGCCTGCATTAGGAATAGTGTGGCCAGCAGGAGCAGGGAGGTCATTGTGCCCTGTACTCTGACGAAAACGGAGACAGCGACGACAGCACTCAATATGAGTGATAGTAATCATCCAACTTTATTGTTCCACACTTCATTATTTATACTCTTATATATATAGTTAATTCTATTCTAATTTAACACATACTATTGGTCTCTCTCTAAAAGGTTACATCATTGTTTTCACTACTCTGTGGAATTTCTCTCTCAGTCTAATTGCTCTTTTTCCCAGCTCTTTGCCTACTCCTTATCTTGTTTGCGTCCCCTCTCAGGGGCAGCTTGACTTCAGCATACCAAGCAATCAGAACTTTTCCACAACTCCTACTTCATTGCTATATTAATAACAGAAAATCCTTCAAGGCCTAATTTGCACAGGTGTTCCTGGGACCCATGTCCCCTCTTGCTCAAACCAATCCCCAACATTGGTTAGGCCATACCTTGAGTACTGTGTCCAGTTCTGGGCCACTCAGTTTAAGAAGGACATTGAGACACTTGAACGTGTCCAGAGAAGGGCAACAAGGCTGGGGAGAGGCCTTGAGCACAGCCCTATGAGGAGAGGCTGAGGGAGCTGGGGTTGTTTAGCCTGGAGAAGAGGAGGCTCAGGGGTGACCTCATTGCCCTCTACAACTACCTGAAAGGTGGTTGTAGACAGGAGGGGGTTGGTCTCTTCTCCCAGGCAACCAGCACCAGAACAAGAGGACACAGTCTCAAGCTGTGCCCGGGGAGGTTTAGGCTGGAGGTGAGGAGAAAGTTCTTCACCGAGCGAGTCGTTCGCCATTGGGATGTGCTGCCCAGGGAGGTGGTGGAGTCCCCATCCCTGGAGGTGTTCAAGAGGGGAATGGATGTGGCACTTGGTGCCATGGTCTAGTCATGAGGTCTGTGGTGACAGGTTGGACTCGATGATCCTTGAGGTCTCTTCCAACCTTAGTTATACTGTGATACTGTGAAAATGTATTTGGATGTTTTGTTGCTGCCTCCTCAGGAAATATTTTTTCTTTCCTATTCAAAACAGAAAGTAAGAAGAGCTTTCTGGATCTGCCTGAACGTGAGGGCTTCGTTTAAACAAACTGAAATGTTCAGTTCTTTAATGAAAAGATTTAGTTTAGGTAACCAAAAGTGCACCATGAGCACCATGGGTTTTTTCCTGCTCTGACCTGCTGGCAAACCATGGATTAAACTTTACAGGTGAACCTCCCAACACACCCCATTTCCTTTCCATAGCCCAACACTCCTTCCCTCCTCCCCACTCCTCTCCCAGCCCCCTCACCACACACACATACACACACACCCCCCCGTAGATGGGGGTGGAATCAAATAGGTTAATTTTAGTCCTTAAGGTGGTTGTAACTGAAAGCTTGATTCAGCCCTTAGTGTAGGGCTACATCACTCAGACCTCAATGAGTGGCTCCTCAAAATATGCAGAGAATTTGGGGCTGGAATTTAGGCTTGAGTCCCTTTCAAACTGAAACCATTGTTCAGGAAAGACAGGAACTACTCACTTCAGGGTGAAAAGAATCTTTTGGCATTGAAATCCTTTGAAGTTAACGCTATTCTTTTCCCAACTATTTCTCAAATTACTTTGCAGCTCCTGCCGGGCCATAGTCTTTGGAGTGTCTTTGTTAAAAGCGCAGTACAACAGAAGCATGACAGCATCGGCGACATGCTGAGAATAATGACGTGAGCACAGGGTTAAAAGAGGCTCTTTTCCACTGTTTTAACAACTGTTCCCCGCAGAAGCCTTGGGAAGCTGACATCTTGACGGAGGTGATGGCTGCAGTAATCATTTCAGACAGACTTTTGTGATGAGGAATACATGTGGCAAGCCCCGGAAGAACACAGACTACAAAAAGGGCTGAAATGCTGACCACTAATTGTTACCAGCTCCTTCCTACCTTCTCCTCTCACACCAACCACTAAAAGCTTTTTTTTTTTTTGTGGGGGAGCTCAGGGCAGCAATCCCAAGCATTTAAAAGACTTATTAATTTTACTGTCTTTTAGGAAACTATATACTTACATTTTGGAAAGTTTGGACACATACAACTTCAGCTGGCTGTGTGTTCAAGCTGCTGTTATTCCCATGAGTGATATTTTCCCGTGGAAGGGCCTAGATGAGTGCTGTTGGTAGAAATAAATTAGTGAAAAAAAAAAATAGAATTAGACTATTTATAGCTCTAGTGACTAAGCAGATAGACTGTGATACTCATATGTGAGAGGCAACTCATGCTATGAGACCATCTGGTGCTCCAGCAAGGAGCCCACAGGCAGCTTTCAGTGCACATCTGTAGGCCGTTTCCAGAAAGAAGAGCTGCTTCTATCACAATCACATGCTGCTGCCTTAGAGAAATAGACAGCATGTTGTTGGAATGCTGGCCACATAGGATGTTTTGGCTGGCAAGACAGCGCTTAAGGACACTGGGAAATTGTTTATGACTGAGAGGATTTGCATGCGTTCTTCAAACAGCACAAACCAGCGCTGACTTCTTTGCAGTCAACAGATGGTGCAGCTCTTAATGAGTCTGTTAAAGATGACCTATTAAGGATTAATAGAGTCTCAACATTAGATTATTTTGGCTTCATACCATTGGTGGAGGACATGGAATGTGATATTCCCGTTCCTTTCCTTTCATCTGACTAGGTGTTTATTGTTTTAGCTTTCCAGTGTTGGACCTGCTAGGCCTTATTTTGAGAAGCTCAGTGGAACAAATTACGTAAGGAAAAGATTGTTCCTTCCATCGGTGAATGGTTGATGGAATGATGTCACCAAGCTTCTATTCAGCAGGTTTTCACTAGAAAACTGTGATTTGATTGAACAAATCAATGGCAAAGAATACATGTATTGTAAAGAGCTTCTATTACCATTCAGTGCCTTGTTATGGAGTCTTGGCTGCTTCCTTGCTAAATCATACAGCCTGCTGCTATGGAGCCCTGGCTCGGAGCCTCGTATCTGGGGAACATCTGCAACGTAATCTATTGCAGGGTTTAAGATTGCTAAATTGGCAAGAAAGGTCTTCATGCTTTTAGTTCCCAAGTATGAACTTCCAGCAGAGAGCCACTAAATGATTAGGAGACTGGAATATCTCCCTTATGAGGACAGACTGAGGGAAATGAGGGCTCTGTAGCTTGGAGGGGAGGAGCCTGAGAGGTGACCTCATTCATGTTGGTGAAGATGTGCAGGGTGAGTGCCAAGAGGATGGAGCCAGGCTCTGCTGGGTGATGCCCAATGACAGCACAAGGGGCAATGGTGGAAGTTGAGCCATAGGAATTTCCATGGAAACATTCACTGGAACAGGCTGCCCAGGGGGGTTGTGGAGTCTCCCTCTCTGGAGACATTCAAAAGCTGCCTGGATGTGTTCCTGTGTGACCTGCTCTAGGTGCTCCTGCTCTGGCACGGGGGTTAGATTGGATGAGCTTTCGAGGTTCCTTCCAGCCCCTAACATTCTGTGATTCTGTGATTTCTTCTTCAGGTGTGGCTCTAAGGATGTACTCCTTGTGCCTACCCCATTTAAACAGGCAGTGTGTGGCACATATATATGTGCACATGTCCATTTGGATGTACAGACTGATCACATCTGGGCAGTTTTCCTATACCTTGCCTCTAAATTAGTTGGAGATGAGAATTCTTTTTTTCTGAAGGACTAAGAACTTTAAAAATACAGCACTCCATACTTTTTTGTCCTTTGCTTTCAGTGTGAGAAAAGCACACTTGCAGAAACCACTGTTAGCAATCAAAATGTCTCTAGTGAGTGGTCAGTCGATGTTATGTCAAGATCTTCCATGCTTTCATTTGCTCAAATAAACATCACAGGATCACCAAGGTTGGAAGAGACCTCAAAGATCATCGAGTCCAACCTGTCACCACAGACCTCATGACTAGACCATGGCACCAAGTGCCACATCCAATCTCCTCTGGAACACCTCCAGGGATGGGGACTCCACCACCTCCCTGGGCAGCACACTCCAACAGCTAACAACTCTCTCTGTGAAGAGCTTTCTCCTGTCCTCCAGCCTAAACTTCCCCTGTGCAACTTGAGACTGTGTCCTCTTGTTCTGGTGCTGGAATAAGGAACTCTGAGCTCCACAGCGCGTTCAACAACTTTAATAAACAGAAAAGCAGTAGCACACTAAAAGAAATACAGGAAGGATAAGTAAGAATAGTTGAAACTTGATAGTTAATACCTAACTTCTCCCTCTAGCAAAGAAATTGTATGCATCATTGGAATGAGCTGTGGGTAACTATTTTTTATCAGTGAGTTTATACTGACCCCATTATACATACATAGCAAAGCAGTAAGAATAGAATAGAATAGAATAGAATAGAATAGAATAGAATAGAATAGAATAGAATAGAATAGAATAGAATAAACCAGGTTGGAAGAGACCTTTGAGATTATCGAGTCCAACCCATCATCCAACACCACCTAATCAACTAACCCCTGGCACCAAGCACCCCATCAAGTCTCCTCCTAAACACCTGCAGTGATGGCGACTCCACCACCTCCCTGGGCAGCACATTCCAATGGCAAATCACTCTCTCTATGAAGAATGTGAATAATGTGAGCCACTGAATAGCAGCTAAAACCCCACAGGAGTAACACCAGCATTCAGAGGCACCCACCTATAGAGTGCAACCTGGTATGCTGTATATTTGGTTTGTTTTGTGCCAGGTGCATCTACACTGCAGTGAACACTCTGCTTTCCTGTTCCTAGCAAATCCTAAGGGATTTGTGATCCCTGAAACCAACTAAAAGATGTCCTTTGTTGTTCAGTAGAACAGGAGATTCCAGTGAAACTCTGAACTTACCTAAAGAGGGCTTGTATTCATTCTTGATGAAAGGCAGTTTAATTCTCCAGGCTTTGCTTCATGTTTTGTCTGTTTGTGCCTGACCTGACATTTAGAAAAGTTGATGCAGAAACTCCCAGGCAGTTTGCATGTTTTGTAAGAGCTTGGCACGTGCAGTGCTCGGTAGAGATCACCAAGGTGTTACCTGCCAGGAATTCAGAGCCCTTTCTAAAATATTGTTGGGACTTTGTGTAGCATAAACAGGCGATTCCAAACCTGTCATGGCCCAGAGCATGCAGTGAAACACTGGCTTCAGGGACTCACAGTGTTTGCTTGTGGCCTCTCAGTTGTGGTTATATGATATCATGCCTTCTTGGAGCCTTCAAATATTGCTGTAATCCAAGACATTGAACAAACATTAGATTTGGATGCTGCATTTTCTACCAAATCCAAAAGAACAAATAGGTCTCCTGATCACATTCCCAAAAGAGCTGCAGTGTTTTGTTGGGCTGCCTTCCATACAGCTGTTCAAGCAGTGAAAAGCTCCAAAGAATATGTTGTCTCTGGGTGCTTTCATTCCCCTGTCCTGCCACTGCGTTTGGGATTAACAACCCCAGGAAACAGCAGAATAAAGGAAGCTGATCAACCATCTACTGAACAGGATGTACAAAACACAAGGTGCTCTGACTGTGGACAACACCTGGCTTGATGTTAGAGAGTTGCAGAGGGTCTGTGGGAGCAGTCTGCTTCCTGAGATATTTTCCTGAGCTTTTCTACTACACTGCACTTCAAGGCTTTTCCCCCTCAAATTCCTTTGGGCTACAGAGATCTGTCTGTTGTCTCAGCACCATTTTCAGCAGGATACTGGCTAATGATCAACAAGTGAGGGTCAGAAGGAGAACAATATTTTTCCATTAAATGTTCCAAGACTGCTTTCAGGAGCCAGACCTATGCATCCCAGTCTTGGGATTATATTACTGGGTACCACAGCTGCTTGTCTTCCTGTGCATAGGCTAGAAGTGTGCAATGTCACAGAAGCAGCCTGTGTACATACACACCCATGACACAGCATTACCTAGTGGATCTTCCCTAGTGCCTGAAGTACAGATTGAGGTGCCACATAAAGGGGCAGTCTCTGTTCTGGTCACCTGGTCACAAGAATAAAACAAGAAAGGACCTCTTGTTTTCATCTGTGTGCCTTTTGCAATTCCCAAGTCTTTAGCTGCTTGGCAACACAGAGGATAACCAAGCTCAACTGTGCCAAAAAAGGTCTCAACATTTGGGTTTATCCCTTATGAGATGCACCCCCCTCCCAACTCTCAGCTGGTGTTCCAGTTCCATTTTCAACTAATTTTTCATCAGCTGTATTGCCTCTTGTAGCTGAAATGCAAAGTGCTAGAGGGACCAAAGTCCATCTCAAAGGTACAGCAAAGCTGGTTTAGTTTGCCTTACTCCTTATCACCTTTGTAACATGCTTCAGCATTCAGTTGCCACATATATACAAATCTCTGAACTCTCAGGATAATGCTTAAAGCTGGATTTCTGGGGTATTTTCTGCCAAAGTCACCACCACTAAGTTTTCTTACTTGGGCCAGCGTTATCTATATTGGCTGCACAGAGAGATCTGCAAGTGCTCCTCCACCCTGCCCCACACCTCACTGTATGGCACTTCCCAGCAAGACAGTAATCCATCTGGGTGGTTCTTTCATCCCTTTGGAAGTTATTGTTCTCAAGCCTTTTTGTGGTAGCTTCTGAGTTAATTGTAGTCCATTTTAAGAGGACATCCATATCTCCCAGTGCCACAGCAGGGACTTTGGCTCTCGTGGGTTCACAGACAAGAGCAGAAATCGCTGTTAGTTCTCCCCCTCGAATTTCTGCTGTTGCAACTGCAATGTTATGCAAGGCATTGCTGCAATTACTAACAAGACTGGTTTTCCTGTAGTTTCTGTTGGCTTTTCTGCTAGTTATTAGTGAGTTTTAATAATTATTTATAGGATTTGTTACTAATGACAGCAGTTGTTGCTTCACCAGAATTTGCTGCAGTTGGTTTTGCTGCTCCTTCCCTTTTATGGCATCTTCTGGATCCGTGTTTTACTATGGCTGTATTGTTCATGTTTACCATTACACACAGGTAACCCAGCCCAAGCAACATCTGTCATGGCTCCAACTGGAAACCTTTCTGTCTTTAGAGCTAGTCAAATAAAAAAGAATGGAGTGATCCAGCCCACTGCATGAAAAACAAAACAAAACAAAACAAAAAGACAACACCAAGCCAAACCCCAAAACTTAAGTATTTGTGCCCTTGAGCCAATGTGGGGGCTAAGAAGGAGGCACTGAGTCACAGCACCTGCCCTTATATCCAGTTCCTCCCACATCACTCCTACTACAAGTGAAAGCAGCCACCCCCAAGGGCCCAGGCTTTAGCCAGAGCTTGGCAGTGTCTATTTTCTGCTTCTGTCCGATCAGATCTCTCAACTTTACTGCATTGGGAGAGGTCCCATGTGCCCTGCTGCCATCCTCACAGTTATGGTGCCCCAGCGCCTTCGTTTCTCATGTGCCATGAAAATATCTTGAGTTTTAGTTTATGTAATGATCACTATTGACAGATGTCCCCATCATTTTGCTACAGAAATATCCAAACTATTCTTTCAAACACAGAGAGGCCTTGGCAATTTGGCAGTTATTTTAATTGGTTTCACTAATTCAGTTGTAACTTGTGCCAGTTCCTGTCACAGGCATTTTAAATGTGTGTAGCTGAGTGCATGTTCAGAGTAAGACACCGAATACACAGACCTGTGGAACACAGTTCTTGTTTCCAGCAGCCAGTTTTCCTGTTTCCCAGGACATTCTACCTCCTGCTTCCACAGTGGTTTGGCCATGATTTCTAATTGTGTGAGTCAGATGTTCTTCCTTTTCCACAGCCTCCCACTTTCATATTAATCTTTTCCAGATTTGTGGAGCAGAGAAGTTGAGAGCATTTGAGAACTGAGCAAAGTGATGAAAGACACTAAATTAAAACTTAATGATGCTTTAATCTCTGAAAAAAAACCATAATGAGTTAGGGTGTTGATTGTTAAGTGTACCACTACCAAAAATCAAGCACCAGGGATTTTTTGATACCAAGGGATTTTCTTTCTGTAGAATATGACTTTTCATTTAAGAAAAGATCCAGTTGCCTTCTTGGCATAGATTTTTTAAGCCACAGATGAGACATGTAGTTATTTTTCTCTCTTTCCAGCACAGAAAATTCCAGTATATATCTTTAAAAAAAGGGCAGCTCTAATGACTCCCTTGTATCATACAGACAGACTTGAGGGGCCAGCAGTGAAGCCAGCTGATAATGTTTCATTTCCCACCCTGGCAAAAGGAAAACACATGACAGAAAAATGGTTGTAGTAGAATGTGTTTTCATTAATGTGTGTGGTTAAAATCTTGGTAAAAGACAGTTGAACAAAGCAAGTGGATTCCTTCTTTGCTACTGCCAATAGGGCCAGCACTTCAGCTCATTGTTTTCTCATTAACTCACCTTCACTAAGTTTCTTTACCCTCTTGTCAATTACCAACACTGCTAGCGCTAGCTGTGAGTAGGTAGACCCAGCCAAGACCAAGAATGTGCTGATTTATTGCAGCTTTGTGCAAACAGAAACCAGAGAAGTAATGTGGAGACAGAGCACTAGGAAAAACTGCTTTGAAAACTGAGGGCTTTGGTTTCTTGGAGTGTGTTGAAGATGCCATAGCGTACAAAGAGCACCTCCAGACAGATGCTCTTGTGTGGCAGATGAAGTCCCCACAGCTGCTGCCGGCTTTAGAAGCTACCCAGTCTTGAAAGTTTTGCATTTTTGTTGCTCTTTTTAAATTTTCCCCCAGGTTTTGAAAAATAACAAAGTATTTACACAGGATGACTGCACTTTCATGGCTGAGAGTAGTAGGGTCGTAAGATCATGTGCAGTTGTATGGTACTGGAGGAACTCCTAAAAGCTCTTCATTCAGGAACTGAAAAGGCAATAGTTAACAGCGGAGAGCACAAAAGCCAAGCCAGGCTAGTGATGCTCATCTGTCTCAAAATAAATAAGCATGCTGGAAATTAGCTAGGGTGGGTTTTTAAAGTCAAATGTGTGGCTGAAATAGCTCCAAACTCAAAGGAACTTTGCTCCCAATATCTGACTCCTGTGTACCCGGAGCTCTGCCAGAGACTTCCCACTCAAAGCAGCCTGTTCCAGGACCCTACAGGAAGACATTAAATACATAAGTTCTCATTCTCCCAGAGTATTTGGAACTAATAAATTTGGAAGACATTAAATACAGAAGTTCTCAGTCTTCCACAATATTTGGAATGAATAAAACTGGAAGACATTAAATACAGAAGTTCTCAGTCTTCCCCAATATTTGGAATGAATAAAACTGGAAGACATTAAATACAGAAGTTCTCAGTCTTCCACAATATTTGGAATGAATAAAACTGGAAGACATTAAATACAGAAGTTCTCAGTCTTCCACAATATTTGGAATGAATAAAACTGGAAGACATTAAATACAGAAGTTCTCAGTCTTCCACAATATTTGGAATGAATAAAATTGGAAACAAAATCTACTGAAAATGTTGCAAAGCTTTTCTATAGAAAGCTCTGCTCTCTCTATTTAGTTAGTTATTTGGAGAAATATATGAAGCTGAATGAAATATGAGTCCCAAGACCAAGCATGCTAAGAGCCTGACATCTAGATATCTGCATTGCCAAAGATGGGCTTGGTAACCTGTATTTCCTACCAGGTGAAACAGTAAGTCACAGAACAGTACAGCAACTTGGCTGTCATCTGATATTATTGCAAAGTGTGACTGTTTGAGGCTGTGCCTTTAAGAAAGGGACAGTGCTGGAACACTCTGCCTGAATATTTTGAAAACATTCAGATATTCTAAATTAATTTCATTGGTAGATTGGTAGAATGCAACTTTAAGTTTTAGTGCAGTTGGAATCTTTCTCAGTTCTACTCTGTTCTCCCTTTCCAGCCTGTCTGCTTCTGAGCAACTAGCCAGAATGACCTTGAGTAACAGATAAGCAAAACTAATCCCTGCGTGCGCTTTGAGGCCTAATAAGAATTCTCTCCCTTAATAACTGCCTTTTCTCTCTCTAACCCTTTTTGGGGAAAAAGGGAGGTGGGGGGAAAGAGGGGGGTATGGAGGGGGGAACCCTCCTCTGTCCAGAGGAGGGAATTTTGTTCCTGTATTATTTTCTTTGATGTGTATTTCTGTATATATTGTAAATACTGTATATATTGTGTATATACAACCTGCATTCCATATTGCTTGTAAATATAGCATCCCCTTTGCTTCTCTGACTGAGTCAGACATGGTTTCTTTCTTTGTGGGGGAGGGAGAGCTGGGCCTTCTCTCACCACCACACAAAGTATTATGGGGTGTACAGTGGCAGACTTGGTCTGAGCAGGCATAGGCAGTGCCTTTGTTGAGCTTACCCACACTACTAACAGGTCAGCATGACAAGGTCAAAGGCACAGGAGTGCTCTCTTCCTGAGGCTAGCAAATGCACCCAGAGCCCATGTGCACATAGTCTGGATACACAACTTGGTTATATACACACACTTCTGTTTACAAGACTGTGTAAGCAGAGCTGAGTAGGGTGGATAAATGTTTGTGCTGATAAACTTCTGATTCACTTCAAGAGAAGTCAATATAATTCCCACCACCAGCCCCATGCAAAAAGCCCATGCCAACTGATGGATGCCTCCAAAGCCAAGAAGGAAGCAGTCCTCCATTCGCTCCAGGAATCTTCTGGACTGCCTCCTCTCTGCTGAATTAAGATCCCAGCAGATATCTGGCAGGTTGAAATCACCCACAAGGACAAGATCTGATGATCTTGAGACAGCCTCCAGAATAATGTAGAATAATTCATCAGCCTCCTCATCCTGGTTGGTTGGTCTATAACAGACTCCAACCAGGATGTCAGATTTGTTAGGCTGCCCTCTGATTTTAACCCACAGGCTCTCAATCCCCTCATTTTCCACCTCAAGTTCTGTGGCAGAGAGTCACCCCCTAATATACAGAGCCACCCCTCCCCCTCTTCTCCCTTGCCTGTCTCTCCTAAAGAGCCTGTAACCTCCCAGTGCAGCACTCCAATCGTGCCTGTTGTCCCACCATGTTTCTGAGATGGCGACTACATCATAGTCACCCTGGTGGACCAGGACCTCCAGCTCCTCTTGCATGTATTGGTGTACATGCACTGCAGCTGGGCTCCCCACCTCTCAACTGACCCTACCTTGTGCCCTACTCTTTCCTCTGCAGAGGGACCGATATCCTCACCCACCCCCTTCAGACCTAGTTTAAAGCCCTCCTAATGAGCCCTGCCAACTCTAATGCTAGGACTCTCTTGCCCCTTCTAGGTAAATGCACCCCATCAGGACCCAGCAGGTTGGGTGCCGTAAAAGTTGTCCCATGATCGAAGAAGCCAAAGTTCCTCCGCTGGCACCATCCCCTGAGCCAACTGTTGATGGTGTGGGTTCTCCCGTTCCTCTCAGTGTACTCCCCTGCCACCGAGGGACCTGAGCAGAACACCACTTGAGCTCCTGCCCCATCAATCAATTGTCCAAGGGCCCTTAACTCCTTCTTAATTGCCCTGGTGCCCTTCTTGTCAATCTCATCACTTCCAGCCTGTATTACCAGCAGAAGGTAATAGTCAGAAGGATGGATCAGCTCTGGGAGTCTCCTTGTGATGTCCCTTACCTGCGCCCCGGGTAGGGAGCAGACCTCCCTGTGGGAGACCTGGGGATGTGTCGTTGGAAAGCTGTGACTCAGAGAAGGACCTGGTTGACAGTTGACTGAATGTGAGCCAGCAGTGCCCAGGTGGCCAAGAAAGCCAATGGCATCCTGGCTTGGGTTAGAAACAGGGTGGGCAGCTGGAACAGGAAGTGACCATCCCCCTGTGCTCAGCACTGGGGAGGTCACACCCTGAGTGCTGTGTTCAGTTCTGGGCCACTCACTGCAGGAAGGACATTGAGGGGCTGGAGCCTGTCCAGAGAAGGGCAACAAGGCTGGAGAAGGGCCTGGAGCACCTGGGCTATGTGGAGGGGCTTGAGGGAGCTGGGGGTGATTGTTCAGCCTGGAGAAGAGGAGGCTGAGGGAGACCTCATTGCTCTCTACAGCTCCCTCAAGGGAGGTTGGAGTGAGGAGGGGTCAGCCTCTGCTCCTTGTTGGCAAGAGACAGGAGAAGAGGAAATGGTTCCAAGCTGCAACAGGGGAGGTTCAGGCTGGAGGCTAGGAAATATTTCTTCCCAGAGAGGGTTCTCAGACATTGGAATGGTCTGCCCAGGGCAGTGCTGGAGTCACCATCCCTGGAGGTGTTTAAGCAGCTGTGGAGCTGGTGCTTAGGGACATGGTTTAGTGCTGACCCTGCAGTGCTGGGTGAAGGGTTGGACTGGATGAGCTTGGAGGTGTCTTCCAAATGGATGTTTTCTGTGATTCTGTGTGTGATTGTGTATTGCTATACCCATGTGTATGTCACACACCTATATGTGTTTTAAAACATATATGGTGACAGGGTAACAAAAAAAAAGGGGCAGCCCAGTTTCAGCTGATACTTCCTCTTTTTAAAGAATGAGTGCTGCTCAGGGCTAAGGAATGCAGCAGTGCACTATTCATAGCAATTTCTGACACAGCATTTTGTGTAACCATACAGAGACATAACAGGCAAAAGGCCTGGAAAACACTTTTGTATGCAAGTGCCAATAAAGCTGATAAAAAGCACGACTGCCACAGACATTATGCAACACAGAGTAGTAAGATCTTCCGTTTCTAGAGGATGTGGTCTGAAGGAACACCAAGTAGCTTGCAAGCCTTAGAGCAGGTTTTTTTTTATGGGGTAGCATGACTCAGCAAGTTTCCTACCCAGGAATCAATCCTTTTTCACTTCTTTGGGGATTTTAGATGCTGAAGCTTTAGCTGGCCACAGGGAGTGCATAACTCACATTTCTTTTGTCAGCTGAGGAGAGGAGACATGTTGGAGAAAGAGGCAAAATAATAACCACCACAGCAACAATAATGACACCATGAACTATTTCACTTCTGAAGGTTAAAAGAACTTAGAGATGTGATTTGTCCTGTGGCAGAACTACTGTTAAAGGTAACCCTTCTGCTAAGTAGCTGGAAAAGGGGGAAAGAGACAATGTCCAACTGTTCAGTCAGCTTTGCCACAAGGGAAAATGCAGCATTGGACTGCAGTCTCTTGCCTTGCACAGTGATGCACTGGAGACAGTTTTTGGCCTCAGAAGTGTTGTTGCCACTTGACACAAATCACCTGAGACAGAAACTCATTTTTGCCAGGTGTTTGCAGGGAGACCATGGGACAGAGCATCTTGTTGCTCATTTTGTATGTTTTCTTTCTTTCTCCTTCTTATCACTGTCTAGGCACACAGCCAAGGTTTGGGCATTTTGACATTCCATAGCCTCTCAGCTGTGCTTCTCCCTTATTCTTACTGTGCCTTGTTCCCCACGCCTGTGCCTGTCCTTAGCCCAGCTGGCAGCCCTCTGAGACCCTGAGCCTCAGCATACACCCCTGCTTGAGAAATGGTGCTGATCACTGTCTTCTCTGTAGCTGTGCCAAGGACCTGATATATTTCTGGCCCATAATGGTAGCCCTCCTCAGCCCCAAGCTTCACACCTCTCTGCCTGCTCCATATCTGAAGTGGTGCCATGAGCTGCACCTCCTCATTATGCTCAAGGTGCATTCTCATGGTCCTCCCTTGCCTCAGGAATCACTCCTTCACGCCTTCCATGCCTCTGGAACCCTGCCCTGCTATCTACCTGCTCACCACACCTGTTTCCCATCATCCTCCCAAGCCTGTAAATTTTACTCCTCCATGTCAGCTTTGTGTCCAAAACTGCTGGCACCACAGCTGTTCTGTGCTGCCCTGCCTGGCTTACCACCTCTCTCAGCCCAAGGCCCTAAAGCTCTGTGCTGCATCCCCACTAACACCACACCTCACCCCAGGACTCCAGACCCTGTGTCTCCTGTCTTCTCCCTCTCCACAAACTTTTTGCTCAGTCCCATTGTTGTAAGGTGTGACTGCTTGGTGGCACATACAGAACTGAACACGGACGCTGCCCACACCTCGCCAGTTTGTCGTTTATTCTCTTCAGATGAACACTGGATTTATGTTTTATTAGGTGCAGTAAACTACATGTTGATTTGCCATGTAGGCATGAAATGAAGTACAGGACATGGTTTCAAGCATCATGACTCTCAGATGGCATGCCAGATCTCTGCACTGCCCTGTTGTAGCTCAGTGTTTAGCTTCTGCAACTGACTTCTAGAATGCCATGTGCTACAGAAGTGTCAGGGCATGTTGCCACTGCCCTGGGAGAAGAAATGCTTCCCTAGGGCTGAGAATCTGGTAAATAAGTCCTTTGCAGTGTTAAGGAAGGGGTATGGTCTCCTCAGATGGGCAGGAACTATGAATAGCTTCCTTTTCCTGCTTAAGGTGTGTTGGCACTTTTGGCTTAGGCCAAACCTGGCACAAGGTTACACTGCCACAGTCACAGTTACATCCCACAGCCAAGAGGATGGGTAAGTGACGGTGGCAAAAGTGTGGGAGCAGGAAGAAGACAACAGGAACGTTGTGAAAGTGAAGTATATTATGGAGAGTTCATTGTTACTCATCCCTCTGCTGCATCACAACATATTGAAACCCCAAACTTTGTACAGCAAACTCCTACAGGAGGCAGGCAGTGTGCTCCCCCAAGGACGTTCAGCCTGTGCCTTGCTATCACAGGAGAGGCCAAGATGGAGTCAGCAGTGGGCTACAAGAGACATGATGTTGACCTCAGTAAGGCACTAGTTGGACCACATCTGGGTGGGCCTGATGTAGTTAGAGCTGCTGTCCTTACCCCTCAGCCACCAAAATGCCTTTGTGCCCCAGTTTGGTGCAATCTGTACAGGTGGAAGTTCCCTGCATTTAAATACATTCTTTTAAAGATTACATTCTTCCAACAAGGTCGAGAAAGAAGAGCACAGCCATGAGCTGTCACAGCTATTAGATCTGTCAAGGAGGGCAGCAAAAAATAATGGAGGAAAAGAGTGAGAAAAGAGCAGTGAAAAATAGAGCTTTTGCTTTCCTGACAGACCACTGACAGCTAAACCCAAGGGCAGATTACAAAAGCACAGGAGTAAACATTTTCTGTTCTGTACTCTCCATGGCCTGACCTTACCCCAAGATGGAGTTCACTGGTGACTGTGGTTGTCATTATTCCTAACCTAGATGAGATTTGCCTCTGGATTTCTTCTTTTCCTAATGACAGTTAGTAAATTTTACATATTTCTACCTTTCTTTCTTTTTTAGTGTCTGCTTAAGGAAAGGAAAGGGTGAGGTCCTTTCTAGCTTTAGATTGGACACCATATCCAAGAGAGATGTCAAATACTATATAAGCACATACAGAATACAGAATGCAGAATTAAACAGGCTGGAAAAGACCTCAGAGATCATCAAGTCCAACCTATCACCCAACACCATCTAATCAACTAAACCATGGCACCAAGTGCCTCATCCAGCCTCTTCTTAAACACCTCCAGGGATGGTGACTCCACCACCTCCCTGGGCAGCACATCCCAATGGCCAATCTCTCTTTCTGTGAAGAATTTCTTCCTAACATCCAGTCTAAACCTCCCCTGGCACAGCTTGATCAGTGTTTGCCAACATCTTGGTACCTCTTGGATCATCAGAAGAAAACAATAATGTTACTTTTAAATCATTCCTGAGGACTGGTAAGCCAGTTACTAGGGTCTGAAGTGCAGTCTCCATGACATTTGGATCCTTCCTAATACATAGCTGAAGTCATAAACCTCAAATGCAAATCCACACTTGGCAGAGAGGATTCTCAGCTACATTTCAGACTGCACAGAGGGTGGGTGATGTAATTTTTATTTTACAGAAACAGATCTTGGATTAAAAAAAATAAAATTCAATTTTACTTGTAGAATTTGTACAGTGCATTGAGAACATTTTGTCTTAACAGAGGTATTTAAAGAATGTTTACCTCCTAAAATACTTAGGCCACAGTCTTCCTTGAACAAAGTAGATCCACATCAACTCACCCAGTAATGCCAAACCCAGAATGGGGAATTCCATTGTTAAAACATAGATTTTCATCACAAGAGAAATAGTGAGCATTTCACAGAATTCAGGGGGGGGAGGGGGGGGAGGAAAAAAAGTGCCAAAATGACAAAATCCTGTATTTTGTCATATTCAGTTAAGGAAAAAACCAAAAACCACGACACATTGAAATATTACGTATCAAAATATTCAGTATCCATTTATTTACACTGCAGGCTGATTCAGAACGAAACAGTGCTGCCTTCAGGGCTTCAGGGTCTTCAAGGAAGTGGAGCTGGAGGAGTTTCATGTTCCCTTTCTTTGCATCATCGAGCAAAACTTTATTTCTTAAGGGTGCAGCACACAGCTCTGCCAAAGGGATCATCCTTTGTGAGTTCCATCAGTTGCGTGTGGCAGATAGCAGCACTGTCTCTGACACTGGGGGTGAGTTTGGCCTCCCATCTTCTGCAGCTAACCAAGTACTGTAAGGACCATATTGTCACAATGCCTTGTTCATTTGGAAAGATGTTTTTGTCCTACCCAGGCAGCCAAGAAGGCCAATGGCATCCTGGCCTGTATCAGGAACAGTGTGGCCAGCAGGAGCAGGGAAGTCATTGTGCCTCTGTACTCAGCACTGGTTAGGCCACACCTTGAGTCCTGTGTCCAGTTCTGAGCCCCTCAGTTTAGGAAAGATGTTGAGTTGCTGGAAGGTGTCCAGATAAGGGAAAAAAAGCTGGGGAGGCGTTTGGAGCACAGCCCTATGAGGAGAGGCTGAGGGAGCTGGGGTTGCTTAGCCTGGAGAAGAGGAGGCTCAGAGGAGACTTTATTGCTCTCTACAACTACCTGAAGGGAGGTTGTAGCCAGGTGGGGGTTGGTCTCTTCTCCTAGGCAACCAGCATCAGAACAAGAGGACACAGTCTCAAGCTGCACCAGGGGAGGTTTAGGCTGGATATTAGGAGGAAATTCTTCATAGAGAGAGTTATTAGCCATTGGAATGTGCTGCCCTGGGAGGTGGTGGAGTCACCATCACTGGAGGTGTTTAGGAGGAGACTGGATGGGGTGCTTGGTGCCATGGTTTAGTTGATTAGATAGTGTTGGATGATAGGTTGGACATGATTATGTCAAAGATCTCTTCCAAGCTGGTCTATTCTATTCTATTCTATTCTATTCTATTCTATTCTATTCTATTCTATTCTATTCTATTCTATTCTATTCCATTCCATTCCATTCCATTCCATTCCATTCCATTCCATTCCATTCCATTCCATTCCTGCAGAAAGACAGCTTTCCAGAATCCATAGGCACGTAGGTGGTTCCTGAAGCTTCAGACAATAATGTCTTCATAATGGCCAAGCAGGTGATGACTGTGATCCTCACCAGGGAACGTCTGCAAACAGGCTGCCTCTCAATATTTGTTATTCCATCTTTTCCATTGCACCACCTTCTCCACCAGGGATGTCTTGCTATGCCTGATCAAGTTAGTCAAGGCAGCAGCTTGATTTGCTTACAACAATTCTGAGGGCGACATACATAACCTAATATAAATGTTTTGTATTTCCTGCTAATCACCACTCAACAAGTTGTCATTTGTAGCAGCACTCCTTTTCTCCAGAGGAATAAACACTTGCATTAGGTTGAACCACACTGGACTCTGCACAGTATAAATGAATGAGAGTTACTGACATGTCTTGTTCCCAGTTCTTGGGGTATACTTGGCTTTGTTTTAATTTTCAGTCATAAACAAGGAAGACTGTTTGGAGTACCTGTCTCCTAAGGAATATACTTTAGAGATGACTGCTAAGTAAATATTTCTGTGGCATTTAAAACCCTTGAAGGCACTGCATGGCTCCTTCCTGCATTGTTTGCCATCTTTTGGCCCAGTCCACTGTAGACATTCTTACACTGATTCCTAAATCAGTCAAGCCCAACAATTACTGATGATGCTGGGAATGGAATAGCAGCCTAACAGTAAAAAGTACAATGGGAAAGAAAGAGATTACAAGGATAAGGACTGAAAGCCATTTTGGCTGTCAAACAGATTCCCTGTGTGAGCACTGCAGAGCTGGTCAGAGTGCCCTGGTCGAAACTGGCCCAGATCCAACCTCATAGGACGTGCTGGTTGTCTGGGAAAGAAAAGACAATGCTGTGGCCTGGTAATCTGCTTTTTAGTTTAGAGAACAATGCAAGGTGAATGTGGCTGTGTGGTGTATACCCCTAGCTATCAACCAACCTGCTCTTTTGGGTTTAAGGAGCCAAAGTGTCTGGCCACACATGTCTGCACAGTGCCATTGCTGTCAGATCAAATGTGTGGTCATGGCATAGTTGGACACAGGCACATCTCTCTCTACAACTACCTGAAAGGAGGTTGTAGCCAGGTGGGGGTTGGTCTCTTCTCCCAGACAACCAGCATCAGAAGAAGAGGACACACAGTCTCAAGCTGTATCAGGGGAGGCTCAAGGTGACAAGTTCTTCAGAGAAACAGTAATTGGCCATTGGAATGTGCTGCCCAGGGAGGTGGTGGAGTCACTGTCCCTGGAGGTCTTCAAAAAAGGATTGGTTGTGGCACTTGGAGCCATGGTTCAGTTAGTCATCAGGTGTGGGGTGATAGGTTGGACTTGATCTCTGGGGTCTTTTCCAAACTTATTGATTCTATGATCTCCCTGGAAGAGATGCTGGCAAGTGGGTAGGCCCGACTCAAAATATGGTAGGCATCAATGATTAGTTTTAATATAGTTTTTACTGTTAACTAACTACATTTTTTTAAGCTATTAATATAGTTTTATTTAGGAGGCTCTTGATATTTTGTCATCCCTGATGAATCACAGGCAGCACAGCGTGATGAGCTATGCACAGCACGCTGGAAAACAGATACTAACTGGTGCTGCTACCCATGTATCAGTTGGGTTTTAAGAAGCAAATCATGCACATGCTTTGCCTTAGCAGCAAGCCAAGCATATAAATCAATTCACCTTGTTCCTGTTTGCATCTATTTCACACACAAAAGCACTTGAGCATTTCAATTTAGTGTGAAATGTCGATTATGAAACTGTTTGTTCAGTATTTGTTCCACAAACGCTTTCAGGCTCTCATCATCAGAAACCAGCAGTAACACATCCTTCTGCTCAGCCAGCCACAGCTGAGCAGACAGCTGGGTGTAGAACCAGTCAGGAACAAAGAAAACAAATAGAGATAAAAGAGTACTGGTCAAATAAGTCAGCATAAAAACTGTTGTCACTGGCATTTAAGAGTAGAGTAGGGTAGAGTAGAGTAGAGTAGAATGGACTAGAATAGAGTAGAATCGAATAGCATCGAATAGCATCGAATAGAATAGAATAGAATAGACCAGGTTGGAAGAGACCTCAAAGATCATCGAGTCCAACCTATCATCCAACACCATCTAATCAACTAAACCATGGCACTGAGCACCCCATCAAGTCTCTTCCTTAACACCTCCAGTGATGGAGACTCCACCACCTCCCTGGGCAGCACATTCCAATGGGCAATCACTCTCTCTGTGAAGAATTTCTTCCTAACATCCAACCTAAACCTCCCCTGGCACAGCTTGAGACTGTGTCCTCTTGTTAGAATTACATAGAATTACATAGAATAAATCAGGTTGGAAGACCTTCAAGATCATTGCGTCCAACCCATCAACCAATCCAACCCACCTAAACAACTAACCCATGGCACCAAGCACCCCATCCAGTCTCCTCCTGAACACCCTCAATGATGGCAACTCCACCACCTCTCCAGGCAGCCCATTCCAATGGGCAATCACTCTCTCTGTACAGAACTTCCTCCTAACAACCAACCTAAACCTCCCCTGGTGCAGCCAGAGACTGTGTCCTCTTGTTCTGGTGCTGGCTGCCTGGGAGAAGAGACCAACATCCATCTGTCTACAACCTCCCTTCAGGTAGTTGTAGAGAGCAAGAAGGTCTGCCCTGAGCCTCCTCTTCTCCAGGCTAAGCAACCCCAGCTCCCTCAGCCTCTCCTCATAAGGCCTGTGCTCCAAACCCCTCCCCAGCTTTTTTGCCCTCCTCTGAACATGTGCCAGCAAGTCAACATCTTTCCTAAACTGAGGAAAGAGACAGAGACAAAAGGACAGAGAGGAAAAGACTGAATCAGTCAAAGAAATCATTCTTCAATCAGCTTCATTTTAGGAGGAAAGTTTATCCAGAGTGGCTACTGCTACTTAACTATGATGCTGAGTGTCTTAGAAGCTAGTCTGCCATGGTCTGTGCTGTGAGGCCACAGCAGGCTGCCCAGCACTGGCAGCTAGCAGCATCCCTGCCTCACAGGCTCTGAATCAATCCGCACAGCCCTCAGAAAGCTGGGATGAGGTGACACGTGTCTCTCTCCATCCCTGAACAGTTTGAGGCATGAGATGTGACAAACACAGCTAGTTTATTGGGACACCAGGAGGGACAGCAAGTATTAGTTGTCAGCTGATCTTCTTCCACATCTTCCTCTCCCCTTTGCCACAACAGGCAATGACAGATGAGAATCACATCGAATGCCTGCTTTTGGTCTTGTCCCCAAACCTTGTTATTCTTTTGTTTAGTATTTAACAATCTGAGCATTTCTGAACAGACAAATAGGATTCAGTCTGTTTCTGTATTTTGCCATTGCAATAATGCCTCAAAGGTGAAGCTCCTGAGATTTCTAAATTCATTCTGTCTGCATTATAAGTAAGGGGGGGGCGGGAAATAAAAAGGGAAAAAAAAAGGCAAGAGATGGTCTGAGAAAGTTTGCTGTCTACACTGAAATGCCTGTTCCCTTCCTGATGACCCAAGCACTCCAGATCATTGTCCTGAGGCACATCCCTCCTCTTTCCATCTTTCTCCTTAACTTTTCTGTTGCAGAAGCTTTTGCCTCTGACCTTGGGACTTTTGAGACATCAGTTGTTTTATTTTCTATATCCCACTGACTTTTCTGCATTGCACTTAGCTTGCCACAAAATTCATATTAGCTGAATGTAAAGAAGAATGGACAACAGCATGGAAAATAGAACTCTTCAGCCAATTGTAAGAAGCTACTTCACTTATCACTAGAGGGAAGGAAGTGAGATTTGCATATAAGGATTCATAAATTACAAAAACTTGCAAGAAACTTAAGCAAGAGGAATAAGTTATCAAACCCAGGCATACTTCCAGAAATCTCAAGGGTTCTAGAATACCAAAGTTCCAGTATTGTGTTCTCATGGGGAAGCCTGAAGAGCAAGCTGCAAGATGAGAGCTACAACCAGCGGTTTGATTTGCAAACATGCCAACAGAGGAGCTTTAAAAATGGGTTATAAAGGAGCACAATGCCCTGCTCAGGTGACATGCATTGATAATTTGCCTGCAGTGTGCCCAGGCAGCCAGGAGGGCCAATGGCATCCTGGCCTGCATCAGGAACAGTGTGGCCAGCAGGAGCAGGGAGGTCATTCTGCCCCTGTATACTGCACTGGTTAGGCCACACCTCGAGTCCTGTGTCCAGTTCTGGGCCCCTCAGTTTAGGAAGGAGGTTGACTTGCTGGAGCGTGTCCAGAGAAGGGCAACAAAGTTGGAGAGGGGTTTGGAACACAAGCCCTATGAGGAGAGGCTGAGGGACCTGGGGTTGCTTAGCCTGGAGAAGAGGAGACTCAAGGGTGACCTTGTTGCTCTCTACAACTACCTGAAGGGAGGTTGTAGACAGGCAGAGTTTGGTGTCTTCTCCCAGGCAGCCAGCACCAGAACAAGAGGACACAGTCTCAAGCTGTGCCAGGGGATGGAGGTTAGGAAGAAGTTCTACACAGAGAGAGAGATTTGCCATTGGAATGGGCTGCCCGGGGAGGTGGTGGAGACACCATCACTGGAGGTGTTTAGGAGGAGACTTGATAGAGTGCTTGGTTGCATGGTTTAGTTGATTAGGTGGTGTTGGATGATAGGTTGGACACGATGATCTTGAAGGTCTCTTCCAACCTGGTCTATTCTATTCTATTCTATTCTATTCTATTCTAAACAGCAGCTGAAATGCAATCTGCTTGGGACCTCAGCCTTTCTTGGGTTATGGTCATCCTCCTTTCCAAAGTGTCAGACCCACGTACAATATACACTTCTGTGGGACTGGGTCACACTGGGAATGGGAACGGAGGTGTTCTGTGAAGAGACAGCACACAAAACTTTTGGGTTTAGTACTGATTTTCAACAAAATTCAAGGAAATGTGGCTCCAGCTGTGCATTCCACTGATGTGGATCGTAGAATCCTAGAATCACAGACTGACCCAAGCTGGAAAGGCCCCCTGAACCCACCCAGCCCAGCCACTCTGCCCACTCCACTGAGCCTGTCCCTACACCATGTCCCCAGGCACCAGTCTAGATGGCTTTTAAACACCTCCAGGGATGATGACTCCACCACCTCCCTGGGCAGCTGTTCCAGTGCCTCACAACCCTTTCCATGATAAAATGTTTCCTAATGTCCAGCCTAGCCCTCCCCCAGCACGGCTTGTGGCCATTCCCTCTCCTTGTATCGGTAGATACTTGTGAGAAGAGACCAGAGCCTACCTCTCTGCACTCTCAGATGGCTATAGAGAGCAATGAGGTTTCCCCTCAGCCTCCTCTTTTGTAGACTAAACAGCCCCAGCTCCCTCAGCCACTCCTCACAGCCTTATTCTCTAGCCCTGCACCGGCTCAGTGCCCTTCTCTGTCCCCGCTCCAGCTCCTCGATGTCCTTCCTGTACTGCGGTGCCCAGAACTGAGCACAGCACTCGAGGTGCAGATAGCTGATTCCCAGGGGAAACTTATCACAGTTGAATGTTTTTATTCCAATCACCTTATCTAAAATAAACATATTTGGGGTTGATGTCCTATTTTCCTGGTACAACCCAGAACATTTGAGTGGTTTTTAACAAGCCAGCTGGAAATAAGAAAAATTATGTCCTCTGGCTGCTACTTTTAGAGTTTCAGCAATCTTGTTGCATGAGTAGTATCAAAGTCACAACTTAGATACAACATGCATGTTTTTCTTCTTACACTGTATATTGTCCACAGCAGATGACATTTGTGGCAAAGGCAACTTGCTTTTGGTCCATAGGTCTCAGAGTGCCCCATGAGAGTGGATGAAAACAGATACTCCCACTTCACCAAGCAAGAGGCAAGACTGAGGCATGGAGAGGTGAAGATACTTGCTTGATAGCAGTGACTAAGGCACAGAAGAGGGAGGAATCACAGAATCACAGAATGTTAGGGGTTGAAAGGGACCTTGAAAGATCATCCAGTTCAAATTCCATGCCAGAGCAGGATCACTTATACCAGGTCACACAGGAACACATCCAGGTGGGTTTTGAACATCTCCAGAGAGGGAGACTCCACAACCTCCCTGGGCAGCCTGTTCCAGTGTTCTGTCACCCTCACAGGGAAAAAATTCTTCCTCATGTTTCCATGGAACTTCCTATGCCTCAGCTTCCACCACTGCCCCTTGTGCTGTCATTTGGCATCACCCAGCAGAGCCTGGCTCCAGCCTCTTGGCACTCACCCTGCACATCTTGATCAACATGAATGAAGTCACCTCTCAGGCTCCTCCTCTCCAAGCTACAGAGCCCTCAGCTACCTCAGGCTCTCCTCATAAGGAAGATGTTCCAGTCCCTTAAGCTATCTAAGGGCCAGATCCCTACATATAACCCAAATAATATGCAAATTTCCCCTGCAAGAATGAGCAAGCAAATTACTCTAACAAATAATGATGTGGGGCCACATTGTGAGGGCAAGTTGCTGGTATGTCCTGGTATGCTGCAAAATACTCTACTCTCAACAACAGCAGCTAGACCATTGCCTGACCTGGTTTCTATGTCTTCAGAGAAAAGTCAGAAATAGAGCAGGATCACCTTTTGCCTCTAACTCTGAATCAGCATTCAAGCTGGTTTTGTTATGGCATGCTATTTATTCTCTGAGCTAGATTACTACATGATGGGCTATCTAAATACAGAAATCTGAAGCATAGAGGTCACAGGTCAACAGGGTGAAGAGTGGTAAACTGTGTGAATAAGAGTTTGCATATAGCACAGAGATGTTGGTTGTGTCTAATTCTTAAATGCCCTTTCCTGGTAGACAGGAAGCAGCACGGGGATTCCCAGAACACATCCTTTGGGTGTTATAAACTTTACAGTGAGTATTATCAGCAACATTATGTTGTGTAAACATGCTACGTGAGCAGGAAACTATTATACTGCCACTGCTCAGACTGCTTCAAATGGTAGCCAGTAGGAAGAGGGCAAACATCCTCTTTTTGAAGTATCTTTCCATTATTAAACACGCAGTGGTTCCTGCAAAATGTTGTTTCCTCACAAAGAGGATATTTTTGTCATTCATCAAGTGGTTTTGTATCATACATTGCCTAATAGTGTATTGCACTGCCGTGAGACATAGTTAGTGGGGAAAATAAAGCCCTTGGAGGACCAAGTAACAGAATGGGAACTTGGGCAGACTGTGCTGGTTTAACACAGTCTTTTCCCTACAGCACAGAAGTGAGGGAAAGTAACACACACATACAAACCTCTGGGTTGGAATAAAGAGTTAAGAGTTTAATATCAATGAGCTAACAGAATGCAGAATTACCTTAGCTTGCTTGCAGAAAAAGCACAGCAGAAAGCACAAGCAAGCAAGCTAAAATCTCACACCAGGGAGCTACTTCCCCATCCCTCCCCATCTAGTGGCCATCCCAGTGGAAGGGCGCTAACACCCAAAAACCCAGAAGCAGCAACTGAAACAGGAAGCCTCTCATGTTGCAATCTGGACTTCAAGCCCCATAATACACTGCTCCAGCCAGCACTTTCATTTGGAAGCTGGTGTAAGGTAGGATGGCTTGAAGAGCAACGGACTAAAAATCACCCTGTGACACCTCTCTGTTGCATGACTATTACTCAAGCACAGCAGCTATCCCATAACGTCACCAGAAACATGACAGACTGAGGATGCTGTTGTTCTGTTGCTTAATCACAACAAATGAGTAACAGTCCTTGGGTTATGGGCAAAGATGAAAATAGATCAGCACTGCAACAATACCTAGACATTTATGTACATTCTTCTTTAGGTTGCTGTCAATGTCTACTCCACAGGTCATGCAGCATCCTGTGTTACCTGCCACCAAGGCATTTTGCAAAATAGCACTGTGTATAAGCTGCAACAGGATCTGGAACTAAGGATGATAACCAGAGTGATGAGTTGGTGCTACAGAGCAGTGTTGCTTCTTGAAAAGAAGTCTTAGAAGAATCCAGCTCTGAAATTTAACCTTTGAAATCAAACAAAATGAGGTTTAGCGACAAAGCTACCAAATTAGTGAATATTGACCTTACTGCTATGATAAGAGAACTGTTTCTTCTTTCAGTTTAAATGATCAATGGAAACATCAATGCAAAGTGACTAAAAATTGTACAAAACTATATACTGATACCTGAAGTAGCAGGAAGCAAACAGATGGAGCCCTGAGACAGAGTGGGGCTGGCCAGTGATGCAGAGCTGTGAGGCTTCTGTATTAGAGCCCAGCTACCCTAATTAGCTGAACTTCCTGTGTAAGTGCAGGATAAGAACTTAGGAGAGAGGCTGATACATAACATGTGATGATAGTCTAGATCTTAGAATAGAATAGAATAGAATAGAATAGAATTAACCAGGTTGGAAGAGACCTTTGAGATCATCGAGTCCAACCTATCATCCAACGCCATCTAATCAACTAAACCCTGGCACCAAGCATCCCATCCAGTCTCTTCCTGAACACCTCCAGTGATGGTGACTCCACCACCTCCCTGGACAGCCCATTCCAATGGCCAATCACTCTATGAAGAGCTTCTTCCTAACATCCAGCCTAAACCTCCCCTGGCGCAGCTTGAGTCTATGGTGCTGGTTGTCTAGGAGAAGAGACCAGCCCCCACCTGGCTACAACCTCCCTTCAGGTAGCTGTAGACAGCAATAAGGTTTGCCCTGAGCCTCCTCTTCTCCAGGCTAAGCAACCCCAGCTCCCTCAGCCTCTCCTCACAGGGCTGTGCTCCAAACCCCTCCCCAGCTTTGTTGCCCTTCTCTGGACACGTTCCAGAAACTCAACATCTTTCCTAAACTGAGGGCCCCAGAACTGGACACAGGACTCAAAATGTCACCAAAAAGACTTTAGATTTCAGGATTCTTTTCTCTGAAATGGTAGCTTATAATGGTGAACGTCTTAAGAGAACTGGAACTATTTCTCAAGCTATTCAACACTTAAATTAGGGTTTGCAGAACTGGATCACTGTTCTTAGCAAACATTTCCGCTGTTGGACTCCTGTCCTGTAAATAGCTGTGCTTTCAAGGATAACCACAGAAGTTCAACGAGGTAGAGCTACTGATCTGAGAGGGTCTCATCTGGAGCCTTGGTGCTGATTCAGTATAACTTTAATGAACATGAATAAACTGTTTATGTCAATCATACCATCATATCTGTAATACTGCCACTGACTGCTGGCTCCACAGCTGCAGTCCACTCACTGTTGATTTTTCTTCTCATGAGTAATTAAAGAGAAACGCTAATCAAACAGATAATTTCTGATGTCTCATGAAGGTAAACTGAAGGCAGTTTGTGGACTAGGCCTGTTGAACAACAGACATTTTGTGGGCCATTACCTGACTCAGCATGTCTAGCCACTTACAGATGTTTTAAATGTGCTGTTCAAACACCAGTGTTTACAGAGCAGATTGTGGATGCTTTGGCAGGGGAGCCTATGAGCACTCAGCAACCAGTCACCTTTCCTTCCAGCATTAACAGGCTGCCTCAAGCAATGAAGGTGACTTGCCTTTGAGGCTTTTTAATATGCATTGCAGTGGAACTTTGGATTTTGTTCAGTTTAATAAAATCACGCAGAAACACATTATTAGACATGAGAAGCCTTAGCCTAGAACTCCTGGCTAAAGTTATTATTATTATTATTATTATTATTATTAATAGTAATTAGAGTAATAGGCCACACTGCACAGGGAATACAGTCAAGTCTACAAATAGCCTAATAAGCAGAGCAGATTCTCTGCAGGCTACCTGTGGTGTGCTGAGGAACATTAGGGTTGAACAGACCAGATAGATAGTCTGATGTCTTCTGTATATGAGAAACAATGGGACTTGTATGAAGAAAAAAAGGAAAATCACAGAATCACCAAGGTTGGAAGAGACCTCAAAGATCATCAAGTCCAACCTGTCACCACAGACCCCATCACTAAACCATGGCACCAAGTGCCACATCCAATTCCCTCTTGACCACCTCCAGGGATGGTGACTCCACCACCTCCCTGGGCAGCACATTCCAATGGCTAACAACTCTCTCAGTGAAGCCCTGGTGCAGCTTGAGACTGTGTCCTCTAGTTCTGGTGCTGGTTGCTTGAGAGAAGAAACCAACTCCCTCCTGGCTACAACCACCCTTCAGGTAGTTGTAGAGAGCAATAAGGTCTCCCCTTATACATGCTGCTGTCCCAGCCCTACTACACAGCAACAAGTTGTGTTTTTAAAAGGCAAATATAAAATACAGGTAGAATCATACATGCTTTTAAACACAGCAAAACAATGACATCAGTCTCACTACTCTCTACTAACCCTAATCTCACTGCTACGTACTCACTGGAGCAACCAGTGCAAAGCAGTGCCCAGAAGCCCAAAACTCAAAGCAATAACGAAAATACACTCAGAAAAATGTAAACAAGGTGGTGCTCTACGTATGTCATTGTCAGCTAGGTTTGCAGCTCTGCTGCTGCAGACAGAGATCAGGGCTGAGCACTGCCCGAGAGTGACATCCTGCGGGCAGATCTGCGGCTGCGCTGTGCGAACGCAGCGCTCTTGCAAAGCGCAAGCTTTGGCTTCCCGACGGCTCTCTGGATTTGACACAGCTCTTTTGTCTCGGCAGACGCTCAGCAGCTGGATGCATTAATGCAGATTGGTTCACACCACGGCTAAACGATCAACGAAGGGTCTTGTGCTGGCAAAAAAAAAAAGTGTACTCTCTAGTCCTTGTAAGGAATTCGTTGCTTATCTTGGTGACTAAACCAGCACTGCCCTGCCCTCCACCTGGTTAATGAGGACTTACCAGACGTGACTGTGGAGACCACAAGTATTTCTACAGGCTCCACCTTGGTGCTGTTTGATCTGGGTTTATCCTAGGTTATTGTTTTCTTCACTGCTTTTAAGAATGCCTTCCATTATTCCCTCCATTTGTGTAATTTACAGAACAAGCTATGCTTCTTCAACCTTATAAATCCACAGCACTCCTTAATTTCTCTGAAACTCAAGAAATTTCCTCATCTTTGGGTTTTTTTTTGGGGGGGGTGTCTCTGTTTGTTGTCAGTTTTTTTGTTTGTGTGTGTGGTTTTGTTTGGTTGGGGGGGGTGTTGTTTGGGGGCTTTTGGCGGGGGGGGAGGTTGGTTTGTTTTGGTTCTGGGGTTTTGTGGTGTTATGAAGAGCAATGCAATTACTTCTCTGCTCTGTGTTGATGCATGCAGATGTACTAACATGTCCACTGTTTGGAATGGAGAGGGCCATGAAAAGCCCTGAACAACAGAAGTAGATCCAATTCAAGCTCTTTCATTTCTGCACTGGTTAGGCCACACCTTGAGTCCTGTGTCCAGTTCTGGGCCCCTCAGTTTAGGAAGGATGTTGACTTGCTGGAATGTGTCCAGAGAAGGGCAACTAAGTTGGTGAGGGGTTTGGAACACAAGCCCTATGAGGAGAGACTGAGGGAGCTGGGGCTGCTTAGACTGGAGAAGAAGAGACTCAGGGGTAACCTCATTGCTCTCTACAACTACCTGAAGGGAGGTTGTAGACAGGCAGAGGTTGGTCTCTTCTCCCAGGCAGCCAGCACCAGAACAAGAGGACACAGTCTCAAGCTGTACCAGGGGAGGTTTAGGCTGGAGGTTAGGAAGAAATTCTACACAGAGAGAGTGGCTGCCCATTGGAATGGGCTGCCTGGGGAGGTGGTGGAGTCACCATCACTGGCGGTGTTTAGGAGGAGGCTGGATGGGGTGCTTGGTTCCATGGTTTAGTTGATTAGGTGGTGTTGGATGATAGGTTGGACACGATGATCTCGAAGGTCTCTTCCAACCTGGTCTGGTCTATTCTATTCTATTCTATTCTATTCTATTCTATTCTATTCTATTCTATTCTATTCTATTCTATTCTACCTGTGCTATTTGCCTTTAATTCTGACATCCCACAAAGCTACAGCTCTAATGCTGCTACTCGCTTGGGTTGGCACTGAAGCAGCATGTAATCCTGAAACACTGATCCTCTTGCTGTGTTCTAAAATCTTGACATGAGCCAGTCCTAAAGATGGTTGGTTTTTCTAAATCAGATTCAGCAAAGCAAACACACCCAAAACACTTTCCTAGGGTCAGACTGTGCCCTAGCTTGCATAATGACAGGGATGGAAGGGTTCTTTGTGCAAATCTCTGCTTGCTCATGTGGAAAGGGGGATAAATTAACTTTGTGGCATTATAGTCCTTCCTTGAGTGAGTCAGATGGTTTGCAAATTATAGCTGGCGTTGTCTTTAGCAGTGCTAAGCTACAGCTACATAGTTGGGCTATAAGATGTGCACACTATTCTTCTAGAGCCCTGGGTAACCTACTTGATAGTAGGTAGATTTAAAAGAGCTTCTCCATGCATTGGAGATATGCAGAAGATGGAATTGATGTGGCTGGAAGCTGGAAATAGGCAGCTTATTAATTAGTTATTAACTTGTTAGATTCAAGTGGCTTTTGAGGCTGGGAAGTGGAGTATATCAAAATCTATCTAATAATTAGAAAAATAGTTTATCTTTTGTGCTTTTTAAATGGATTTATGGATAACAATAAACTTTGCAGCTGTAAGCATGATCAGGTAGGATTCGCTAGGTGAGCCAACAGAAAAGCTAACTTAAGACACTTAAATCATCAGAAGGATTGGATTCCCTAGATACTTCTGGACAGACATCTACCAGCTGATCCACTGGACTAACTGGCAGTACTAGCAGGCTGGTCAGAAGGCTGCTAGGGTGATTTGAGGTGTTAGTCAGGCCAGTGTGACTAGGGGTACTTCAGGTCAGTATTTTGGATGCTTGCTGACAGCAGAGGAAAGGTGATACTCTGCCTGTGAAAAGGAGTGGCAGCAGATCCAGATTCCTTTGCTCATTCCTCAGAGTTTTCATGTTTTATGTACCTGCAGGGTTTGTGCTGCTGCTTGTCTGATCCCACACAGCTCTCATGCTTCTTTACTTTTACCTCCTTCTTCTCTGGCCAGGTGTATACCTACACCAGTCCTAATCTCCTTTAGGACATCTCTCCAGCCAGTTCCTAACCCAGCATAGAGTGCTGCTGTCCAAGCCACGAGCTGACAGCTCAGCCAGCAGTTTGCTGTGGGGGACGGTGTCAAAGGCCTTGCTGAAGTCCAGGTAGACCACATCCACAGGCCTCCCCACATCCCCACATTGTGTAACCCCTAATCCTTCTCAGAGAGCTTCTATGCCCTGCTTTCCTTATTAACCAAGATAGTCCTTATCAACTCTAAGAAGCTGTTCAACAGTGACAGACATTTCTCCCTTTGTTTTTTTTACACCCATCTCACAATCCTTGGTCCATTGTGCCTGGCCACCACCAGGACAATCACTGAGACACAGGCAAAGCAATGAAAGTATGTGGCAGATGCGGAGCACATTTCAGAGTAGTTCAAACTGTCTCAGGCAGACTCAGGAGCACACCATGCAGACACAGTCTTCCTTAGCTATGAAGTTCAGCAAGTTGACTGAGCATACAATGGCACTTACCAAAGTGATGTGGGCAAATGTGGCTCAAGGTTTTTCAGAGGTGGGAAAAAGCAGAAAGCACTTCCTTCTCCTTGCCCATTAGAAATTTCTGATAGAAATCACACAAGAATTTCTTTGCTACTACCCAACAAGGTGATACTATAGTGCCTGCTTCACCAAGTTAATTCTTACAGAAGTCCGAACAATTTGCGCTGAAGTTGTCCAAAACCCTTCAGCACCTGCTGGGAGAAATTTCAGGCTGAACAGTTCAGCTGAGCTAAGGTCATAAACACCAAGCCCTTAGAATGGAAATTGTCAGACAACCTGGCTAGCAGCTGCAGTGCTGCAAGTGGCACTGCGTTCAGTCTCCCTGTGTTCCAGTTCAAGGTATACCGAGTGGCGTAGCTACACACCAGGAACACTGCATACTTGCTGAGCTACTGTGCATAAGCAACATGGTTTGAGACAGATGCCTCAGATGCACCTTCTCTAATTAGGCAGAAAATGTTTGCTTTTGGCTTGACTTCCTCAGTTGCTATCTGGTGCTATTAAAGGTAATTGCTCTGTGGTCCTTGTCTGGCCCAGAAGAGAATACAGATAGGAACAGTCATCTCACTTAACCAGCTCAGCAAGGAATTGTCATACTTTCATTTAAGACCTTGCTCTCCCAACCCACATTCCTGCCCCAGTTTTACCCAGGTAAGTTTCTGGAGCAGACAGCAGCAGAAATCATTTTAATCATTTTTTCTGAATAAACAACAAACTCATAAGAAATAATAAGAACACTGTCATTACAGGGCAGGCTTGGAGTTTATATTGGTTTCTTTTATATATTCTGGGTGAGTTTATGACATTCATAAACAAATAATCAAAACCAGAGAAAAAAATGCATGCAAGTTTTCACTGCTGTATTTCTCTTGCTGAATGCTGATAAACATGTCTGAAGATCAATAGACCAGACTAGACCAGACTAGAATAGAATAGACCAGGTTGGAAGAGATCTTCGACATCATCATGTCCAACCCATCATCCCACAGCATCTAATCAACTAAACCATGGCATCAAGCACCCCATCAAGTCTCCTCCTAAACACCTCCAGTGATGGTGACTCCACCACCTCCCTGGGCAGCACATTCCAATGGCCAATCACTCTCTCTGTGAAGAATTTCTTCCTAACATCCAGCCTAAACCTCCCCTGCTGCAGCTTGAGACTGTGTCCTCTTGTTCTGGTGCTGCTTGTCTGGGAGAAGAGACCAGCCCCCACCTGGCTACAACCTCCCTTCAGGGAGTTGTAGAGAGCAAGGTCTCTTCTGAGCCTCCTCTTCTCCAGGCTAAGCAACCCCAGCTCCCTCAGCCTCTCCTCACAGGGCTGTGCTCCAAACCCCTCCCCAGCTTTTTTTTCCCTTCTCTGGACACCTTCCAGCATCTCAACATCTTTCCTAAACTGAGGGGCCCAGAACTGGACACAGGACTCAAGGTGTGGCCTAACCAGTGCTGAGTACAGGGGCACAATGACCTCCCTGCTCCTGCTGGCCACACTGTTCCTGATACAGGCCAGGATGCCATTGGCCTTCTTGGCCACCTGGGCACACTGCTGGCTCATGTTCAGCCAGCTGTCAGCCAGTACCTCCAGGTCCCTTTCTGCCTGGCTGCTCTCCAGCCACTCTGACCCCAGCCTGCAGCAACGAAAAAAAAATAAATCTTGAAAACTACAAGGAGTCTGAAAATGTAAATGTTAATCTCCCTTCCTGTGGTTCCTCCACCACAGCAAACAAGCAAGTGGAATGGTTACTGCCCTCATTCACAATCAAATCACTGTGGGGTCCTGGGCATTCCAGAACATTCAATATTGATTTTGCCTTTACAAGAAGCATTACATACCTGAGGGAGCAGTGAAGGCTCAGATGTAAATGTGGACCCTCATCACACTAAGTTCTGAGGAAAGTGGCTAGATATGAGACTAAGATGGGGAAGTCAGCATCCTCTGCATTTAGACCAAGGTCTCTAATCTGGACTTCTCGCTTGAGAGAGCTAGCACAAGCCAGGTGACACCTCTCTGGTTAAGTTAAGCCTCATAAAAGGAAGAGTTCTGTAATTCAAAACTCTTTTTCCAGAACTCTTTTTAATCTCTTTTCTATTTTAGGTCAAACTAGAACCACCCTACAAAATGTCAGTTCTAAAACTCCCTACTCCCCTCAACTTCTCAGCTGCAGAACCAGGCTCCTCCCCATGAAACTGGTGAAACCAGACAGTTTAACAATTATCTTGGCAGTTTGGGCACCTGCAGGATTGCACAGATAACAAGCAAGAGTTTTTGTCATTACATTTTGAATGTGGAGGTTTAAATCCCTTATATAACTGAGCCTCCCTTCTTGGCATTCTTTTCAACTGAAAAAGGAAAATCCCTCATTTGTGAAGACCAGGTAACCTGAGCAGATCACCAACCCCAACTGCTCTAGCTCTAACCAAGGAGCAGATCACCACCTAGTGACACAAGACAAAATCACTCATCTGATACTAAAGAGAACACGTGTGTAATGGGATCAGATCTGAAATCCAGCAAAAGAAAAAACAAACAAACAAAACAACCCCCCCACAACAACAACAACAAAACCCAAACAACAAAACTACTACAATTAAAATCAGAGAATTATGGAATGGCCTGGGATGGAAGGGACCTCCAAAGGTTATCTAGTCCAACCCCCTCTGCAGCCAGTACGGATATCCCCAACTAGATCAGGTTGCCCAGAGCCCTGTCCAGCCTCACTTTTAGTATCTCCAGGGATGGGACCCCAAACACCTCCCTGGGCAGCCTGTTCCAATGTTTTACCACCCTCATAGTAAAGAACTTGTTCCTCATATCTAATCTAAACCTGCTCTTCTCTAGTTTGAAGCCATTGTCCCTCATCCTGTCACTGCAGGCCTTTGTAAACAGTCTCTCTCCAGTCCTTCTCATAGCCCCCTTCAGGTACTGGCAGGTTGTTATTAGGACTCCCTGGAGCCTCTCTTCTCCAGGCTGAACATCCCCAGCTCCCTTGTCCAGTCCTCGTAGCAGTGATCCAAGCCCCTGGTCATATTCATGGCCTCTTCGGGACCTCCATCAGGTCCATGCCCTTCCTGTGTTGAGGGCTCCAGAGCTGGATGCAGCACTGCAGGTGAGGTCTCACCAGAGCAGAGTAAAAATATTTCATTCACTGTTAAAAACCCAGTCCTATTCTAATCCTGAGCTATTTGCTATCAGGTATCAGAGAACTTTTCCTAAGCTCATTGGAGCAGTACAAGAGTTCTGAATGATACTGCTTGCTAAGAGCTGGCCTTACTGCTGATTCCAGTGGTTTTCCACCACCTTCAGCTGCTTGGAATCTGGATTTTATTAAAAATATTTGCTCCACTTGCTGTTTTCCTTATTTCCCAAACAGAATATAACTGGCTGGAGGGCCAAGTCCAGAGAGTGGTGATGAATGGTGTCACATCCAGCTGGTGGCCAGGCACTAGTGGTGTCCCCCAGGGATCAGTGCTGGGCCCCATCCCCTTCAATATCTTCACTGATAATCTGGATGAGGGGATTGAGTCAGTCATCAGCAAATTTGCAGATGACACCAAGCTGAGAGCAGATGTTGATCTGTTAGAGGGCAGAAGGGCTCTGCAGAGGGACCTGGACCGACTGGACAGATGGGCAGAGTCCAACAGGATGGCATTCAACAAGTCCAAGTGCTGGGTGCTGCACATTGGCCACAACAACCCCATGCAGAGCTACAGGCTGGGGTCAGAGTGGCTGGAGAGCTGCCAAACAGAGAGGGACCTGGGGGTGCTGATTGACAGCCGCCTAAACATGAGCCAGCAGTGTGCCCAGGAGGCCAAGAAGGCCAATGGCATCCTGGCCTGCATCAAGAATAGTGTGGCCAGCAGGAGCAGGGAAGCCATTGTGCCCCTGTACTCTGCATTGGTTAGGCCACACCTTGAGTCCTGTGTCCAGTTCTGGGCCACTCAGTTTAAGAAGGAGATCAAGACACTTGAATGTGTCCAGAGAAGGGCAACAAGGCTGGGGAGAGGCCTTGAGCACAAACCTATGAGGAGAGGCTGAGGGAGCTGGGATTGCTTAGCCTGGAGAAGAAGAGTCTTTATTGCTGTCTACAACTACCTGAAGGGTGGTTTTAGCCAGGAGGGAGTTGGTCTCTTCTTCCAGGCAACCATCACCAGAATGAGAGGACAGAGTCTCAAGCTGCACCAGGGGAAGTTTAGGCTGGAGGTGAGGAGGAAGTTCTTCACTGAGTGAGTCGTTTGTCACTGGAATGGGCTGCCCAGGGAGGTGGTGGAGTCACCATCCCTGGAGGTGCTCATGAGGGGATTGGAGGTGGCACTTGGTGCCATGGTTTAGTCATGTGGTGTTGGGTGACAGGTTGGACTTGATGATCTCTGAAGTCTCTTCCAACCTGGGTGATTCTGTGATTCGGTGATTCTGTGATAAAGGTTGAAAAGAATAATTCAAAACAGGCCAGATAAACAATGCAGGCTGCTATTAGCATGTGATGACAGCAAAGCTATCCAGTCCTAATATCAGCCTTCACTATTGGCATTGCTCTTACAATGATCACATAATCAAATCAATCTTTGTATCAAAAGTTATTAATAACCTCTGTTTATTTGTCTTGATAAAGTACTGACATTATGGGGGGAAAAAAGTTTCACATTACATTTCACATTAATATTTCAAGGGGAAATGACTCTTTTTTTCCCACTTTGTTTTTTTTTTTAATGTGCAATAATGTAAAGAGAAGGAAAAGTTATTTTCTCTCTTTAGGTTTCACAGACAAAATTACTTGTGAAACCTTTATTAATGATTTTGTTCTAGTTTCAAGTGTGGCCAGCAGGAGCAGGGAAGTCATTGTGCCCCTGTACTCAGCACTGGTTAGGCCACACCTTGAGTCCTGTGTCCAGTTCTGGGCCCCTCAGTTTAGGAAAGATGTTGAGATGCTGGAAGGTGTCCAGAGAAGGGTAACAAAGCTGGGGAGGGGTTGTGGTGTGTCAATGCCCTTCTCTGAAAACAAAAAAAACCCAAAGCAGGGTGGAGGGCTTGCGGGTACTTTACCCTCCCTGCAGGGCGCTTCCCCCTGGGAAGCTGAGTCTGTTCCACTCCCCCTTCCCTGCCCAGATAGGGTATAAAAAGCAGGACATCGTAGCTGTTGGGTCTCCTTTTGGCTCCTGCCTCTGCTGGATGAGAGCTGCTGCAGCTGCCCTCCTGCTCCTCAGCCACGTGGCTGGACCTGATCCTTCTCCCTGCTGCCTCCACGCCTCCTCAGAGAAAGACTGGTTTTGTATTATTCTTTTCTGTCTCCCTCCCATCCATCCTTGTTCCTTGCCCTTGGGGACCTTTCCTGTTATTGTTTTATATATATATATATTGTTTAAAGAAAATTCTTCACCTACTTCCAAGCCAACTCCAGATTATTGTTTAGTGGATTTGCTCCTTACCCCTTTTTTTTCCCCTCTCTGTTTGGAGGGAGGAGGGGGGAGTGGGGGAGAGATTCTCAGCCTTTTCCCCCCCATCTGGGCTTTTAACTCACAGTTAAGGCTCAAACCACTACAGGGGTCTGGAGCACAAGCCCTGTGAGGAGAGGCTGAGGGAGCTGGGGTTGCTTAGCCTGGAGAAGAGGAGGCTCAGGGAAGACCTTATTGCTGTCTACAACTACCTGAAGGGAGGCTGTAGCCAGGTGGAGGCTGGTCTCTTCTCCCAGGCAACCAGCACCAGAACAAGAGGACACAGTCTCAAGCTGCAGCAGGGGAGGTTTAGGCTGGATGTTAGGAAGAAGTTCTTCACAGAGAGATTGGCCATTGGAATGGGCTGCCCAGGGAGGTGGTGGAGTCACCATCACTGGAGGTGTTTAGGAAGAGACTGGATGGGGTGCTCGGTGTCATGGTTTAGTTGATTAGATGGTGTTGGGTGATAGGTTGGACTCAATGATCTCAAAGGTCTTTTCCAACCTGGTTAATTCTATTCTATTCTATTCTATTCTAATTCTATTCTATTCTATTCTATTCTAATGTAACTCTGTACAAACTCATTAATAATATTGAAGGCTACAATGCTGATAAAGAATGGTGAATTGACTGGGACTATTGGTTTAATAAAGAGGTTTTTAGAAGCCTTTCCTGCCATGTTTTCTCTGATCCACCACTTGAGAGTGGAGATAGTGGTAGGAAATTTAAATCAGAATTGTACTGAACTTTGTTAAGCCCCTTAGAAAGCCAATTTCAAAACCATTGCACAAGGTAACTCTTTTGGAAAATGGATTTATTTCCATTTTGGAAGGACTCTGAAATCCCAGCTCCAGCTCTGTCCTGGTTGGACATGACTAGGAGGTGGGGGAGATAGACAAAGGGAAACCTGTACCAATAAAAAGCCAGCCAAACCTGTTTGGCCGGTATCCTGACCACTCACCACTGTGCTGATGCCCAGAAGGTGATTGGTGAAGTTTCAAATTACTTTTCTGCCAGTGGTCAGTTTTGTTTCAAAACAGCAGTTAAACAGAGGGGTTCTTCAGTAACCCGCCCCCTTTTCTCCCTTTGGCCCTGGCTCGTAGACAGGCAGAGGTTGGTCTCTTCTCCCAGGCAACCAGTACCAGAACAAGAGGACACAGTCTCAGGCTGCGTCAGGGGAGGTTTAGGCTGGAGGTTAGGAGGAAGTTTTACACAGAGAGAGTGATTGCCCATTGGAATGGGCTGCCTGAGGAGGTGGTGGGGTCGCCGACGCTGGGGGTGTTCAGGGCGAGGCTTGACAGGATGCTTGGTTGTATGGTTTAGTTGATTAGGTGGTGTCGGATGATAGGTTGGACACGATGATCTCGAAGGTCTCTTCCAACCTGGTTAATTCTATTCTATTCTATTCTATTCTATTCTATTCTATTCTATTCTATTCTATTCGTCTCCTGCCGGCGAGGTGTGTGCTGCTCGCCCATCCCCCTCCACCAGCATCCACCACGTGTACTCCAGTTTCGCTTTCAGTGTTGGGCAACGTGCTTGGATCCTATCTTTTTACCTTTCCTTGGCTTTACAAGATCATACCGAGAACAGAGTTCTGGATTACAAACCTCTCTGACCGCTGCTCTCAACATCACATCTTGGACTGATTCAGAATCTCCGGGCTGAATATTGCTTCGTAAGTGATTCTGATTATTAAATTCATAAAGCAATATTGGACATTAATTTCCCTCTTGCCCTCTGCCTTTGCTCCACCAGGGAGCAAAGAAGACCAAATTGGTTACTGAATCAAGAATTGCGGCTCCTCGCTCTCCCTTCGACTGTGAGTTTGACATCAGGAGTGTAGTTACTCTAGATCCAACTAAAGTGTTCACACCATTAGAATTACCAACGTTTTGTGTAAGTGATTCCCCGAACCTAAACAAGTAAGTTTATTAACATTTGGCGTGGAAATTTGTTGTTAATAAATGAATCCCTTCTGTTAATTGATTATCCCGCTGATCAAGCGTTGGTAGTCTTATTTTTTTGAATTAATTCAATTCAAGCTCCCACCTTAGTTTGTCACCAAAGCTTCATTCCAGCTGAGAACTGCAAGGAGATATTTAAGCAAGGCCACCTCAGTGCTGTCTCTTGAACAGGTTGGGCCAATTCTTAAACAGCTTTCCCAAAACAGCTGTGATTTAATTCCATTCTATTGTAGCTGCAGATGTTGTACTGCTTTTTAAAGACGATGCATTTTCCACTGCCTGTCAGGAAGGGAGCAAAACCGAACTTTTAATGTATTTTCCATTTATAGTAGTACCTTTCTCTAGATGATAGAGCTGAATTTAGTGAACATAAAAAGACAGCAGAGACAGAACTGAGCAAACAGGTTATCAAAAGTGGACAACAAATGGTGCATTCATCGGTCAGTCAAGTTACAAGCAGTGATCCAATTCAGCAGTGGGTGCACGGACATCAACAAGAGGGAACTGTGGCGTAGTCAGCCTAATGTACACACAACACAGACACAAAAGCTGAAAAGGATCCGGTGCTGACTCCATACGGATAGTGCGGCCAGGACAGCCAAGCAGGGTCATCGGTTGGCTTTACACAGGGAAGTGGCCTGCATTTTGCACTGGCAGTAGCAAATCTGCAGTCATTCCCGTAAATAACTAACGGTGAAAAATAAACCTCCCACTCTGGACAGTGCCCAGTTGTAAGCTTGCGTCTGGGAGGGAACTGCCAGCTTACCCCGGCCTCTGCCCTAAGCGGTGCCCCGCTGGGGGAGAGAGGGTCCCCGCCCGCCGGGCTCAGGCAGCCTGCCGCGGACCCCGCACCCCCGAAGCCCAGGAGCGGCAGTCGCGCAGGGGCCGTCTCATCGGGTCGTCAGCTGTAGGCAACGGAGAGCTCCACCCGCGCTCCCGTCGAGAACCGCCGTGCCCTGGCCATGCCGGCCGCCGGCGCTCCAGCTTCGGGGAGAACAGATGCCGTTTCCTCCCGCAGACATAGCTGTCCGGTCGGACGGCGGCCAGCCTGCAGCGCGTCTCCAGGAGGGGCAGCCGGGCCGGGCTGGCAGTGCCCGGGCTGGCAGTGCCCGGCAGCGGCGGCAGGAGGAGCTGCCGGGGCTGCCACCACCCGGCCGGGCGCTCCTCCCGGGCGGGTCCGGCCCCGCCGCGCGTACTGCAACCGCCGGTGCCGTGCCCTGGCGGGCGTCGCCCCACCGCGGCCGCTGAGGGGGCTTCGCCCTAGGCCCGCCTGCCGCCCCCGTGCGGCCCGGGGAACGGCAGCATGGAGCGCCGCGGGGTCCGGCGGCAGGTGAGCGGCAGGGGGCGGGGAGAGAAGTGGGGCCTGCGGCGGGGCCCCGGGCTGCCGCGGGCGGCTCGGGGTGGCCAAAGTGGGGTCGCAGCTCACCGCGCTGCGGACGGGTGCCGCACCTGCCGCGGTAGAGAGCTACCAGGTGTGAGGCATTTGAAGTGCAGGGTTATGTTCGGGTGCTGACGCGGGGCATTGGGAACTTGACTCTTAGAGCAAGTTTGTTTCTTTTCTTCTTCGTTTCGTGTTAGGATTCTGCAGATGGTGTTTGTGAACTACGGGAATGGAGGCCAGCCATTCACAGAAATTGCACAGACACTCTCTGGTTGCTCCTCTTCTTTCTCTTCTGGGCTGGTTTGGTAAGGATGCTACTTTAATGTTTTTGGGTTTGTTTGGGGTTTGTTTATTTATTTATTTTATTTTCCCTGGAGGAAAGTCAGATCCAAGGTTAATGAGGCCCTGCACACTATTCTAACTCTAAGCTGAAATGGTCATAGATGCAGATGTTAGGATCCCAGGATTGCACTGGGGCATAGCTGACCCTTGTGGCAATGCAGTGCCTTACTGCAGTGTCGTTACAGAGACATCTAAGTTCTGCCCATATGTTTTAGATTTAGAATTAGCTCATCAATGAATTAGTCAAGGCTTAGCCCGGGCTATTGTTTCTGCTTATCTCATTCACTGTAGTGTTGCTGTCTCTTACAGCATCTCCCTTGAATGTCTTATGCCCTCACTGCCTGTCCTGTGCTTAGAACAGCACGCAAGCTTTTTCTTTCTGAAGTGTCATTATTTTTTCACGGTGTGCCTGAGGCTGCTCTGTTTTCAGCTCAGCTCCAAATAACTCTTTCAGTGGAAGCCGATGCAGAAGAATGTGTACACGTTTGGAATACTGCATAAGAACTTTGTCAACAGGATAGGGTGTTTCATGTGCTGTCCTATGCTTAGTACTTTGACCAGTGGAGGGAATCATAGCATTGTCAGGGTTGGAAGGGACCTCAAGGATCATCTAGTTGCAATGTCTCTGCCATGGGCAGGGACACGAAACCTGTCACTGGTGAAGATTTAGGTTTTCTCTCACTGTTTTTATTGCTGAGTTACTGTGAAGTAGCTTATTGTGTGCATGTGTTTGTTTTCTTTTGTTTGATCTTAGTTGTAAAATATTAAAGTGTTTTTTTTTGTAACGCTGATTTGTTCACATAGTGGGAAAAAAAATGGAAACCACATGTTTAGTTTGGAAAAGAGAAGGCTGAGGGGTGACCTCATGGCTCTCTGCAAATACCTGAAAGGATATTGTGCAGAGGTTGGTGCTGGTCTCTTCTCACAGGTAATTAGTGATGGAAGAAGAGGGAAGTGCCTCGAGCTGCAGCAGGGCAGGTTTAGACTGGACATGAGGGAGAATTTTTTCCCAGCAAGAGTGGTCAGGCATTGGAATGTGCTGCCCAGGGAGGTGGTGGAGTCACCAACCCTGTGTGTGTGTTTAAAAGCTGGTTTAGATGCGGTGCTTGGGGCTATGGTTTAGGAGTGACCCTTGTACAATAGGGTTCTGGATTGGACTTGGTGATCCTGAGAGTCTTTTCTAACCTGAATGTTTCTGTGATTCTTTGGTAACTGTGGAAGTGTGTGTCATGGGTGTATATAGACACACCCCTCCAGCAGTCCTGCAGCCATCTATTACTTAAGAACATTCATGGCTTGTATCCAGCATTCTGCACTTAAAAAAGGCCAAATAATTCACATGTGCATGTGGCAAACCACACTGATAGCAGCAGACCTGTGATGTCCAGCTTTAGAAGGAATGCCAGAGTTGTTCTGAAAGCATTTCTCAGGTTGAGCTCCAGGTCATGTCTCCTTTTTCTTCTGAGCACAATGCAATTATTAACAAATAATTGCTATGCAAATGAACTGGATCTGAAAATGTTTTGTGGTTGCAACAAATGCCACGTCCAGAATTAGTACAGAAGTTATCATTCTGGAGTCTCCACAAAGATCTCCAGCACTAGCAACATTAACATTTGGTCATACTAAAAAGCAATTAAAAATATTTACTAATTAGACTGCAGACATAAGTGAAAATAAGACTACACTGGGAACTACAGCAGCTTGTATTTACAGGAGACTCAGTTTTTGCCCAGATCTCATCTTCAGTCACAAGTGTTAAAAGGAGAGTAACAAATAAGAGCTTTAAACCTTAAGTAAGAAAGCACTTGTGCTGGGTGGGATATTTGCAGTCTGTGTCCAGCACAGCTGATATTCAGCAATATCCCCATGCAAAGTAGCAGTGTTCAGTGTGGGGACTGCAAATACTTGCTGCTGCCAACAGCTGGCATACAGCCGAAGATCTTGGTGTGTTGTCCTTGGTGTGTGCAAAATGTGGTTTATACCCCATGGGACAGAGGAGAGGGTTGAACCACTGAGTTCTTCAGTAGCTGGAGAACTGTGAATAAGCCTTTGGATAAAGTAGTGCTCAGGATTTCTCCAGCTTCCTGGCAGAAGGATTACTGCTTCTTGGCATTTGGAAAGGTTCTTTTCGAGGGGTGTTCTGGCCCTCATAGGGCATGTGAGCAGGGTTTAAGCTGCATTCCTAATCAAGGTGTCTTGTATTGACTAACTGCTGCTGCTACTTGGCCAAAGGAGATGTCTAGCTGCTCCTGGGGTTTGCAGGGAGCTGATACAATGAGGCTTTGCTATGACAGCAGAGCACCTAAAAAGATCATTAGAATCATTAGAATAAACCAGGTTGGAAGAGACCTTCAAGATCATTACGTCCAACCTATCATCCAACACCACCTAGTCAACTAAACCATGCAAACAAGCATCCTATCAAGTCTCCTCCTAAACACCTCCAATGATGGTGACTCCACCACCTCCCCGGGCAGCCCATTCCAATGGGCAATCACTCTCTCTGTGTAGAACTTCTTCCTAACCTCCAGCCTAAACCTCCCCTGGTGCAGCTTGAGACTCTGTCCTCTTGTTCTGGTATTGGTTGCCTAGGAGAAGAGACCATCCTCTGCCTGTCTACAGCCTCCCTTCAGGCAGTTGTAAAGAGCAATAACATCACCCCTGAGTCTCCTTTTCTCCAGGCTAAGCAACCCCAGCTCCCTCAGTCCCTCCTCATAGGGCTTGTGTTCCAAACTTCGTTGCCCTTCTCTGGACACGCTCCATCAGCTCAACATCCTTCCTAAACTGAGGAGCCCAAAGCTGGACACAGTACTCGAGGTGTGGCCTAACCAGTGCTGAGTACAGGGGCAGAATGACCTCCCTGCTCCTGCTGGCCACACTGTTCCTGATGCAGGCCAGGATGCTATTGGCCCTCCTGGCTGCCTGAGCACACTGCAGGCTCATGTTCAGCCTACCAGTGCTGTGTTGCTTGTTGATCAGTGCAGTGTTGCTTTCTCCAGGTTTTACTCGTTTGTTATAGAATGCATCTTCCTGAATTTCCATGTAACCTGCATTTTAATGTGTTTAAAGTAGATCACTGATTAAATTCACAGCAGCTGCAAGGACTCAATGATTCAGCAGATCTATTGCCCAGGTGTGTCTTTAGGGGCCCCCTGGAGAATCAGAAGCAGTGTCTCTTGAGAATTTAGCCTTCTGGTGACCTGGTGTCATGGATTGAGTTGAGTCTGCTGCTGTTATTATTTGGCTTGCTTGCTGCTGCTTGCTGCTGCTCTGCACTGTGCTTTTTCTGCAAATAGGCTAAGGGAATGATGCATTTTTGTACTGTGTTTATCTGATTTTGCTCAGTAAACTCTATTCTTGTCTCACTTTTCTGTGTCTCAGTCTCAAGTTTTTGTGTGACTTTCCCCCTCACTTCTGTTGTGGGGAAGCAGACAGGCTAACCTGCTGCTGCGGTATGACCCAGTTTGTTCTGATTTAAGCCATTACCCCTTGCCTAGTGGAACTCAGTAGAGCCAGTGTTTAGCACCTTGCTACTGCTTTCCTGTGTCTTTCTTCTCCTGTGATACTCTGCTTAATTTATATACTTTGAACATCAGGTGAAGGAAAGCTCTAAGGAGCCAGTCAGGCTACACTTGTCCATACGTCTTGCCACAGCTTGTGCAGGGGGGGTGAACTGTAGACTTAACTGCTTGCATCCACAAGGTATAAATGCATGGGTTGAAAGGAGAATTTACTGAATGGGAGGGAGAAGCTGTTGTGGCATGGTTTGACATTAGAAATGTATTAACAGATGTTTGTCACTGGCTATGCTGTGATGGCTGGTGCTGCAGAAAGACTTGTGCTTGGATATGACAGCTTTGGGAACGTATGTGGCAGGAAGAATGCTCCTGTGGAAGGGGCACCCCTTTCTGGACAGGACATGACTAATAAAAAGTAAGTACATCAGATAATAGTTAAATACATAAAGTGCTGGAGAACTTAGTAAGATATGCATCCTCTAGTTGCCAGTCACATGCATGCACATGTGTATACATGTGCTTATTTTGAAAGGCAAGAGAAAAATAATGAGAATGGTGCAAAATGGTGAGCAAAACTGAGAAATTAAGATACAGTTTGAAAATGTGCTACACTGTGGTGCTTTATGCTGTCTTCCTCTTCAATGGGGCTTTACAGTATCACAGTATAACCAAGGTTGGAAGAGACCTCAAAGATCATCGAGTCCAACCTGTCACCACAGACCTCATGACTAGACCATGGCACCAAGTGCCACATCCAATCTCCTCTTGAACACCTCCAGGGATGGTGACTCCACCACCTCCCTGGGCAGCACATTCCAATGGTGAATGACTCTCTCGGTGAAGAACTTTCTCCTCACCTGGAGTCTAAACTTCCCCTGGTGCAGCTTGAGACTGTGTCCTCTTGTTCTGGTGCTGGTTGCTAGAGATAAGGGACCAACCCCTTCCTGGCTACAACCACCTTTCAGGTAGTTGTAGAGAGCAATGAGGTCTCCCCTGAGCCTCTTCTTCTCCAGGCTAAACAATCCTAGCTCCCTCAGCCTCTCCTCATAGGCTGTGCTCAAGGCCTCTCCCCAGCCTTGTTGCCCTTCTCTGGACACGTTCAAGTGTCTCAATGTCCTTCCTAAACTGAGTGGCCCAGAACTGGACACAGGACTCAAGGTGTGGCCTAACCAGAGCTGAGCACAGGGCACAATGACTTCCCTGCTCCTGCTGGCCACACTATTCTTGATGCAGGCCAGGATGCCATTGGCCTTCTTGGCCTCCTGGGCACACTGCTGGCTCATGTTTAGGCAGCTGTCAATCAGCACCCCCAGGTCCCTCTCTGTTTGGCAGGACTCCAGCCAAGCCAGCAGTTATTCTATACAGCAGATCTCTGTGTGTAAGGAAGTGGCTTGATGGAGCTCCCAGTCATTCTGTCAGCCTCTATGAACTAGCCCTTGTAAATGGCACCTGCCTTGACACCTTCTGATCCCATGGAAGACCGAAAAATGAAGTGTAAAAATGTGGCGTATTCTTAAACTAGTTCTTAACTTCAGAAGTTATATGTGAATAAGGAGTTTTGTTTGCTTGAAAGCACTTTAAAAAAAGCTAGAAAGAAGGCTCAGACTTTAAACCTACAACCCCCCCCCCCAACATTTTGGGTTTTGAGGATCTTTTTGTTTTTTTCTTTCCAGGTATGTATTCTTTCTGAATTCGTGCAGCCTGGAAACGCAAAGCCTCGGAATAAGTTCACTTTCCTTGTGTGTGTCTAGTTGTCCAGAAGAGCAACTCAACTCTTTGGAAGATCTCCAGAGTTTTGCAAGGAATAATGGTGTGCAACAGGGAATGTTAATATCTTAGTGGATCTGTGAAACAGCTGAGCAGCTTTCACTTTGTTGTTCTTACCTTTGCTGTACTAGGGAGTCATTTCTTATCAGGAATTTTCAGACCAGCCCATGGCAACAGAAAACAAAACGTTTTGTTCCTGCTTTAGTTTCTGGAAATGTTACAGCTCTCTCAGGCAGATTGGAAAGTTGTTGATTAATTCCTTTTCAGGGCTGAGATAACACAGTAGAAAACTGGCTGCTGAGAATAAACCAGCGCTGCTTAGTGGGGGTGCCAGCAGGCAAACAGAGCTCCCATGCTATTTGAGAAACTTGTCCAAGTGGTTCATTTAAACTTAGTTAAAGTGTTTCCAGAGAAACACAATTGGGTTTATACCTTTACATATCACAGGATCACCAAGGTTGGAAGAGACCTCAAGGATCATCGAGTCCAACCTGTCACCACAGACCTCATGACTAGACCATGGCACCAAGTGCCACGTCCAATCCCCTCTTGAACACCTCCAGGGACGGTGACTCCACCACCTCATATCCCACAATTTGCTCTTCCAGCTAGATATTTTATTATTATTATTATTTGATGCTGTTCCAGATGGATGTGATGTCAGAAATAGCAGTTGTGCAAAAGAGGCAGCTCAGGTCACTCATGTCTGGCATGTGAATAGAATAACCTGCCCCAACCCTCGTTCTATAGGGTATATATGAACTGCAGACCCTAGGAATGTTAGTGGCTGTTGTTGCTGGAGGTCAGCATTGCATTCTTTTTTGGCTTGTTGTTTTGTTTGGCAAGGACTGCTACTGAAACTGACAGCATTTGTTTTAATCTCACTTCGAGATGGTTTGCCGTCATTTGGTGTGTACCAAAAGCTGCAAACAGCTGGGCTATTATTTAAGTGTTTTTACTGTAACCAAATATAACTGCATGAAATTCCAATTGCATGTGAAAACAGCTTGCATGTTTGTCTCGAGGGAGAAGGCAATATTGCACTCTGAATGCCTCAAATATATCCAGCCTTTCTTTCCCAGAAGCTTTGTATAATGGAGCAGAGTATTGTTGATGGAGTACCTGGTAATATTTAGCTCAGAGCCCAGCAAGTGTTCAGTTTCTGGATAGTTAAATATTCTATTCCAAATCACGAGGGGACTAGTTCTGGTGCAGCTTCTGTCACGTTAGGGCTTTCTGTTTGTGACCTTTTGAGGCTGTGCCTTTAAGAAACAGACAGTACTGGGACACTGGCTGAATGTTTTTGTATGAAAATGAAAACATGATATTCTAAACGAATTTCATTGGTGAAGGGGCAAAATGCAACTTTAAATTGTAGGGCAGTTGGAATTCTTTCTCAGTTTGGGTTTCAGCCTGTCCTCCGTGCCAGCCTGAACTGCTTCTCTCTGCCTGCCTGCTTCTCAGCAAACTAAACGGAGCTGACCTTGAGATAAGAAGCTAATTCTGCATGGGCTTTTAAAGCTTAATAACACCTCCTTTCCTTACTAACTCCCTTTCTTTCTCTCTCTAAACCTCTTTTTGGGGAAAAAGGGAGGTAGGGGGGAGAGAGAGGGGGGTTACAGGGAGGGAAACCCTCCCTGAGGAGGGAATTTTGTTGTGTTATTTCTCTTTGCTGTATATTTCTGTATATATATTATAAATACCTGTATATATTTGTGTTATATATAATCTGCTTCCTATATATATGCTTGTAAATACAGTCTGCTTCTCCAACTGAGTTTAGCCATGGTTTCTTACTCTGTGGGGGAGGGAGAGCTAGGCCCTCTCTCAACCTACCACACTGTTACTTGAATGAGTAAGAGTTTAGAGCAGAAGCATTGTGCTGTGGAACTAGCAGTGTGCTTGCCCTCCAGGAAGATTAGTAAATGGTAATTACAGTTAAGCCTCGAAGGCAAAATATTCCACAGAGGTGGTATTAGATTTACCCAATTAACTGTTTTTTAATTGACATTCCCACTGGAATATCAGAGGTGAATATGTCCTGCTGGAGGCTGAAAGCTGAAGTGTAAACAAAGCTGCATTGGTAATGTGTTTTTCTCTAAAACTTTAGCTGAGTTACTCTTTCTTATTTTTTCCTTTCTTAGGTTCTTGTCTCTGTGTTTACAACCTGAGCGTTTCCAGTTACACACTAGATCCAAAGGCAGCTGAGCTGTGTCCCACACTGCCAGTTCCACCAAGGTCAGAGCTACTGAGCACTTTACAACAGCCTTGGTTATAAACAGTTTCTTAAGGGTTGCTGCTTCCTCACAGTGTGCATCCAGCTTCGTGCTTTGTGCACAGAGTGGTTGTGCTTCTGTTTGTTTCTGTGCATATGTCCTCATGAGTTCCCACGTGTGCCTGTGAGCACACCAGGGTCCTGTCCCAGAGGATGAACAAGGACTGCACTCCCTCTATCCCTCTGCCCTTTAGAGATTTTTCCTCTGCAAATCAGGAGAGAAGCATGACACGTGAGGTGCAACTGAACTCCTGCACAGACTTTTGCTTCCTCCCTCAATGCCAGTGAAGGGGAGCTGGTGGTCTTGGGCCTTGCTTGTTATCCCAAACCCAGAAATGACCAATCAGCATCATTCCATAGCCCATTGGTGTGAAGCCCAGGTCTGTTAATGGCACTGTCTTTAACACTGGACATTTGTGAGTCAAAATCCTTAAACCTATCATTTTGCATTCCACTGTGTCATTAAAATATAGCAAAGGATTGGAATCTTCATGTTTGCAGAGCTAAGTCATCCTGCTCTGAACAAGAGAAAAAAGAAGAAACCAAAAATAGAGCAGGAAACACAAAAACATTGCAGAGAGTGGATCAAAGGAGAGCATGTCAACTGGTGGGAAAATACATTGTGTTTTACTTACTTCTTTTAGGCTCCTTTCTGTTTGACAAGGAACTCAGAAAAATTATTCACCTTCCATAGTAATATTTCACAGCAGAAGCAAAGGCAGCTGGGAAAGTTTCTAACTGTTGATGAGCAAACCTCTCCTTTTTAGGTATGAAGATGTCTTTAGCTGTTGCCGTGCAGCATTGCCAAAGTGGGACAATAAATATATTCAAGCGGCTGGACTGTTTGTACGCAGGTTTTTGGTGGTGCTAATTGCACCTTACAAATACTGTGTTGATGTGGCTTTTAGAGTACTTAAATGTGGTAAAAAAACAATGCAAGGTGTTTGTGGTTTATCTAGAATTACCTCCAACAACATAGCTTACAGCTGTGGTAAGCGTGGCTTTAGGCTTCTTAGAAACACACAGGAGCACAGCAGATGAAGCCAGACTAGCACGGGAATAGGAGCTGCCTGCTGATGGTGACTGAGATAGTAGTTCTTTTTTTTCCCCCCAAGTTGATCTTGAAGGGATCTTCTGCTACAGTGCTACAGGTGTAGTGCTGCTAGGAGTTTATTGTGCAGATGAAACTGATAATCACTGTTTGTAACAGACCACTGCCATGCCCTAGTGCGCTGGTGTGTCAGACCTCGTGTGCAATGTCTCTTCCTGGGCAGGGAGGATGCTTGCCAGGTTATAGATCAGATTGGCCAGCTGTGGCTGCAAAGCTGTGTTGAGGGTGCTGGTGGAGGTCTGATGAGGTCTTAAAAGAGAATGGTGGAATGACCTCTGTGGATTGGAAACTGTTGGGCCAGTAACTTAGATTTTTAACCATCTTCGTTCTTAACCTTCCAGTAAATCTTTTCCACTCTTGAATCGGTGTGTTCCACAAAGTCCTGAGTGTTACTCCCAATATGCCTCTGTCTTGATCAGCACAGTTAATGAGATGGATGTGTTTCACCGGATCCTGAGTGGGATATTGGCAGGAAGAGATACCATGATAGGACTGAGTGTCCTTGCACTAGGTAAGCTTAGAACAAGAAAAAAAGGTGAATAATGATATTCAATTAAAATGTGAGTTTTAAAAATGTTTCTATTACTTCATATTTTTAATTTTAAAAGTGATCTCTTCCATGTTTTCTGGGCAGAGTGGGTTTGGAGAAAGAGATCAGGAAACATGTAATAGCCTGATGAAATACAGCTCTGTGAAACAGCAGATTCTGTGCTGCTTAGTACGATCGTAGACTTCATTTCAGGAGGCACTAAGAAATTTCTGATGGGGGGAAAAAATAATGGCACCAGCATGAACATTTGAACTTAAATCTTATACAAAAAAGCTCATCATTGCCAAAGTGAAATGTTTCACTTACAACTTCACTGTTAGTAAATTACAGGTAACTGAGTGTTTCAAATGTGAAAATGGTTGCTAGCTTTACTAAATGCTGTTGCTTTTGGCACCACTCTTTAAAAAGAATAGCTCAAATTCTGCAAGAACCTTAAATTGATATTTAAAGAGAGTAAGAATTAAGTTAAATGGCTTGTAACACTCATCATAAACTTCCTTGGTCTATTTTTCAGCCTTCTCATTTGTAGTGGTTTTAGCCTTCAGATTTATTGGGACGCTTCTTGTGCATACTTTGATTGCACTGCTGGTGTTTGGTTTGTTGTGTAAGTACATTTCCCTTTTAGCATGTGCTTAGCTGAATGGATCAGCTCAGTGAGTGGAAGGAGGTGCAGCTGAACAAAGAGCTATCCTTTTTCTCCATGACCATTTAGAGCAACCTTAAGCTAACCACAGCCATTTCCAAGTTGGGCCCTGCTTACCTTTTGGTGCCGAGGTCTGGCTGTGCTGTTCAGCTGCTGAGGGTTGGGATATGTTGGGTTTTTTGTTGTTTTGGGGTTGTTTTTTTAACAGATGCCTGGAAACAATATTTCTTTTGGCAGATGAATGCAGTTGTGAAAGTTTTGTGAAGTTTTACATTGCCTGCTTCAAGAAAGAGCCATAGGAATGTGTCCAGCTAAAGCTTGCCATTCCGTGATAGTTAGCCTTGTGTCTCCTGAATGAGATGGCCTGCTGGGGCTTTAGAACAACTGCAAGAAAACCAAACATTCTGCTGCAGTTTTACCTTAGACTGACAGATCATGATGTGAATTTTCTTTGTGCTCACTGATGCTTTTTGTGCCTCTCTGCTGCTCTGAGCCGGAGCTAGGCACAAGGGTTGGAGTCTCAGGAGGGAGGCTGGGTAGACATCAGTCTGGGGAGTGCTGCCCACCTTCATGCTGCTCTCATTTGCTCAGTTGTCTCAGGTGTTCTCTGGTGGCTCTATTATGACTACAGGAACGATCCTAGCACTGAATTGGAAATAGAAAAGGAAAATGTAAAATTCCTACTTGGATATGCTATCTTCTCAACAGTACTTACTGTAAGTAGCATTTTACCCTAAGCAATGGCAGAGGCTGAATGACAGTGGTTCAGCAGCTGTACACATAATTCCTCATTCCTTTCACATCCAAACCCAAGAAACAATTATAGGCTCTGCTTACATTCATTTAAATACTTATATCTCTTCATTGTGAAATTTGTTTCTCAGCACAGTGCTCTGCCCTGCTTCAAACCTGCACCAACAGTGTTAGCACTGGTGGGGTAAAAATGTTCCAGCCCTGTTCTTCCCTGCTCCAGCTAACCAGAAAACCGCCTTGAGGGAACAGAGGGGCACTGGCTCCATGTGAACATGAGATCTGTAGGTTCAGCATAGGCTGTCAGGAAGAGAAGGAGGTGGCAGCGGCCCAGTGAGAGGGGCAGTGAGGCACAGGCAGCAGTGTCTAGGCCTCAAGTTAAGGAGTTAAATTCTGCTTTTCTGAGTCTGGATTTGAACTTTTAAAGTGATTTTTTTTGTTGTTGTTGTTTCTTTGGTTTGTTTCCCTTCTGATGTGGCAATGACAGAGTCATTGCTCAATGTGAGTGTACAGACTATTTGTACTTCAGGGTCATTTGTAAGAATAACTGTTTTTCTGTTTTGTTAAAGCTCATTGGGATCCCTGGAGTGAAATTCACTGGACAGGAACATCCTGACAGTCTAGAGTGACAAATATAAATGTGTTGCAGATCTTATTTTTTTCCTTCCATGAGTTATGACCTTTTTACTTCTGATAGTAAAGGGATAAGAAAAGACTCCCTTGCATGTGTGCATGCTCCAGTACAACTTGCTTTCATTGGCAGAGCTGTGGAGCATCCAATTACAGTAGCACAGTATCACCAAGGTTGGAAGAGACCTCAAAGATCATCAAGTCCAACCTGTCACCACAGACCTCATGACTAGACCATGGCACCAAGTGCCACCTCCAATCCCCTCTTGAACACCTCCAGGGATGGTGACTCCACCACCTCCCTGGGCAGCACATTCCAATGACGAACGACTCTCTCAGTGAAGAACTTTCTCCTCTCCTCCAGCCTAAACTTCCCCTGGCACAGCTTGAGACTGTGTCCTCTTGTTCTGGTGCTGGTTGCTAGAGAGAAGAGACCAACCCCCACCTGGCTACAACCACCTTTCAGGTAGATGTAGAGAGCAATGAGGTCACCCCTGAGCCTCCTCTTCTCCAGGCTAAGCAATCCCAGCTCCCTCAGCCTCTCCTCACAGGGCTGTGCTCAAGGCCTCTCCCCAGCCTTGTTGCCCTTCTGGACACGTTCAAGTGTCTCAATGTCCTTCCTAAACTGAGTGGCCCAGAACTGGACACAGGACTCAAGGTGTGGCCAAACCAGTGCAGAGTACAGGGGCACAATGACTTCCCTGCTCCTGCTGGCCACACTATTACTAATGCAGGCCAGGGTGAATTCTGCAGGTGACCCTTCTCTTCACAGCCACTGCCTTCTTTCTACAGCAGGCAAGAGAAAAGTGCAACCAGAGGCAGTTTTTTCACTCTTATCTTATGGATAAGTTGCCTTTCATCATTGCTTGTCGTATACAATGAGCTGGGCACATTGTGGGGTTTTTGACTCAGGGTTTTGTTATTATAGTTGTTTGGGGTTTTTTTATAACCTTGAGGAAAAAAAAAACTATTTAAAGGGGATTTTTTTTTTTCTGTCTGCTTTGCTTCCTTACATGCACAGCTGTTGGAGTAGTTTGGTTGTGTTGCTGTCCTTTCTGCTTCTCCTACCTATGTGACCTGAGTATGTGTGGTGGGTTGAAATTACCCCACCACCACAGGAAGGAAAGTGTGAATCCTGGTAAGGTAGACAGGCAGTGTGTAGCATGTGATGTGCATTTGTTTGCTGTAAAGCAAAACACACTGTTCCCCTTAGGTGAACTACAGTTTTACCAATCCTATTTTGTTTAAAAATCCAAGCAGCAGTGATGGTTTCAGAAAACCAGATTTTAATCCACAGAGCCTTTGAGAGTAAAGAGAGCGCCTCAGAAAGCTTTGCAGTGAAAGTACACAAACTTGCTTTGGGTCTTTGTAGAACCTCTAGCCCCTGATCTCACCTTTCACATAAGGTTGGGAAAGACCTCAAGCATCATCAAGGCCAACCTGTCACCCAAGATCTCATGACTACTAAACCATGGCTTCAAGTGCCACATCCAATCCCTTTTTGAACACCTCCAGAGGTGGTGACTCCACCGCCTCCCTGGGCAGCACATCCCAATGGCCAGTTACTCTTTCTGGGAAGAACTTTCTCCTCAGCTCCAGCCTAAACTTCCCCTGGTGCAGCTTGAGAATAATAATTAAAAAAAAAAAATAAAATTGACAATTTTTGTCTTTTTATTTCCTGTAACAGGTTGTTCTGCTTTCCCTTATACTTGCCCTGAGAAAGAGGCTTCAGTCCACTGTACAGCTCTTTCAAATTGTTGGTGAAATCATTGGCAGAATTCCTTTCCTCTTGTTCCAGCCACTCTGGACCTTTCTGATCCTCATGATGTTCTGGGTGTTTTGGGTTGCTGTCCTACTAAGCTTAGGAACTGCAGGTAAGTATATGCTTCTCATGGCTCTGGATGAGTACTGTCTGTTTCCTAAGTAGAATGCTTAAATGTAGGACCTGCAGGTTGTTAATGTACAAAATGTGGGCTGGCAGTGCAGCACTGGCAGAGTTACTCTTCCCTTTGCATTTGGTTTGGTTTTTTCCCTTTTCTTTTCCCCCCATTTGTTGGAGTCTTCAGCATCACCATGGTTCTGTGAGTCACAGCACAGCAAAAGGAAGACTTTTCACAGAATCACAGAATCACTAAGGTTGGAAAAGTCCAACCTGTCACCACAGACCTCATGACTAGACCATGGCACCAAGTGCCACATCCAGTTCCCTCTTGAAAATCTCCAGGGATGGTGACTCCACCACCTCCCTGAGCAGCACATTCCAATGGTGAACGACTCTCTCAGTGAAGAACTTTCTCCTCACCTCCAGCCTAAACTTCCCCTGGCACAGCTTGAGACTGTGTCCTCTTGTTCTGGTGCTGGTTGCCTGGGAGAAGAGACCAACTCCCTCCTGGCTACAACTTCCCTTCAGGTAGTTGTAGAGGGCAATAAGGTCTCCCCTGAGCCTCCTCTTCTCCAGGCTAAACAAGCCCAGCTCCCTCAGCCTCCCCTCATAGGGCTGTGCTCAAGGCCTCTCCCCAGCCTCATTGCCCTTCTCTGGACACGTTCAAGTGTCTCAATGTCCTTCTTAAACTGAGTGGCCCAGAACTGGACACAGGACTCAAGGTGTGGCCTAACCAATGCAGAGTCCAGGGGCACAATGACTTCCCTGCTCCTGCTGGCCACAGTATTCCTGATGCAGGCCAGGATGCCATTGGCCTTCTTGGCCCCCTGGGCACACTGCTGGCTCATGTTTAGATGGCTGTCAATCAGCACCCCCAGGTCCCTTTCTGCCTGGCTGCTGTCCAGCCACTCTGACCCCAGCCTGTAGCACTGCATGGGGTTGTTGAGGCCAAAGTGCAGCACCCAGCACTTGGACTTGTTGAATTCCATCCTGTTGGACTCTGCCCATCTGTCCAGTTGGTCAAGGTCCCTCTGCAGAGCCCTTCTGCCCTCTAACAGATCAACATTTGCTCCCAATTGGTTCATCTGCAAATTTACTGATGATGGACTCAATCCCCTCATCCAGATCATCAGTGAAGGTATGAAAGAGGATGGGGCCCAGCACTGATCCCTGGGGCACACCACTAGTGACTGGCCCTCAGCTGGATGTGGCACCATTCACCACCACTCTCTGGACTCGGCCCTCCAGCCAGTTCCTTACCCAGCACGGAGTGTTGCTGTCCAACATCCTTGACGCTGTGCTGGCAGGAGTTTCCCCAGGAAAACTCATTGCTACTCTCAATATACACACGTAAGGCTGTGTGAAGCTTGTGCTTGTGAAATCTAAACTTAGGAAATGCCAGCTGAGTCCACTGTATCCAAAAGCTTTTGGAAATACAGCAACCATTAGAAGTGTGGAAATGTTCTAGTGTGTATGGCAGAAAAGGGCAGGATGGGCATCCAGTCAGGTATTTCCAGCATGCTTTTACAGACTTTGCAGGAAAGTAGTGGCTTGCACATTATGTCTGAAAGCAAATTCCACATGTATTCACAGAGCAATAAACCCCAAGGAAAACTGCCTTGGAGAGGCTTTTTGTGCTTTTTTTGAGCTTTGGAACAACTCGTGTTGGTCCATTCTTCTTCACTGGTTATATTCTCTGTTTCCCCTTAGACCTTTCCATTAAACTTTACCCTGCTCTGCAGTACTGTGTACAGGTCTGGAGCCCTCAATACAGGAAGGACATGGACCTGATGGAGAGGGTCCAGAGGAGGGCCACAAAAATGATCAGGGGGGTTGGAGCAGCTCTGCTATGAGGACAGGCTGAGGAAGCTGGGGGTGTTCAGTTTAGAGAAGAGGAGGCTCCAGGGAGACCAAATAGCAACCTGAAGGGGACTACAAGAAGGATGGAAAGAGTCTGTCTACAAAGGCCTGCAGTGACAGGATGAGGATGTTAGGCACAAGTTCTTTAGTATGAGGGTGGTGGAACACTGGAACAGGTTGTCCAGGAAGGTGGTTGAGGCCTCTTCCCCTCAAGGTGAGGCTCAGCAAGGCCCTGGGCAGCATGATCTAGTTGGGGATGTCCCTGCTGGCTGTGGGAAGGTCAGCTGATGACCTTTGGAGGTCCCTTCCAGCCCAGACCATTCTGTGATTCTATTGTCTTTTTCCTCTGCCTGCTTATGGAGTAGGATTCAAAGAGTTTGTGACTTGCTGCTAGGTTCATAGTGCAGCACACAACTCAATGACCCTTTATTTGTTGTCTTCTCCCTGCCATAGCAGGAATGCTGATGTTTCCAATCAGTGATAACAACAGCACAGTGCAGAGGGCAGCTTCTTAGCAGAGTGATGGTACTGTTTTGAAAGCATTTACTTTTTTGCATAAGAAGGGAAAGTCATTTCCAGGCCATTCCATGTTAATATATTGCTCACATGAGGGATCTGGTAAAAAAATGTTTTGACTGAGGTCTTCTGCAGAATGTTTTTAGTGTAGCTGTCAATGCTTCTCAGATTTTTCTGTTAACAGTTACCATGTTGGTATCTAGAAGAGGATGTGCATTTGATCAGTAATCCAAACCAATTCCAAGGTACAGCATAAGAATGAATTCAGATGGAAAGACGCCATTCTACATACTTGATTACTTTGATTTTTATTAAGTCTATCCTTTTGTATTTGAAATTGTTGCTTTTGTTATGCTGTGTATGTGAAATGATGACTGCCATTGCCCAGCAGGTGTATAGCCCAGCTCTTAGCAGGGTTCAGGGGCTGAGGTGTTTCTGTACAGAGCACGGCGATGACCTGCAGCAGCTTCAGTGCCCACTAGGTGCTGATAAAGCAGCAGGAGAAAGCTGCTACTGATAAGAGAGGAACTCTTGAGGGGAGTTTGAAGACAGCAAAGGCAATCTTTGTCTTTTGAAAACTGAGGATGTAGGAAAGGATTGTTTTTCCCAGCTCTCAGGTCAGCAGCAGGTGTGGTAGTTTGAATTGCCAGGTAGGTACGCTGCCTCAGATTTGTTTCGTGGTTCAGAACTTGGCCAGATGAGGAGCAGACCAGGTTTGGTATTTAGAATATCCCTTTAGACTGTATTTCAAGTTTTCACTCCAAAGATGAGTCCTCTGAAATGCTGCCTCTGAAGAGCAGCTCACTGGGGGTTGTTTTTCTGTTGTAGGACTTAACATGTCCCCTAAAAAGAAAACCCTGGAGCACTGTAGGCTGAATAATGCAGTGGCAGAACAGCGTGGGATTTTCTACTGGTTGTCTGCAATCACCCTGTAAATGGAAGAGGTTTCTTTTGAGTTTTGGGGACTTTTTGCAGCAGTTGAGAGTACACCCCTGAAGATTCCTAAAATATGTTGTCTTAGACCCATTTGTTTTCCCTGTTGAAATACAGATGGTGGTTTTCCTGGGTTTGACACTTGACTTCTTGGTCTCAGAAACATTTTCTGGAGCTATAGTGATTGCATTTGAAATGCAAATATACCAAAAAAGCTGAAAACCAGAAATGTTTACAAAGAGACTACTCTTTTGTCTGATGCAGGGAGATGAGGCAAGTGGAACTGGCTTGCTGCTGTGCGGCACCTGCTCTTAACATTTGCCTTAGATCTTCACTAGTTCTATGATAATCATAGTGTCTCTGTGTCTTAGAGCTCTGGAGCACTTGATCCTCCCTTCAGCTGTGGTATACCTGACCATTATGGACCACACAGGCACCTGATTTCCATCCCCTCCAAGTTAGTGGTACTCTGAGGAAAGACTATCTTCTTGGGAGCTATAGGCAGCTGTAGCCTGCACTTGGCAAGTCTGCATAAGTATAGAATAGGAATAGAATTAGAATAGGAATAGAATTAGAATAGGAATAGAATTAGAATAGAATAGAACAGAATAGAAGCAGGTTGGAAAAGACCTTTGAGATCATTGAGTCCAACCTGCCACCCAACACCATCTAATCAACTAAACCATGGCACCAAGTGCCCCATCCAGTCTCTTCCTAAACACTTCCAGTGGTGGTGACTCCACCACCTCCCTGGGCAGCCCATTCCAATGGCAGATCTCTCTGTGAAGAACTTCTTCCTAACATCCAGCCTAAACCTCCCCTGGCACAGCTTGAGACTGTGTCCTCTTGTTCTGGTACGCATGACTGTCTTGAAACACACGTATAATCCTGTTAAAATCAATGGGACTGCATATGCATTTCAAGGTAGGCACCTGGTAATTCCTACCTGGTAATTACCTGCCTGGTAAGGTAGGTACCTTGGTAATTCAGAATCTCTATGAGCAGCAGAGGCTGAGTGAATTCCAGACTTGGAAAACTAGATAGAAATGCCAAAACTCCGTGAGACTTGGTGCTGCACCAAGAGTGGCACCAGTTAGAACCGTTATCTGGCTAGGAATGGCATTCAGCTGTGCTTTGGAAAAGTTGGTATGTCTTAAGGGTATTGAGCTTTATTGTTTGCTAATTTGTGCAGTATTTGACTGCAGAACTGAAGTGGCCATGTGGCAGAGCAGAGCGTGCCTTCCAGCTCTGCAGCACGCAGCAGCTGTGGGGTTCGTGTGGCACAAACGCTGCGCGTGTAAAGTAGAACGCGAAGGCGGTGCGGGGTTTGTGTGCAAGGAAGGTGCATCCTATGGGCAAGGAAGCAATAAAACTGCCACATAAAGCTGTGCAGTAGCAAAAGCAGCAATAAAAATGTGCTTCCTGCTGGGCCCTTGACGTTCCGATTACAGCCGGATAGCTTAGCTGAAAATGCCACTACATGGAAAAAAGCTGACTAAGATAACACGATAAATGCTGTTGCAGGAAGCGTGAAGAGTCGGTGCATGGTGCCAGAACCTTGCCTCCCTTAGCAGTGGGGAGGGCTTGTCTTGTTCTTACATTGGCAGGAACTGATAAACAGGCTCCCAGTATTTTCTGGTCAGTAGTCCTTTGTTTCCGATAAGGAAGTTGCTGGACTACACTTGCCAAGAGGTTTTGTCGCTCACAAAAGCCTGCTGCTCCAGGCAGCAGCAGCACCTTCGTGGCAGCAGCTGCCAAGTAAGAGCATCTGACAGAGGTCTGAAAGTACCAAAATGCAGCTGATGGTACTGCAGATGCATACTGACAGGTGTCTTTGTTGTGTTGCAGCACTGGGCTGCAGAGTCAACCGGAGAAGCTTCTGAATTCTGCTGCAAACTCTTGTGCCTGCTTGCATTGTTAACAGCACTTCTTTTGAGGCACTAGCAGCAGATCAGGGTTTCTGCTGACCACAGGGGCAGGTGGCTGGCACCCTGTCAGGCTGTGTTGGCATCCAATGAAATCTGGACAGTCTGAGAGCTGGGTGCAGGCAAACCTTTTGAAGTTCAATAAGGACAAGTGCAGGGTCCTGCATCTGGGGAGGAACAACAGCAGACACCAGGACAGGTTAGGGGCTGCCCTGCTGGAAAGCAGCTCCATGGAGAAAGACCTTGGAGTCCTAGTGGACGGCAAGTTCTGCATGGCATAGCAAAGTGCCCTTGTGGCCAAGAGAGCCAATGGGATCCTGGGGTGCAGCAAGCAAAGTGTGGCCAGCAGGGCTGGGGAGGTTCACCTCCCCCTCCACTCTGCCCTGCTGAGACCACACCTGCAATCCTATGTCCAGTTTTGGGCTCCCAAGTTCAAGAGAGACAGAGACCTGCTGGAGAGAGTCCAAGGGAGAGCCATGAGGGTGATTAGGGGACTTGAGCATCTCCCCTGTGAAGAGAGACTGAGAGCCCTGGGGCTGTGTAGTCTGGAGAAGAGAAGGCTGAGAGGGGATCTGATCAATGTCTATCAATATCTGAGGGGTGGGTGTCAAGTGGAGGGGGCCAAGCTCTTTTGGGTGGTGCACAGTAATAAGACAAGGACCAATGGATATTAACTTGAACATAAAAGGTTTCAGCTCAACACAAGGCAAAACTTCTTCACAGTGAGGGTGACAGAGCCCTGGAGCAGGCTGCCCAGAGAGGTTGTGGAGTCTCCTTCTCTGCACCCCACCTGGATGCATTCCTGTGTGGACTACCCTGAGTGATCCTGCTCAGGCAAGGGGGTTTGGGCTTGATGATCTCATGCGGTGCCTTCCAACCTCTGGCGTTCTGTGATTTGGTGATTCAGCTGCAAGGACTTCATTTATTTGCTGACTTCTTAATGATACCACCTGGAGTGTATAGTACACCAGAAAGATTCATGATGGTGTAGTTGGAGAAGAACCTTCTGATGACAAATTAAACTGTGTTGCAAGGCTTCGTTGAGGAAGTTTAGCTTGTGTGAACAGATGGATCACAGATTGGCAGCAGGGAAAGTAGTGACAGGGTGTCTTTAAAGTCTGTCACTAAGACTGACATATGAAAACCAGCACTGTGTGTAGTTCTGTTGGCAGAATTCTGCCTGTGTGGTAAGCCCAGCAGACAAAAGAATCAGACACAGCTATTCACATTGGTGCTTCAGAGAAAGGAGTGTATCATACCTAGACAGCAAAGTGCTCACTGGTGAGCTCCCAGGTGGATGTGCCTGAATTCTGTGCAGCAGCACATGCACATGAGTGAGGCTGGCCAGCAAAGACACTGCTACAACCCTTGCAGCCAGAGGAGGTTGTTTCAGCAGGCTGGGACAAAGCAGCAGAATTGGTTTGTCAGTTATGACAAAACTGCAGAGGCAAAACATGGAATGGGACCTTTTCTGCAAAACAAGTGTTCAGGTGGATCATGTGGTAGGAAAGTCTGCAGTTCTGCTATCAAATGGCAATATGTCTTTGCTTAAAAATGGGCAGGTGGGAGACTTGCTTCTATCTCACTCACCTCCCGTTTGCCTGTGGCCTCAGTAAGGACTATGGTTGATGAGCATCTTTGGGTAGTTGCCTGTGCTGCAGGAAACTGGTAGTCTGTGGAAGAAGTAAGGGAGAAGAAAAATTCATTAAGAATGGTATAGTGCACAGGTTATTTTAATATACTAAAGTAAGTGACCTATCCTCAAAAAATCATAGTATTATAGTATCAGTCAGGGTTGGAAGGGACCACAAGGATCATCTAGTTCCAACCCCCCTGCCATTGGCAGGGGACACCCCACACTAGATCAGGCTGGCCAGAGCCTCATCCAGCCTGGGCTTAAACACCTCCAGGGACTGCACCCCAACCACCTCCCTGGACAACCCATTCCAGGGCTTCACCACTCTCATGGTGAAGAACTTCCTCCTCACCTCCAGCCTGAATCTTCCCACCTCCAGCTTCATTCCATTCCCCCCAGTCCTATCACTACCTGACATCCTGAGAAGTCCCTCCCCAGCCTTCTTGTAGCCCCCTTCAGATACTGGAAGGCCACAATTGGGTCACCTTGGAGCCTTCTCTTCTCCAGACTGAACAGCCCCAACTCCTTCAGTCTGTCCTCATAGGAGAGGTGCTCCCCTTTAAAAAGCCACAAATGGAAGCAGCAGTATTTTTCTGAATGCCAGCACTCCCAAGAGCTTGCCTGCACAGCTAGAATGTATAACCTGACAGAAAATCCAGTCTCTGGAATGTATGCCTGCATTTGTGCACTCATGTAGTGTTGATTTATCCCTTCAAAGTGCTTTAAAACAATTCTGCAGTGCTGATTTGGGGTAGATCAATCTTTTTCATCATTTATGGACAAACAGGTCTTGGTTCTGAAGGTGTACAGAGATTGACCAAATTTCATGGTCTTGCTGAAAACAAATCTTTGTTGTTTCTATAACTTTTAGCTGTTCTGGAGTGTGAACTCTGTGGCTGTAGAAAAGGGGACAGAAATAAGTGAACCATTTCCTAGGCAGCTTTGTGTGTATAGCCAAGGGATCAGGCCCAGCCAGCATGGATTTAGGAAGGGCAGGTTCTGCCTCACCAACCTAATCTCCTTCCATGATCAGGTGACTGCCTGGTGGATGTGGGGCAGGCTGTGGATGTGGTCTGCCTGGAATTCAGCAAGGCCTTTGACACCATCCCCCACAGCAAACTCCTGGCCAAGCTGTCAGCCCATGGCTTGGACAGGAGCACTCTGTGCTGGGTTGGGAACTGGCTGGAGGGCTGAGCCCAGAGAGTGGTGGTGAATGGTGCCACATCCAGCTGGCGGCCCGGCACTAGTGGTGTGCCCCAGGGATCAGTGCTGGGCCCCATGCTCTTTAACATCTTTATTGATGATCTGAATGAGGGATTGAGTCCATCATCAGTAGATTTGCAGATGACACCAAGCTGGGGGCAGATGTTGATCTGCTGGAGGGTAGAGAGGCTTTGCAGAGGGACCTCGACAGGCTGGACAGATGGGCAGAGTCCAACGGTATGAGATTGAAAGATTGAGCACATCCAAGTGCCAGGTTCTGCACATTGGCCACACCAACCCCATGCAGAGCTACAGGCTGGGGTCAGAGTGGCTGGAGAGTGGCCAGGCAGAGAGGGACTGGGGGGCACTGGTCAATGGTAGGCTGAACATGAGCCAGCAGTGTGCCCAGGCGGCCAGGAGAGCCAATGGCATCCTGGCCTGCATCAGGAAGAGTGTGGCCGGCAGGAGCAGGGAGGTCATTCTGCCCCTGTACACTGCACTGGTTAGGCCACACCTTGAGTCCTGTGTCCAGTTCTGGGCCCCTCAGGTTAGGAAAGATGTTGACTTGCTGGAAGGTGTCCAGAGAAGGGCAACAAAGCTGGGGAGGGGTTTGGAGCACAGCCCTGTGAGGAGAGACTGAGGGAGCTGGGGTTGCTTAGCCTGGAGAAGAGGAGGCTCAGGGCTGACCTGAGTGGAGGTTGTAGACAAGTGATTGCTGGTCTCTTCTCCCAGGCAACCAGCATCAGAACAAGAGGACACAGTCTCAAGCTGTGCCAGGGGAGGTTTAGACTGGATGTTAGGAGGAAATTCTACAGAGAGAGAGTGATTGCCCATTGGAATGTGCTGCCCGGGGAGGTGGTGGAGTCACCATCATTGGAGGTGTTCAGGAGGAGACTTGATGCTTGGTGCTATGATTTAGTTGATTAGGTGGTGTTGGATGATAGGTTGGATGCAATGATCTTGAAAGTCTCTTCCAACCTGGTTTATTCTGTTCTGTTCTATTCTATTCTATTGTATTCTATTCTGTTCTGTTCTATTCTGTTCTATAGCAGTTTGAAACTGGAAGGTGATGTGCTGTCTGGCAGAGAACACAGAGCCACAGAACCATTTAAGTTAGAAAAGACCTTTAAGGTCATTGAGTCCAGCCACCAACCTAACGCTGCCAAATCAAGCACACAGTTACATAAAGTATTAAAGCTTAGGTGCTAATGCTGTTCTGTCAGGAACAGACAACTCTCAAGTTGATACACCTTTCATAGAGTTAGAATAAGAAACTACTCACCCCCAGAGACTTTAATTCTGTGAGAGTGTTTAAAGTTAATAGAATTCAGGCTTGGTAAGCTAAAAACCAGCAGCTTACAGAACTGGGGACATTGCACTAGGGAAAAATGTCCCCAATGCCATTATCCCCTGGCTAGTCTCCAGAGTCAAGTGACATAATAGGATTGCACAGAGAAAGGGCTGATTGCTAAGCTGTCTGAGTTACCCCCACCTTTGGTAAAGCCATCTTTTGAATGTGGAATTAATTCTTGGTTATTAGCAGAAATGGAGGCAGGGTTTTTTACCTTGAATAAGTGAACTTGTGGGTGCTCCTGAAAGCAGTATGAGGCCCCCTGTAATGGTTTAGAATCTGCCACCACATTAACAGGAAGCTTGGCTCACTCAGCTGGGAAAGCAAATGGAAGCTATATTTACAAGCAGTAACTACACTCCACAATGGAATGCAATGAATATGTACAAATGTACAGCATTTACAATATTATACAGGTATTTACAAGCAGAAAACAGCACAGAAACCCCCCCTGAACAGGGGAAACTGCTCCAGGTCTGCCCTAACCTCCCCCACCCCCTTTCTATCTTTAATTAGAAGGAAAGAGAAAGGAGTTAGGATTGCTGTTAGCTCAAAGCAGTGTTCATTGTTTGTATTCTTATCTCAAGGTCAGCAGATAAAATCCTTCCCCAGCGAAGCAGCCAGGCAGCTAGAGGTGAAGGAAGGGAATGAAATGAGATGTGAGATATTGCTGGGGGGTACATCTCACATCTGGCCAGTGAAATTTCGTTTAGAATAATCTCTTGTTTTCCTTTTTACACCCAACTGTGAACTGTTTATCCTTCTTCACTCTTCTGCTCGAAAATCTGCAGCTAACTTTGGAAGGCATAGCCTGAAACTGCCACACCCCCTTTGTGTGTCCCTATTTTGCACAAAGAGTGCAAACTGCAGAGAGCAGAAAAGCAGCTGCCATGGGTCTCATTAATTAACATCATTAAAAGTAGCAATTAAAGTAGTGCTTTTATTTTGTTGTGAGTTTATTTCGGATGTGAATTAAGAAAATGAAGATTTCCTTTACTTCTGAGCCTTTGATTGCTCAAATCTTGAGCAATGCTTCCTAATTTGTAGCAGTCCTCTGGACACGATCGGCAGCTGTGTCTCTGTTAACTTAAACCCCCAGCTCTTGTTGTTTGTAAGGTTTGTGTTTTTCAAGAGTCAGTTTTAGTTACAGTATTTTCTCTCTCTGACACTGTTAGAAAGAATTGAAGAGCACCTGAGTTTATCTCTTGGCGGGGAGGGGGGGGTGCAACTGTATTGAAGTCCAGGAAAAGGGTACAGAAGTACTTCTGTCATTTGAGATGTACTTTGTTGTGGTTGGGTTTCCTCTCCTAGTGTGTTTTAATAACACAGTGGTGCGATTCCCAACTCTAGGTGCTGCACAGACTACTTCAGGAGGACAAGTGGAATACAGAGCTCTGTCTGGAATCTGCTACATGGTTTGGTATCATTTTGTTGGCCTTATCTGGACCAGTGAATTCATTCTTGTCTGTCAGCAAATGACAATTGCTGGGGCAGTGGTCTCTTGTTACTTCAACAGGTGAGTGCAGAGTTGCCCCTGTATAGTTTTTTTTAAGGATTTCCCAGCATTGACTTTAAAATCTTTTTTCCAGGCAAAACAGACTGCAGTCTATGTAAATATCTTGGAATCCAGTTTCATATAAAATAATGTTGCTTGTGGCAAAGTCCTGACTAAGATTGTACAGCCTATATGATGTTAGTGTGACTCACCCCTACCACTGGGGTTACTGGGCCAAAGTGAGCCTTGGTAGAAGCCCAGAGAGCTCAGCTGACTGGAGAGATTGCTGGTGGGAAGGCATAGGCTGCATTTCACTCTTCTCCAGGAGACTGCAGTAGCTGCAAATGGAGATGCAATACACAGGTCCTTGGGGATTTCATATATTCAGAGGCAGTTTGACCGCTTCCTGTAAGTGTTCATCCCTGCTCTGGATTGCCATTCGTTCTGGCTGCAGAAATGCCTGGACTGCTTTTCTTATGTTCATTCTGCACAGGTATTTTCAGTTCACTGTAAATGCTTGAACACCACTGCTAAGAATTTAGAGTTGTGCAAGCAAGCTTGAAATTTGTATTCCCCTGAAATCCAGGATTCATGATGAATTGTACTGCTTTTTAGGCACTGTCAAAGGAAATTGAATTGGCTTTGTACACTGGAGCATTGCTGTCCTGTCATTGCAGGGGAAGATTAAAATGTCACAATACATTGAGGTTTGGGGTTGGTTTTTTTGGCCCTGAAGAGAGCAGTATCCTGAAAATAGTTTTCCTCATAAGTATGCTCTTTAACATCTTTATTGATGATCTGGATGAGGGCATCGAGTCCATCATCAGTAAATTTGCTGACGACACCAAGCTGGGGGCAGGAGTTGATCTGCTGGAGGGTAGAGAGGCTCTGCAGAGGGACCTCGACAGGCTGGGCAGATGGGCAGAGTCCAATGGCATGAGACTGAACACATCCAAGTGCCGGGTTCTGCACATTGGCCACAGCAACCCCATGCAGTGCTACAGGCTGGGGTCAGAGTGGCTGGACTGTAGCCAGGCAGAGAGGGACCTGGGGGTGCTGGTTGATGGTAGTCTGAACATGAGCCAGCAGTGTGCCCAGGCGGCCATGAGGGCCAATGGCATCCTGGCCTGCATCAGGAAGAGTGTGGCCAGCAGGAGCAGGGAGGTCATTCTGCCCCTGTACACTGCACTGGTTAGGCCGCACCTCGAGTCCTGTGTCCAGTTCTGGGCCACTCAGTTTAGGAAGGAGGTTGATTTGCTGGAAGGTGTCCAGAGAAGGGCAACGAAGTTGGAGAGGGGTTTTGAACACAAGCCCTGTGAGGAGAGGCTGAGGGAGCTGGGGTTGCTTAGCCTGGAGAAGAGGAGACTCAGGGGTGACCTCAATGCTCTCTACAACTACCTGAAGGGAGGTTGTAGACAGGCAGAGGTTGGTCTCTTCTCCCAGGCAACCAGCACCAGAACAAGAGGACACAGACTCAGGCTGCACCAGGGGAGGTTTAGGCTGGATGTTAGGAAGAAGTTCTACACAGAGAGTGATTGCCCATTGGAATGGGCTGCCCGGGGAGGTGGTGGAGTCACCATCATTGGAGGTGTTCAGGAGGAGACTTGATGGGGTGCTTGGTTGCATGGTTTTGTTGATTAGGTGGTGTTGGATGATAGGATGGACATGATGATGTTGAAGATCTCTTCCAACCTGGTCTGGTCTGGTCTGGTCTGGTCTGGTCTGGTCTAGTCTATTCTATTCTATTCTATTCTATTCTATTCTATTCTATTTATATGTAATGAGCTCTGTCGCCCTCACTGCCCTGCTTCTCTGCACCCAGTCATGAGATTTTCTGATCTGTGAAAAACTCTGGCATTGTAAGACATTCCTTCATTTTTTGAGGAATATGATGATAATCAGTTGGGAAGTCAGCCCTTGAGGAAGGTTATGTGAGAGTGAGATGAAGATCCTGGAGCGCCGTCTGCAGCCACATGGGAACGTTAGGCTTGGGTGGCCAGGAAGGGCAGCTTTGGGCTTCTCCAAAACCTAGATAGGCTTCTGTTTGATGTTCTCTAGACTGTATCTCCAAGTATTTCAGTTGCTGCTAGAGGGGCCTCCTACTGAAATGTTTCCAAATGATCTCTTCTCTTCCATCCAGCAGAGACAGCAGCGCAGGCCCTGCCTGCAGGAGCAGCTCTGTAAGGCTTTCCTTCTGCAGCTGCCAGCGGCTGTGCTCCAGGCAAAGCAGCAAAGCTGCACCATCACTGGGAGGGATTTTTCTGTCTTACAACCCCAAAGGTCAGAAAAAGGGCAGAGCAATGTATAATATATATCAGGACCCTTTTTCTTACAGAATCTTTATGCAGCCAACAGCCATACCACTGAACTGGTGCTAGTAAAAGAGCAGAACCCCCCTAAAATGCAGCTTTCTCAAAGGTTGAGTTGTGTTGAGCGGCACAGCCTCACACTACTACTTTGCAGGCCATGGTATTTCTTATATCACATTTCTTATGTCATCTCCTTTTTCCTCTTGAAGCTGTAAACAGAACTGACCAGCATGGCTGTGGTGCTGTAGGTAACGGGCTGCTCTTTTCTTCTAAGCACATTTCTGTCCCTCAGGCTTTAGCAGGTGGGACGGCTTTAGCAGCTGGATGCTGTGGCAGTCATTTAAGACAGCTTGCTTGAGGAGGCACATGAAAGTAAAGCAGTTTCACGCAGGTACTGGGTGGTGCACTGCCTGCATTTTGGTTTGACACACCATGTGAATCTCCAGGGCAAAGACACTGTCCATATCTTCTTCACCCAGTGCGGGAAAGCGCCTCTGATGACATTTACTGCTCTGCTAGGGTCTTCCGCTTCCCAGCTATTTTTGACTGCTGCAGGAACTGGCCAGAATACAGAAGGTTCCTGCACCCATCTGTACTGAAATCATCTTGTACATCTACTGTCAAGCCCTCCTTCTGCTTGCCAGGTGACATGCACTGTGTTGAGAGAGGGAAGGTGCAATTTTTCTGTGGTGTTGATGCCCCCCTCCCAGGCCTTCAGGCTGTCAGCGCAGATCTGCAAAGGCGCAAAGCGGTGCAGGACCGGGGAGAGGATGGTTAACAGCAAGAGCAGTCACACCACCAAGGGCAAGGGTTATCTCAAGCTGTTCCAGCAATTCTGAGCTTGTCTGCTGTGATTTTTTTAAGTGCATTCCCTGGGGCAGCATCATAAAGGCACGTCACGAGAGTTTGTTTGTGATACCTCTCAGGGAGGCTTTCTTCTTTGCTTGTAAGTGCTCGGAGGAAATGGCACAGCCTTTCCCTGCGGAAATCACCTTCCACAGCACATGCAGCACTGTGCTCCAGGGCTAGCAGCCCCAGGGGAGCTGCAGATGCAGAGGGCAGAGGATCATTTTAGCTGGATCAGCTTTACAGGTGACATATGTTTGACCTGTCATCCCACCAGTGAAAATGGATTTTGCCTGATTTCAGATGAAACATTAATACATGAAAGATTTGATCCATTTAATCATTTCCTCAATGATTGCTCTTTAGGACTTCTTAGAGCTTAGTCTTTCTAGAAATCTTCTGTCTTACTATTGCTGTTTTACATGAGGGTTTATTTTCATCTTAGTGTGCTTAGGTATTATGTCTATGCTTACATTTTCGGTGAGATGAGGCTGTTTGCCTTTCTGAGATGAAAGGAGTTGTATGGTAACTTGGGCCATGTTACAGGCATTGCTGTGCTGGCCATGTTTGAGCTTATTTATTCACTCAGATACGTGTATGCTGCTGCACAGGGTTGAAATGAAGAAAGTATCTAAGCATTTGCAGGGCTGGTGTTTTCCACCCATCTAAGGTGTTCAGCACCACAACCTCTGATGGATTCACTGAGAGGTGAAAAGCATACATCAGTAAATCAAAGATCCAGGCTGATGGATTTGCACCAAAGCTGTTGCAAGATGAAGCAGGACCACATTTTCAAAGGATCTCCCATTACCTTTTCTAACCCATCTGCAATATTTATGAGCATCCTTTGCCCTGATTGCGTACATGACCCAATCCATGTAAAAGAGCCATCAGCATGCCTGTAGTCAGACCTGTCCCTTAAGGTTCTGAGAAACATGACAGTGGGAAGCACAGTCTGTCTGTTCTCTGCTAGTCTGAAAATGTCTCCTCTACTACAGATCCTGTCACTGCATTCAGGAATATGTGATTCAGTTCCTTAACACTGCTTTGCCCCTGTACTCAGCACTCGTTAGGCCACACCTTGAGTCCTGTGTCCAGTTCTGGGCCCCTCAGTTTAGGAAAGAGGTTGAGTTGCTGGAAGGTGTCCAGAGAAGGGCAACAAAGCTGGGGAGGGGTTTGGAGCACAGCCCTGTGAGGAGAGGCTGAGGGAGCTGGGGTTGCTTAGCCTGGAGAAGAGGAGGCTCAGGGGAGACCTTATTGCTCTCTACAACTACCTGAAGGAAGGTTGTAGGCAGGTGGGGGTTGGTCTCTTCTCCCAGGCAACCAGCACCAGAACAAGAGGACACAGTCTCAAGCTGTGCCAGGGGAGGTTTAGGCTGGATGTTAGGAAGAAGTTCTTCAGAGGGGGAGAGAGAGTGATTGACCATTGGAATGTGTTGCCCAGGGAGGTGGTGGAGTCACCATCACTGGAGGTGCTTAGGAAGAAATTGGATGGAGTGCTTGTTGCCATGGTTTAGTTGATTATATAGTGTTGGATGTTAGGTTGGACTCAATGATCTCAAAGGTCTCTTCCAACCTGGTTATTTCTGTTCTATTCTAGTCTAGTCTAGTCTAGTCTATAGTATTTCACACCAACTCGTTTTTCAGGTATTCTTTGAAACAGATAAGGCAGGACTTAAGAAAGCCATAAGCATAGCTCTGAAAAGACAGGCTTTTAAAGGAATTGAGTTTTCCCCCTTCAAATATCAATATTTGTGTCTTCTGAGTGTATTAAGATGGCTTTTTTTCCTTCACATTAAGTGTTTTTAACTCAGGGGGTGTAATCATTTGATTCAGGGAATTCGCTGTTAAGACAGAAAGTGTCACAGAGCTCAAACGAAAGGAAAGATAATTGGCAGCACTGAAGAAAGAAAATTTGTGAAAGAGTCTGTGTTCTTGAGTACAGGTTCACAGGACTTTGCAATATGTTCTGTGGAAATCCAACACTCCTGTGGTGACATAAAACTGGGAATATCAAAGAGGAAAAGCAAGCTGTGGTCCTACTCAGTCATGTAACTGACGCTATCAGGCAGGTTCCTGTTTTCCCCTGAAACTTGTGTGTGCATGCACAGTATGAACTACCTACAGAACTCAATGTCCATGGCTGGCTGTATGCCTGTCCTCAGGTCATTTCAGGATGGCAGCCATGTAGTGTACAAAGCTGGGTGAAACATCCATTCTTGAGGGAGATTGGGTGGCTGAGCTTGTTCAGGGTCACAAGCACCACCTGCTGTGGTTAGCTGCACAGCCTTTTCCTGTGTTTCCTACCCCAAGCCAGAATTACAGGGAAGATCTTTGTTCTTTTTCTAATCTGTTTGGGAGCAAAGCAAGAAACCTTGCTGGGGGTGTTCTTGTGTTCAAGAATCCCTTTGCTAGGAGAGGAAGGTCTGGAAAAGGAGCCAAATGTGTACAAACGAAGAGAAACTAAACTTTTTACATGGGATGAAATTGTACTCCATGTTTTGCATTCCTGCTCATTCATCATTCCTGTTACAAATACCAAACCCCTTTTCCATCTTTCTCCTCTGTAGCAAGTAAATTATTAACAAAAGAGCACAAACTTTGTCCTTGCTGCATTTCTCAGCTTTGGTTAACATTAAACTTCCAGAAACTTTATCTTCTATGTTGAAGTCTGGGTTGGAAGTGACCTCCAAAGGTCACCCACTCCAACCCCCCTTCAGGCAGCAGGGACATCCTCAACTAGATCAGGCTGCCCAGAGCCCTGTCCAGCCTCACCTTGAATATCTCCAGGGGCCCCAAGCACTTCCCTGGACACCCTGTTCCAGTGTTCCACTATCCTCATGGTAAAGATTGTTCTGAGATCTGACTGAAACTGTGATTTGTAAAGTAGTAAAGGAAACAATGGTACTATCTGGGTAGGGTAACTCATCTATGCTGCCATGACTGTGTTCCTAAACCAGAAGCCTCTGATGACTTAAGGAAAACAAATCTGCCTTATTGAGTGTGAACTCCACTATCCACCATGCTGTTCCCCCAAAACAATACAGGCAGCAACTGCTTTGATGGGATTTCCCATTTAAAATAGTGTGGCAAATTCACATTTTCAAATAGGGCCACTGGCTGCAAATTTTCAGTGTTTGAAGGAACTGCAGTGATACCTTCAGGATTCTGGCAGAGCTGTGATCCCTGTCTTGACAGAGTTTGTATGATTTAAGCCCTCAGTGAAGTGAGAGTTTCATAAAGGCACGTTTGTAGTGGGTTTTAGCCCCAGCTAGTCGCTCTCTTATCACTGTCTTGTTCAAGACAGTAGAGGTTTTGAAGGAATCACTTAGCAAATAGGACATCTTCTTCGTCATGTGAGGTCTGATCTTTACTTAACTACTGCTGCTGCTTTTGTTGCCCAAGTAAATTTTCCAGCCTTAGAGTCAGAGAATTGTTAGAGTTGGGAGGGACCTCAAGGATCATCCAGTTCTAACTCCCCTGCCATGGGCAGGGACACCTCACACTACATCAGGTTCCTCACAGCCACTTCCAGCCTGGCCTTAAAAACCTCCAGGGATGGGGCTGCCACCACTTCCCTGGGCAACCTGTTCCAGCGTCTCACCACCCTCATGGGGAAGAACTTCTTCCTAACATCCAATCTGAATCTGCCCATTTCTAGTTCTGCTCCATTCCCCCCAGGATGTCCCTACTGGATGTTAGGAAGAAATTCTTCACAGAGAGAGTGATTGGCCATTGGAATGTGCTGCCCAGGGAGGTGGTGGAGTCACCATCATTGGAGGTGTTTAGGAGGAGACTTGATAGGGTGCTTGGTGCCATGGGTTAGTTGATTAGATGGTGTTGGGTGATAGATTGGACACGACGATCTTGAAGGTCTCTTCCAACCTGATTTAATCTCCTCTCTCCTCCTCTCTCCTCCTCTCTCCTCCTCTCTCCTCCTCTCTCCTCCTCTCTCCTCCTCTCTCCTCCTCTCTCCTCCTCTCTCCTCCTCTCTCCTCCTCTCTCCTCCTCTCTCCTCCTCTCTCCTCCTCTCTCCTCCTCTCTCCTCCTCTCTCCTCCTCTCTCCTCCTCTCTCCTCCTCTCTCCTCCTCTCTCCTCCTCTCTCCTCCTCTCTCCTCCTCTCTCCTCCTCTCTCCTCCTCCCGCAACTGCTCAATAGTTGAGCTAATCCAACAAAATGTGCTTAACTTGCTTGTCTTCCTTTCACCTGCTCTAAGGTGAATATTTAGATGAAGTCAGCAGGAAAGCTGGAGCTGTTCAAGTGGTAAAGGGCATGCCAAATGAGTCCTTTAAATGTCCAGATACCAAAAATACACCAGATCACAGAATGTATATAGACTATATAGCTTATTAAGGAAGTTCCTAAAACATTTTAAAATTACTTGGCTTTTTTATTTTGTTTTTTTCTCTCTAGAAATAAAAGTAGCCCTCCACCTCACCCAGTCCTGTCTTCCATGTCAGTTCTTTTTTGCTATCATCTAGGAACTGCTGTAAAAGGCTCCTTTCTAATCACAGTGCTGAGAGTTCCAAGGATTGTTCTCTTACACCTTTTTAAAGCCCTAAAACAAAAGGTAGGTATACATTTATGTAACACTCTAACAGTAGTAGTAGTTAGAAGATGAGATTCATGAAGAAATGTGAATGAGCTTTCTGCTTTTAAATGGATGATGTGATGTGGATTTCATATTTTACCCTATTTTCTTCATTAAGAAAGCTTGTTGGCTTTGAACTCTGAGATCAGCACTCCCTTTGTCATTCTCAACACAGATAACTTCTAAAAGCAGGAAACACCAACTTCAAAAGTCACCTTTTTTTAGTGGTTTATATATGAAGGGGTTCCATGCATGGCAAAGGGAAAACTTGGCATAAAGTTCCCTTTTGCATTTGTGCATCGTAGATTTACAAACAAGGCTACAACCTAAGAACATAATTGTTGCATATAAAATACATTCTAGGCAGGCTTTCAGATGCCCTGTAAGCCTGCACCAAGAATGTGTGAAATAAGAACTCTTCCAGAGATTTGTGTAGGAGCCAAACCACATCTTTTAAGATGTATTAAAACACACACACACACACACAAATATATATATATTTATCTCCTGTCTGCTTTGATTATTTGCTTGCTTTCTATCTTCCACACATCTCTGCATCTCCTCTCTGCTGCTGCAAGCAAACCACTGCACTTAGTGCCAGAACTAAGGGAGGGCTGTCATGACTGCACAGCTCTGATTTTAGAGGAAGTTTTTCAATTTAAGTCTTTTCCTCTCGAGTTTACATTGGCCTGGAAGCATGTTATGTGTAACACTAATGACAGGGTATTTGCAGTGACCATCCCTGGCACCTGTGAAAGGATGTTATGTGGCATACAGATAGTGAATGCCTAAATAATACCCCTGCAGAGGTGGGGAAATGCTGGTCACTTTCTTTTGAAGGCCTTTGTTACAGTATTTGATGAGTTGGCTCAACTAAGAACATTATTTAAAGATAAGTGGAATAAATGTTGCTTGCTAAAGAGGCTGTGTGAAGTGCTCAGGCAAGCTTGCACCCTGGTTTGCAAAAGGATCGCTCCAGAAAGTGTCCTCACTGGATCCATGTGGGAGAAGGGACAGGCTCTGGCCTGTTTGCATGAGGGTTAGAGCAGTGGTACTGATGGAGCTCACCTTGACTTTGCTGCACTTGAAAAAATGCTGCTCTTTATGTGAACAGGAGGTGAAGTCAGGGGTGTAGAAGCTTGCAGGTAACTGCACAGATGTTTTCTCCACAGCAGTCTTCAAAGAGAATCAGAAAGGAGATGGCAGTTGAAGTCCTTTGCTGTAGGTTTTTAATAAGCAATACTTGGTGAGATGACTGCCATTCGTGTAAAATGATCTCTCCAGCAATACACAGCAAGATGAGAACATTTCCCTGCTGGCAGGAGTTGGCAGGTACAGTCACCTGTTACAGAAATTCCTTCTGGAATATCTTCAAGAACATCTTTGGGAAAAAAGTTGGGGAGGTTCATAGTTTCTGCATAGGGACTGGCATACAGTGACTGGAACAGCTCTGCTTTCCAAACCCAAAACATTCTGACCTCTGGAAAAAGAAGGCTGAACATGAGCCTGCAGTGTGCCCAGGCAGCCAGGAGGGCCAATGGCATCCTGGCCTGCATCAGGAAGAGTGTGGCCAGCAGGAGCAGGGAGGTCATTCTGCCCCTGTACACTGCACTGGTTAGGCCACACCTCGAGTCCTGTGTCCAGTTCTGGGCCCCTCAGTTTAGGAAGGAGGTTGACTTGCTGGAACAAATCCAGAAAAGGGCAACAAGGTTGGTGAGGGGCTTGGAGCACAGCCCTGTGAGGAGAGATTGAGGGAGCTGGGGTTGCTTAGTCTGGAGAAGAGGAGACTCAGGGGTGACCTTATTGCTCTCTACAACTACCTGAAGGGGGGTTGTAGTGAGGCAGAGGTTGGTCTCTTCTCCCAGGCAACCAGTACCAGAACAAGAGGACACAGTCTCAGGCTGCATCAGGGGAGGTTTAGTCTGGAGGTTAGGAGGAAGTTTTACGCAGGGAGAGTGATTGCCCACTGGAATGGGCTGCCTGAGGAGGTGGTGGGGTCGCCGTCGCTGGGGGTGTTCAGGGCGAGGCTTGACAGGATGCTTGGTGCCATGGTTTAGTTGATTGGGTGGTGTCGGATGATAGGTTGGACACGATGATCTTGAAGGTCTCTTCCATCCTGGTTTATTCTATTCTATTCTATTCTATTTTTTGTGTCTTGGTAAAATCTTTACATGATGAACCATTCTGAGCTTGTGATGTAAGGGGGGGGAGTGGAACACACACTGAGCTTCTCTGCTCTCTCTGTTGCAATGCTTGCTTTTTCCTTCTGCCCTGAAAAAGGGCTGTATGCTCTGAGTCACTGTGCATACGTGTGCATACGAGTGCTTGTGTGCATTCTTTCATTGTTGTTTGTTAGGGCAGCACTCATTGCAGAACTCTGAAGGTTTGGTGGTAAACAGAGACGTTAAAAACCTGTCTGTGTGTTCCCTGGTCATGCAGAGTACTGTAAGGGTTACTGGCATGCCTGCCTGTTTTGTTCTCCAAGCAGCTGTTAGCTCACAAAGCTGGTTGCACCTCTTCCTTTATTTTACCAGAGAAGAATCTTCCATCTACAGGAGGAAAAGAATGCTGGGCTCACCAGTCATTAATACTGAAGTGTCTGAGTTAAAACCAGTTCCTATAATCCTTGAGGAAGTATCTGCTGCCTAAGGGAATGCGTGGTTAGGAGAGTCAGCCACCTGCACACCGAGTTTTTCTACTGTGTCCGGTAACCAACATTTCATTTCATTGCAGGAGAGTGCATGTTCAAAGTGCCCATTCAGGTGCTGTTTGTGCTGGTGTTGGTGCCAGGAGACTTGCTTACGATACTCTAACCAGGTAGGTACACTCTCTCATCCCTCTGTCCCTCACCCCTAGTCTAGAAACACTGTGCCTGTGCTGGCTCCATTTAGTGTGGCTAAAGCGACATCCAGTGCATGCAAGTCAGTTTCCCACTGGCCACCTGATCTAAACAAACAAACAAAATCTTCAGGTGTAGGTGGAACTTGTTGCAGGGAAAGGGGGAGCTGATGAGCATGCAAGGTGCAGGGTTTTAGGCAGCTGCAGACAGCCTGAGATAGCCCTTCCAGAGCTTCTCTTAGTGTTTCTGTAGGCAAGAAGATTAAAGGTCGTGTTGAGTTGCACCAGACAGGCTACTGGAGTGCAGAGGGTCCAGGTGAAAGGGAGCAATGGAGAAGTAGGAAGCCCTCCTGGAGATGTCATTAAACTAGATAGACTATTTGCCATCTTAAAGTCCTGAATGAAGCCACTTGGACTGCTGGCTGATTTCCATTATCAATATAGCTAAGAATATGATCCATGAGGAAGGCAGCCAGCCAATAGAAGACTCTCTGGCTCTGAAAGGCATCTTTGTTTTGCTGGCAGTTTTGTTTCAAGTGGGTTTTATTGGAAATGGATCAATGCTGACATACAGCAGCTTTTCAGGGGTTTCACTCCTACTTTTTCCTTCCTTTGCTTCAAATGCTTTCCAGCTCTACATATATCATTGTAAATAGTTCCTTTTTCCCTTTGCCAATCCCCTTTTGTTCTTTCTGGTGACTGTGGTATTTTTATGTGAAAGGGAATCAGAAGTTCATGCTGATTCCTGCCTCTCTGACCACTCTCTGCTTTGTTCTTGTTGCTGAGGGTAGTGGTGAAGTAAACAAGAGGATTCTGATACAGGCTCTGGCTGCTTCTCTAAGAGAGGTGCATAAATTAAGCTTCAGCTTGGACAACTCTGAAGAGAGAGTTCAGCCTAGATTAAATACTCATGCATTGAAACCTCTGGTTCTAGGTGATGAATTTTCCAGATGGTTTTTAGGCAGATTATATGGTCACTGACTGGGTGAGGAATCTCAGAGTTGATTCTGGCTCCAGGCATTCCTTTTGTAATCACGCTTGCCCCTTGGCTTCCTGGTTTTCAAAGAGAGATGCAGCATCCCAGTGTTTACTTTCTCTAGCTGTGGTGGGCTATGTGTTTGGCAGAAGAATTAATTACTGTAACATTCTTCCTTTTGTTTCTGCAGTCAGTACTGCAGCTCTCCTTCCCTTCAAAGATTTCCTATTTCCTAACCTATTGTAGGCAAATTTCTGGTGTGAAAGGAGCTGTGAGGTTTAACCTGAGGATCACAACACTGTGGAGTGGAGTGGAGTGGAGTGGACTGGACTGGACCAGGTTGGAAGAGACCTTCGAGATCATTGAGTCCAACCCATTATCCAACACCACCTAATCAACTAAACCACGGCACCAAGCACCCTATCAAGTCTCCTCCTAAACACCTCCAATGATGGTGACTCCACTACCTCCCTGGGCAGCCCATTCCAATGGTCAATCACTCTCTCTATGAAGAATTCTTCCTAATATCCAGCCTAAACCTCCCCTGGCACAGCTTGAGACTGTGTCCTCTTGTTCTGTTACTGGTTGCCTGGGAGAAGAGACCAACATCTGCCTGTCTACAACCTCCCTTCAGGTAGTTGTAGACAGCAGTAAGGTCTGCCCCGAGCCTCCTCTTCTCCAGGCTAAGCAACCCCAGCTCCCTCAGCCTCTCCTCACAGGGCTGTGCTCCAAACCCCTCCCCAGCTTTGTTGTCCTTCTCTGGACACATTCCATCAACTCAACATCTTTCCTAATCTGAGGGGCCCAGAACTGGACACAGGACTCAAGGTGTGGCCTAACCAGTGCAGTGTACAGGGGCAGAATGACCTCCCTGCTCCTGCTGGCCACACTATTCCTGTTACAGGCCAGGATGCCATTGGCCTTCTTGGCCACCTGGGCACACTGCTGGCTCATGTTCAGCCTACTATCAACCACTACCTCCAGGTCCCTCTCTGCCTGGCTGCTCTCCAGCCACTCTGACCCCAGCCTGTAGCACTGCATGGGGCTTGTTGTGGCCAATGTGTAGAACCCGACACTTGGATGTGTTAAATCTCATGCCCTTGGACTCTGCCCATCTGTCCAGCCTGGCAAGGTCCCTCTGGGGACACTTGTGAACCAGGGAGCAGAAAAGATGTAAATCATGTAACAGTGCATCAACAGGGAAACAGTGCAGGAATGAAGCTGTAATGGGGAATGCTTTTCTTGTTTTGTTTTTTTTAAGCTTATTACTATAGTGAAAGATCTACTAAAATCAAAGGCAAAAATAAAGACTACTAATATGCACAATGAGCTTTGGGCCATCTTTTGCAGTAGATGCTCCACAGTTCAGCAATTTAAACTCACATAAAAAAATCAAAATCTGAACTAAAAGAGACTTGCAAATTGTCAGTGTAGTGGTTTGAGCCTTAAGTGGGAGTTAAAAGCCCAGATGGGGGAAAGGCTGAGAATCTGTCCCCCAACTGCCCCCTGCTCCCTCCAAACAGAGAGGGGAAAAAAAGGGTAAGGAGCAAATCCACTAAACAATGATCTGGAGTTGGCTTGGAAATAGATGAAGAATTTTCTTTAAACAATATATATGTATATGACAATAACAGGAAAGGTTCACAAGGGCAAGGAACAAGGATGGTTGGGAGTGGGACAAGAAAGAATAGTACAAAACCAGTCTTTCTCTGAGGAGGTGTGGAGGTAGCAGGGAGAAGGATCAGGTCCGGCCACGTGGCTGAGGAGCAGGAGGGCAGCTGCAGCAGCTCTCATCCAGCAGAGGCAGGAGCCAAAAGGAGAGCCAACAGCTACAATGTCCTGCTTTTTATACCCTATCTGGGCAGGGAGGGGGGAGTGGAACAGACTCAGCTTCCCAGGGGGAAGCGCCCTGCAGGGAGGGTAAAGTACCCCCAAGCCCTCCACCCTGCTTTGGGTTTTTTGTTTTCAGAGAAGGGCATTAACACACCACAGTCAGAAATGTAGGTACAAGGACATGTTTAACTCCTCCCAAGTCCTACTCTGAAGTCTACATTCAACAACTATGTGAAGTTTCCAGGCTGGGCCCAGCAGCTATCACTGATCTCAGCAAGAGCCCTTAAGAGTTCAATACTTCTGTTAATTAAGCCATATGCTAAGCTTGCTAAAGCTGCAGGCTTGTCCCTTTCTCCTTTTTCATACTTGGCTGCAGAACTGAGAAAAATTTGAGATGAAGACTTTCAATCACAGTCCAAATATGTTTTGGATAAATAGGCTTGAAAAATATTCTTTATTGGAAAGAACTCCCAAACCAAACCGATCCATTAACTGTTCTATGAAATACAATCATGAGACAACTGTTACCCCTTCACACAGATCCCATTTCCCAGTAAAGTCTTATAGTGTGTTTGCTTTTCTGCTCCTGTAACCCTTGCACAGACTGCCCCACACTTGGAGCATGTGGAGCACCATCACCTTGTTCCAACAAACAGTCCTCTAAAGGCAAACTGCTGGAACGTGTCCAGAGAAGGGCAACAAAGTTGGAGGTGTTTAGGAAGAGACTGGATGGGGTGCTAGACTGGATGATGTCAGTTGATAGGTTAGACTCGATCTCAGGGGTCTCTTCCAACCTGGTTAATTCCATTCCATTCCATTCCATTCCATTCCATTCCATTCCATTCCATTCCATTCCATTCCATTCCATTCCATTCCATTCTCTATTCTAATCAGGATTAAACAGAGCCCCTGGTTTTTCTCTCAGAAACTTGCAGGTAAGAAGCAGGTGCTGGAGGAAGCAGCACTGGTGACAGAGTGTGAGCTTCTTTCTTCCCATGCCTGTCAACCAAATGCTCTGTTATGTTATAAAAAAATACTTTTTAGGCTGAGCTATCACCTTTCAGGTAGGATTTGACATTGATTTTGATGGCTCTGCACATCCCTGAAGTGACTCCTTCTCTGTAGGCTCAGCTTAAGTTCTGTTCCGCTCTCCTGGAACTTAACTGAAACAGGGGCCAAAAAAGGTCCCCTGTCCCCTTCCCCTTGTGACAGAGTGCTGCCCTGGGCACTGAGAGCTGCCCTGTTTGCAGCAGTGGTTGTTGGAGGAGGGGTGGTGCAGATTGCAGTGTGGGTGATTACACTCAGCCTTCCAAAGTTTCTCTTGGATTTGCAACTGGATCCTGTGCTACCCTGTGGTGTAGTGTTGCTATGTGCAGTTAAACAGCTCACTCCTTGAGCTGTTCCATTTCAGTCATGGGCAAAGTGATTCATGTGTGTGTATAATCCATTAGTACCACTTGTAAAGTGCTCTGGGTTCTAGCTGGAAGAAAAGTGCTTTGTGAATATAAAGTCATTATCCTTACTTGACAGTTTTGTTTGCCAACACTTGTCAGAATTACCACAGGGTTTTCATCTTCTGGCTCTGATGGCTTCAGTATGTTCCAGATAAACAGAGTCAATCATCTCAAGTGAGACCTGTGAGGCTTGAATGTCTCTTCCCTAAAAGGAATATATTGGGGGGTTATGTGGTTTGGGAGCTACAAGGTCTGTCTCCTGATTTGTTAAATTGCAGTGACAGTCTTAACTGGTGATGCATCAAAGTGCCTGCTCTTTCTTTCTGATTTCTTTGATAGCCCTTTTGCAGTGACTTTGTGTAAACAACATACCCATTTCAGGATAGTTTTGCTTCTCTGTGTATTTTTTTTTCCCCAGTCTGCAGCCAGTTGGCAAGCAACAGCTCCAAATTGCAGCCTGTGGATTTCTGAAGGCCTTGCTGATCAGTGTGTGGTTTCTCTGCTTACTTCAGCAGACTGCTTGCAGTGTAGTCTTCCAGTCCATTACTGAAGTCAGCAGTTGCTGATACTGAGACCCTTCACTGAAAGGAGAGCCAGCAGCTGTCTAGTGTAGAAAACCAACAGCAAGTCTATCTAATGATCATATATCCATGGCAGTTGGTTGTCTCTTAAATTTGGATGGAATCCTAGAATCATAGAATGGCTTAGGTTGGAAGAGACCTTAGAGCTCATCCAACCCAACCTCCCCACCATGGGCAGGGACACCTCTCAACTAGCCCTGGTTACTCAAGGCTCCAGTCACTGTGCCCCTGTACTCTGCACTGGTTAGGCCACACCTTGAGTACTGTGTCCAGTTCTGGGCCCCTCAGTTTAAGAAGGACATTGAAACACTTGAAGGTGTCCAGAGAAGGGCAACGAGGCTGGGGAGAGGCCTTGAGCACAGCCCTGTGAGGAGAGGCTGAGGGAGCTGGGATTGTTTAGCCTGGAGAGGAGAAGGATCAGGGGTGACCTCATTGCCCTCTACAACTACCTGAAAGGTGGTTGTAGCCAGGAAGGGGTTGGTCTCTTCTCCCAGGCAACCAGCACCAGAACAAGGGGACACAGTCTCAAGCTGTGCCAGGGGAGGTTTAGACTCAAAGTGAGGAAAAAGTTCTTCACTGAGCGAGTCATTCGTCATTGGGATGTGCTGCCCAGGGAGGTGGTGGAGTCACCGTCCCTGGAGGTGTTGAAGGGGAGATTGGACGTGGCACTTGGTGCCATGGTCTAGTCGTGAGGTCTGTTGGGACAGGTTGGACTTGGTGATCCTTGGGGTCTCTTCTAACCTTAGTTATACTGTGAGACTGTGATACTCAACCTGTCCTTGAGCATCTCCAGGGAGGGGCATCCACAGCCTCTCTGGACAATACATTCCAGACCCTTGCCACCCTCAGAGTGAAGAATTTCTTCCTCAGATCCAATCTAAACCTATTCTCCTTCAATTTCAATCCATTGCCCTCATCCTGTTGGCAGGCACTCTTGTACAAAGTGCCCCTGCGGCCTTCCTGTAGGATCCCTTCAGCTATCGGAGGCCAGCTCTAAGCTCCCCCCTGGAGTCTTTTCCATGCTGAACAATCCCAGTTCCTTCAGCCTGTCCACATAGCAGAGGCGCTCCTGCCAGGATGTTGTGGTGAAATGCCTTGTGAAAAAGTGAGCTATATAAAATGAGATCCATGCATGCTAGTGCAAGCACAGTTCTTTTCTGCACTGCCTCACTCCATCGAGGACTTTTCCTTGCCAAAATCAATACCGCAGTTTAACGTTGCTGGCAGAACTGCCTCTAGATGTTTAGCTGAAGTTTCCATCATCTTGAAAATCCAGTTAGCTAAAGTGTTCATCTTCAAGGAAATTTTATTTAAGACATGTTTGTTTTCCCTCCAGAGGCTTTATGGATGTGACAGCAGGCAATAAGATTCCTTAAGTCTTTACTTATTTTGCAGGGTGAATGATGGAGGGGCTAGAGACAAGGCTGACTATTTCTTGCTTTGATACCTTTCTCCTCTCCCCTACCCTATTAAAAAAAGAAGAAGAAAAAGAGAGAAAGACAAAAGGGAACGAAGCAAATGAGCAAGAATTTGGTGCTTTTAGGCAGGGCACTTTATGGACAACTCTCTGGACATGTTCAGTTTGATTTTATCTCAGAAAAAATGAGACTATTGCTGCACCAGCTGCAGCAGGCACTGTGTGCAACTCCAGGAATGATGGCATCATGGTGCAGTGGTAGCTCTGTGCAGCATCCTTTTGGTCCAGCTGCTGTCGTGGAAGTGAAGCCCAGGTGTTGCGGTGTGATGCTGCAGGAAAGGACACCCAGCTACCCTCCATGGAGGAAGCTGTGTTGGTCTTACCCATTGGGCAATGACAGCCATGGAAGGAGTAGTTTCCATGGAGGAGGATGCAAGGAAAGTTGAAGGACAAGTTTTTCTCTGTTAAGTCCAGGTTGTACATGCAAGATGGAATGGAAACAAAGGGAATTTGTGCTTGTTGGACTGCTTGGGAAAATTCAAGAGGTTATTGAAGGGTTTCTTGCAGGTGGTAATTAGCCTAAGAATCAGAAATAACCATTTCTGTATTAGCTGTGTGCTTCCTGGTTGGAAGCCAAGCACCAGACAAAGGCATCTCACAGGGCAGATCTGGCCTTGGAAGGTAGGAGGTCAAACACCTGCATCCAAAAGAGGATAGATGCTGTTGTGAAGGGTGCTGCTCAGTGACCAGGCTCATCTCACCAGGGCACCTCCTGGTGTGTCTGCTTGGACAGCTGAAGGGAATGTGCAAGCCCACTAGCCATCTACAGCAAAGGAACTGCAGGGAGGGGTAAGAGCCAAGAGAAGCTCAACAGAAGAATGAGTAGATGTAAACTGTTCCTTCCTTGTGTTGTCTGCAAGTTGGAAGAAGGCTCCTACGAATCAGGATAACTGCCAGGAATAGCTCCAAATGTGAGGGCTGGGAGAGGGAAGGGCCCTAAGCAGTTTAAAGAGAGAACTTTCCACTTAAGAGAAAAAATGTATCTGATGTGCTAATGTGTAACAGCCAGAGGCTGAAGTGGCTGAAAGGCACCCCCCAGCCTGACACGTCCTTCTCTCTTCAGCTGGGCCTTAGAGGCTCACATTGCTCTCATTTCCCACCGCTATCTGAGCCGTGATGCAGCTTGTTCACTGGGGCTCTGCTGTGCAGCAGCCGCAGGAGCGTCAGAGCCTCTCGATGCCACTGGGTTTTGTTCTCTGATGGGATTCCACTGGTAGCTGTGCTGCTTGCAAGCTAAGACACTTGGAAGTCCAACCTGAGCTGCAGTGTTGCACTGGGTGTAGCTAAGCAGGGCAGCCCCCGAGAGAGCTGGCAGCAACCAGGTCAGATCAGGCTGAAACTACCAGCAGGGCAGAAAGAGCTGAAGTGGGGCGTAGCATGCATCCAGCGTGCACACCAGCATGTCTCCTGCTGCTTGTTCAGGAAGGTTCTGTTGCCATGGCAAGCCTCTCTTCTGCAAGCTCATTTGATGGGAGCAGGTCCTGGCAGGGAGGGCTGGATTCAGCTGTTACACAGAGTAGCAATTATTCTCACCAACTGGGGAGCCGGCAGCCTGGGTCTGAGCCACAGGGGCCTTTCTCATGAAACTAGCAGGCCACTTTTTCCAAGACCCCTGACATTCTGTGTTGTGAGGCACAGAAGGATGTAGTCTTTAAATAGTTTTGTGGTTGGTTTTTTTCCTTTGCATGCTGTGGTATTTGGAAATATGTAAACATTCACATTCCTTATTTATTCATCCCAACACTGAGGAATTAGGGTCTGGTTCCCAGGCTCCAAGCCAGAGGAGGCTGAGCTTCTTCACAAGGGTGGTGATGCTGTATGAACTTCCTGGTGCAGGGATACAGACTGTTCCTGACCTGCTGCTACCCCCCACTCTCTCTGACTAGTGGCATGATACCAATGCTGTTATTACTCATTGGCCACCATAGCAGAGACTGCAATTGAAAAGCATCAATTCATGGAGCAGAGGTAAAACCCTTAATAGCTGTATTGGGCCAGACTGGGTCTCCATCTAGCTCAGTATCCAGCACTAGCTGTGAGCAAAGGCCACGGTGTCTATTGCCCTGTCCCCATGCTGTTTCTGAATGGTTTCAGCCTCAGGACTTCTTGAGCTGTGTACAGTGGATTTCTTTCCTCAGCTTTCCCAGCCTCCCTTGAGTTCACACAAACATTTAGCAGCTAAAGCATCCTTGTTCCAGTGAAAAACAGCTGTATTCAAATTTGGCTCCTGCTACTTCCTATGGTTCTCCCCCTGCCTGGTGATGGTTCTGGAAGAAGCAGAGAGCCATCTAACCCTACACACACTCTCAGCACTGCTCATGATTTCCAGTACCTTAAGGAGGTCTACAGGAAGGCTGGGGAGAGGCTGCTCCCAAAGGCCTGCAGTGACAGGACAAGGGGCAATGGCTTCAACCTAGAGAAGAGCAGATTTAGATTAGATATGAGGAACAAGTTCTTTACTACAAGGGTGGTGGAACACTGGAGCAGATTGCCGAGGGAGGTGGTTGGGGCCCTATCCATGGAGATATTCAAGGGGAGGCTGGACAGGGCTCTGGGCAGCCTGATCTAGTGGAGAATGTCCCTGCTGACTGCAGAGGGGGTTGGACTGGATGGCCTTGGGAGGTCCCTTCTGTCCTGGACCATCCTCTGATTCTGTAGCCTTCTCGCTGCATCCTCCTTCAGTCATCTCTCTTCCAGACAGAAGAACCTGGTGTACTCAGTTGTTCCCCAGACAGAAGACATTCCATACCTTTTGGATCATTCCTGCTGCCCTTCTCCAACGTTTTCAAGCCCAGTAAGGCTTTTGTGCATGGAAAAAGAGAGCACATTGTTGTAAATAACCTGCTGAAATGAATGGGGTATTTAAGCTGCTTAGTGCAAGGTCCAAGACGATTTGAAACGCTCCTAAGGGCTTGTGTGTGTGAGGGGCTCTTTGGTGGGCAGGGATGAGAAATCACTGCAGCTCATTTCTCTGCACCTCTGAGCTTCATGGGAGCACACATTTGCTGAAGTGTGAGGCAGGCATTTTGTTAGTCAGGAGGTGCAGGTTTCTGTGTGGCTGGATGGCATCAAAGTATGAGATCAGCACGGGAATGTTGATCATGGTGGGGAAGGTGCATGGAGCCACAGCTGGGGCTGAACAAGAAACCCTCTCTCTTCAGTGAGTTTTGTCAGTAATGTGTCTTTTGCCAAAAAGCAGACATCACTTGGCTGAGCCTTCAGCTTGCACCACTAACATTCTTCTTTCAGCTATGCCAAAGAACTGCAGAATCTAGAACAGCTTAGGCTGGAAGAGACCTTAGAGCTCATCCAACCCAACCTCCCCACCATGGGCAGGGATGCCTCTCAACTGGCGCTGGTTACTCAAGGCCCCAGCTTACTCAACCTGGCCTTGAGCATCTCCAGGGAGGGGCATCCACAGCCTCTCTGGACAATCCATTCTAGACCCTTGCCACCCTCAGAGTGAAGAATTTCTTCCTCAGATCCAATCTAAACCTATTCTCCTTCAATTTCAATCCATTGCCCTTGTCCTGTTGGCAGGCACTCTTGTACAAAGTGCCCCTGCAGCCTTCCTGTAGGATCCCTTCAGCTATCGGAGGGCAGCTCTAAGCTCCCCTCGGAGTCTTCTCTTCTCCATGCTGAACAATCCCAGTTCCTTCAGCCTGTCCGCATAGCAGAGGTGTTCCAGCCCCTGGATCATCTTTGTGGCCCTCCTCTGGACTTGTTCAACAGATCTATGGCCCTCTTCATAGGATCATAGAATCAATAAGGTTGGAAAAGACCTCTAAGACCATCAAGTCCAACCTGTCACCCAACACCTCATGACTACTAAACCATGGCACCAAGTGCCACATCCAATCCCCTCTTGAACACCTCCAGGGACGGTGACTCCACCATCTCCCTGGGCAGCACATTCCAATGGCTAGCAACTCTCTCTGAGAAGAACTTTCTCCTCACCTCCAGCCTAAACTTCCCCTGGCACAGCTTGAGACTGTGTCCTCTTGTTCTGGTGCTGGTTGCCTGGAGAAGAGACCAACTCCCTCCTGGCTACAACCTCCCTTCAGGTAGTTGTAGAGGGCAATGAGGTCTCCCCTGAGCCTCCTCTTCTCCAGGCTAAACAACCCCAGCTCCCTCAGCCTCTCCTCACAGGGCTGTGCTCAAGGCCTCTCCCCAGCCTTGTTGCCCTTCTCTGGACACATTCAAGAGTCTCAATGTCCTTAAACTGAGGGCCCCAGAACTGGACACAGGACTCAAGGTGTGGCCTAACCAATGCAGAGTCCAGGGGCACAATGACCTCCCTGCTCCTGCTGGCCACACTATTCCTAATGCAGGCCAGGATGCCATTGGCCTTCTTGGCTTCCTGGGCACACTGCTGGCTCATGTTCAGCCAGCTGTCAATCAGCACCCCCAGGTCCCTTTCTGTTTGGCAGCTCTCCAGCCTCTCTGACCCCAGCCTGTAGCTCTGCATGGGGTTGTTGTGGCCAAAGTCCAGCACTCGTCACTTGGACTTGTTGAATTCCATCCTGTTGGACTCTGCCCATCTGTCCAGTCGGTCGAGGTCCCTCTGCAGAGCCCTTCTATCCTCTAACTGATCAACATCTGCTCCCAGCTTGGTGTCATCTGCAAATTTGCTGATGACTGTCTCAATCCCCTCATCCAGATCATCAGTAAAGGTATTAAATAGGATTGGGCCCAGCACTGATCCCTGGGGGACGCCACTAGTGCCTGGCTGCCAGTTGGATGTGGCACCATTCACCACCACTCTCTGGGCTTGGCCCTCCAGCCAATTCCTAACCCAGCACAGTGCTGCTGTCCAAGCCAGGGGCTGACAGCTTGCCCTGGAGTTTGCTGTGGGGGAGGGTGTCAAAGGCCTCATGTGGTGGGGACAACAGAACTGGACACAGTGTTCGAGGTTGGGTCTCACCAGAGCATGTCAATGACTAGTTGTGAAGTCTGCAGCTGTTCCTTCTTTTTTGTTTCTCTTATCCCTTCTACCATGCTGGATTATCAACTGGCTGCCATTCTTGCTTGGATGTTGCAACTGGTTGGTACTTAGATGATTGAGGACACAGTCTCAGGCTGTGCCAGGGGAAGTTTAGGCTGGAGGTGAGGAGAAAGTTCTTCACTGAGAGAGTTGTTAGCCGTTGGGATGTGCTGCCCAGGGTGGTGGTGGAATCACCGTCCCTGGAGGTGTTCAAGAGGGGATTGGATGTGGCACTTGGTGCCATGGTTTAGTAGTCATGAGGTGTTGGGTGTCAGGTTGGACTTGATGATCTTTCAGGTGTCTTCCCACCTTGGTGATTCTGTGATTCTGTGTGATTTGTTGAGGGTTTATTTGTTGCAGATGATGTTCTTCCCCAGCTGCCTTGTCACAGGCAGCATTCAGTCTGCCACATTACTTTTATTCTTTCCAAGGTAACTGGTGTGGTTAATAAATATCAGGAATTCTTTTCATGGCACATTCCTCAGATGCCAGTGTGGCTAATTCAGGAGTGCAAACAAATGGTTATTTATCTTAAGTGCAGAAACAATGTTTGTACAAGTGCAGGTACATTTTCAGCATGCTTTGTGATCTTTAGAACAGGACTCCTTTGCTATTTATAATGAACTGGGAAGCTCTCTTTAGTTTGTTGGCAAAAGTTACACTGACTTCACCAGATCAGGATCTGCTCTGTGAATTTAGTTTTTAAGGCTCAGAAACCGTCTTACAAAAACCCTTTGCCACTTTGTGTCTCAGTTTCTTGTCTGTTAATGGGAGCAATGAAATGGATTTCGCTCACAGCATGTTCTAAAGCCACAGAATCACAGAAAACATCCACTTGGAAGAGACCTCCAAGCTCATCCAGTCCAACCCTCCACCCAGCACTGCAGGGTCAGCACCAAACCGTGTCCCTAAGCACCAGCTCCACAGGCTGCTTGAACACCTCCAGGGATGGTGACTCCAGCACTGCCCTGGGCAGACCATTCCAATGTCTGAGAAGCCTCTCTGGGAAGAAATATTTCCTAGCCTCCAGCCTGAACCTCCCCTGCTGCAGCTTGGAACCATTTCCTCTGCTCCTGTCTCTTGCCACCAAGGAGCTCTGCTGCTGCCCTCTCCTCACTGCAACCTCCCTTGAGGGAGCTGTAGAGAGCAATGAGGTCTCCCCTCAGCCTCCTCTTCTCTGGACTGAACACCCCCAGCTCCCTCAGCCCCTCCTCATAGCCCAGGTGCTCCAGGCCCTTCTCCAACCTTGTTGCCTTTAAAGTCTATCCCATTTTGAAGCAGGCAGAGATGGCTACACATAGAAGATAGATAGAGTGCTTGACTTGGACACCTATCCTAAGCCAGCATTCTGGGGAAACAGTCTCTCTTGCTGCCACATCCTAGGCTGATGCTACTGTGGGTGTGCTTGCAGGCTGTCAGGTTTCCTCACAGAATGTCAGAGTCACAGAACTATTCAGGTTGAAAAAGACCCTCAGGATCACCAAATCCAACCCAGAACCCTGCTCTACAAGGGTCACCCGTAAAACACAGTCCCAAGCACCACATCCAAAGCACCTTTTAAACACATCCAGGCCTGGGGACTCCACCACCTCCCTGGGCAGCACATTCCAATGCCTGACCAATCTTGATGGGAAAATATTCTTCCTACTGTCCAGTTTAAACCTACCCAGTGGCAGCTTGAGGCTTTTGTTCCATCACTGCTCACCTGTGAGAAGAGAGCAGCACCAACCTCTCCACAACATCTTTTCAGGTCTCCCCTCAGCCTCCTCTTTTCCAAACCCAGCTCCTTCAGTCACTCCTCACAAGATTTATTCTCCAGGCCCTTCACAGCTTCCTTGCCCTCCTCTGCCCTGGCTCCAGCACCTCCACATCTCTCTTGTCTTGAGGTGCCCAAAACTGGACACAGCACTTGAGCTCACCAGAGCTGAGTCCCAGGGGACAATCCCCTCCCTGCTCCTGCTGGACTCAGCATTTCTGATCCCAGCCAGGATGCCTTTGGCTTTCTTGGCCACCTGGGCACACTGCTGGCTCCTATTCAGCTGCTTAGATTAGATTAGAACCCCTAGGTCCTTTTCTGCCAGGCAGTTTTCCAGCCATCCTGCCCCAAGCATGTAGCTGGCACTTGGCGTTGAAGCTCATCCTGTTAACATTGGCCAATCCATCCAAGTCCCAAGACTGGACAGGGCTCTGGGCAACTTGCTCTAGCTGAGGATGTCCATGCTGACTGCAGAGAGCTTGGACTGGATGAGCTTTGGAAGTCCCTTCCAAGCCAGACCATTCCATGAGTCCGTGTTTTACTCATTTTTTTCCTTCCTATCAGAGAAAAAAAAATCATCCTTTGTTTATATATGAAATGAATAATATTCACAATAAATCACCCTTTGTTTATACATGAAATGAGTAATATTCACAATAAAGAGACAAAAATGAATTCTCTCTCTGTAGTGTTTTGAGCTAATGTCACTGAAGCTTTGCCTCACTATGGTGTTACAGAAATGGCTGTGGGGTAAAACTGGATTCTGCAGAATGAAATTTTCTCTGCCTTTGGCTCTCTGAAGCTATTTTCCATTCTGATTTGGAAGTAGGAAAAAGCAGATGTGTGAAGAGGAAGTGTTTTGCAGCGGGCAGTCGAATTCACTTCCATCAGAGCAGGTTTCTCTCACTTCCAGGTGAAGCACAAAGTAATCTAAGCAGCAGGTCCATGTATAAATACATACCTCTGGAACAGTAATTTCTTGCATACTGTGGTTCTTGCTGACCATGCCAGCTGTGTGTGGGCAGAATCCAAGGGCATGAGATTGAACACATCCAACTGCCAGGTTCTGCACATTGGCCACAACAACCCCATGCAGAGCTACAGGCTGGGGTCAGAGTGGCTGGAGAGCAGTCAGGTGGAAAGGGACCTGGGGGTGCTGGTTGATGGTAGACTGAACATGAGCCTGCAGTGTGCCCAGGCAGCTAAGAGGGCCAATGGCATCCTGGCCTGCATCAGGAACAGTGTGGCCAGCAGGAGCAGGGAGGTCATTCTGCCCCTGTACACTGCACTGGTTAGGCTGCACCTTGAGTACTGTGTCCAGTTCTGGGCTACTCAGTTTAGGAAAGATGTTGAGTTGCTGGAACAAGTCCAGAGAAGAGCAACAAAGTTGGTGAGGGGTTTGGAACACAGCCCTGTGAGGAGAGGCTGAGGGATCTGGGGCTGCTTAGCCTGGAGAAGAGGAGACTCAGGGGTGACCTTATTGCTCTCTACAACTACCTGAAGGGAGGTTGTGGACAGACGGATGTTGGTCTCTTCTCCCAGGCGGCCAGTACCAGAACAAGAGGACACAGTCTCAGGCTGCGCCAGGGGAGGTTCAGGCTGGATGTTAGGAAAAAGTTCTCTACAGAGAGAGTGATTGCACATTGGAATGGGCTGCCTGGGGAGGTGGTGGAGTCGCCATCACTGGAGGTTTTTAGGAGAAGACTTGATGGGGTGCTTGGTGCCGTGGGTTAGTTGTTTGGGCGGTGTTGGATTGGTTGATGGGTTGGACGCGATGATCTTGAAGGTCTCTTCCAACCTGGTTTATTCTTTGTATTCTATGTATATTCTGTGTAATCCTTTATGACGTGATCCACCTTCTAGCATTTTGACTACAGGGCAACTGCTGCTACAGATGAGCATGCACTTTGGGTGTCTTGAGTGCTGGTTTTCTTAGCTGGTATTTTGGGCACAATTTCCAAGTCTCAGGTCAAGTTATGCACAAGTGCTGCAATAATCCTGGCCATGAAGGTAACTCTTCTGTCCTCTCCACCTGTCTTGGCAAATTCCTTCAAAGAGAAATCTTGTCAGGGTCTCAGTGTATCCAAAATCAGTGAGTGCCCCTCGTGGCTGCTGAAATTAGCAGGCTCCTAGGTGACCTAATGCTTAGTAGTCTTGTCCAGGATCCTTTAGGTGTTTTCTTTCCACCAGTGACTTCCACAGTTGGTTGCATCTTTCATTAAAAGGCTTGATCCATAAGCTCAATTTACAATGGCATAGGAATAGTTTGAGAGGCCCAGACATAAAACATTTTAATCCTCAGCTTTTAAATTCCTTAACTTATTTGTTCCACCTACATAGTTTGTCAGCAGTCTTGGAGATAGATTCACAGAAAGTAAGGAACTTCAGTTTGTGTGGTGAGACTCCCAGTGAGTGTCTTGTGGCAGTTATGTCACAGGTTCATCAACAAAAAATGAGGGTAAAGAACTGCTGTCTAAAAATACACTGACTAAAGGTGGGGTCAGAAGTTGATGTAGTCACCCACCCAGAATTTGCTAATGGTGAACATTATCTGGAATGAAATCTCTGAGGTTAGAAGCATGGTTATTACAGTCACTTAAAATAAAACTGCCATATCCTGGCAGTAAGTCTTTCTGTTGCTGGAGTTGCTCCTTCCACTAGAGTTTAAAGCTTTGCCTTTTGCTGAAATCAAGCCTAGGTAAGTAGGAGTTTTTGCTCTCACTGAATTATTCTCTCTTCTTACCCCAGCATGTGTACACAGCTACAGCCATAAATGGGACAAACTTCTGTACCTCAGCAAAGGAGGCTGGCATCGTTTTGGAGAACAGCTCTGCTAAACATGCATCCATCAGCTGCCCTGGAGATTTTCTCCTGTTTCTAGCAAAGGTAAGAGTGAGGACATTACTGGTCTGTAAGAATGAGGTAAAATGCCAGAGCTTGGCTGTCTCCTTATACCTAAAGTAGATAAGGTTTTATCTTTGTTAAACTCAGAGTTGTTAATGCTGTACAGGCTGGACAGATGGGCAGAGTCCAACAGGATGGCATTCAACAAGTCCAAGTGCCAGGTGCTGCACTTTGGTCACAACAACCCCATGCAGTGCTACAGGCTGGGGTCAGAGTGGCTGGAGAGCTGCCAAGAGGAAAAGGACCTGGGGGTGCTGGTTGACAGGAGCTGAACATGAGCCAGCAGTGTGCCCAGGAAGCCAAGAAGGCCAATGGCATCCTGGCCTGCATCAAGAATAGTGTGGCCAGCAGGAGCAGGGAAGTCATTGTGCCCCTGCCCTCAGCACTGGTTAGGCCACACCTTGAGTCCTGTGTCCAGTTCTGGGCCCCTCAATTTAAGAAGGACATCGAGACACTTGAACATGTCCAGAGAAGGGCAACGAGGCTGGGGAGAGGCCTTGAGCACAGCCCTGTGAGGAGAGGCTGAGGGAGCTGGGATTGTTTAGCCTGGAGAAGAGGAGGCTCAGGGGAGACCTTATTGCTATCTACAACTACCTGAAGGGAGGTTGTAGCCAGGAGGGGGCTGGCCTCTTCTCCCAGGCAACCAGCACCAGAACAAGAGGACACAGTCTCAAGCTGCACCAGGGGAGGTTTAGGCTGGAAGTGAGGAGAAAGTTCTTCCTGGAAAGAGTAATTGGCCATTGGGATGTGCTGCCCAGGGAGGTGGTGGAGTCCATATCCCTGGAGGTGTTCAAGAGGGGATTGGATGTGGCACTTGGAGCCATGGTTGGGTTAGTCATGTGGTGTTGGGTGACAGATTGGACTTGATGATCTCTGAGGTCTTTTCCAACCTTGTTGATTCTATGATTCTAAAATGAATTCAGGAAAGATGATGATGTTTGAGGAACCAAATCCTTTTGACAGTCTTTACAGAGTTACTCTGCTGTGTTATGGTAGCATCCATGGTGCCATGGTTGCAGTGAGCCTTTGCTAAAAGATTGCCTTTGCAAAACAGAATTACACATTGAACTGCACAGGAATTGTGGCAACTACATGATGCTACAAGCCATGTAGCTAATCTCCCAGAGGAGACATGCTGGTAAAATACTTCCTGTCATGTATTTGCCTCAGGGGGTTGGGGAGCTTTGGGTTTGGTTTCTGGGCTTTTTAAAGAACCATTTCTACATGATGAATGCAGCTGCACACCTCTCTTTTACTGCTCTTTACAGGTGTTTGTTGTGTGTTTCACTGTGTTCGGAGGACTGATGGCATTTAACTACCATCGGGAGCTGCAAGCTTGGGTAGTTCCTCTGCTGCTGATTGGATTTTTCGCCTATGTGATGTCCCACAGCTTTCTGTCTGTGTTTGAAGTGACAGCAGATGCCTTGCTCCTTTGCTTTGCTATTGACATGGAAACAAATGATGGATCTGCAGAGAAGCCATACTTCATGGATCAGGAGCTGCTGGTAAAGCCTGGGGAGAGCAGCAAAGAGATTCAAGCCACTCTAAACTTCTGGAGAGGTTTTCTTTCCCTAAGGCCTAGTAATTTGAACCCATAACCCATGCTTTTTCCTTCCCAGCACCTTAGTTAGAGCAGGGTGGGTTTCTGGGATAACAAATCATATGTGAATTTATAAAGGTAAAGCAAATGGCTGCCTCTGAGTCTTGTGTGCTGGCTACCATCCACTGCCTTCTTTTAGGTCATACCCTGTAAGTGATAGCTGCCTTTTTGGCAATTAAAAAATGTCAGTAAATAGATGAGCCAGGTGCAGAGACTGCCAGCTGCAGTGCCCACCTCAGAGTAGATGTCTGTGTGACTTACTGTACAGTGACAAGCAGAAGTACATAACAAGGAGCTTCTTGGTGCCCACAGCAGCTCAGGGATCCAGCTGTGTCCTGTTGCTGCAGTAGTTCTGGATGCCAACTTGAGCTGCTCTGCTTCATGCCTGGACAGATTATTTTGCCAAAATACTGTCTTCTGCCTCTTGGTTAAATCCTTCTCCTTCTGGACTGCCTGCCTGTGTCTTTACCCTCATAACTACTGAATTGTATTACAAGCGTCTCCAGCATGGAGAATCTTCTGTAGTGATGGAGAGCTTTAGCGAATTGCTGTATCTGAAGCACTTGACTCTCTCTGTGCCATGCCTTCAACGTTCAGCTCCCCAGCACTTGACTCTGTCTGTGCCATGCCCTTCACATTCAGCTCTCTGGAGTTGCAAATGGTTTTGCCTTTCATGCTATTTTGGCCAGTTCTGTCTTTTCCTTCATAAACCATATGACAAAGAAAAATCTTAGTAACTGATGCAAAACAAGCTCAGCAGCCAGCATAGCTCATCTGATATGAATGTCCTGGATGGATTTCCTCAGGACACTGTCAGAGGAACTGTTCTGGTTCTTTTTAACACCACACTTAGCTTCCCTGTAATGTCCACAGAATTCTGTGGAAGACAAGAAAGCAATAAAAAGGCAGCCTAAAGACAGGCTTGATCCTTGCCACCAGAAGAGAGCAGACACAGATATTCCCTGGCTTTGGTTCAGAACAGCACTTAAGCACGTGTCCCAGATAGGAACATGTTAGTGAATGGAAAACTCGGCAGCCTCGGCCTCTGTGCTGCTCCTCTGTTTTACCAAATGCTAAAATGCTTCTCAAGCCAATCCTCCTCCTCAAAGCAGAGGCTTTTCTCTCTCTGCTTCTGAACTTTGTGGTAATTTCTCTTTAACTCTGGTCTTGCCAATCCTCCTTCTCGAAACAGAGGCTTTTCTTTCTCTGCTTCTGAACTTGGTGGTAATTTCTCTTTAACTGTGGTCTGGATTCTGGCATTAGTCATGCCCTGCAGTGAAGAGAGGTCTCCCCACAGGGATAAGAAGTCTTCCAACAGGGCAGGCTGTATAACCTTGTGTGGAAAAACTTGTGGCAGCACATCCATGCTCCCCTCCTCACTGCATGATCAAGAGTTGGTTTGCTCATGCAGCCAAGAACTTGGAGTTTCCCAGCAGGCACTGGAAGGCATTTGACTTTGAGAGCTGTGCTCCAGTCAGGTTACAGATACCTGAGCGTGTAAGAGAGGCTCTGTGGCCTTCAGGAAAATATATGTGTGGCAGTGGGTGGAGAGGTGAGTGAAGGATTTCAGGCAGCCAGAGTCCTCCTTCCTGTAGTAGGAGATGTAACAGAGCCTCATCCTTCTCAGTTGGGTTTGTCATCCTTGTTGCCTCTCGGAGCCCCTCCTGGTATCTCTCAGTGTCACCTGGCTGAGAACCAGCTACAGTTTCTTAGCCCTGGGCTAATTATCTTTCTTGACCAGGTATTTTTATTTACATAATGATTTGCATTTCTTAATGGATCTCACCCTGGTTTTGGCTTGCAGGCCTTTGTGAGTCGAAGTAACAAGCTGGCAGAAAGGCAAAAGCACAGGAGCGTGAGACCTCCCCAAGACAATGAAGAGGGGACAGAGCTGCAGCCTATGGTGAGACAGCTGTGGGATAGGGATTTGTCTGCCAGCTGAGGCAATTCACCTCTGTGTCTCAAGAGCAATGGGTGTAGGTTATCATGGATCTCCTGATGCTTCAGAGCAATCGACATTCTTCATCCAGTATCCTGTTTTTCCTGCTACTGCTTTCCCCCCTCAGGAAACACTTTGCTGGTGCAAAGTGAATGGATCAAATATTTGTTCCCATCCTTCTTCCCATTCCCCAGCGTGCAGAGCAGAGGAAGGAAAAGCTGGAACAATGGCAAGGGGGTGGGAGCTAAATCCTATTCAGATAGTCCTTTGTATGTCTGGTGTAGGAAAGGCAGGAGAGAGGGAGACTGCTTGATTTCATTCTGGAACTGCTGGAGTTGCAGAGTGGTAAGAGCAGAGCCTAGAGGCCATTCCTTTTTATATTTATTTGCCCTCTTTCATGCTGGGGTAAGAAAACTGAGGTGGCTGAAGGGAGTGTTTCCCCACATCCAGGCTTGAGAAAGACCTGGGAGTAAATGCTCACTAACCGATTGCTTTAAACATGCTGCAAATTGCCCAACCTGAGAAGCTGCCCCAGCAGGTTCAGAACTGGGCTGGGTTCCCCCCAGCGCTGCAGGGGCCAAGCCAGGGCTGCAGCAACAGCTTCTGAGCCCTGCTTGCTGGACAGCACTGCTGGTGTTTGTTAGCTGCTCCTGACACAAGCATAAGGCATCTTGGTGATTCCTACTGACCTGCTTTTGAGGGGAACCAGGCTTAAGTGAGCTCACACAGCCTTGTGGGCATTCTGTTACAGGCAGAGCACTGCTTTAGTTTATTGCTGCAGTGAGGGTTAGTTGTACTTGGGGTTTTCTCACTGAGTGTCTTATTACATTCTTGAGTAATTTTGTGCTGAGCACAGAAGCTGGGGGGGAGGGGGGAGGGAGGGTGGTGTTTTTCCCTGTGAGAGTGTTGTGGACTGGAGGCACAAAAGAACCTTAATTATTGTGTACTCTTAACTGCATTTAAATGTCACAATGGGAAGAGTGCTACAGGCTGATCCCATTTTTCTCTCTTTGTAGACAGGAATGTGAAGGGCAGTGGGAGCATGAAGGCAGACCAGCAGTGGCAAAAACTGGCCTAGAGAAGCAGCAAAGGTCACCAAGAGCCCAGGACAAAGCATTAGTGACTAAATCACTCTTGTGCCTTCTGCACTGTAAAATGACACACAGCCTGCTTGCACCAGTAATGGATTTGTGTGCCTGCACGCCCATGGTTATCGATGCCCTGAAAGTTGTTAATAACCTCCTTGTCAATTGTTATGTTCTCAGATTCAAAATACCAAGTCAGCAAGGCCATGGATCTGTCTTAGCTTTCTGGTGTGTCAGCTAACAAGAGGGGGAGGAGGGGTCTAATGCATCTCTGGGAACCCTGGGACCAGTAAAGGTGGAAACATCTGTAGAGGAGGCACTTTTGAGATGACCAGCCTGCCGAGGTCCCTCTGCAGAGCTCTCCTATTCTCTAACAGATCAACATCTGCCCCCAGCTTGGTGTCATCTGCAAACTTACTGATGATGGACTTAATCCCCTCTTCCAGATCATCAATGAAGATATTAAAGAGCATGGGGCCCAGCACTGATCTCTGGGGGACACCACTGGTGACTGGCTGCCAGCTGGATGCCAGTCACTAGTATGATTTTGCTCTCTTTCTGCAAAAGCTCCTTTGAGGTTTTGTTTGAGGAGGTTTGGGGTGGGAAGAGTACTCCAACTGGGGGTGTCAGTAAGGTCACATCAGTATAAGAAGTGAGACATCACTGAAGGCGAGAGACTCATAAACTTCCATGATGAACAGAGTGATAAACCTTAAGATTACTCCCAGCTGGGGGGGTGACAGCAAAGCTCACTGAAGGCCTGACGCAGATGGTTCAGCTAAATGCTGTATCCCCTTTCCTGTTGTTGAAAGAAAGTTACCTGCTAGGGAATGCTGGTCTGCATTTAACTTTTGTCTGCTTCACTATGAGCTGATTCAAGAAGTTGAAGACTATGGGCTAAAGGGGAAAGAAATAGATGATCAGTGACTTTCTGCAGGTGAAGCTGAGCATCCTCTGGCTGTGACTTGCTCCCTCTCGTTATTGAGAACTGCATTTGGGTACTTCTGGGGCTTGGCTTGTGGCTGCTGTGGGATCACACTGAATAAGCAATAGCTCTTTAGCTTTCTAAGTGTGCAGATGTGGTGCTTAGAGAGGGGCAGACCTTCTCTTCTGCTGCAGATCTCGGCCTTTTTCCAAGCAGCAGTGTCTCCACAGTTTATAAAGCACAGCAAGTGAAAAAAAAAATCAGTTCTTGTCATACAGAGTTTGTGTTCCTGTGTGTACTTGAGCCTCACTGCAAGGGCTGACCCTTGACTCACTCCCTTGGTGGAAGGAAGGGAGGGAAACGTTCATGCCTGTCCTCACCCTCAGAAAATCCTTACATGACCTCCAGAGGTCCCTACCCATCTCAGTGCTGCTCTGATTCTGTTCATTGTAATTGTGACACACTGTCACTGCCTTCCCTGCAGCTCCTGTGTGAGGAGAGAACTTGTAGGCACTTGGAACAAAATGTGGTTTGCTGTTTTCTTAAGAAGGGAGATACTGACCAATGCCAGTGAAGCTGTGTTTGCATTTCATTCAAGCAATGCTGTACTGCCAGGGGCCAGAACTTACCCCTGTGACAGTGTTTTGAGTCAGAGCAGTTCCAAATGTGTACCTTTTAATTCAATTCTACACACAAAAACCAGTTCTGTAGCTTTCAGGTCTCCCAATCTTGGATAAATTCCACTAGCAATTGTGTCAACACCCTCCAGCTGTAGTATTGGTGTGTGCCAGGAGCTCCCCTGAGCCAGAGGGGTGAAGCACCCCTGCAGAAGCTGCTGCTATTTAGCACTCCTTTCTGGCTTCCCCTGCAAAATGCCATAGCCAAGCAGCTATAAAGCCAGCTGCAAGTGGGTGGAGGGGTTAGATCTAGGCACAGCTCATGTGAGTACTTAATACTAGTTCAGAGACCAATGTTTGTCCAAGCTGCCTTGCAAAGCAGCCCAGTGTTGTATGGATGCTTTTCTTAACAGCTCTAGAAGATTGGATTCAGAGGGGTGAAAGGTACTTTTATAACTACATTCCTTAAGAACAGGAGGTGGGGACTGTTGGTGCCTGCATGCCAGGAAATGGCTCAGTATTACAGCTTACTGTTCTAAGCAAGGCAGTCTGCATTTGGTCTTGCTTGGTGCCTACTTCAAACCCTCACTCCAGTTCTGATTCCACTGGCTGGCTCTGTGGCTGAAAGCACCCAGGTGTACTGAAGAACAGTGTGTGTGTTGGTTTGGAGCTAGTGAGAGCCATGGTACAGCTTTCAGAGACCCTGCCTTCACCCAAACTGACAAGCACAGAGCCTTTGGTGATTGGAGCACTGCTCTTCAGCACTCACTACAATGTTCTGAATCATTAAACACCGTTCTTTTGAAGAGGGAGGAAAATACTAGAGTTTAGGGTATAGCAGGTAGAGCAGGGCAGCTCAGGAGTAATTCTCTTGCCTCAGATGCAGGGCTTGGACCAGAGGCCTTTTCTGTGAAATAAAGAAGCTGGAGTCAGGTCACCACATCACACCCACAGATGATAAAAACTAATGGAGCAAAGCAGCAGCTTCTAGCCTTAGGGGAAGGATTCTTCACAAGTCCAGAACTCCCATGCATAAACCATTTAAGATGTTAATGTAAATCCTGTGCATCAAACCAAATACTTTAGTAAAACAAACAATGTAAATTCCTTTTAACTATTCTTACAGAAGTCAGGCTCAGTAACAGTGGTCCCCACTGCTAGCATGCTCTTTTTCCTCCTGGTAAGAGCCTGTCTGCACTCCAGGGTGAGGAGGCTGCTCCTTACAGCAACAAATCTCTGCCCTCAATAAGCAAAGAACTTGGACTGCAGGCCAGCAGGCAGCAAGACTGGGATCCCTCTGAAGCAAGGGTGTTTGGAGTTCTCAGAGTGGTGGTATGAAGGCTACAGCATTAAATGTGCAGCTCCTCATTTACCTTGGAAAATGGTTTGGTGAGCTGCTAAGGACCTGGCAGTGACATAGAGGGGAAGTGAACTGTGCTGTGAAGGAGCCACATTCCTTTCCTCTTGAGTCAGTCACTCCCAGGACATTTTTACAGGGTTGTTAGATTAAGTCCCCGTGGAAAAGGAAGAACTCAAACTGCAACAGCCAGCAGCTCTATCTGACCCTGAGCACAGGCAAAGGTGATGCCAGCTGGGGAGTAGTTTTTGTGGCCTCACACCCTCACTACTGATAGCACAAGAAGTAAGACAGGATCTTCTACATACCTTTAAGAAAAAATATTTATTTATAAAAATACACTGGGATCAGTTTGAGAAGTGTGGCAATAAATACAGTTCAAGGAAGAAAAAGCATTTCTACATGGATACATTATGGCACAATAAAAGGCAAATGCACCATCCATCACGGACTTCCTGTTGGCTCAAGACTTTGTACAAGCTCCCTTTTTAGCAAGACAACTGTGTGTGAGTTTGGTCAGTGTTGGTAATGGAATGAATACACTATCACAAATGCACTCCTCTGGCTAATGCACGACTTACCATGAGCAAACAGCACCTCAGAAAGATGGGAATGGTAGTTAAATCAGCTTATGAGATGGCTGAGACTTCACTGGCAAAGACACATTGAACTTTTGAGACGGGAATTCTTGTGTCTCCTCTGGCAAACAGCAAAGCTGTAAGCATGTAAAATGAAGGCTGAACACGGTCTGTCAATCCCCACTTCAGCAGGGATGTGAAAATGCAGAGCTCCTTATGAGACACCCTGGCTGTACAAGAGCACTCCCCCTTTCACAGTATTCCTTTTACTTCATATGCAGTTATTGTTTATGCTGTAGACTACAACTGTTACAGCACTAAAGGCAACTAGAGAGGGAAAGGGCAGAGAAAGGAGAAAGGAATGTATGTAAGGCAGTATTTCTTTAGGTACATTAAGTATAGTGTGTAGGAAAGAGAGGGAACGATTCCACAAGGCTAGTTTCGTTCTTACTGAATAAAATAATGGACTAATACTGAACTGCTGGTGCAAGGCTAATAATCAATGCCCTGGTCACTGTACTGCCCATGGTAATCTCTTTGATAGTCATCTTGGTACTCTCCGTGGTAGTCATCGGGGTACTCTGCCTGGTAGTCGCTGTCGCTGATCTCGGAGCCGTTGGTGCCCGTCCCTTGGCTGCCGTTGTGAATGACAGGTTCCGTGGGAGCAGCACAGTACTTGGGGTCGTACACCTGTCGGCCGAGCCCATACACACTCATCCCCTTCTGGGAAGCTACTTTGTTGGTACCCATTTGTAAGGAAATTGTTGAGTTATCCACGGGCTGCAGGATGTGCTTCTGGTCGTAGATGTCTCTCCTGGTACCTGGGGCCAGCATCCCAGCCTGACAAGAGAGGATTGGGGAGGGTCAGTAAGGTCAGGGAGCTTGTGTGACTACAGCTGGTACACCTGACTGGGCATGCTAGAAAGCAGGATTAAAGTATGACAAAGCATACACCAGCAGCACGTGTTCACCAGTAGTGAACAGTCTGAGAGGAAAACCCTTGTGGAGAGAGCTGCAGTTTACACCGAGTGCTCAGACCGAGGCAGTGCCCAGGAAGCAATTCCTTTCTTGCCTCTGTCTCGTTAGTATTCGCAGTGACTGCTTTGCTTTGGTACAGCACAGCCAGCTGAGAATTTCAGAAGCACAGGTCATTGCTGGGCCTTAAGGCACTCAGCACAAACCACACTGGTTAGTGACAAGAGATTGAAGTTGCTGGATCACCGCACAGAAGCGCAGCTGACCTGCGCCCTGCCGCCACACACAGCCCGCAAGCTCTCCAACCCCGCCAGGATCTGCTGGATCTGCTCTGCCGCTTACCTGACTTGCTCCTTTGTTAGTGCCCATCTGTAGGCTAATTGTTGTCTGGTCAAATGGCTTATCAGTTTGCATTTTTGGATCATAGAGGTGTCTTCTAGTTCCATAAGCAGTCATGCCTGCCTGACTGGCACACTTGTTGGTGCCCATCTTTATTGAGGGAAGGAAGAGGACAGAGAAAGTTACCTTTTATTTGTACAGCAAGCACAGTCTGAGGAAGCAAATATGGTTGGTAACTCAAAGCTGACAGAAAATTCAGAGTGCAGGCTTTCCTCATGGAGCTTTACCACTGCCTGTGGTTAAATCTCCCCTTCCCCACACCCAGCTTCACAGGGAAGCTTCATAAAGGCAACTGTCACACTAAGGCACTTCAGTGACTGGCATCTGCCCAGCTGCACTGCAGTTACTACAGAAGCAAGCATCCACATGGAATCAGTAGGTTTTACCTTGGACAGCAAAGATTCAATTACACTGCCACAGCTCCTCCACCACAGGAATGTTAAGATTTTGTGCCAGTTTTGGTTTATGTAACTACTAAGGAAAGCAGAGAGAAAAAAAGAAGCTCCTACCACATAAGGAGCTTTAGCTACTCAAAGACTGCTACTTAAAAGCTGCTCTAGAGGAGGGAGACGCCGCCGCCAATGTTAGCTGTTCCCTTCCTCCTTAGTGCTCTTACTGCAGCTTTAACTCTCTTCTCCCAGGCAACTAGCACCAGAACAAGAGGACACAGTCTCAGGCTGCACCAGGGGAGGTTTAGGTTGGAGGTTAGGAGGAAGTTCTACACAGAGAGAGTGATTGCCCATTGGAATGGGCTTCCGGAGGAGGTGGTGGAGTCACCATCACTGGAGGTGTTCAGGAGGAGACTTGATAGGGTGCTTGGTTGCATGGTTTAGTCAATTGGGTGGTGTTGGATGATAGGTTGGACACGATGATCTTGAAGGTCTCTTCCAACCTGGTCTATTCTATTCTATTCTATGCAAACACAAACCCTCCAGGAGGTCACTTGATCCTGTCGAGCCTACCAACAGCTTACAAAAACTAAAGCCTCATATCTCCTTGCGTGATAAGGCTGTATTTTAGTTCTGCAGCTGGTTTTGCACAAACACCACTATCAGCTATCAAAACAAGAAAGTTCTCAAGTGTAACAGACGAACTGCAAGCTAAGGTCAGACTCACCTGCAGCCCAATGACACTCTGGCCAGCTTTTAGTTTGCCTGCATCAAAACTCCGTGCTTGTTTCTCTGCGTATTTGACACCAATATCAATCGTAGTATGAAAGCCTTTAGTCTTTGCCTATTTAGGGAGATGGAAAATAAGAGCATTCAGTGTTTTAAAGTGTATTTTCTGTTGCAGGAATACTGCCTTTGCAGCCCTGGCCCTGGGCTCTCAACTGATGCCACAAGCAGGTTTTTCTCCTAGGAGAAGATTTGCCAGGGGTGAGAGAAGGGTAACAGTCCCCTATGCCATGTAAAGGTGGCCCACCAATGCTCCCCAGGTATCTTGTCAAAAGGATACTCTGCAGGGATTAGTGTTCTCCTGTGAGCTCCCCTGGTTCTGTGCATACACACAGAGCCCCAGAGCAAAGCCAGCTACAGGCAACTCCATGCCTTCCCTGGAGGCACACGGCAGGACACAGCCCTCTGCAGTGTCCCAGGCTCGCAGTATGTGCCGTTTTCCACATTTACATGAGCAGCAGGGTGCATCTATCAGGGCTGGCATGTGGATTTGTGCCACTGCCAGGGATACAAGTACTTACCAAACCCGCCAGTGCCACCAGAGTTGTCTGTACTTGAGTCATATTTCCATTTTCAAAAAGATCATTTGCCTCAAAAATATCATGTGGCTTCATGCCATAGACTTGGATGGCTTTGATAAAATTCCCAATGTTCTCCAGCTAAACAGGTGAAAAACACACAAACAAACAAAGAGTTTTCTACTCAGTGTTTCGGTTCAGGAACTAATTTTAAAGCCTTCTGCTGTTGGTTTGTTTCACTTGTTTTACACAACCTCTCTGCCTTATGCCAACTGGACCTAACAGTTGGCATGGTGAAGTGACTGGTGGAAAGGCTGAAATTTAGCCTTTAATACTGACTTCAGAAAGTAATCTAAGGATTTCTCTAGCCCTGGCACCTTCTCATCTGTGAGTACCATAAACTTTGCCAGAGGGGGCTTTGATGACAAAGCTGCCTCAACTGAGTCCCTTGCAAGAGAAATGCCAATCTAATCCTTGCTTCCAACTGGAACACGTGACATATCGCACATGCTATTTGAATTCAGCAGTTGGTGACTGAGTAAACTCTGTGCATAGTGGGAACAGATGACTGGGTTTGAAGGTATCTTGCTTACCTCAAGACAGATTCAACAAAAATGCTGGGATTTATTCCAGTGTGTCCAGCACTGTGTGCTGTAGAAACTGGAAAGCAGTATGGCATAAAAGGATTAAGGGCTGAATATCAGCTTCCCAGCTTCCCTCATGAAGCCTTAAGAGGTACTACAAGTTTTTTCATTTTTAAATAAAAACCCTCCACCATATTTAGGGGTGTTCAGTGACAATGAAACCAAGGGAATGATGTGGCAGTGCTAAGCTAGACCCAGCAACAGCAAAAGGCAGTCAGCTCTAACTGGCAACCCTTCCAATGCTTGATGCCCGACAGTCCCTTGGTGGGGGCAGGGCCGGGGAATGCTAGAATAAAGCACTCCTAAGAAACCAGACCTGGACAGACTGAAATAAAAGGCATGCTATAGTCTGCACTCTATTGTTTTCTGTTACACAACCATTGCTTCTGAGTCTCTTTAGGTCCCTTCCCTCTCCATCCTCTCAGGAGGGCACTTCATACAGTGATGGTGCTGGGACAGAGAAGCTGTTGAGCTAACACCTTGCAGCACTGCCTGGATGGAACACTCCAGCTGATCTAATAAAAGAGTTAACAGCTTGCTTTAACTTGGAGAAAGGTTTTGCTGTAGGGGTGGATGTTCTTCTCCCCTCTGCAGCTCTGTCTAACAGTTAAAGCACTATTACATACAAATGCTCAACTGCCCTTTACAACCCATCCCAGCTTCAGCTGCTTCCTGTTGACTGCTGTTGATGTTTGCAGGGTCCTCAGCTGTAGCATCTGTATCACATACAACACCTGGTGCTAGTGAGATTTAAGGTGTACCATATTCACAGCAAACTTGTTAATACAGAACAAAAGAACTGTTGGAGGGGGGTTGGAAGGGTTAGAGACGTAGTTTTGGGGGTATTTTTTTGGTTGTTTTACCTGGTGCCAATTTAGTTTTGATTGATTAATTTTCTTCACTGATCCTGGATGCAGCTTATTTATAAGCCTGGGGAGGTGAAAAAAAGGGAAATGCTTTAACAATAAATCTTGTGTTTATAACCAACTGTGCAGGCATTATATAATAGCTTCACTCATGCTTTATTAGGTGCATTAGTTTAATCAAAAGGGTTAACTGTTTTGTTTTACACATAGTGCCTAGCTCAGATCTAACAAGCCCAGCAGACCAGAAGAATTATGTGCCATTTGCTTATTGCAGGAGAGAGCTTCACTGTTATGTGACATCTTTGCTGAAATAGAAAGGAGAGTTAAGTTTTCATTCTTTTCCACAGAACCAAAGCAGCTGTCTCCCACCCTACTATCACTTATTGCTCACGTGTGTGGAGGGGAGTCTTCACAAAGTCTCTCCTTAGTCCCTCAGAAGTGGAATGCTGATGAAAATGAGGTTATTTAGTAAATGCTTACTCGCATAAGATGATGCCATCCTTTAATCCCAGCTGGAAGTTAGCACCGATGCTCATCCCTGTAACCTCTTCTATCCAGTTCCGCAGATCCTCTTCTATCTGAGGGTCATATTTCAGGGCAATCTGTAACACAAGCAGTTCTAAAGTTACTTCACCAGACACAACTGCAACTATGCCCCCACAGCAGTTCCAAGAGTATGCTGTAGCATTTATCCACTCATTCACAGTACCACAGTATCACCAAGGCTGGAAGAGACCTCAAAGATCATCAAGTCCAACCTGTCACCACAGACCTCATGACTAGACCATGGCACCAAGTGCCACATCCAATCCCCTCTTGAACCCCTCCAGGGATGGTGACTCCACCACCTCCCTGGGCAGCACATTCCAATGGTGAACAACTCTCTCAGTGAAGAACTTTCTCCTCACCTCCAGCCTAAACCTCCCCTGGCACAGCTTGAGACTGTGTCCTCTTGTTCTGGTGCTGGTTGCTGGAGAGAAGAGACCAACTCCCTCCTGGCTACAACCACCCTTCAGGTAGTTGTAGAGGGCAATAAGGTCTCCCCTGAGCCTCCTCTTCTCCAGGCTAAACAATCCCAGCTCCCTCAGCCTCTCCTCACAGGGCTGTGCTCAAGGCCTCTCCCCAGCCTTGTTGCCCTTCTCTGGACACCTTCAAGTCTCTCAATGTCCTTCTTAAATTGAGGGGCCCAGAACTGGACACAGGACTCAAGGTGTGGCCTAACCAGTGCAGAGCACAGGGGCACAATGACCTCCCTGCTCCTGCTGGCCACACTATTCCTGATGCAGGCCAGGATGCCATTGGCCTTCTTGGCTTCCTGGGCACACTGCTGGCTCATGTTCAGGCAGCTGTCAATCAGCACCCCCAGGTCCCTCTCTGTTTGGCAGCTCTCCAGCCACTCTGCCCCCAGCCTGTAGCTCTGCATGGGGTTGCCGTGGCCGAAGTGCAGCACCCAGCACTTGGACTTGTTGAATTCCATCCTGTTGGCCTCTGCCCATCTGTCCAGTCAGTTGAGGTCCCTCTGCAGAGCTCTTCTGCCCTCTAACTGACCAACATCTGCTCCCAACTTGGTGTCATCTGCAAATTCTGTGCTGGATTTTAACTATCAGAGTAGAGGTGAAAGTCTTCTCTCCTTTTGCTATGATGTTTCTGGCTTTCCTAAACATTCATTTGTAAACCAGCACTTTGATGTACTCAGTTCTTCCCACTGCAAGCATTGCAGGAGCTTGTGAAGAGAGTCTTTTGACAGCTGCAGAGGAAGGAGGACTTCCTTGCAAAAAAATGTTCTGTCAAAGCTGTACTTCAGCAGGAAAGGTGAAAGAGTGTTTTATGAACACAAGAATTCTGCCCTGCCATTGGCACTGCTACTCAGGTGTGCATTTCCACAGGTGAACTTTCATACAACAGAGCTGCAGCTGTTCAGCCAAAGCTTATGGTGGCCTTACCTCTTTATTTGTAAGGTAGACTATTATTGCTGGAAGTGACCCAGGAGGTTTTGTCCTTGTTGCTACAACATTTAGAGTTACGAGCTTTTAAACTTAAGCTTTTGTAAACCTCTTAGTTCTCTTTTCTTTGGCCCCAATGGAAGATTGATGGAATAAACTCTGATCTTATGTCTTAAACTGCAAGGAGAAAAAACCTGCAGTGGGCTGTGAAGCTAAAAGTATCAGAGGCCCAGAACTGTTAGCAAGGTGACTTAAATGAAACTCTTTTCCCAGATGTTCAAACCAGTTAGTGCTTCAGTCACTAGAAATTAATCCATACGAATGGAATGCTTACACCCATGCTCCACAATCCCCTCAGCCTCAGCCTGGCACTGTGCAGTGCTGTTCAGTCCTGGTGACTGGAGCAAAGGCACTGTGTCACTGAAAGCATCGCTGCTTGCTCTGCAATGAAGAGCTGCCACTACTGTGGAGGCTGGCAACACTTCTCAACCTTCAGAAGGTGTCCCACATGGGTCAGTGAGCAAGACAGGGAGGGAGCAGCCCTGAGAAACTGGATAGGTCGGTACAGAAGGTGCTTTGCAGTATTTCTGCCTCATGGAAAGTCATTCAGCTCCAGGGGCTGCTTTCAGATTCTTAACTAGAGACCAACACAGAGCCATCCATGTCAGGTTAAAAGAAATTCAGTGTGTTTTGCATGGTGTTAGGCTTCAGCCCTGAAAGGGCAGCTATTAGCTATCTACACTGCAGGAGATCCCAGTGCCAACCTATCTGCAGTACTTGGGTAGAGGCAAACGCCACATTTTGGCTAGCATTAGTAATCCCCAACTCCAAACTGAACCAATGAAACATTACACTATGCTGTGCTCTTTTTCACTTCTAGGGGGGAATGGAAAATTCCTGTACCTCTGGCTTTATTTCAGAAACTGGTCTGAGTAAGAGCTATTTCCCTTAGACTATTTGTGATGGTGGTGCTATGGTGCCTTAGTTACAGATAAGGATAATGAACTAATCCATTTGCTTATTAAGATCTTGGTTAAGGTGTAAAATGTTGTGCAGTATTCTGGAGGAGATGGCAAGCACCTCAGGGCCAAAAAGCTATTTAGACCAATGCTGGCCTAAATAGAGTCAGGAAGAAGGAAACTCAGGTCATAGTGTCCAGAGTGAGGAAAATGTCATGACTTTGAAGATGTGGATACTGGACAGCTGAGAAGCAGACTGGGAAAACTCGCTGCAGTTCACAGCTGCATACAGGAAGCCTCTGCAATTTTGTCTCTTTAGAGACAGACTGGTCTCTTGCACCTTCCTTAAGCTCAAGACCAGAAGCAACACAACCACATTTCTTCACTGACATTGATGGCAGCAATAGCAGAGGGTTGGTAGTCATGTTTTTGAGGGGTTGCCAGAAAGGCTGACAACTTGAAAATGGTGTGTGAGGAAGCTGGTTACCTTCTTTCTCCTTCCTAACCTGGCAATCAGCTCACCAGCGATTTCTCACAGCTATTTTTACTTCCTGTGGAACAAGGCTTATGTGATCACAGCCTTCATTTGTCTCCCCTGCAACATCTGGTGGAACTCAAGTAGCTTGCTTAAACTTACAGGAGAGCAGAAGTCAGCTGAGCAGCAGTCAGTGTTACTTTGTGTACGAGCATCTGTGCAAAGGAGAACGATCCCGAAACAGCCCCAAAGAGACTGAAAAGTAGCATCACGCTCGGACGCATTAAAGAACACAGAGCTCTCCCACAAGTGATCTTGTCTACAAAACCTGAAATTACACAGCACACAGTATTTCTGTAGACATGTTCAAAACAAGCAAAAGAATTCATAGGAAAGCCAAAACCAGGTTATGCTCTGATATTCCAGTCAATAGCCAGCAGACAGTTTGGGCTGATCTTTGGATGTTGATAGCCCATGGTAGGTTCAAATGGCCACTTCAGTGTGCATGTGGGCACAGAGAGGAGTTTAACCTCATCTCTTTCTTTAGTTCCACAGAAATGTAACAGAATCACAGAATGGGCTGGGTTGGAAGGGACCTCCAAAGGTCATCAACCCCCTCTGCAGTCAGCAGGGACAACCTCAACTACATCAGCTTGCCCAGAGCCCTGTCCAGCCTCACCTTCAGGGATGAAGCCCCAACCACCTTAGGCAACCTGTTCCAGTGTTCCACCACCCTCATGGTGCAAAACCTGTTCCTCACATCTAATCTCAATCTGTTGTGCTCTAGTCTGAAGCCATTGCCCCTGGTCCTGTCTCTGCAGGCCTTTGCAAACAGTCTCTCTGCAGCCTTCTTGTAGCCCCCTTCAGGTAGTGGTAGGCTGCTGTTAGGTCTCCCCAGCGCCTTCTCTTCTGCAGGCTGAAAACCCCCAGCTCCTCCAGCCTGTCCTCATAGCAGAGCTGTGATCATTTTCATGGGCCTTGCCTGGACCCTCTCCATCAAGCCCATGTCCTTCCTGTATTGAGGACTTCAGAGCTGGATGCAGCACTCCAGGTGAGATCTCAGCAGAGCAGAGGGGCAGGATCCTCTCTCTCCATCTCTGCTGCTTCTGATGCAGCTCTGGCAGCCACTGGCCTTCTGTGCTGCAAGCTCACACTGCCTGCTCCTGTCCATTATGCTTTCTGAAAATTCAGGCAGGTTGCATTTCAGTTTCAGACACTGCTAAGTCCTAGTGTATTCATCTAGCAGTTGCAAGTGTCTGGAATAAAACTGAAAGTTGTCTTCCCACAAGTTATTTTGCTAAAATTTCATTTCATCTAAAACCTGGGAATAACTTTTTTGAAGTCCATGGTCATGCCACCCAGACACATTTTAAAGATCATGCTCCCTGCCCAAAGGAAGGGAACAATGAGAAGTCTAAGGACTCCTGCAAGCATGGCTATTTTACTGCTTGTTGGCAAGCACATAAGGGGGGTGGGGGGGAGGAAACCAGCCAAAATTGTCTTCATTGAACACTAGGTGCATTTTATGTGGGAGATTACCACTCAGCTGAATATTAAACTGCTGCCCCTCTTACTGGGGGTACTGAGGAGTAATCAGATGGAATTTTATCACTTCTCCTGAAAAATGTTCCCTTGCTGTTGGAGTGCTTTATCTTGTATGCAAATATTGAGGTTTTTCAAGAGGTTTTAAATTGCCACTGGGTATCACTACAGAAGGCAAACCCAGCCTCAGCGTCAAGAACCTTGTCCTGTTGCCACCGAAAGCATCACTGTTAAGTCTGCTCAGTTTTGGAACTGTCTTGACTACAGTTTCACTGAAGTGTGGCAGCATTTTTGTTCTGGTTTTTGAAACAGTGGGAAACTAGATTACAAAAAGTGAAGAGTGGTGATACTTTCTTCAAAAATTATGCCCAGCCCACCCAGTAAGCTAAGGACACGGAAACTTCAGAATCTGGTTTTAAACAAGTGACAAGAAGGGGGTTAAACAGGGAGCATGACAGGTCAGGTACTACCAGGAACAAGGCGCTGTGCTTACTCTGAGTTCTTAGCTCTTTTACAGCCAGAATATATGTAACACTACCACCAAATACTTTGTATTTTCCACAGCTATCACAGTTGTTCCAGATTTCCTTTGATTACTATCTTTAAAGGGAAGCTGGAAGGACAACAGGCTCACAAGATGTTAGGGGTTGGAAAGGACCTCTGGAGATCTTCCAGTTCAACTCCCCTGCAAGAGCAAGGCCACAGTATCTAGCACAGGTCACACAAGAACATATCCAGACAGGGCTGGAAAGGCTCCAGAGAAGAGGACTCCACAACCTCTCTGGGCAGCCTGTTCCTGTGCTCTGTGACCCTCACAGTGAAGAAGTTCTTCCTCATGTTGAAGAGGAACCCCCTGTGCTGTAGTTGACATCCACTGCCCCTTGTCCTATCCCAGGGCAAAAGTGAGCAGAGGCTGTCCCTGTCCCTTCCTTCCTGACCCCCAGCCCTCAGATACTGATAGACATTGGTCAGATCCCTCTCAGCCTTCTCCTCTCCAGACTAAACAGCCCCAGGGCTCTCAGCCTTTCCTCATCATGTAGTGCTGCAGTCCCTTCAGCATCCTTATAGCCCTCTGTTGGACTCTCTCCAGCAGATCCCTGTGCCTCTTGAACTGGGGAGCCCAGAACTGGATGCAATGTTCCAAGCTTGGATCTAAGTGAGTAAAAATAGTCTGTTTTCTCACTGATGCTACCAATCAACATGCCAACATTTGACCCTTTCTGATTTCTGAACTGTCATAGAAGGTACTTCAATCTCCCAAGTCCACAGCACAGGAACACATGCATCACCTGCTGAAGATGAAGGCAGTAGCTAAGCAGCTTTATTTCAAGTTTGCATCATCAGGGTTATGAATAAATAAAGAGCAACAGACAGGAAGATTTTATAGGAGTATGAAACCAGATAGCAGGAAGCCAACTGTTCCTGACTTTGTTCTGACAGATCTGACAAGACATCCAAAGTTGTAAGCACTGGCTTTTTGTTGGTGCTTCGAGAGGTACAGATGTAATGGGCAGAAACATCTTCAAAAGGAAACTAAAACCTATACAGGTGGTCAATATTATAGTGGTCTCAGGTCATGGGAGGAAAAGAGTAGGTGTCACTTGCCTGCTGCAAGCCGATACAGACATTCATGCCAATGCAAGCCCCAGGATAAAATCCTTGGGATGAACTTGATTCCTCTGGCAATTTCACAGCCAGTTCTTGCATCCTGTCCTGTTCATGTAGGACTTTCCTGTATGGGACCTCCTACAGTCCAGAGAAGGGCAACAAAGCTGGTGAGGGGTTTGGAGCACAAACCCTATGAGGAGAGGCTGAGGGAGCTGGGGTTGCTTAGTCTGGAAAAGAGGAGGCTCAGGGGAGACCTTATTGCCCTCTACAACTACCTGAAGGGAGGCTGTAGCCAGGTGGGAGTTGGTCTCTTCTCTCTAGCAGCCAGCACCAGAGCAAGAGGACACAGTCTCAAGCTGTGTCAGGGGAGGTTTATGCTAGATGCTGGGAAGAAGTTCTTCATAGAGAGAGTGATTGGCCATTAGAATGGGCTGCCTAGGGAGGTGGTGGAGTCACCACCACCAGAGGTGTTTAGGAAGAGACTGGATGGGGTGCTTGGTGCCATGGTTTAGTTGATTAGATGGTGTTGGATGATAGATTTGACTTGATCTCAAAAAGGTCTCTTCCAACCTGGTTAATTCTAATTCAGTGTAAAAACTCTCCTTCCTACAGTGCAAAAGCCCTCCCTCCATCTGTAGCACAAGAACAGTAATCATCACTAGGTTTATCAAGTGTGTGGACTCCTGGAAACAGATTAAGTTCTGTCAGCCAATTCTAACTCTTTGGTTGTGTCCCCTCAAGTTACTCGATGTGCCTGCAGCATGTGAAGTTTGAGTGCTGATGTTAACCAGTATTTCACACCATAAGTGATATCATATGGGCTTTCAGTTGTCCTTTCATACTAATCTTTTCCAAATTACACAGTACACACTGTACATCAGGGGCTAGACAGATGCCAGATCTCTGGTTTAAGAGTTCAGCTGTCTATACTGCTGCTGCTCTGGAAAAAGACTGTAACAGTGTCTCAAGAGGTCAAGCACTGAGTGTTAAGTCACTGGGGCTAACAAACACACAACTTGGGTACAAAAGATCAACCTTTCAGAGTTACTGTTTTGTCACAACAGCTCACACTGCTGAGTTCTGTGGACTCAAGCTTTAGGGGTCCAATGTGTGACACGCAGCACACTGAAGTACTAGTAAGCACCTGAAGACACTGCTCTCTGGTCTAAAATGTTAACAATAAAGCATCTGCTTGCCAAAGTGAATGAGCAACCCCTCACAGAAACTGTGTCAACAAGTCCTAAGATCTAAGGTCTAGTTGAGAGGCATCCCTGCCCATGGCAGGGAGGTTGGATTAGATGATCTCTAAGGTCTCTTTCCAGTCCCAGCACCCAGCTGGAAGGCTGATTTTATGCTGCTTTATGGGTAACTGAAGGGGGCAGGTCCCAGCCTCTCATTTTGGCATCCTTGTGTAGGAAGTGGAGTTTGGTTTATTACTTCTCCAGCCTCCCAAGAACTGTCATAAGAGCTCTTTGCAGTAACAGGTTGAGGGTGCACCCTTGGGCTAAGCAGGGCAGGCTCTGTATGCTGTGGGACTTCTTGAGAGACCTGATCCTGTAAGATGCACCTTCTGGGTGGCACTGGAATGAGCTGCCTAAGAAAGTGGTGGAGTCACTGTCACTGGAGGTCTTTAAGAAGAGATTGGATGTGGCACTTGATGGCATGGTTTAGCTGATGTTGGTTTAGGCTGGACTTGATGGTCTCAGAAGTCTTTTCCAGCCTCAATAACTCAGATCCTGGGCTGCATCAAGAGAAGTGTGGCCAGCAGGGCAAGGGAGGTGATTCTCCCCCTCTACTCAGTGCTGGTAAGACCCCACCTGGAGTACTGCCTCCAGTTCTGGAGCCCCTATTACAAGAGGGATCTGGAGGTGCTGGAAGGTGTCCAGAGAAGGACCACAAGGATGAGCAGAGGGCTGGAGCTCCTCTCCTATGAGGACAGACTGAAGGAGTTGGGGCTGTTCGGTCTGGAGAAGAGAAGGCTCCAAGGTGACCCAATTGTGGCCTTCCAGTATCTGAAGGGGGCTACAAGAAGGCTGGGGAGGGACTTCTCAGGATCTCAGGTAGTGATAGGACTAGGGGGAATGGAATGAAGCTGGAGGTGGGGAGATTCAGGCTGGAGGTAAGGAGGAAGTTCTTCCCCATGAGAGTGGTGAAGCCCTGGAATGGGTTGTCCAGGGAGGTGGTTGGGGCGCCTTCCCTGGAGGTGTTTAAGACCAGGCTGGATGAGGCTCTGGGCAGCCTGATCTAGTGTGGGGTGTCCCTGCCCATGGGAGGGGGGTTGGAACTAAATGATCCTTGTGGTCCCTCCCAACCCTGACTGATACTATGATTGTATGACTTACACACCTATGAAAGTGCAGCAAAGCAGGCTGTGTTCCAAGGTCAATAAAGCACAGGGTAAGCTACAGCAAAAGAAACAGCCAGGACTTTAACCTAGTACCTGAAGAGGTCACACAGATACTTTTTCAAAGTGAACAGAAAGAACAAACAAAGCCTTAAGTTTTAGATGCTAATATTCTTTATAGGGAGAAATTTATTGTGGCCCATATCCTTGCTTAAAGTTACACAAATTACTAGCTTTTTGGTCAACTGGGGGGGAGGGGGAGGAAATCAAGTAGAAAGAGCTTACTGGATGTATCATAAGTATGGGTCACACTGATTTCATACTGAATTTAATCCATGCCTAGCCGGGGGGGGGGGGGGGGTAAGTATTAATTTTACTTTTACACATTTATGTCATATCTACTAAAAGCAAAAAGATAACTAAGGGAAAACCACAGCTCTTAAGACCAAAAGTTGTTAGAAGTTTTAAGCAGCAATTTGTCCCTCTATCAACCTTGCAATTTTTGCTGATTTGGAACTGTGAGTGGAACAATTTTACAGTTTCAGTGGTGACTACATATATCCTTTGGACTGAAATCAACAGTGCCTCTCAGGAGACCAAAGTCACCAGTGTTGATATTTCTTTATTTACTTGGCACTAGTGTGTGGGGAAAGATGAAAGCATAACTACCTCCTGGTACCATGGCAGAAGATTTCTGAAGCTCTTACTCCTCAGCAGTGGGAGTGAGGCAGACAATATGGCTAGTCCTAAATTTTTTCTCCAGACCTGCAGCCAGTACCTGAGCTGCCCTGTTCCGTTCCCCACATGATATTCTGAATCACACATCTGCATCACTTAGCACAATGTCCACTCCAAACAAGTGGCATGAGCTTACTGGTTGATGTGAGCGACCAAGAAGAGGGCACAGGAGAATAGAATAGACCAGACTAGAATAAAATAGAATAGACCAGACCAGCTTGGAAGAGACCTTTGAGATCATCAAGTGCAACCTATCATCCAGCACTATCTAATCAACTAAACCATGGCACCAAGCACCCCATCAAGTCTCTTCCTAAACACCTCCAGTGATGGTGACTCCACCACCTCCCTGGGCAGCACGTTCCAATGGCCAATCACTCTATGAAGAACTTCTTCCTAACATCCAGCCTAAACCTACCCTGGTGCAGCTTGAGCCTGTGTCCTCTTGTTCTGGTGCTGGTTGCCTGGGAGAAGAGACCAGCCCCCACCTGCCTACAACCTCCCTTCAGGTAGTTATAGACAGCAGGAAGGTCTCCCCTGAACCTCCTCTTCTCCAGGTTAAGCAGCCCCAGCTCCCTCAGCCTCTCCTCACAGGGCTGTGCTCCAAACCCCTCCCCAGCTTTGTTGCCCTTCTCTGGACATGTTCCAGCAACTCAACATCTTTCCTAAACTGAGGGGCCCAGACCTGGACACAGGACTCAAGCTGTGGCCTGAAAGTAAACATTCTTCTCCTAAGCAAGCAGAAAGGTTTTCTAGATTTCTTCTTCTAATTATACAACTCAGTTAAACCTTTCTGGTTAAAATTCTATAGTGTAAATAGATAACATACCTAAGCTTCAGAGGAGAGGAAGAGCAGCAAGGACATAAATCAGTATTTGTCTGCAGAACAGTTTTAGCCTGCCAGCAGAGTAGTTGTTTAGTCACAGACTAAATCAGTAGCATAGTGGGTGAGAAAGAGCGAGAGGGTACCAAGCTTTTTCAGCTACCAACTCCATGACCTTTCATCATAGAAGAGAAATTAAAACTCCCTGTTCATTTTATCTGTGTTGACCAGGACTTCATGCAAATGTCAGGAGGCAAATTTGTGCATGAGACACCCAAAGGTAAAGGGAGGGTAAAAATCCAGGTGAAAGCAAGGGGAAGCACTAATATTGGAAGATGCATCTTACTGTACTACTTCATACAAGAACTTCACAGCTGTATCCATTTTGCTTAACATTCAACAGTACTTTCCACGTGTAGTGTAACTGACAATGTACCAATGTCTCACTGTTCCCCCTCCAAATCAAAATGTAGGCTTTAACAGAAGGATGGATGAGCATTAATCCAAAATTCCTGGCCCTCTTCCCATAGGCACCGGTTCTGAAGCAAGAACAAGTTGTGCCTCAAAGTTTCCAAGTCGTTTTAAAAGTAAGGTGCCTGTAATCATGCATGGTGTTTGCTGCCAGATCAACAGGCTGGAAGAACTAAGCATTCTACTCCCTGGTGGTCAGCATGATTTTGTGACAGCCTGCAAACTACTCAAGAAGCAAAGACTACCAGCTTTTCCCCCAGAGCACACCAACAACTCAGATGAGATGTGCACCTGCCCTTGGACTCAGCACCAGTTCCCTTCTCCTCTGCAGCTGTGCCACTGCACTGCTCTCACCCATAGGGATCTGTTCTCACAGCTTTTCTCACATTTCTTGTTATTATTTCTTCACAGTCACAGCTTTCTGGCAACTCCCTGTAGCTATCAGCTTCTGCTTGAAACTGTAGCACCTCCTGCCACCATACATTATGATCAGCGCCATCCAGTCCCTTTGCAGTGTATCCTTAGTCTCCGTGTTACTGAATGGTTTAAATGAAGATGGTTCCAGCACTATTATACTACTATGAGGTACTAGTATAGTATAGATTATATATAGTTATCTATATTAGTATTATATATCATACCTCTTATCTGAAACCATTGCTGTTTTCACTTCAAGGAACACTATGGTACAAAGTTTCTTCTCAGCTAAGCGTTGATCCAACTTGACACCCAGAAGCCTCTTATTCTCTGAACAGATTCTCCTTGCTTTGAAAGCTGCCTCCAGCATGACTGGCTTGAGCTGTGACACCACACCATGAATCTGGGCAGGCTCTGATATCACTAGTGATGACACCATCTCAAACTACCTGCTGAGCACCGCCCTGGAAATACTGGTAACCTGCTGTTCTAGCAGACTGCAGTGATACCTGGGTGCTCTTGTTTTGAGGAAGAAGAAATATACACAAATAATCTAACAGAATAATCTGGTATATAAAGGGCAAAAAAAGGACAACCAACCAGAAAGTCTGAAACCAGCCTAGTCTTCCTGGCAACCCAGGAAGCATCTCCCAAGACAACTTGTACTTTAACTCTGCTGGAAGAGTAGTTCTCAAAGGCTAGAAAGAGTAACATCAGTCACCACTGTATCTTTCTGAGAGTACTCTTCAACTACAGCAATCCAGGAAATTATATATTCCTTCCACTTCAGGTATTCTGCTCCCCAGTAGAACAGCTTCTAAAGCACATCACAAGTAAATGGTATGTGCCCCTGCAGCCCTCTCCCAAGAGGCAATTGATGAGCATTCCTTCACCTGCCAAACAGGATGGCAAAATCTGATTCTCTCTGACCCTTCTTCTCCTCTTCAAACCTTCTTCACTTACCAAAGCCAGAGGAACTGTGCTGTCTAATGAGCAACTCAGAGCTCTCCAAAAAGTTAAGGAAAACTTGAATCTTGAGACAAGCTTTGCGAAATGCTACTCAAAATGCAGGTTCCTTCGGCCTCCCCAGCACTGACACACGGAGTGGTTTGAGAGCACTTCTCAGGAAGGAGCAAGAATTAGTGACCAGAGCAAGTTACCAAGGCTTAAAGCACTCTGGGACTGAGTAAGGCAGTTTGGTGAGAGTCCAAACAGGGCACTAGACTGCAGGTGGAACTGCAGCACTTCATGCCTTGCTGTAATGGGCTTCTCTTACTGCCAGATCCTCCGGGGTGACTAACACCTTGAAGGCTTTTGTCATTTATACACCCGGAATGGTATCTGCTTCAGGTAAGAGGTGGGTTTATATAAAAGCAGCAAGAAGTTTCATTGTCTTCCTTCCTAACATCTACTAAACTCTGCACTACTTTAAAAAGTGTGTGTGTGGGGGGATTTATTCTTTAGGAGTTTTTTAAAGGGGAAAAACCCCACCCAAACAAAACCAAACACACCCCCACGCAAAAGCAGCCAACCAAACCAAACCCACCCAAACACAAAAATCCCACACCCAAACATAGAACCACCCACCTGAAGAAAGTTAAGACTGGTTTTGAGAACAACATTGTACTTCAATCCCACTAAAGGGAAACAACGACAGAAGTTAACTCTGAGGCACTACTGCAAACCCAAAAATATTTACCCTTCAAAGAAAGCAGTCTGCTGCTGAATATAGCTACACAAGTTAGCAACTGTTCAGAATCAGATACTTACAAAAAGCATTTTTAAGCAAAAAAGAGTCCTTCTTAAAGAAAAAAGGATTTTCACATGATCTCACTTTGAAAAAATCTGTTTCAAATCGCCCTACATGTCCGGGCCCCAAGCCCATTTTTACTGAAGGCCTTTCCTGTACAGTTCCACAGGGGATGGGAATCTCTACAAAGTTTGCCTTAAAAGGATGTGTCAGATGCACAGCATATACAGTGTTACATGGCTACAGCAGCTAACCATTCTGAGTACAAAAAAACCCTTCTATCCTTTATTCTCCACAGCAAATTATACACCATTTGAAGGCAAGAAAAAGCCTCTGCATTAATGTTCTTACAAAAATAAACCCCCAAGAAGAGAAAAAAAAAAAAGCCTACTAAAGTCACTGACATGCCATTATCCCAAAGCAATGCATGCACCCCCCTGTCTTGTACAGGTACTGACTCGGTAACAGGACTGTGACAGGCATTCTTCTGAGCTTCAAGCTGCCTCTGAGATGACACATTCCTATGTGCACATTCATCTGTCCATTTCAAACCAGCAAACATTACTGCAATGCAAAGTCAGCTTTCTATTTTCTGAGACTGCAATCCCATGTAATTGTCCTGACCCTGCCAAACTCTCTTTGCTTTCTTCAGAGGTGTTCTGGCCACAGCTATACTGTGAGCTTGCACGTAAAGGATGCAAGACTCAGTACCTGACGCCCGCCCTTAAACATTAACCTCAGCAAGTTTTAGGTTTTCCCACCGCCAGCACAAGTTTCACTAAAAGTTTACTATCTGCCAAAACCACCAAAAATGGTTTAAACTCATCAAAAGTGCTTCGTATGTGGAAGTGCAGAGCCCCTGTGCTTCCCAAGGTTAAATATTCATGTTTACGGCAAGCATCCTCACCCGTCATTTACACAGGCACCATGCCTTGCTGGCAGCAACAGCAGAGTTCTCATCTCTGCTGTCCTCACGCACACACACAGCAGCCTGGTGCTCCACCTCTGCTTTCATTTTGAGGAGGCAGGAGCCAATTCTGGCTACAGCATGCCACTTCCCTCTTAGGAAAAAAACAAAGGTGTAAGCCAAGAGATGGGATTGGAAGTTGCCTTCCTTACAGGAGGCTTAACGCAGGGCTGGGGCACATTTCTCTCAGTTCAAGCATGGGTGTGCACCATTTCAAGTGACCAAGTTTTGAGACTCAGCAGGATTCCAAAAGATAACTGTTGGCTTGGCAATGACATGTGAAGGTTTACATGGGATTTAAACCACTGAGGGGGAAAAAAGTTAGCTTCCTGTGTTTACAGCAACAACTGCCAGATGTCAACTGGGTAGCTGCTTTCACAGGTTTGTCTCAGCTCACCTACTCAGGAGTGAAACTGGATATAGGGTATGTCTACCCAGAGGGGCTGTCTAAGAGCTTCAGAGGCAGACTCCTTGTTCGTGGGTTTGGGTAAGCCTGCAGAACAGGTAGTGTTGGCTGACAAACACAGGAGGCTTTAAGCAGATGACAGACGCACTACCATCCAAGTTGCTGGCAAGGGAACTGTTTCCATGGCAAATGACTTGCTTCTGCTTACCACGAAAAGAAGATGCATCACAGGTATGAACTGTCAACTCAATGCCACCTAGCTTTCATCACCACCACTTTATACTTGGCAGGAGTACTACTTCTTATTGCTGTAGTGTTAAATATTTCTATCGAAGTAACCATAGAACTGGAAACCTGTACCTGAAACATGCTAAGAGAGCAGACCTGTTCTGAGACAGTAACAGTGGAAGATGAAAATGGATTAGATGCACTGAAATAGAGAGAGAGCAGACAGTAAAGGCTGAACATTAATAAAGGCACTGCAGTTACACTTCTACACTGCAGGAGTAGCTTCCTCCCTTAAAGAACAAAAAACAACCCCAAAACCCAACCACGTAGTTATTGATTAGGGCTATTGAGCTAACAGGGTGTTAACTCAGGGTTACACATAGGGTGTTACACCAGAAGAATACAAATTACTGTATTACAGCAGCTTAATAAAGCTACTGCTTGACTAAGGCTCTTTAAGAAAAAAAGTCCTGTGCAAAATCTCCAGCAAACTCCCATTTCAGCAGCTGAGGTGGCAAATACTTTGTGAGAAGACTAAGAGCACAGTGAATGGCCAGCACGTGATTTGGAAGGAGGGGGAGACAGGCAGCAGCACCATTTTCTAGGAGATGTTGAACACAACCGAGATGTAACAGGGCCAGTGGAAAACTGAGTACCAGAAAGAAGTAACCAGCAGGGATACTGTAAACAAGTTGGGAGAATTCTCATTGTTTGGTCACTGGTACATTAGAGAATATATTCTGTTTTAAGACTGAGAAAACAAGTTTTCATTGCTTTTATCACGAATGTGTTTGAAGTGAAACAAGCCAGAAGTGAAACTGTGCCAAACACTGACTGTACCTTTAGCTATGGAGTTATTCCACTGTCATCTTTATGCTTTGTGGAAAGTTTTGCTGTCTACAACTACCTGAAGGGAGGTTGTAGCCAGGAGGGAGTTGGTCGCTTCTCTCAAGCAACCAGAACAAGAGGACACAGTCTCAAGCTGCACCAGGGGAAGTTTAGGCTGGAGGTGAGGAGAAAGTTCTTCCCAGAGAGAGTTGTTAGCCATTGGAATGTGCTGCCTAGGGAGGTGGTGGAGTCACCATCCCTGGAGGGGTTCAAGAGGGGATTGGACGTGGCACTTGGTGCCATGGTCTAGTCATGAGGACTGTGGTGACAGGTTGGACTTGATGATCTTTGAGGTCTTTTCCAACCTTGGTGATCCTGTGATACTGTGACTGTACCATTAAGAACCATTCTCTTACACTGAATGCATTCTGTGCACCTAGTTGACAGATTTTTGCAACTAAACCTGTAACAAAAGTTTTCACTCAGCACTTCATTAATCTTTGCATATTAGAGTTATACAGGAGCTTCGGGAATGGCTGTGGAAAAAAAAATACAGAATGCTTAACACCCAGAATGATTTCTGGAACATAAGAAATATGAAAGACAAAGTTATGAAGTTGTTCATTTGAACTGCTAGTTTGTTACTAAAGCCTGGATCCAGATGGAAAAAAAATAACCACAGCTCTTTGGAAAAAATACAGCAGTTTGACACAGAGGAAAGTTTTAATGCTATGCCTACTGATAGAGGTATTTAGGTAGTAAATGTTGACTTCAAGAGGTATGATCAGTGATCAGAAGCCACGAGTTAACTGGAACATGCCTAACTTCAGTGATTGATCTTGTAAAACTCTTCTGCTACTTCCTCCCAAACTGCCTTTGTTAAAATCTCAGTGCATATGCCGCTGTTCCAGTATTCCCACCAACACCAACACAAACACCTGGGTCTTTCATTTATTCCCCATATAACTGAGTGAGAGTTCCCATCGCAGAAAAGGTGGCACAGGATGGTTTTATCTGAAACACATTTGTTTACAACTTGGGTATATAATTCAGAGTACTACTTCAGGTAGAGATTACTTAAAGGTATTGCTTTCACTGCAAGAAGAACGCTGAGTTGCCGGAGCACGTCCAAAGAAGGGCAATGAAGCTGCAGAACAGGTCTTGTGAGGAGCAAATGAGGGAACTGGGGCTGGGTAGTCTAAAAGGAGGGTGAGGGGAGACTTCAGTGTTCTCTACAGCTACCTGAAAAGGTGTTGTAGTGAGGTGGGTGTTGGTCTCTTTTCCCAAGCAACTGGTGATAAGACAAGAGGAAATGGCCTCAAGTGCAGCAGGGGAGGTTTAGATTGAATATTAGGATAAAATTGTTTACTGAAAGAGTTCTCAGGCATTGCAACAGGCTGCCCAGGGAACTGGAGTCACCATCCCTGGAGGTATTCAAAGAATGTGGAGACATGGCACTTTGGGACATGGTTTAGTGGACATGGTGGTGCTGCATTGACAGCTGGATTTCATGATCATAGAGGACCTTTTTCAACCCCAATGATTCTGCTTCTTTAAATGCTATACATAGAATACATAGAATAAACCAGGTTGGAAGAGACCTTCAAGATCATCGCGTCCAACCCATCAACCAATCCAACACCACCCAAACATCTAACCCATGGCACCAAGCACCCCATCAAGTCTCCTCCTGAAAACCTCCAGTGACGGCGACTCCACCACCTCCCCAGGCAGCCCACTCCAATGGGCAATCACTCTTTCTGTATAGAACTTTTTCCTAACATACAGCCTGAACCTCCCCTGGTGCAGCCTGAGACTGTGTCCTCTTGTTCCTAATAGATATCCAGGTAGAAGAGAATGGGAATGCTGAGATCCTGTACTGTCAGTTATCACACAAGATATCCACCTGTGCTCTCAAAGATGAAGTTTTCACTGCCTTTATCCAGTACAATTTCATTTGTATTGCATAATTCCAGACAGCATTAATAGAAATACACTTTATCAGGAGCAAATGTTCTCACTCAAGGTTCATAAAATGCAGTGAGCAAAACTCAAGGTTTGCTAAAGAACAACAGTCTCCAAGAATTATGGAAGGCCACAACAAGTAGGAACAGTTAAATTTTAAGAAGGAAAATTATATTACTGAAAGGAGAATAAAAACTACACTCACCCAGATATTGATCATTAAATGACTAGTTACAATACCTGAAAGTTAATGATTTGACTCTGGTTCCCAGATGAAAACATTCACACAAGAGGAATTTGTGGACAAAGTAATTCAATCAGTGCATTTGGCCTGTAACAAGTGAAATACAGTACAAAAATTCTCTCCTCAGCAGTTTTGGGAGGAACACGATAATCATATCTAGGAGTAGTTTGCATTATTCACTACAGACTTCAATTCTTTATTAGTCTGGATTTGCCCTCCAGAAGGAAAGCAGGCAGTATGACTGCCCTCCTGCACACTTGTAAACAAAGCAGCTCCTAATCTGCAAGTTCCGTTTGTCTAACAGCCTCCACTTGGGAAAGTTTGTTTCCCTTCCTTTTCCCTGACATCAGTGCTTGACCTTTCAGGGGGGCAGCTGCAAGGACAGACCAAGTCACCTCAGTCACTCTGGTATCTTTACAAAGTTTTGCAAATGGTACTGACCAGTGCCTGCTTCCTGGCAGAGGGATGGCCTGGAAGGAAGGGCAGAGACTGGAATGGAGACAGCCAAACACTATGCAAAGTTTAACTCCCCACACACCGTATTTCTGTCTGTCCTTCCTCTCGCATGGAGGTGAAACTGGCAGTGTATCAAAGGTAAGAGGAGGGAGAAGATAAATGCCTGCCCGACACAAATACCATTTCCATGGGAAGGGTGGAGTCACTAGGAAGCAGCTGAAAGAACTGGAACCTCTCCTCCTGCCTGGAGTTCCTGTTTGCTCTGCACCTTATGCAACCAGAAAATGAAGCAAAAATTTCTGCCAATTCCTTATCTGCCTCAGTTGTAAATTAGAGACAAACATAACATCAGCTTGTAGCTTCATCTCACTGCATCACAAGTGAACCTCACATACTGCAGAAACTCTCCCACTGCATTCAGCTCAAAGGGCTTCTCGCACAGTATTTGGTTTGGATCAAATATTTCAAGCAAAAGGGAGATCAGCTTCAAAGGGATTATACTGGTTTGACTACCTACACACTTCTCATGCATCCAAGTTTCCTTACAGCTGAGAATTAGTGCCCAAACTCCATCCATTCTTTACAGGAAAGAGGAAGATGGATCCATAACAGAGACCAGACACCTCAATGTCAGCTAAGATAAGGAGCAAAACATGAGAAGGGTGGAGGCTCTAAAGGATGGGAACAAGACAAAAACCTCAACAAAATCCCTTAACATGTAACTAAACAGAGATTTAAACTCAGAGACAGAATCTGATCATCAATTAATTAAACAGAATCCACAAAAAGCATCAGGACATGCTACGCTCATCTATTCAAACACCCCTGTAAACAAAAGCTGACAGTAAAATAATGCCAAATGAGAAAAATCAAGAGTAAAAACCAAAACCTGGACACTCTTCTGTCCAGCAGAGGTGGGTTCTCAGGCAGCACAGCCATCAACATCTGTTTTGTGCAGGAAGACACTGCTTGGGGATCAGCACCGAAAATTTCAGACAAGGGTTATCTAACGTTCGCCATCGTGGAAGCAGGAAGACAGTAACACCACAGTCCTCACAAAGGTCAGGGCTTTACAAACCACCACTGAAGATCAGTACCAAAAAAACAGTCCTGCAAACCAAATTTTTTTCCAAGTATTTTGAGACAGAATCTAGAAAAAGAAGACTCTGATCTTTACAGACCCAGAGAAACAGAGGTTCACATTCTACCTCCCTGTAGCACACGTGATTTGGAGTTTGATCTTACAGCAGATGCTACGTTCTCTGAAGTTCAAAGCTTCACCTTTTGCTGGAGTTTTATGTTGTTGGGTGGGTTAGGGGTTTTTTGTTTACTTGGTGTTTTCTTTTTAAAGGAGATTAATTCAATTTTCCCTGCCACAGCTGAATATTATTGTCGTGACACTGCTACATGGACATTTCCAAGGACTGCAGCAGAAGCCTGCACATCTATTTGCACTGGGGGGAAAAAAAAAGGCAGAAAAAGTGAGCAAAATAACAGCAAGATAAAGTAGAAAGCCCTTTACCAAAAAGGGTGTGAAGCACACCAGTTTCAAACCTTCTGTTAAGGCAGGGGCTTGGAACAGTTCCTCTCAAAAGGCCCTAAGGAGGCTGATGACAGATACTGAAAAAAAAAGGAAAACTAATTTCTTCTCATCTCCATGGAGAAATCCCTGCCAAGCCTGTGTGATTCTGTCAATAATGTGAAAGTAGAAAATGGCTAATTTTCTTCCTAATTGACATGCAGTAACACACAACATATGTTTTGCTGTCTTTTTTTTAACCAATCACTAAGTTTAGCCATTAGAAGTCATTACTCTGGAACACATTTGGTTACACGATGTGATCAAACTTCACGGCAGAAGCCTACAACCATCCTAAGAAAACCAAACTAAGAATAGAATAGAATAGAATTAACCAGGTTGGAAGAGACCTTCAAGATCATCATGTCCAACCTATCATCCAACACTACCCAATCAACTAAACCGTACAACCAAGCATCCTGTGAAGCCTCGCCCTGAACACCCCCAGCGACAGCGACCCCACCACCTCCTCAGGCAGCCCATTCCAATGGGCAATCACTCTCTCTGTGTAAAACTTCCTCCCAACCTCCAGCCTAAACCTCCCCTGACGCAGCCTGAGACTGTGTCCTCTTGTTCTGGTACTGGTTGCCTGGGAGAAGAGACCAACCTCTGCCTCACTACAACCCCCCTTCAGGTAGTTGTAGAGAGCAATAAGGTCACCCCTGAGTCTCCTCTTCTCCAGACTAAGCAACCCCAGCTCCCTCAATCTCTCCTCATAGGGCTTGTGCTCCAAGCCCCTCACCAACCTTGTTGCCCTTTTCTGGACATGCTCCAGCAAGTCAACCTCCTTCCTAAACTGAGGGGCCCAGAACTGGACACAGGACTCAAGGTGCGGCCTAACCAGTGCAGTGTACAGGGGCAGAATGACCTCCCTGCTCCTGCTGGCCACACTGTTCCTGATGCAGGCCAGGATGCCATTGGCCCTCCTGGCTGCCTGGGCACATTGCAGGCTCATGTTCAGTCTACCATCAACCAGCACCCCCAGGTCTCTCTCTGCCTGACTGCTCTCCAGCCACTCTGACCCCGGCCTGTAGCTCTGCATGGGGTTGTTGTGGCCAATGTGCAGAACCTGGCAGTTGGATGTGTTCAGTCTCCTGCCCTTGGCCTCTGCCCATCTGCCCAGCCTGTCGAGGTCCCTCTGCAGAGCCTCTCTGCCCTCCAGCAGATCAAAGAAGTATATTTTGTGAAGTTTCCAACACATTAATTTAAGACTTTCTGCATAAATTGCAATACTTAAAACTACTTCACTCCTTCCTTCCCCTTCTAGTCAACCACAAGTAAAACAGGACCTGTGGATGTGCTGAAGCCTGAAGCCAGCCTTGCGGGTGAAACAACCAGTTACTAAACACCGCGTTCGGAATTTAAGCCTGCGAATAAAGACACTGAGCAAACATTTATGCCCAGTTGTTTACCGGTGTAAGTTTTATTGCAAAAGTTTTTCCTCTTACGGGCAACTGTTCCCTGCAAGGTATCAGCCTGTGGAACAGGACGCGAAGACAGGCAGCTTTTGTTCCACAGAACGCGAAGAACGCGGGAGTCAAGCCAGAGCAGCTCAGCCAGACAAACCACAAAAGGTGCACAGCTCTCCGGCGGCAGAGCCTCGGCTGCCGTCGCCCACCGAAGCCCCGGGCGCTGTGACAAGCCCCTATCACAACGGCCACCGCTGGGGGCCGTCCCTAAGGACAGAGCTCCCGGCAGGACGCGAAGCTGCGGTAGGCCCCGCCAGCGCGCGCTCCCCCCCGCTGCACGGCGCCTTTGTGTGCCCCGCCGGGCCGGCAGGGGCGGGGCAGGGCCGCGCCGCGCACACAATGCGCGGCCTCTGCGGGGCCCGCGCCGATTGGCCGCGGCCCGTCCGTGCCCATGAGATCATGCGGCTGGAATGCGCCGCGCGGGGGGCCGGGCCGCGCCGAGTCCGAGCCGCTCCCCTCCGCTGGGTGCCGGTAGCGCCCTGCCCCGGCAGCTCGGGCACCGCCCACGGCTCCGCGCTGGCTCCCGGCGAGAGGAGCGCGGACAGCGCCCGCGGAGGCGAGCGGGATGTCCAGGGCGGCCAGCACGGAACGCGCCGCGAACCGCAGCATCGCCACCCACGGGTCGGCCCAGTGCTGACACCTCTCCGGCTCCTGGTGCGGCTGCAAGTTTCCCGAGCAGCGCCACGGAAGAGAGCGCTATCCCGGGTCCGCCGGCGGGAGCACCTTTCCCGCGCCGCACCCGCGCGGGGATCCCCGTCGGGAGCTGGAGGCAGCGAAGCCCGACGTCGCATCTCGTCCCGCCCCCGCCGGCCCGGTGCAGACAAAGCCCGGTCGAGCCTCGTGCTGCCGCCGCCGCCGCCTCCCGTACCTTGTTCTTGACCTCGGCGGAGAGTCCGTAGGAGGGCCCCTTGTTGAAGTGGGTCATGTCGGCTGTCTCCCTGCTGCCTGAGGGCGCAGGTCGCAGGCACTGGCAGCTCCGGGCTGAGGCGAGAGTCCGCCCGCGGCCGCGGAAAGTTCTAGTCCCTCCCTCACGGCCCGGCCCCGCCGCCCTCCTCGAGGCTGTTGGAGCCGTCCGCGCGCCAATCGGGGAGTGGGGCCGAGGTGGCCCCTCCCGGCCCGCCTGGGGAGGGGTCGCACCGCCCGCCTGGCCCCGCCCCGTCCTGCCCGCGGCCGGGTGACGCCCGGGGGGTCCGGGCCAGGGCGGGGAGCGGAGGAGGGGAACGTCAGCGGGAAAGAATGCGCTGCTAGTAAGGGCTGCCGCGGGGAAGAGCCGCCGCCGCGGATTCCTACCGCATGCGGCGCCCCGGCGGGGAGCAGGAGAAAGGGGGCTCGGTGAGGGACGCGCGGTCGTGGCCCAGAGCTGCCCTGCCGTTCGTGAGGGCCTCCCCGCCCCCAACTACGGTGGGAAGCCCCCGCTGACGGCGCTAGCAAAGCAGTGAGGAGTCGGAAAGTCAGGGAGAGCAGCGGTGGCTCTGGGTGGCGGAGGGATGCCTTTCCTCGGGCCCTTCCCAGACGGTGCGAGCCCGGGGGCTGCCGCCTGAGAAGAGGGGTAGAAGTGCACAGCCTGGGGGCTGGCTGCTAGGAAAGGCCTGAGCCGCGGCTTAGGCAAGCAGCGCTCCTGCACCATTCCAGAAATTCCATTGAAAGGTTACAAAATCACAGGAAAATTTGAAAACCGCTGCGCGACAGCAGAAGTGGGGAGAAAAGAGTGCGCAAGTGCTTGCAGGCAGAGGAAAGGGCAGCAGGACGTCGGCCGGAGCGCACAGCACCTCGGCGGCGCCGGCTCCGACGTGCTGCGTATTCCCCTCCGCCGCTTGTGCGGTACGGCGCCGATGAGCCTACGCAAGGCCGCGCCGACCGCCGCCGACGAGGCGGCGGGTCCGCCCTGTCACGGGAGCCCCTACACGTAAGGTTTGTGTGCTGAGCATACCAGCGGCACTGCGCTAGATCCAGCCCAGGGCGTAGGCGTCCCCGTCCGGCAGTGAGCCGCGGCTGGCTTGGGCACATCCCACGCTTGGTGTGTTGAATGGAGCACTGGCCCGACAACACCGCTCTGTGTTGCCTTCAGTACTGCCGTAACCCTGGGCATACAAAGTAATCTTTCAAATACTGCTAGGTTTTAACAAATTTGGAGGAAAATAAAGAAACAAACAAAACCAACACAAACCCAAAAACAATTTAGAAAACCCACCCAGATTATCTGCTGCTAGGGCTAGCCGAGTAAGAAGTGGAGCAGTCTGTAAGATTGGCTGCTGGAGCTGTGGCCGTCGCCATCTACTTGGTATCGCTCAGAAATGCCTGGTCTGTGCTCCCATTTCATAACACAGACTCGGGACGCAGAGTCTCGTCTGACTCTCGAGTCTTTTCAAAAGGCTTGCGGTAGGAGCACCGGCAGGCTGCAGCACTCCTGAGGGACTCCCCGAGCAGCCAGGTGATAGTTTCATATCGGAGTAGTGCGGATCAGCTCAGCCTAAGCTGCTCCACCGCTGCATAGCCTCCAACGAAAACAGCCGGGACTGTTCCTAATTAAAGGAAACAGAACTGCCTGAACTACCTATTAGGAAAAGGAAACTGTCCAAGAGAAGCAGGAAACTGAAGAATGGAGTGAGGGAAATGGCTCACGTAAACATAATGAAAGCTCATTAGGTTTCAGACATTCGTGTTGGGGTAAATTCATCTCTCACGACTTCAGAGAACATGATTTAGGGCTGTATATTGATCCTTCAAGGTCCTTGGAAATTATTCCATTGCATTAAGTGAAGTTGGATTAAGACTTGTTAGTGCTCTCAATCATTTTTGCTACAATACACAGTATTGGGAAGTTTGAGACGTTTACAACTCCATAAATCATGTTTCAACCATTTTGAACTAAAATGGTCCTGATTAGTAGCAGACAAAAATACAGCACAATGTTTTCTTGCTGGACAGTTGGGTTTAAATTATCCTCAGATAAATCATTTCGGTTTGCTGGCTTTTTTCTTTCCTTTTCTTACCTCATCTGGGCAGGCTACAAATAACCATTCTTTGTTTTTATTCTCTATGAGAAAGCTACCCATCTTTTGGGGTGATGGCTACCACTTATTCTGTGATCAGTAACGTGTTCACACCCCACGGGAAAAGGTTCTAGAAGAACTGTTTGAACACAGTTAAAAACACATCCTGGTCTGCATCACTGACAGCACAAAGCAAACACAAAGCCTTTGGAGCAGTGCAAAGCAGCTGGAACATACTGGGCAATCTGGCTCATTACATGTAAATCTCTTATCTTTGCCCTATTTTACTACATTCCTTATTACTAAAGCTGTTTTTGTGGAAAGAGGATTTGTATGAGAATTACTCCCCACCTGAAATCATAATCCTCTTTGTGACCACTGTAAATAACTTCCTCAGCAACCACATGTAATATCATAACCATGCACTGATGACTTCAGCTGGAAACTAAAGAAGAGGAGCTCTGAAGAGACAGAGTTATGGAAACGTGGACCATACTCTTACAATCATGCTTGCACATAAATTATTGTGAGCATTATGTGCAGTCCTACTAGACTCCCTGAGCCTAAATTATCCCCTGTGTAATTCCACCATAATCTATAGAATTAATGTGGCTCAATGGAAAGCTATTAAATAGGCATCATGATCTCTTTGTTCTGCTCTGTGCTGGAGCCACACTGAGCGTCCTTGATGGAAGACATGTAAGGGGGTGGATGGCAAGTTCTACACATGGAGTCAGTCCTAGTCATGTCTGAGAGGGATCCTACCCGTTTGATCCTGACAAATGCTGGTTTAATCAGTTGGTTCAGCTGAGGAGCAGAATGACTGCCCTGAAGGACAATGCTTTTTTTTTTTTCTTAGGAGAGCTAAACTGTGTACAGGAAGTTAATCTGCCAGCACTAGCTCCAAAGGGCAACACCTAAAGGGAAGGAGGAAGGCTTTGCTGAATGTTATGGCTGGTCTGAGGGGGGGGAGTAGGGTGCTGAACTGGGGAGGCTGGTGGTACCAGCCATGGGGCTGAGTAGGGGAAGATGAAGAAAATACACCACTGGGTGTGTATTTGTGGTCATGAATGTGGGTGAGATTTTGCCTAGAGCAGAGGAGTATGTTCTTGGGTGGGTGTGGGAGCTGCAGTGCTCAGAAGTACCAGAGTGTGGGAGGAAACTGGAGCAGGGAGTCATGCAGGCTTGGTATGGGCAAAAGGTGACTCTGGTGAGAAGCAAGCCCTGTCTTGTGACGGAGCTCACTGGGCTGCAGGTAACCGGTGGGGGAGCTGGCTTAGAGAAAGTGCTTTCCAATAACCTAGTGCTTTAAGGAATGGAAGGCTGCTCCAAGCTTTATGAGTTACAACTATGTCCTCTTCTAAGGATCAAAAGGGAAAAATACTAATGAATGAGTACTAACCTGGTGAGGCAAGGGGAAGGCTGTACTGCTTGCATCCCCTTTGAAGTGCTTTAGCTAAGAGGCAAGGAGCTAAGCCCCTTTGCAATTCCTTTAAAGTTGAGGGAGGCTTTTCCAAGCTGCCCTGTCCCATGGCACTGTGTGAACTAGTCCTGGTGTTGTGAAATGTCCTGTCCCAGGGTGTCAGTGACACTAGCACTCAGTAATGTTTTAGCCTAATTAACTTATATGACTAAAGTTATAAAAGCAGCTGTAGGATAAATGCAGCTTGTGACTCTAGTAACACTTGCATCTTCCTGCTGGCTGATGTCTGTTGAGACCAAACATCAGGGGATTGGACGTGGCACTTGGTGCCATGGTTTAGTCATGAGGTCTGTGGTGACAGGTTGGACTTGATGATCTTTGAGGTCTCTTCCAACCTTGGTGATGCTGTGATCAGGACAGTGTGCAGTGGCACTGGAGAAACTGCAGAATCAAAACTCTACAGAAGGAACCAGTGGTGAGCTTTGGCTGTACTGGGTTTGATCTTCCATTTGTTAGAACTGCCTTTTGAAATAAATCATAGTTCTAGGTAACTTGTATGACATCTGCTCATGTGTTACCTCAAATACCTACTCTAAACATTGCTGTGCTCATGCTGCTCATGAATTGGGAAGATTTGGGGAGCATGCAGTATTGCCCTTGGTACTTCAGTTAAACATGCTGTTCTCTGTGTGTGCTGTACTGCTTTAACAGACTTCTCATCCCACGAGGGATCCTCTTGCCTTGTAGAACAATTATGAGGTGTTCGTAGCCCACTTCTCTTTCCTCTGTACCAGACTACGGAAGACGACTTTTTCTTGGCAGTCATAAATTCTACCTAAATGGCCAGCTTGCAAGTGCCTGAAAATCAACATCTGGAAAAGCTAAGTACACAGACTTCCTACAAATGCCACAGGTTGAATCATGGGGCCAAATCCAGCCTTGATGGAATTACTGGCTTATAGCTGTCTTCTGTTTTCCCTATATTGCCAGGGTAAATTCCCTTATATGGAGATGTCTTCGGAGATGTATCTGATGTCAAAATGCTCAGAGAATTGCATGGGACCCAATCTAAAATATTGAAGCAGAAAACAGAAAGATAAGCCCAGGCTTATCTTGAAAAGGGATGGTGGCAGAAAGCTCTAACTAGAGAAGTATCGGTTGTGGGAGTGGGAGCCTGAGTCTTATTTTTGAGAGAGTCCCCTTTGTGTCTACTTTTTAAAAGACATAAATGTTACTCACATTCATGACAAAGTAAGTGGCAGAAGTGAAAGACTTACCTACATGTTTGTATTTGTAGAGATTAAGTTTCATTAAAACCAAACCAATATATTCAGGTTGTTAAAGTAGCTAAATGCTTGCTTCTTACTCCATTGATTTTCAGTGATTGCAACACTTAGGTCTATTGTCCTCCATCCTTGTATGAAAATAGAGATTGGGGGTTTGTTTGTGGTTTTGATTATTGTTTTGGTTTGTTATCTCGTGGTGCTAGCTGTTGATAAATCAGTCTAGGGCAGACTTCTGTGCTTTTGTAATTTTATTGGACATTCATGACCTTCCCTTAAAATGTGATAGCTGCATTCTTGTCTGTGCTAGAGAACAGCTGAATGCCAAAGTGTGTTCCTGGATAAAGCTCATATAAAAGTACTGTGACCAGTTCTGTTGAGTACTGTGTCCAGTTCTGGGCCCCTCAGTTTAAGAAGGACATCGAGACACTTGAACGTGTCCAGAGAAGGGCAACAAGGCTGGGGAGAGGCCTTGAGCACAGCCCTGTGAGGAGAGGCTGAGGGAGCTGGGGTTGTTTAGCCTGGAGAAGAGAAGGATCAGGGGTGACCTCATTGCCCTCTACAACTACCTGAAAGGTGGTTGTAGACAGGAAGGGGTTGGTCTCTTCTCCCAGGCAACCAGCACCAGAACAAGGGGACACAGTCTCAAGCTGTGCCAGGGGAGGTTTAGACTCGAGGTGAGGAAAAAGTTCTTCACTGAGCGAGTCGTTCGTCATTGGAATGTGCTGCCCAGGGAGGTGGTGGAGTCGCCGTCCCTGGAGGCGTTCAAGGGGAGATTGGACGTGGCACTTGGTGCCATGGTCTAGTTGTGAGGTCTGTTGGAACAGGTTGGACTTGATGATCCTTGGGGTCTCTTCCAACCTTAGTTACTGTGATACTGTGATACTGTGAAAAAGGCTAAAAAGATAACTTCCCTGCAAACTGATTAGTATGGAGGATCCTGCACTGGCATGTGCCTCCTCCCTTTGACTGAGTGAATGTCTTGCTGCTGATGTTGTTTTTTAACTTGCTAAAAGCAGTACAGAAGCAGAAGGCAACAAAGGACTTCAGACTGCTCGCTGTGCAATCAAAATGCCTGAGATGTTTCACAATTTTCTTTCTCAAGCAGTGCAGCAGCAGGAAGGTTTGTTGGCTTGCAACAGGTAGGAGAGAGTCATTTCCCCCTCCTGTTAGGTAGGCACTTCACTTCTCCAACAGTAAGACCTAAACCATCTGCAGACAGTCTGTGTTGCCACCACCCACGTTTGTTTCTGTTTGGCAGCAAGCTAAATATGAACAGCCATCAGTTGCATTTCACAGTCATGTTTGCCCATAGGAACAAGGAAAGGCCAGCAGGGACGGTGTGTGTTAGCAGAACTGCTCTTTGTGAGGCTGACAAGACTGTGGTGTCATCTTCTTCTTTGTTTTCTTTCCTACTTCTGAAGAAGAAAAAAACAACAACTCAGCTTTCATATCACTACTTAAGGCAAACTTGAGTAGGCCAATAACTTGGCACTACATCTTTGTACTCCTGCTAAAATGAAAACCAGGCCCCCTAAAAGTGGTGGCTTTTTCCTTGATTATTTTGCTTCTAACAGCCCTTAAAACAGTCACAGTGTTGCTCCTGAAGTTCTGCTTCCTTGGCAGCCATGAGCATCAGAGAACTGAGGCTTGGACCAACTGAGCAGCCAGAATGTTCCCTTGCCATGGCTGGGAGCAGAGGATGTGTCCCCACACCCCTACTGCCAACAGACAGTCTGGATTCACAGGGTTATGAAGAGAAGTATCAAGCAGCCTCCAGGCTAGCCAGTGATGCTGTCCTGGGGGCATGCTGGGACTGCTGGCTAAACACTTTAAACTCTGTAAGACTTGACATGAAGGAAGTGTTTGCCTCTTCTCAAGCTCTGAGTGGATGCAGAACTGGCTGTTACAACCAGCTGACTGTGATGTAGAAGGGCTTTGCAGACTGAAACATTCCTGACTTTTCTGCCAAGCTTCCTGAGTCAGGTTTCTGCTCTGGTTTTGGGGGGGTAGTCCTACCAGGGAATTAGAGGAAGGGAGAAAACAATTACTTGGTGGTATTTTGTGCTTCTGTAACTCTTGGCTTTTTGCTTTCATTTTAATGTTCCATATATGCATACAAAATACAACTTCACACACGCACAGATTTTGAAGAGGCAGTGTCTGGCTCTCCAGGGTGTGGACAGAGACTGTTAACATTTACCATTTGGCTGATGCCTGCTCACTGTGATCTGAGATCACAGTATCACAGTATCACTAAGGCTGGAAGAGACCTCAACGATCATCGAGTCCAACCTGTCACCACAGACCTCATGACTAGACCATGGCACCAAGTGCCACATCCAATCCCCTCTTGAACACCTCCAGGGACGGTGACTCCACCACCTCCCTGGGCAGCACATCCCAATGACGAATGATTCTCTCCGTGAAGAACTTTCTCCTCACCTCGAGCCTAAACTCCCCCTGGCACAGCTTGAGACTGTGTCCTCTTGTTCTGGTGTTGGTTGCTAGGGAAAAGAGACTAACCCCTTCCTGGCTACAACCACCTTTCAGGTAGTTGTAGAGAGCAATGAGGTGTTCCCTGAGCCTCCTCTTCTCCAGGCTAAACAATCCCAGCTCCCTCAGCCTCTCCTCATAGGGCTTGTGCTCAAGGCCTCTCACCAGCCTTGTTGCCCTTGTTGTGATTTGAACTCTTAATCTCCATCCCACAAAGTTTATTTTTCTGCCACTTGAGCATGTTCTCCTTGCTTGTTTGGGTGTAGCTCTTCATAGGGGCCAGATAAGTTCAGGTCTTTCAAGGAGATGTGTACTCAACCCATGTTTCTCTTCCACCCTCCACTGTCTTCAAGAAAAGTGATTTAAAATAGTATGTGGTAACTTTTACTGCAACTTCATATTGTGCTGTTCAAAGCATGGTTTGATGCTAACCACAAAACAATCAAAGCATATTGACCTACAAATGGGTTAATTTTCTTGAAGGAAGACTGTGCTGAGCAATGCTGGTATTTTAAAAGGCTGGGTAATTATTCACTGACACTCTTGTCTTAATAGTTGATATCTGAATGTAGAAAAAAGGGAAAACAAGGTTTTTTGCTGCCTTTCAATTTTAATTATCTAGGCAGCACTTCTTAGAATCACAGAATCATAGAATCACAGAATGGGCTGGGTTGGAAGGCACCTCCCAAGGCCATCCAGTCCAACCCCCTCTGCCATCAGCAGGGACATCCTCAACTAGATCAGGTTGCCCAGAGCCCTATCCAGCCTCACCTTCAATATCTCCAGGGATGGGGCCACAACCACCTCCCTGGGCAACCTGTTGCAGTGTTCTGCCACCCTCATGGTGCAAAACCTGTTCCTCACATCCAATCTCAATCTGCTGTGCTCTAGTTTGAAGCCATTGCCCCTGGTCCTGTCCCTGCAGGCCTTTGCAAACAGTCTCTCTCCCTCCTTGTAGCCCCCTTCAGGTACTGGAAGGTTACTATTAGGTCTCCTCAGTGCCTTCTGCAGGCTGAACACCCCCAGCTCCCTCAGCCTGTCCTCAGAGGAGAGCTGCTCCAACCCCCTGATCATTTTCGTGGCCTCCATCAGGTCCATGTCCTTCCTGTGTTGAGGGCTCCAGAGCTGGATGCAGTACTCAAGGTGAGGTCTCACCAGAGCAAAGTGGTAGAATCCCCTCTCTGGATCTGCTGGCCACACATCTTTTGATGTCTTAAGTACGATTAATTCATAATCAGAAATATGTTTCTACCTCTGACATGATATTATTACAAGCTTGAGGAAATGTGGTGTTATTTTCCCTTTTTGTTAACTATAGCTTATTAGCATTCTGTGCACTTTCATGCTAAAGTTTTACTTGGAAGTCAAAGTAAAAAGAAGTCAAAGTTCAACAGCAAAAGGATACACAGTAAGTGATGTTCAGAGTGCTGCTTGGGACTGCAATGGTGTGAAGGAAAACAGGCTGCCCAGTGTGGCACATGATGTGCAAGTAGCTGAGCTGCAGTGGCACTTAGCCAAAGGCTGGCTCCCACAGCACGGAGACTCAGTTATTGCAATAGTGAGGATCCCAAATCTGTTTGGATAAGGGAGGTTTCGAGTAATCCTTGTCACTGTTAATGTACTTCAGTGGATGTCAGAGGATGTGATTCAGACTTGGGAGGAGGAGAGGGAATTAGGAGTAGCTGGTAACTGAGACTGTACCGGAATACAGAATCCTGAAGGTTTGAGCCACTTTATCCCAGATCGTTAATCTTGTCTGGTTTTCGCTTGTGCTGCATCCCACAAAGCTTTGACATTTCCAAGAGATGGGGAGTGTGGGTTGGGGTTTTTTGTTTTGCTTTCTATTTCGTGTATGTGTGTGCCTGCTGTGGAAAAGTCCTTATTTGCTTAAGTTTTAATGCCAGTAACACCCATTGTTTAAAACTCACTGACATCAATACAGTGTCCTGTGTGTGCTAAGTGCACCTGCTGTCAGTGCAATGCTGAGCACAGTTCTGTACCTGCAGGTCTGTTGACATTTGTCTCCACAAGTAGGGGGCTGGGGCGAAGAGAGAGCTGCATGCAAGTAGAAAGCACTGCTAATGTTTAGTTGTAAACACAAAGGGAGATTCTAGATAGCAAGATTCAGAACTGTAAGCAAACAGAGAGAATTTTGGGTTGTATCTGCATTGCATAATAAACCTTCCTCAGAGGCAAAACCCAGCAAGTGAGCCTGGTGTTCTAGAGGGAGTCATGGCATCACAGCCAGCACCTTGCGGTGTTACAGACCAGGACTTCATTCAGCCTACACAGTGTAAAACCTTCATTGCTTTGTGTTATATATTCTGAATCTTTTAATCAACCTGAAAGAGCTCCATGTGTGTGTGAGCAGGAGAGCAAGCAGCAGTCACAATTTCTCTCCTCTCAGAATGATCTGTTCAGTCTTTCCTGAAGCAGTACTTCGCGTGGAAGCTGCTCTGTGTTTTCTCAGCCTCCCTATTCTACCCCCAGTCTTGTTACTCAAGGAAAAAGTTAAAGGAAGACTTGCAGGTATTCTCTCTAGCCTGGAGTTAGACTGCAAACATACTCAGAACTGTGATGGTGCACTGAGGTAACTACCTCTGCTTGTCAGTGGCCAGCTTCTGTCTGTAAGATCCCCACACCAATCATTTCTGAAGGCAGCTATTTTGTATCGGGCTGCAACGCCAAATCTCACTCGGTTTGCCTTTTTGCAAAGCAGGTTACTTTTTAAAATAATGATTACAAATACTGACGTGCAGCTGTTAAGATGTCACTTAAAGGCTTGGTTGAAAACACTGCAGCACAGTTTTTAATATTTGTGGATGTAAAAAGATCCCTAACTGCAATTCCCAGCTGTCGTGCCTGTGCTGCTCACAAACGGCTGCCTGCAAAACCAGGCCCTGTTTACTGCTGCTGAATAATAATTTCTGGGCTTCATCTTGGCAGTGAACGTTGCAGAGATAGCCTTTAAGCCACTGAATTGGAGGTTAGAACATTCATTTCAGTGTCAGCTGACATCCCGAGCTGGATCATAAATGAAAAGCAGCAGAGTTCAACTGCACTCTGTAACAATAAAGCAGGAAACACCAATTGCCAAACTGCTGGCAGCTGAAAGCAGAATTTACAGTAATGCTAAGTGAGCAGATCTGGCTGCTGATACAACATCACAAATATCCATTCTTTCTTAAAGCAAGCAGAGGGGTTTGGATTTGAGGAATGATTGTGCACCGGTGCATAGAAGAGGCAAGACTACGCATGACAGCTTCACTGTGTGATTTAAAATACTACTGTAGTAGTTTGAGCCTTAACTGGGAGTTAAGAGCTCAGATGGGGGCAAGGCTGAGAATCTCTCCCCTGCTCCCCCCTCCTCCCTCCCAACAGAGAGGACCAAAAAAAAAGGAAAGGGAAGGAGCAAATCCACCAAGCAATAATTTGGAGTTGGCTTGGAAGTAGAAAGGTAAAGAGTTTTCTTTAAAATATATTTATATATATATATATATATATATACACACATACAGACACACACACACACATATATATATATATATACACATATGAAAACCAATAACAGGTAAGGTTCACAAGGGCAAGGAACAAGGATGGATGGGAAGGGGACAAAGAAGAATACAAAACCAGTCTCTCTCTGAAGAGGCGTGGAGGCAGCAGGGAGAAAGGTCAGGCCCAACCACGTGGCAGAAGAGCAGGAAGGCAGCCGCAGTAGCTCTCATCCAGGAGAGGCAGGAGCCAAAAGGAGACCTAATAGCTGCAATGCCCTGTTTTTTATACCCTAGCTGGGCATGGAGGGGCGAGTGGAACAGATTCAGTTTCCCAGGGGGAAAACGCCCTGCAGGGAGGGCAAAGCACCCGCAAGCCCTCCACCCTGTTTTGTTTTTCTTCAGGATAGGCGTTAACCCATCACAGCTACTTAAATCTCAGCATGTAAAACCAACCCTGGAACTTTGTGTTAGGGACTCCTTTAAAAATTATCTGCTGCATAGTGCAAGGACAACTTCACCTGTCTATGAATATTCTCTCTCTCATGTGCATACAAAAATCTCTTCAAGCACCCTAAGTCCAGCCCTTTCCAGGTCACCTCACTGCATAGCTATGAAAACCTGAGTTCTATATCAAAAATCCCCAAATGAACAAATCCAGTGCCCCTGCCCTGCTCCCCTCCATCAACCACCCCCCAACCAATCAACTAACTAACCTAAAACCACACAAAATCCCCTCTACCACACATACACATAAAAAACACCTGCTACAACACACATACCCCCTGACCCTAAAACCCAAGAGGACACAGTCTCAAGCTGCACCAGGGGAAGTTTAGGCTGGAGGTGGGGAGAAAGTTCTTCACTGAGACAGTAATTGGCCATTGGGATGTGCTGCCCAGGGAGGTGGTGGAGTCATCATCCCTGGAAGTGTTCAAGAGGGGATTGGACGTGGCACTTGAAGCCATGGGTTAGTTAGTCATGAGGTGTTGCCTGATAGGTTGGACTTGATGATCTCGGAGGTCTTTTCCAAACTTGTTGATTCTATGATTCTATGATTCTATGGACTTGCTCTGGCAGCGGGGGTGGACTTGAAGATCTCCAAAGGTCCCTTCCAACTCCTAGCATCCTGTGATGATCCTGTGAGCCTGTGTCCTCTTGTTCTGGTGCTTGCTGCCTGGGAGAGGAGACCAACCCCCACCTGGGTACAACCACCTTTCAGGTAGTTGTAGACAGCAATAAGGTCTCTCTCGAGCCTACTCTTCTCCAGGTTAAGCAACCCCAGCTCCCTCAGCCTCTCCTCACAGGGCTGTCCAAGTCTCACTGAATGGCTGCACAGCCTTCAGAAGTCTCAGGCAAGCCTCCCAGTTTGGTATCATCAGCAAACCTGCTGCGCAGACTCCGTCTGTTCTGTCCCATCATCAGTGTCAGTGCTAAAGATGTTGAGCAGGACTGGACACAGCACTGATCCCTGGTGTTATAAAATACCTTAGGATTTTTTTGGGGTAAGGAGGTAAAAAAGGTATAAGAGATACTAAAAGTACCATTTTACACTGTGCAGAGCAGTCAGAGTTGAAATGATCTCGGCAAAGGCTGCCTGCTTGTATCACACAGCACTCTCTCCTCCTTCTCTATTGCCACTGCAACATGGAACAGCCACGCAGGTGACAAATGCTGTCCAAAGCCATTGCAGTGAAAGCTGCTGGGTTTTTTCAACTCTCCTGCAAAATCCTATGCCTTCTGAAACTGCCATCTGCAAGATGACCTCTGCCTCCAAGTATTTCCTATTGATTTCAACAATACTGCTCACAGGACTGTCCTTATGCTATAAGGAAGTAGAATGATTCAAAATGTCAGATCTGAGTTTCAGGAAGGGCTGTGTTCAAATGGTGCTGCAAGCAACCAGAAGGGCTCAGTGCTTACTTTCTACACACTCAGCCACCTCCTAAAGCAACCTGGAGGTTATTGGTATCGTGTGTGGTCTCAACATGGGCCAGCAAAAGGGGAGAAATATCGAAGCCCTGGCTGAGAGCCAAGGAGCTTCTTCAAACAGCTCACACAGTGCTTGCTTGTGCTCTGCCTTATGGTGACCAGCACCAGCAGTTTTCTCACTTGGGTGACTCTCAGCTCTTGTGCAAGAATACAGATCAGTTTTCTTTAAATGCACACTTTTGGGGAAAGCTCTCATTTTATGCTGCCAAATTTCTGAACTGGGTTTTTCTGTCCCATAACACAGGCAGCACTCTCCCAGTGCATTGCTCTATTGGCAATTAAATAAGCCTCAGTTAATTGATCTTTGTGTGTTCATCACAAGCTGCTGCCTGGATGCCATTTGTGGCAGCATAGTGGCTAAGGTGTACTGCTAAGTTCATTTGGGTGTGAGACAAGGATGGAAAAGAAGACTCACTGTGGCCCCTTGCACAGATCTAAGAGGATCTTTTTGCTACACAGCCATGATCACAGATCACAGGATATTAAGGACCTCTGGAGGTCTTCGAGTCCAACCTCCCTGCCAGAGCAGGACATTGATCAGATCCCCTCCCATCCTTCTCCTCTCCAGTCTAATCACCCCCTGGGCTCTCAGCCTCTCCTCATCAGGCAGTGCTCCATTCCCATCAGCATCCTTGCAGCCTTCCATTAGACTCTCTTGGACAGATCCCTGTCCCTCTTGAGCCGGGAAGCCCAGAACTGGATGCAATATTCCAGGTGAGGTCTCGCTAGGGCAGAGTAAGGAGGGGAGAAGATTTGTGTCTCTAAAATGGCCAGTGTGCTATTTGTATACAGCAATCTTTTGTTTCAAGGCATTACCTGCCATCTGTTAGGACAGAGTGTTTCTGCATGAAGCCAGAGCTCTGAAGAACTGTGTGGCTACAACTTAAGTAGTTACTTCTGGGACTTTGACTATTGCCCCCAGAAATCCTCAGTGGCTTGTGAAATGTTACAGAGCAGCACAACTTTATTGGAATGGCGACTGCAGAGTGTTAACAAATTGGACTCGCTGGCTTAAAGCAGATCAGTCTGCTTAGCATTCCTCTGGCAGAACTTGGAAACCATCTCCCAAGGTGTTTTTACCAAGAGCCAACCTTCTTCTCATTTTGGTGTTTTATTGGAGTCCAACTGGCACTCCTCTTTCATCTGCCATTCCTCCTCTTCCAAAATAAAATTAGCCTGCTCTGTTCATGTACATGCAATATATATTCTCCATGAGATGACAAGCAGTTCAAAAGAGAAGTAACTTTGAATATTTAGTATCTGACAGCTAAGGTGTATCTAGATACAACGATCTGGTAGCTACAATTCATTTAGAATTTGCCTTCCAGGGTAGGACCTGGGGAAGGAATTTCTGGAAGTCTTCTCTTCTTTTGAATCTTTGCCAGTTTTGATAATGCTATAGCCATAGCTATAGCTAGGGGAGACCTTCTTGCTCTCTACAGCTACCTGAAGGGTGGTTGTAGCGAGGAGGGAGTTGGTCTCTTCTCTCAAGCAAGCAGCACCAGAACAAGAAGACACAGTCTCAAGCTGTGCCAGGGGAAGTTTAGGCTGGAGGTGAGGAGAAAGTTCTTCACTGAGAGAGTTGTTAGCCATTGGAATGTGCTGCCCAGGGAGGTGGTGGAGTTACCATCCCTGGAGGTGTTCAAGAAGAGATTGGACATGGCACTTGGTGCCATGGTCTAGTCATGAGGTCTGTGGTGACGGGTTGGACTTGGTGATCTTTGAGGTCTCTTCCAACCTTGGTTATACTGTGTGTGATACTGCGTGTGATAAAGTCAAACTTACTTTCTTTAAGAATATATTTCTTCCCTATTTGCTTTAAATCCACAAGATACTATGTTTAATGGAGAAAAAAAGAGGCGACCTACTTCACTCCAAACGTGCTTCGTAGACATAATGCCAATGTGTTTGCCTCAGTGTTAGTATTTAAGGGAGAGAGTGAGACACAGCAAAACCCAAGAATCTAAAGATAAGAAATCCACTCTGTGACCTTTAGGTTTTGGGATAGACACTGGGAGCAGAGTTTTCTGTTCTTCCATATTGGGATCAGAAAGAGTGCATTTTTCTCCTGTAACAGTGATAGCTTGGTTGTACTCACCTACCAGACCCAAAAAAGAATAGAATAGAACAGAACAGAACAGAACAGAACAGAACAGAACAGAACAGAATAGAATAGAATAGAATAGAATAGAATAGAATAGAATAGAATAGAATAGAATAGACCAGGTTGGAAGAGACCTTCAAGATCATTGCATCCAACCTGTCATCCAACACCACCTAATCAACTAAACCATGCAACCAAGCACCCCATCAAGTCTCCTCCTAAACACCTCCAATGATGGTGACTCCACCACCTCCCCGGGCAGCACATTCCAATGGGCAATCACTCGCTCTATGAAGAATTTCTTCCTAACATCCAGTCTAAACCTCCCCTGGTGCAGCTTGAGACAGCTACTTAACAATAAAATGCTACTTTACTTCAGCTCCACCCTGCTTTTGGGGTGAGCTTTCCAAGGAAAAGCCAATCTTTCTAATAATAACATTTCCTTTAAGAGCATTGAAGTCAGGAACTCTTTCCTGTGTTCTGTGCCCTGTGGTGGTGATGCAGCATTTCCTTGAAGGCTTTGGGCTGGGTTTGGGTGTGATCATTCTGTTTCTGAGCTCTCCTGAGCAGTTCTAGCTGCTTCAACTTCTGGGTCATTCCTAATCCAAGTTTGCACTCACCAACACCGGTCATAAACTTCCAAAAAGTAATTGCCCTTAACTCAAGCTGGCACTTGATCCAATCATCAGTAAGGAAAATTGCAACCAACAGAAGGAGCTGGGCACCACCCCAGTCTCTCTGAGCTGGTTACCCAGATGAAAGCCCACTTTGTATCTGCTGTGTTAACTTGTGTTTCCCAGGCTGACCAAGCAGAGTACAGAAAGTGCTCTTGGGGGAACACAGGCAGAGATACTCTCAACTTCGCTCTCCCAAAAGGCTGTCAGGAAGTAAATAAGTCCTTCAAAATGAGTTACCTTCACATTTGATGATCTGGATCAGGTCAGTGTTTCAGAACAGCCTCTGGTGAAGAAATCTACTGTTGCCTTCAGAGCACTGGCATGGGAGGCTACAAGGTTGAACAGGTAAGTGCTTTCCTTTAGCAGCAGTCATTGCCATGCAGGTAAGAGGTGGAAGAAAATCCCTGGAACTCCCCAGTATTCAAAGGCAGACTCATAAAGTTTATGAACCTGCCATCTGAAAGCGCATCAAAAAACAACGTCCTACCCTGGGCAGGGCTTGGAGGGAGGAACTGAGCAGCCAGAGCTGCCTTCTCTCAGGTAGAAACCTAAAGCAGGATGAGGACAGGCTACACTTTGCTTGTTTCTGAACAGAATCATAGGATCATAGGATGACAGGATGTCAGGGGTTGGAAGGGACCTCTGGAGATCCTCCAATCCAACCCTCTGCCAGAGCAGGACTATAGAATCCAGCACAGGTTGCACAGGAACACATCCAGACAGGGCTGGAAAGTCTCCAGAGAAGAGGACTCCACAACCTCTCTGGGCAGCCTGTTCCAGTGCTCTGGGACCCTTACAGTGAAGAAGTTCTTCCTCGTGTTGAGGTGGAACTTCCTGTGCTGTAGTTTCCATCCATTGCCCCTTGTCCTATCCCAGAGTGCAAGTGAGCAGAGCCTGTCCCTGTCCCTCCCTTTTGACCCCCCAGCCCTCAGATATTGATAGACATTGATCAGATCCCCTCTCAGTCTTCTCCTCACCAGACTGAACAGCCCCAGGGCTCTCACCCTCTCCTCACCAGGCAGTGACCCAGAAGCAGCAAGTGAACTCAGCAGCTGTTTAGGGCCAAGCAGTCTAGGGCTGCCTTGCTGGCAGGCCAGGGGCTGTTAAGGTGCAGGCGGTGGTGTGTGAATGGAAGCATTCATTGCCCTTCTTCCTATTCTCATGCTTCTCTATGCCACAGCATGGTGATCCCCTACTGCTGCCCCTCACTCAGAACAGAGGAATAGGCTGCCTTCATCCTCATTCCCCTCTGCTCTAGTTCCCTTGCAGAACATAGCACTAATCTAAACTACCAGCAGCCATAATAAAGGCTGCTGTATCTCCACTTCACCAAGCTATCTGTGGTCCTGATAAAGCAGTCCTCACTCCACTTCAGGGATAAAAAGCCCTTGCACATATCAAATTTACTTCATCCAGGTCATTTTCAAGGACCTGAGTATGCACTGCACAGACAGTCCTTTCCATGTAGTCTTAACTCATTAACTGTTCTGCTCTTTAATGTCAACATAATCTGGTTTAAAGCCTCCTCACAAACCCTCTCTGTTCTGCATTCACATGTAACCACATCAAGGGACTCTACTTATGTTGATGATTATTAAACCTGTTGGACAGGTTATAGCAGCTGGCTCCCCCACAGGGCCTGGCAACATCCTGACAGTAGCGTTCTCCATGATGTTTTCTCATGCTTGCTAATGATTTTCTGCGTCAGGTAGACTATCCCTCTAGACCTTTGCTTCCTAAGAGCAGGAACCACCCTTTCTGCTCATCTAAATTCCAGCTCTCATACCCTACCAGAACAGCTGCAGCAGCATTTTGCCATCTGACACTGAGGCAAAGGCTTCAGAGAGCAATTCTCCTCCTGCTGCAGCAGCCAGGCTGTACTGTCTGTGGAGCGCTTCTGCTGTTCTTGGAGCTCTTCTTGTTGCCTGTGTTTCTGCAGCCACACACAGAGCTCTCTGTGCCTACAGACGACAGATGTGTTTACATTGCTTCAGAGGTGGAACAGTATATGGAATGACATTTTGACAGATGAATGGCAGTGCTGAAGTAGACCTTCACATGCTTAGCTACACCAAATAACTTTATAGTGTTGTTCCCATTTGCCACGACAAAAGCTTCAGCGCCTATTGTATGGCTGGAAGGGAGGTCCTTAAATGAGAAATCAGGATGTACTGAAAGTCACATTCACTGCACCAGGAAAAGAGAGGGAACCTCTGGTCCTTCTCCTGTTACAGGATCACAGGATCACAGGATGTTTGGGGTTGGAAGGGACCTCTGGAGATCTTCTAGTCCAACCCTCTGCCAGAGCAGGACCACAGAATCTAGCACAAGTCACACAAGAACACATCCAGACAGGGCTGGAAAGGCTCCAGAGGAGGAGACTTCACAACCTCTCTGGGCAGCCTGTTCCAGTACTCTGGGACCCTTACAGTGAAGAAGTTCTTCCTCATGTTGAGGTGGAACCTCCTGTGCTGCAGTTTCCATCCATTGCCCCTTGTCCTGTCACAGGGCACAAGCGAGCAGAGGCTGTCTCTGTCCTTCCCTTCCAGACCCCCAGCCCTCAGATATTGATAGACATTGATCAGATCCCCTCTCAAGTTGTCTTCTCTCCAGACTAAACAGCCCCAGGGCTCTCAGCCTCTCCTCACCAGGCAGTGCTCCAGTCCCTTCAGCATCCTTGTAGCCTCCATTGGACTCTCTCCAGCAGATCCCTGTCTCTCCTGAACTGGGGAGCCCAGAAGTGGATGCAGTATTCCAGGTGAGCTCTCAGTAGGGCAGAGTAGAGGAGGAGGAGAACCTCCCTGGATCTGTTGGACAGACTCCTCTGAATGCACCTTATATTATTACTGATAGTAACACTTCTTGTTGTTGTTTTTATTATTGTTTCCAACATCATTATATTGTTATATATTATTACTATAGTCTTATATTACTATAATATTATTATTACTGATAGTAACACTTTCTCCTTTTCTCTATATTAGAGACTGAACCACTTGAGTTTTCCTCAGTGGCAGTTTGCTCTCTGTGATGTGAGCTCACCAAGGATTTTGCTTGTGAGCTTTGAACCAAGTGCTTTGTCAGTCTGTAAGTACTCTGCTGGCAGCATGACACTTACCACCTTTTAATTTATCTTAAGAAATGAGCAGCAACTTTCCAAACATGCACTACAGATTATAAGGACAGCTCTGACAAGCCCAGAGCAAAAATCATGCTGGTTTAATGCCTTGGGGGTTTTAGAAGGCTGTGCAGGACAACCTGTCATGAAGCCAACTTACTATAACTGTTTCCTTTATTCTCTAAGGATTCACTGCTAGCATACAAGAAATAAAGCCTGTTGTGCCAGAACAAGACTTTGTTTCTTACCATTTGGAAAACCACACAAAGTTTCCTTACAGGAAATGTTACACTCATACAAATCCCCATATTTATTTGTAGACAAAAATTGCCATTCACAGAGCAGGAAAACTAGATGAAAAGAGAGAGAGAGAGCACAGACCTAAGGCCATTGTAGGCTCTTGGGGAACAGACCTGCAGGATGGATAAAGACAGCTACATGAAAATGTACTTCAGTGTGGGCATATCTTTATTACTGTCTCAATAATCAGGCACCAGCCTGATTTCTTCACAGTGGAAATAAACCACTACCTGAATGCATTTCTGCAGTCAGGAGCTCACAGAGTTTATTTGAGGGAAAACTCCCCTGGGGTTACACTATTCGACCAAGATACACTGACCTGGGGTATTTTTCCTTCAGCTCAGGCCACTGAACAATGAAATAATCTGACAAGTAGTAGAGAATCTTTCCAGACAAGGATAAAGTTTCCACACGGCAGATGCTCTCCACGTACACAATGACTGCTCTCTTTATTCTGAGAAGCCCAAGGAGGAGAGCAGCTATACAGACAGGAACACATGTTCCTGGCCCATTGCACAGTATCTGAAAGAGAGGAGACATTTTGGAAGAGTAAAAGATGAGCAAAGAATTGTAAGTGTGCATATTCACAGAATCACCAAGGTTGGAAGAGACCTCAAAGATCATCGAGTCCAACCTGCCACCACAGACCCCATGGCTAAACCATAGCACCAAGTGCCACATTCAATCCCCTCTTGAACACCTCCAGGGATGGTGACTCCACCACCTCCCTGGGCAGCACATTCCAATGGCTAACAACTCTCAGTGAACTTTCTCCTCACCTCCAGCCTCAACTTCCCCTGGCACAGCCTGAGACTGTGTCCTCTTGTTCTGGTGCTGGTTGCTTGAGAGAAGAGACCAACTCCCTCCTCGCTACAACCACCCTTCAGGTAGTTGTAGAGAGCAAGAAGGTCTCCCCTGAGCCTCCCCTTCTCCAGGCTAAGCAACCCCAGCCCCCTCAGCCTCTCCTCGTAGGGCTGTGCTCAAGGCTTCTCCCCAGCCTCGTTGGCCTTCTCTGGACACATTCAAGTGTCTCAATGTCCTTCTTAAACTGAGGGGCCCAGAACTGGACACAGGACTCAAGGTGTGGCCCTCCCCCCTTTTTTATCATGTTCACTTGCCTCTTCTGTTTTCTAAGTATCTTTGGAAGTCATTTCTCTTGTTATGGTAAGTGTTGTATGAAGGGCTCTGCAGAGGGACCTCAACCGACTGGACAGATGGGCAGAGTCCAGCAGGATGGCGTTCAACAAATCCAAGAGCTGGGTGCTGCACTTTGGCCACAACAACCCCAGGCAGAGCTAGAGGCTGGGGTCAGAGTGGCTGGAGAGCTGCCAAACAGAAAGGGACCTGGGGGTGCTGATTGACAGACACCTAAACATGAGCCAGCAGTGTGCCCAGGGGGCCAAGAAGGCCAAGGGCATCCTGGCCTGCATCAAGAATAGCGTGGCCAGCAGGAGCAGGGAGGTCATTGTGCCCCTGTACTCTGCACTGGTTAGGCCACACCTTGAATCCTGTGTCCAGTTTGGGGCCCGTCAGTTTAAGAAGGACATTGAGACTCTTAGATGTGTCCAGAGAAGGGCAACAAGGCTGGGGAGAGGCCTCGAGCACAAGCCCTACAAGGAGAGGCTGAGGGAGCTGGGGTTGTTTGGCCTGGAGAAGAGGAGGCTCAGGGGAGACCATATTGCTCTCCACAACTACCTGAAGGGTGGTTGTAGCCAGGAGGGAGTTGGTCTCTTCTCTCAAGCAACCAGCACCAGAACAAGAGGACACAGTCTCAAGCTGCACCAGGGGAAGTTTAGGCTGGAGGTGAGGAGAAAGTTCTTCACTGAGAGAGTCGTTCGCCACTGGAATGTGCTGCCCAGGGAGGTGGTGGAGTCACCATCCCTGGAGGTGTTCAAGAGGGGACTGGACGTAGCACTTGGTGCCATGGTTTAGTGATGGCGTCTGTGGTGACAAGTTGGACTTGATGATCTTTGAGGTCTCTTCCAACCTTGGTGATTCTGTGATTCTGTGAAATACACTCATCACTGTTAACATAACAAGAAAGTGGTGTTCCTGTTTTAGACCTTGGTAAACTGAAAACCAGATTGCTTAAGAGGTTTAAGCCAGGGTATGTTGAGTATCAAGACTGATTTCTGGCAAGGAATTTCTCACTAAACTTAACTACTGCCATCTAATCAGCACTCTTCTGCACTGCTGGGGGTAACGTGGAAATAAAGAGTACTTCCATCAAATCATGGCCCCATATCCTATAAACTCATATTGCCTTGTTCCAAGTTCAGCAGCTTGGGAAAGATATTATACTGGGAGGAGGGGGAGAGAATATCAGAGCTTCTGTTTCAGGGCTACAGCCATTATTTCAGAATTTTTTTTCCCCTGCTTGGTGACAGGATCCCACTGATAAACTGGCTAACAATAATGACACCTTGGCCTCAGCTAAAAGCAGCAGCAGCTTTGGAGTTAGATTTTCAAACACTCTCACCTATAGACTTTCCTATGCCTTTAAGATGGCCTCAGAAATCCAGCTTGGGGTTGTGATGACCATACTGCAGTGCTTTCTTAACAGAATCAACAGAAAGCAGAACTATTCTGATCTGATTGTTGATGTGAAGTGAGCTATTTACTCATGCCAGACTTGCTAACATTTTCTGACAGTCCCTCAACAAACCACATGCTGTGCAGTGTTTGAAACTCCAAATGCTGGGGTGTCGGCAGCCACAAATGCTTGTGTGACAAAATTGCAAGGGTGCCACTCTTCCATAGTAGCAATTCTACAGCTGAGAAGCAGAGAAGATGAACAAGTCATCTTTACATACTAGGTTTTTGAAATCAGAGCAACACACTATGGCTTCAAACCTCCTGCTGAACCTGATTTCAACTAAATCCACGCTGGGACTTGAAAATCCCATTCCCTCTACAATCTGCTGAGAATGAAGATCTAGGTTTTATCTGTTTTGCTTGGCAAGCAAGGACATAAACCAACTCCTTTTAGCATTCCAAAGAAACTTTTCCATACCTGTGAACTAAACCATGCATTTTCACAGAATTACAGAGCTGTCAGGGTTGGAAGGGACCTCAGGATCATGCAATTCCAACCCTTCTGCCATGGGCAGGAACACCTCACACTACATCAGGTTGCTCAGAGCCACATCCAGCCTGCCCTTAAAAACTTCCATGGATGAGCCTTCCACCACCTCCTTGAGCTGTGCCAGTGTCTCACCAGCCTCATGGGGAAGAACTTCTTCCTAATGTCTAATCTAAATCACCCTCCTCTAGTTTGGATCCATTCCCCCTAGTCCTATCACTACCTGGCATCCTAAAAAGTCCCTCCCCAACTTTCTTGTAGCCTCCTTAGGATACTGGGAGGCCACAATAAGGTCTCATGGGAGCCTTCTCTTCTCCAGACTGACCTCAGTCTGTCCTCATAGCAGAGGAGCTCCAGCCCTCTAATCATCCTTGTGGCCCTTCTCCAGCCTCTCCAGATCCTTCCTGTAATAGGGGCTCCAGAACTGGACACAGTGCTCCAGGTATGGTCTCATGAGAGCAGTGTAGAGGGGGAGAATCACCTCTCTCATCCTGCTGGCCACACTTCTCTTGCTGTGGCCCAGGCTCTGATTTGCTCTCTGGGCTGCAAGTGCTCACTGCTGGCTCCTCTTGAGCTTCTCGCCCACCAGCACCCGCAATTCCTCTTCTTCAGGGCTGCTCCCAAGCCACTCACTGTCCTGTTTCTCAGTAAGTATGATTAGTTTGCACTGATGTTGATTGTGCTATTGAAACAGAGCCACTGAGACCTAAATTAAGGCATCTTTAGGTATCTTTTTTTTTTTCCCTAGTGGTATTTTTTTCACTGTAGTGCAAACATAGATGTAGGAAGCAATTTGCAGTGTTCTCCTGTGTCTGCAGGCAAAACTGACCAGGGTTTCTGCTGCAAAACCTGATTTGTTTCAGACAAGTGCATAACAATTGGCAAAAGAGTTCAAAAAAGTTATTTTTTACTTCCTTTTTTGTTGTTGAGTTGAATATTCAGCCAGACTACTGATTTCAGATTAAAAATTCACCTTCAAGTGAACAGATAAAAAGGTGCACCACTGCTAACCAGTAATTTGTCTTTCCCTTTCCTTTAGTACTGCTAACTGGGGTGCAAACATTGCCTCATCTCCACTGCTCCCCTGATCTTTTTTTCTGTTCCATTACAGACCTTACCTCAGTGTTTTCCATTTCACTGTTTCTCTGTACTCCTCTGTACCCTCTGAGATGTTTCCCACCCACCTTCTCTTCCCTGGTTTTCTTTGTGATCTCTGATATTCATCTCCCTGTGCATCCCTGTTTCCAGGCAGCCTTCTACCTATCCCCTTCCCAGACTTGTACTGGCTCTCCACTCTGCTCTTCTAGCTTCCGTCTCCTATGGAAGCTCAACCCAAGTGTCTAAGGCAAGGAGTGAGGTCTCTTGCTCTCCACAATCTGACACAGAAAGCTAACCATCTGATTAGGTTGGGTAGACATTCTAACATTCACCTCAGCTCAGAAGTTGAGAGGTGTAGAAGAGACTTTATACAAAGCTGAATTGCTACAGCCATGGTCTCTATCAAGCCTCTGATGCACTTCATCCTCCTTCCTCCCTTCACTAAACTTGGCTAGTGGCTCCAGCTGGTTTGGCACTTGGTATTCTTGTGTCTGGATGCACACACAGAGATAAATGCTAGAATGAATTCCAAACTAAGTGCCCTCACAGAAGATCAGGTAATGAGATAGCAGTGAATGGGTTTGTTTGTGAAGGTGGATGTAGTTCTGAAGGCCACAGTGAGTTGCTGTTAGTACTTTGCTGAGGTGCAAACCAGAAAAGCAATAATATACCTTTCTTCCATCCAGGTTTTGATATCATGCACTAATTTATACCTCCTACTAATTTTGTAACTTGTAAGCTGCTTCTCAGATGCCCTTTGATTCATGGAAAAGTACTTGCATGCAGAGAAAGAGGACAAGGATGGACTAGGCACCTCTAAAACACCAGGATCTGATCACAGCTCATGCCCTCTGATCTCTCCCCTTCCACACAGACAAGTCCAAACAAGGCAAAGCAGATGTGGCTTTAAAGGATCTCTGCATGCAGAATTCCTGTAAAATACTCTGCAGATGTTGCTTTTCTAACATGCTTGGGTTTAGGAATTGTCCCCTGAAAAAGACTCTGTAATAAACCTGCTACAACAGATAACTAGATCCCTGCCTGAATCTGGGGTCGTGATCTCTAAGTCAGAACTACTGATCAGTCTTTGTGGTGATTAAAAAGGAGCCTTCAGCTAACCTTCAGTGTGTCTAGAGGCACACTGTACCTAGAACTGGTGTAGCTGCTCTTGTGTTAGAGTTGCAATTCCCCTCCAAAAATCTAGCCTGACCAGTCCTACTTATTCCCTCTCACCCTGTCAATGGGAAGGGAGACCAGCATTCCTGCTGCTTGGAATCCAGCTTCATGCACTCATTAAGGGATAGAGGAAAACTGTGAGTAAACAAGAATACACATTATAGAGAGGAAACCTTGTGGAACCTCTGATCTAGAAATGCTGCTGTTCAGCCCCTGTCAAGATGAGAACTTGTTGGTGGGAAGGAACTGAATAATCTACAGCCTTCCTTAAGCTGTGAGAGAAGATAAGCTGTCCTGTACTGAATTTTAGAACACCATTCAAAAGTAAATTTTGGAGAATGATTGATGCCTTCCACCTTGAAAAGATCAAAGCTTTTGTTCTCTCCCTCCATCAGAACACAAGTATCTCTCAGGGACTCCAGTTGCAATCATCAGAACGCTGTGGAGAAGCAGCAGGTACCTATTGGGCAAGAAGGGACCAGAGCCTCTCCAAGGTCAACCAGCTGCTCAGGGTAAGCCTTTCCTAACACCTATCGGCTTTACCTACAAGGCTGCCTGCAGGGTTATTTGCATTGCATGAGAGATGTCTGCAAAGAACTCTCAGTTTATTTGGTTAAGCTTTCCTTGGTGAGGCAGCAGCAAAGGCGGGGGAAAAGCCAAAGACCATTTTTGTGTCACCTTTGTGACCTCTAGAGCTGGACTTTCTTGGTCACTGGGCTATGCAACTCTGCTGCCAACAAGCTGTAAAGGATTGTTCCAGGAGCCATTTCCTTCAGCCACTACTGCAAAGAAGTGTCCACCTGTTACATTGGTTCACTGCCTGCCTGGCTTCAGAGCTATAAACTAAATCCTACATACCAAAACCCTCTACCATCTCAATGCTGTCAGTCTTTTAAACAGCCCAACAAACTAATCAACCTGTCTATTAATGGAGGTTTAAAAGTAAAGGATCTGAATACAATATTTATACTTGGCAACCCTGTCTCTAAATCTAATTTCATGTTAATCACTTTCATTGAAGAATAGAACAGTTCTTGCCTTTTGTTTCAGATATTTTCTCCAACTGCTGAAAGCAAACGGGCTAAGCCAGCAGTCAGGCACACTGGGAACACTGGCACATGGCACTGCTGCTGATAAAAGCTGCTTTGGAGTTGGTGAATGCAGCACTGTAGCAGAGTGACATTTAACCAGCTCCAACACTGAAAGCACAGCTCACAGCTTCACTGGCTTTAAAGGTCAGGCCACTGGTTAAAACAAAAAGGAGCAAGGCAGAAAGCTTGCAGTTTTCCTCATAAATATGTCAACATGCATTTGCTGCATGCCTTTAATGAACCTGAGTACTGCCTACCTTCCCAAAGGAAAGCAGGCAAAGGCAGGACAACATAAACCCAGCAGAGAAAGAGGAGGAAAACTAGTGTGAGAATTGCTTGGCATGAGAAACTGTCAGCACCTGCTGCTCTCTCCTGAACTACTTCCACAGAGATTGGCCTTTGCCACCTGCACAAGAACCAGAAAACTGCCCAGCTTTTTGAGGCTGTGGTGTGGGAATGCTCACTGCTGCCCAGGGGGATGCACATGTGTGAACTGTGCTGCTTGCCAGCTGCAGAGCTACCTCCTGGAGTATGTTTAGGGCACAGCTCAAGCCTTGTTATTCCCGGTACAGCTCCTTTCTCCACAGTGCTAAACAAATGGAGGTAAGAATAAGGGAACACATGGTAGAGGCAAAGACAAAACTGACCCAAGCTGAGTTAACTGCATGATTTCTGTATATTGGTGTAAGCAAAGAGGCCTGCTTTTTAACAATACAGGGGGAAAAACAAGGTATTTTCTGTGTGGGCCTAAAAGCAGTCATTTGTTTGTGGTTTTGCTGGGCTGCTAAAACTCAGCTTTTGCTGATGAATACTTCATTTGAGTGGTTATTTAATGTTTGGGAACAAAAAGTAACTGTTCAGCCTGTTAAGGTATGGAAGCTCAGAAGGTATCTCTGAGGTTTGCCAGGAAAGCCATGGAAATTTGAACAGCTGCTCCTGATATTTTAAGAAAGGAAAAGGAAAAGGAGAGGGGATTAAAAAAAAGAGAAGGAAAGCATGGAAGAGAGGAAGTAGGAAATTAACTTGAATTCAATTGAAAAGAAGCTAGTGCTCTCATAGAAGGGACTTAAGAAAAAGCTTGCTTGCCTGTTTCCAAATAAGATTTCATTTAAAACCAAAAGAGCCCCAAGCAAATCCCTTAATTCCCCTATCAAGAAAAAGGAGGAGTATAAATCAACCTCACTCTGCTTTGGTGAACAGTGAAGACAATCCACAGATCTGACAGAACTCCTCCTTTAAGGGCAACAAAGCTGGTAAGGGGTTTGGAGCACAAGCCCTATGAGGAGAGGCTGAGGGAGCTGGGGATGCTTAGCCTGGAGAAGAGGAGGCTCAGGGGAGACCTTATTGCTCTCTACAACTACCTGAAGGGAGGTTGTAGAGAGGCAGGGGTTGGGCTCTTCTCTCAAGCAACCAGCACCAGAACAAGAGGACACAGTCTCAAGCTATGCCAGGAGAGGTTTAGGCTGGATGTTAGGAAGAAATTCTTCATAGAGAGAGTTATTGCCCATTGGAATGGGCTGCCCATGGAGGTGGTGGAGTCACCAGCACTGAAGGTGTTTAGGAGGAGACTGGATGGGGTGCTTGATGCCATGGTTTAGTTGATTAGGTGGTGTTCGATGATGGGTTGGACTCGATCTCGAAGGTCTCTTCCAACCTGGTCTGGTCTATTCTATTCTATTTCTTTTCTATTTCTATTTCTATTTCTATTTTGTTCTCTTTCTATTCTATTCTAATTGAAGCCAAAGGTACGTCAGCAGAAAGTTCCTTGATGTGGACCATACTTAGCAAGTTTCTACCTTGCTAAGCAAAGCAAATTCTGGCATTAGGATAAGTTTTCCAAGGTTCACCAAGTGGAGAAAGCAGCCAGAGGGATTGCAATCTGTGTGTTTGGTAGGTATTCTGATTTTCCTTGCCTGTTCTCAGTTGATGATAAGATGCCCAAATGCTGTGTTGTTATGCAAGCTGGACTTGAATACCGACAACAACAAAGTGCCACAGCAAGCTACAGTACGTGGAAACTTTACAAAAACCAGCCTTAAGAAGTTCTAGAAACAAAGGGAGAAAAAATAATAAATCTTTCACAAAGGCAGCAGAAGAAACAATAAACACAATTCAATAGCACAGAAATGCAGAAAACAAACAGGGGGCAGCAGAAGAAGCTGTAGTGACAGTGTCAGACAAAGCCTCATCATGAGACTACAAATCTGACTGCTAGAGCAACCTGAAGGCCCTTTCAGAAATAAGGGAAATGGAGCATAGGATGATTCCAGTGAAGGGGAAACTGAACAGACATGTTCAGTGAAAGCCCAATACAGGTCCTGGGAGACTGAAAGGAAACCACCACCATCAAAAACCTACTGTAGGAACACTCATTTGTGTGTAGGGCTAGTTTTGGACTCCTGTACTCACAGAATCATGGAATGGTCTGGGTTGGAAGGAACCTCCAAAACTCATCCAGTCCAACCCCCCACAGTCAGCAGGGACATCCTCAAGTAGATCAGGCTGCCCAGAGCCCTGTCCAGCCTCACCTTCAATAGCTACAGGGATGGGTCCTAACCACCTCCCTGGGCAACCTGTTCCAGTGTTCCACCACCCTCCTGGTGCAGAACTTGTTCCTCACGTCCAATCTCAACCTGCTCTGCTATAGTTTGAAGCTACTGCCCCTCGTCCTGTCACTGCAGGACTTTGGGAACAGTCTCTCTGCAGCCTTCTGCAGGTACTGGAAGGTCTTCCCAGAGCCTTCTCTTCTCCATGCTGAACACCCCCAGCTGTGTCAGCCTGTTCTCGTAGCAGAGCTGCTCCAACCCCCTGATCATTTTCATGGCCATTGCCTGGACCCTTTCCATCAGGTCCATGTCCTTCTGTGTCAAGGGCTCCAGGGCTGGATGCAGCACTGCAGGTGAGGTCTCAGCAGAGCAGAGCAAAGTGGCAGAATCCCCTCTCTGGATCTGCTGGGCACACTGCTTTTGATGCATCAGGTAGGAGCTACGGGGTTTTGACATGTGGGGAGTGTGTTGCCTTTTATGGTTTCAGAGTGGATTAAGAAATGTTTTTGTTTGTGTGGGTTTGGGTTGCTTTTCTTTTCTCTTTCATTTTGCTGGGGGAGGTTTGTTGTTTCTGTGGCACAAGTGACAGTCTGCAATAATTATTTTTTATGCTGCCATGTAGATTACAGCATCCTGCCAGCTCTTCAACCCTTGCTTGTTGTTAATATCTCACTGGTTTGAAAAATTCACACTCATGCCCTGCAGGTGAACTTTTTTCCCCCCTTTCACTTATGGAAGTACTGAGTGCTACCCACAAAGGCAGTTCTAATCTGGATTCTTGGTGTCCATTGTTCCCACTTCCTGCCTCATTCCCAAGGACCTGGTTCCACTGCCTGCTCAGTGAACAGCCCCCAGACTTGTGGGAAGCACACTGCCAGCACCACAGCCCTGCAGCTGTGTAACCTACTTTCTTAACGCTGCAGGTGCTCTAACTGTAAAGCATCTAAACTAAAGATGCTCTAACAAAAGCATCTGTGAACAAGTAATCTCACATGTTATTTACAACTACAGTTAACTACATATTAACTATCATTGTTACTTCAGGAGCTCACAGCCAAGGTGCAAGCCTGGAGCGTCAAGAAACCTGGGCTGTCCTCACAGCTCTGCTGTGGATTCACAGGAGGGACGTGGGGCTCAGCACTTACTTTACCTCATACCCATTTTCTGCTTTAAAACAAGTAAAGCAATTTTCTCCTCACAAAGGATCCATCAAAATTCCTGTAGATCCTTCCCACTGAAGATCTCCAGGTATGGAATATTGCTGGTATAGGCTGGGCAGTGACTGGCTGGAGAGCAGCCCTGAAGAAAAGCACTTGGGGGGTGCGGGTGGGTGAGAAGGTCAACATGAGCCAGCAGTGTGCACTTGCAGCCCAGAGAGCCAACCAGAGGCTGGGCTGCAGCAAGAGAAGTGTGGCCAGCAGGGTCAGGGAGGTGATTCTGCTCTCATGAGACCACACCTGGAGTACTGTGCCCAGTTCTAGAGCCTCTAGGAAAGATCTGGACATGCTGGAAGGTGTCCAGAGAAGGGCGATGAGGATGATCAGGGGGCTGGAGCTGCTCTGCTGTGGGGACAGACTGAGAGAGTTAGGGTTGTTCAGTCTGGAGAAGAGAAGGCTCCCATGAGACTTTACTGGGGCCTTCCAGTATCTGAAAGGGGCTACAAGAAAGTTGGGGAGGGACTTTTTAGCATGGCAGGGAGTGATAGGACTGAGGGTGATGGAAAAAAACTAGAAGTGGGTAGATTCAGATTGGCTGTGAGGAAGAAGTTGTTCCCCATGAGGGTGGTGAGACACTGGCACAGGTTGCCCAGGGAGGTGGTGGAAGCCTCATCCCTGGAGGTTTTTAAGGCCAGGCTGGATGTGGCTCTGGGCAACCTGATGTAGTGTGAGGTGTCCCTGCCCATGGTAGTGGGGTTGGAACTGGCTGATCCTTGAGGTCCCTTCCAACCCTGACAATTCTATGCTGAGCCTGTGTTCAGATTCAGCAGCATGCTCAAAGATGAAGCAAACTGTAGATGCAATTTTCTTTTTGAACAGAATTATTATTTCTTTAATAGTAGGCCAGACCCATCAGGAATCGATTTTTGCCAGTAACTTTAGCCAAAATGGGTTCTGTTTTCAGGAATCACTCTAAAAGGTGTCAGGAGATGTTGTTCTCCTCCGTGGCAGTAGTGCAGTTTCGATCTAGAAGGTGTACATTTGTTTGGTAACCATGAAAACAAGAGGCTGATGTTAAGGAGGGGAGTGCTCCTGTTGAAGCTTTTGCTAGTCTGAAAATTCAAGTTTTGTGCTCCAGGAAAAAGAGCTTAGAATTGTAAAACCCTCCCCCAGGAACCTTTCCCAGCAATTCCTTATTATTGTTATTTGTGGGGAGAAAAAATAATTTCCAGCTCTGTTTGAACAATGTAAAGGTCATTAAACTACCCCAGTGGCTTACTCCTTTTTGAAGAGTAAAAGCCTTACCCACTTCCCTCTGCACCCTGCATGTAAAGTCTCTTTGCAGTTTGAACCTACCAGTGGAATGCAGGCTTGGACAAACCAATCCAGACATGTAGTCTGATGTAAATTGGGTATTTAAGGTAGAATTTAATTATACCTGGGTACACTTCTATCTTCCACGGCCTAAATGACTTGAATCATCAAGGGTGACAAAAGACAGGTACAGTGCCCTACAGCAATAGCTTGTGTTCAGGCTGCTCAGCAGGTACAGCTTGTGGCCTTGCCATGAAAACCTTCCTAGCCCACTTCTGTGCATCCCGTAGGTATGGCTCCTGCTGTTCTTACTGAGGTGGTGGAGTCACTGTCCCTGGAGGTGTTCAAGAGGGATTGGACATGACACTTGGTACCATGGTCTAGTAGTCATGAGGTCTTGGGTGACAGGTTGGACTTGATAATCTTTGAGGTATTTTCCAACCTTATTGATTCTATGATACAACACACATGGGGAGGAGGTGATCCATAACCACAATAAATAAGATCAGAGAATGCCAGAGTGGGCAAGAGAAGAGGAAGAGCACGGTCTTAAATTAGCACACTGTGCCATTGGGTTTCTGATGTGACTACTCTTTTTCTGAGTATTGTTGTCATCACAGAATGAAATGCACTGGGAAGCATCACTGACTCCCTTATTCCCCCAGCTCTCACTTTGTGAACTCTTGGAGAGTCTGGAGAAGAGAAGGCTCTGAGGTGACCGAATTGTGGCCTTCCAGTATCTGAAGGGGGCCTACAAGAAGGCTGGGGAGGGACTGCTCAGGATATCAGATAGTGACAGGACTAGGGGGAATGGAATGAAGCTGGAGGTGGGGAAATTCAGGCTGGACATGAGGAGGAAGTTCTTCCCCATGAGAGTGGTGAAGCCCTGGAATGGGTTGTTCAGGGAGGTGGTTGGGGCACCGTCCCTGGAGGTGTTTAAGACCAGACTGGATGAGGCTCTGGGCAGCCTGATCTGGTGTGGGGTGTCCCTGCCCATGGCAGGGGGGTTGGAACTAGATGATCCTTGTGGTCCCTTCCAACCCTGACTGATACTATTACTATAATTCTACTACTAGAGACAGAAGTCCTGCCTCATGGACTTTCCTGTTTTTGTTTTTTATGGGAGAAAAGGAGAGCTTTCACAAAGCCACTGGGGACTAGACCTAACAACAAGATTTAATTGTAACAGCACCAGGTGCTGTCATTTCTGCCTTCTGGGCAGCAGCCTCACCCAAAATTACAGCTCAGCGTCCTCAGGAGCAAGAGGCAAGGAGAGAGGCCCAGCTGATGTGATCTGGATCAACATCCACACGCACAGCAGTGAGGGAGGCTCCCAGTCTCTCATCCCAGCAGAGTTCAGCTATGCATGTGGTTATCTGACACTGTAAAGACTTCAACAGCTCAGGTCTGTTTCTGAACATGCCTAGGGGGTTTCCTGGTGAGAAGAAAGATTCACTGGGGTCATTACAAGCCTCAGAAGTTAGGCAATGGCTCAGTGAGGAAAGTTTGAGAATCCAGATTTGGATGCATACAGAAACATGCAGGCTTGACTGACTTTTGTTGTTGTTGTTATTATTACCATGATACTATTTTTATGAAGCTAACCTTAGACACCCTGCTTAACTGCCCTGTACTTCAGGTGAACAGTGGCAGGCCCATCATGGGTATTAAAAGGTCTTTTCAGCCATAGCTATGACCAAGGTATGTGTAAGCAGAATGGGACCTGTGAGCTCAGCACACTCCCAGCCCAGCTGCCAGAGGTAGAATGAGGATCACAGAACCAATCAAATTAAAATAATGACATGATAAAGAGTGTGAAGATGATAACTGGTCCTCAAGGCTGTGGGAATGTTAAGAGCTATTAAAACATGAAATTAACATCCAGGTTGTGAGTCTGACCAACCAAAGGGTTTGAGCTCTGCCAGAAGCTTATGTGAAGGAATAGTGGCACCCATGAGCCTTGTGAGAAACAGGGAGAGATGGACAGAAGGTTGGAAAAGAAGAAGATTACCAGGGCAGATTAACTAAGCCCCTACCAGCATTACCCTGGAGTGGGACTGCAGTTCTTCCATGCTGGTAAATTAGTAGGAAGGAAATTTGACTTTATGTGGATGAAAGAGTTGGTCATAAAATGATCCAACAAAAGGACATTGCCAGGTAAATTAAATGGTAGTTACTCAACTACATCTGTGGCTACAAACACTAGGTACCAGCTGTCTTTCAGCAAGCTAAGTGCTCCAAGTGTCTCCTTGCCTGAGTCTGACCTTCACTAACACCTCTTGGTCAGGGAAATGCCATCAAAACTTCTAGAGCCTGTTGAAACATAAGGGCTTACCTCCTGATATCAAGAAGTACTGCTTATTACAGTATCACAGTATCACCAAGGTTGGAAGAGACCTCAAACATCATGAAGTCCAACCTGCCACCACAGACCTCATGACTAAACCATGGCACCAAGTGCCACATCCAGTCCCGTCTTGAACACCTCCAGGGATGGTGACTCCACCACCTCCCTGGGCAGCACATTCCAATGATGAATGACTCTCTCAGTGAAGAACTTTCTCCTCACCTCAAGCTTAAACTTCCCCTGCTGCAGCTTGAGACTGTGTCCTCTTGTTCTGGTGCTGGTTGCCTGGGAGAAGAGACCAACTCCCTCCTGGCTACAATACCCTTTCAGGTAGTTGTAGAGAGCAATAAGGTCTCCCTTGAGCCTCCTCTTCTCCAGGCTAAACAATCCCAGCTCCCTCAGCCTCTCCTTGTAGCCTGCTTCTACTCAAAGTGAGTGGAGAAATGAAATCCAAAGACTGTTAAACACAACCACACATTACTAATTGTGGCCTAAAACAAATCTTTAACTGCAAATCTCAGTGTGTCTTTCGTTAGACAAGCATTCATTTCACTAAAGCTTCGAAGTGGTGTTTAGGTTAGCTAGAACTAGTGATTCATACATACAGACACAGCTCTGAGGCTAGCACCTAATCACTGCAATTGGTATAGCAAGAATTTGCAACAAATACCTGCCTGAAATGCCTTCACAGCATAAAACCTGCAAGTGCTAGCAACCTGCATCTGCATGCCAACGGCCTGGGGCAGTGGTTAGATCTGTAGCAAGGCTACTTAACTTGAAAGCAAGCTTTATCAAATCCATGGAAATGTGACCAGGGCATTCACTAGGCTCAGAGGGAACCTGACAGCTGATAAGCTAAGACTGAGCAGTCTTTGGTTTAAACTCTGCTTAAATCTAAGCTAAGCTCTGAGTTCATCTTTACACCTATTCTCCCTCTGAAACGTAGTGTCTATAGGCATGTCCAGGTGGCAGTCACAGGAATAGCAGAGCCACTACCCTAGCTCTGAACTAATTGATGTGAACAGCTTTAGATGCTCATCTGTGCTCAGCAGAGGGTAATTCTGTATTGTGGCTGCTGGGTAGCTGTGCACAACACACAAGGCACAGGGGTGAACAATCACAGAATCACAGAATGTTAGGGGTTGGAAGGGACTTTGAGAGATCATCCAGTCCAACTCCCCTGCCAGAGCAGGGTCACCTAGAGCAGGTCACACAGGAACACATCCAGGTGTGTTTTGAATATCTCCAGAGAGGGAGACTCCACAACCCCCCTGGGAAGCCTGTTCCAGTGCTCTGTCACCTTCACAGGGAAAAAAATCTTCCTCTTATTTCCATGGAACTTCCTATGCCTCAGCTTCCACCATTGCCCCTTGTGCTGTCATTGGGCATCACCCAGCAGAGCCTGGCTCCAGCCTCTTGGCACTCACCCTGCACATCTTGATCAACATGAATGAGGTCATCCCTCAGGCTCCTCCTCTCCAAGCTACAGAGCCCTCAGCTCCCTCAGGCTCTCCTCGTAAGGAAGATGTTCCACTCCCCTAATCATCTTTGTGGCTCTGTGCTGGACTCTCTCAAGCAGTTCCCTGAGGTCGTTCTTTAACTGAGGGGCCCAGAACTGGACACAATATTCCAGATGCAGCCTCACCAGGGCAGAGCAGAGGGAGAGGAGAACCTCTCTCAACCTACCAACCACAGCCCTTCTAATCCACCCCCAGAACGGCACTGGCCTTTTCTGGCCACAAGAGCATATTGCTGGTTCCGGGTCAACCTCCCACCCACTAGGACCCCTAGGTCATTTTTCCCTTCACTGCTCTCCAGCAGGTCAGTCCCCAACCTATACTGCTCCAGGAAGTTGCTCTCTCCCAGGTTGCCCTTGTTGAATTTCATTCAGTTTCCAGACTCATTTTCATTAACACTGTGAAGTGAAACTCCAATTTAGATGGCTTGACTTGGTTTTCTTTTTAGACTATACAATTTGTATTGCTGAATGTATCACAGTATCATAGTATCAGTCAGGGTTGGAAGGGACCACAAGGATCATCTAGTTCCAACCCCCCTGCCATGGGCAGGGACACCCCACACTAGATCAGGCTGGCCAGAGCCTCATCCAACCTGGTCTTAAACACCTCCAGGGACGGGGCCTCAACCACCTCCCTGGACAACCCATTCCAGGGCTTCACCACTCTCATGGTGAAGAACTTCCTCCTCACATCCAGCCTGAATCTCCTTACTTCCACCTTCATTCCAATGTCTTCATCTTGTGTTCTTACTCTTGTTTATTTTGACTGTTTTGATCCCAGCAGAGCACTAGTAGATTAGGCATCCTGTCAGCCTGGCCTACGAAGGTTATAAACAGTGCAGCAAGCTTCAGTGTGCAAAAAGAATGCACCAGATAGTCTTAATGCTGCATTATTCAAAGTTCACTTGCTATAAAGTGAGTAGAGGAAAACCACCACCACTCACATCTGTAGCTTTCCAAAAGTTCTAATAAGGGACAATAGCTTACTATTGGTCCCAGCACTTTATTAATGTGCTATGGACTTCAGGCACTTTGGTGAGGGCACAAGGAACGGAAAATATTTGCTACATGAAATAATGACCTCCTTTCATACAGCTTACTGTGTGAGCTTGCTACAGTCCATTTGACTAGTGAGGGCACCAGGCATGTGTGATGGGCTGTGCAGTCTTAAGAAGATTGATAGACTGCTAGAAGCACAATCAGCTGTGCCAGCTTCGGGCTTCCGGGGAGGAGTTTCAAAAGGACTCGTTCAGCTGACAGCTGGTGAGGGGGGACACAGTGGAGCTTGTTGGACTTGTTGTGCAAATGTAACTACAGACTTCCCATGGGAAGGAGGTCTTAATGTGGTAGGACTACCTCCTCTACCTAATTTAACCCAGGTTTTTCCAAACAGCAGTGATCTGAAAAGATCTGCTCCTCTCAGGCCCTATAGAGCACCGGGGGAGTGGGAACTGCTCAGAAATGTCCCAGAAAGGCAAAAAAACAAAGCCTAGTCCTAAGAGTCCCAGATGCACAATCTACTACTGAAGGGAGTTTTATGCAGCATTGCTGCAAAATTCTAGGTGAAGTTTAATCACACTAAAGGACAGCAAATCGCTGACTCAATTCCATCGCCCATCTATGTCTGAGAAGGCCTTGATGGGAGCTCTGTACAGCCTTCTGCTGTGTGGGGCATGTGCATCCTGTGAACTCAGATGGTCTGAGTTTCAGGTATGCTGGTCTGACATGCCTGGGACCTAATCACAGCCCAGCTGAAGGGCTAGACCACCTGAAGGCTTGGTCTCAGAAGTGTTCACAAAGCAGCAGGAGAACTTCAGACCTGTTTCCTCTGGACTTGTACCTACTGACTTCAGGCACATTATAGGAAGGCTGTAACAGCAGTTTATTCCTTGTTGGGCATCAAATGATCTGTGAGATTCAGTAATTTTATTTATCTTTGGGAAAAATCTCTGTGCAGCATGATTAATCTTCTGTAACAAAGAGGAATTTGCATCTTTCCTCAGACAGGAGACTTTCTAACATCTTATTTTACATTTCTTCTCAGCTTTTCTCTCAGTGATGGCAATAAAAGTCTCTCTCCTCTGCCCAGCTGCCTGTTTTCATGGTAAGGAATTTGCAGACTTTAAGACTATGACTGCATATTAAACCTCACTGCAACTGATGAATGGTTTAAAGAGCTTTTCTGGGGGAAAGGAGGTGTAGGCAGCACGCTGGCACAGACCTTGCTTTCCTAGAACTTCAGGCCTCTGCATAGGAAGTCTGTTTAATGTTGGCATACTGTAATAAATGCCCAGCACACATGGGCCTGCAAGACACTCTCACACCTCTGTTTCTGTAACTCTTGGCTGATCATCACTTCTGACATCCTAATTTTGTAACTTGGTTTAATATCTCTAAAGGGACTTCATTTTGCAGAGCACAGATGATCATAACTCAGAAATGGGCCTCTTGAAGATGATCTCAAACTAACAGTTAAGCTAACTGTTACATTTCTTGACCTCCCAGGGGGCCCATTTCAAGCGGGGGTCAAGTCCTGCAAGACAGCAAAGGTCTCCTGGAAGCTGTCCAGTTCTTTGTGAACTCACTGTCTTGAAGAAGAGTTAGATGAAACTGCTTTCTCATGCAAAGTAAACTAAGGAGCTTTGCCAGAAGATCAGTGTGAGAGGAAATGGGGACACAGTGCTCATGTAAGTAAGCACATCAAAAATAACTCCTCTTGCTCTTTCCCCTTTACAGCTACTTCAGCTCCACAGAAGTGCCAGCTTAAGCCTATCTGCTCCAAATCTTGCTGTTGTGCACCCATTGGTTTCAGGCTCCCCTTTGCAGCACTTCTCATCCTGCATTCCTTGAAAACTGGCATGTTCCTGCTTTTCTCCAGCTTTTGGGTGTCTGGAGACTAGTTCAGTCATTCCCTGCAACACGTGCACAATTCTGACAAGCCTCAAAGTGTACACAGAGTTGGGGACCGCTCATGGATAAATTATTTAGAAGCAATTCAAACTTGCCTTTCCCTCCTTCAGTTAAACAAAACCAGTTTGTTGCCTAGATTGAAGATGCAGAGCACTCATCAGCTCTGCTGTTGCAAAACATGAAGCTTGCAGGATGATGCAATGCTCTGCATGAAGCTTGCAGGATGATGCAATGCTCTGATGAAGCTTGCAGGATGATGCGATACACTGCTTGCTTCTACAGTCAGGTGTTGATTTCTGTGCCAAAAAGCTATAGACAAGTCCTGTAAAGGCCAGCCTTTCTAGTTCTTCAAACTACCAAGGGCTACATTTTGCTGAGGGTAGGGGAACTGCAATTTACCACAAATATTTTATTCTGGAGTCAGCTAACTATTACCAGCTGCTTCAAACGTCACACAGTTCTTTCACCTGCAATGTCAGGCATTTTAATCCCTCAATCACTCTCCTGTATTTTAAAACCTTACAGTTCTCTGACTTAGTTTACAGAGCTCTTAAAACCAGACATGCACACAAGCAATGTGCAAGCAGCCTTCAAGTGGTGTATGATTTGGCATAACAAGAGAGGCTGCAGCCAGTGGCAGTACCAGCTGCTGTTGATGGTACCTGGCAAACAAATGCCTGGCAACTCTCTCCCCTTCCAGCCTTTCTCTGATCATGGATAAGGACTGTTTGGATAGCATTTTGAGTAGTGGTTCCCTTGAACACTACAAAGGGGTTAAAGGCCTTGCTAAAATATGTCCTTAGCTTTACAAGGACAAGTGTTTTCAAAAGCCTTAGGCTTCTGACAGCTTATTACAGTTTATCCAACACCCTTTCTAAGAATTATATATGTAAATAGTCCCATTGCCACTTTAAATTCCTCTTGTAAACACAGAAACTATGGGATTAGATGTGTAACTTCCTGCTGTTCTCCTCTGTCCTGTTGACACTTCTGGTAATATATTAAGCTATACAGCAAGATCTTCCAGTCAGTTTTCCTTTAAAATTGCAAGTTGTTGTTTTTTTAAAGCATATACATAACTGAAAACAGTGATTCCTAAATATTTGTTAATCAAGCCTGCTCTAAGGTGTCTGCTTCATGAAAATACCTCTCTGCTATTTCCCCCTGCCCTCCCCAAATCAAGGTAATTGTAAAAAGAATAGAGTGGCATCTCCTCCCTCCTCCCCATTTAATCTCCAGTTTTCAGCATAGCTTTGAAAAACAAGACCTGCAAAAAGCCCTTCTGTTGCTCTGCACACTACACTGCTCTGAAAACTCCAGCAAGCAGGTAGCCTTTGCTATGAGGGGAGCTGCCCCTAACTATTGAAGCCAATGAGATCAAATTCATCAATGAGATCAGCAGCTGCTCCAAACACCTATGTGAACCTCTTTAGCCATACAGTGACAGGCACAGAAGTCTGCTTACAAAGATCCTTTGTGGCTGTATATATGCTGCTACCAAGCCACGAGAAACAGCGTGTGACTGCACAAGTTTTTTTACAGGTTTTATTACAACATATATAACCTCATAAAAAGATGAATTTGAAATGCTGACAAAATCTTGGGTTTGGGTTTGTTTTAATTTAAGTTTGGATAAGTGGCTCCTTAAGAGGAGCACAACCCTAGCAAAACCCCAGTTTTAACAAAACATTCTCTTTGAGAATTGTAGGACTTAAACCTGGGAGACCTGTGCATTATCAGAGAAGCTTTCATTGGATCTCTCTATTTTAATTCTATAATCTGACAACCCTGAATGATTTTGACTTGATTAAGTGTGTGGACTGTTTTAAAATAAATGCAGTAATTAGCATGAGAGTGGAGTTTTGTGAACAGCCTGAAAAAGTTACAGAAGCACTGAGGATTCGCCACTTCAGCAGTGAAGTTTTTTGTCATTAGATGAGATAATTAACATTAGTCAGCCACAGACTACATTAATAGGCATGCAGCTGAATAGCCCATGTAAGCACAAGAACTGATTCTGGTCTGAACCTGCCTGTTCCAGAGTGCTCATACCACCCCAGCCAACAGGATAACCCAAGCTTTCAAGCACAGTTTCTGCTGTTCCAATCCTGAAGAGGAGACTACCAAGAACCTGCAACCTTGTTTATGCTACGAGTGACACACTCTCTGATGTCACCTGCAAACTCTGAGAGGGGAAACTGGTATTCACTACTTCAGGACTACTACATCAGGACAACCCATGCTCGCTCTTGGTGTACTGCAGCTCTTTAGCTGTCATCTTACATTCAAAAACACTTTCCCTGTGAACTGCAAATCTAAGCACATGTATGAGATGCAGCATGCAATGCCTTGATATCCCAACTGCTTTTATTATACAGATTAGCAAGTTCTCAGTAAGATAAAATTGACTTTACCTACCAAATCTGGTTTCAGTCTGTAGGTCAAAGGAAGGGAGTAAAGCAAGGAGTAGAGGGTTGTTCCCACAGAGGACATCCAAGACTGTCTAACCTCACGGCTCCTGGGAATGCGATCAAGGGTGAACTGGAAAAGAGCATCAAAAGCTGAATCTCTGTTTCTCTAAGAATGTTGTTGCTCCTCCTATAGAGTTATGAGAGCTCTCTTTGCCAACTTTCTTTTCTTTTCTTCTTCTTTCTTTAATAAACCTAGTTTGGAAATGTGTGGGAATGAAACCTCTTCTTAAATGCCTTATTCAGCGCTGTGTTCCTGGCAATAAAGTAAAAGTAAATACTAGAACTATATATAATAAACTGAAATTATCTTCTCATGTTACTTTAAAACATTCCCGAGGAAGGCGGCCGGAGCAGCTTCCCGCGCGGTGGGTTAGCGTGGTGCCCCACCTCGTGGTCACAGAGACACAAGGCTAGGTCTGGTTAGACGCAGCCCAAACACGCCGAGTCCCTTCTGCCCCTTGCGTGCTGGAGTTCCTCACGAATCTACACTGCAGAAAACCCAACAGCTTCTCTCAATTCACGTGCAGTGTATACTATGAAAAACAAAACCGTGTATACTATGAAAAACAGCAAATGTCACTGCCCTTTAAACAATCACTCGGGGAGTATTCAAAAGCTATGAAAGGTGCACATTCACAATGCAAGGCATTTGCATGAAGAAATGAGCAAGAACAGCAATTTGGCATCAAATAAAAAATAAGTTTAAGAAATATTTTTTTCTCTCCTTTCCATAGGAAAAGTGAAATTTTTGACTGTTTGAATGAAAGACAAATAGGGATGGTTGCAGCACACTGGTGATGTTGACATATTCACACACAATCACACACAAAACGTGTGGTTGGAAGAGACCTCCAAGCTCACCCAGTCCAACCCTCCACCCAGCACTGCAGGGTCAGCACTAAACTGTGTCCCTAAGCACCAGCTCCACAGGCTGCTTGAACACCTCCAGGGATGGTGACTCCAGCACTGCCCTGGGCAGACCATTCCAATGCCTGAGAACCCTCTCTGGGAAGAAATATTTCCCAGTATCCAGCCTGAACCTCCCCTGCTGCAGCTTGGAACCATTTCCTCTGCTCCTGTCTCTTGCCACCAAGGAGCAGAGGCTGTCCCCTCCACACTCAAACCTCCCTTCAGGCAGCTGTAGAGAGCCTCCCCTCAGCCTCCTCTTCTCTAGCCTGAACACCCCCAGCTGCCTCAGATGCTCCTCATGAACAGATGTTACAAACTGGTTGGGTTTCTTTGTTCTATTTGCAGGTGTTGAAACTTAGATTGCATTAGTCTGACAACAGAATACAGAAGAATAAACATGCCCCCTGCTCCTCATTCAGCAGGATTCTGGTTATCACTGCTTCTCTGTTTCTTAAAGCTTTGGAAGAGTTTAGGTGATAAAGGTAAATTGCCACAAGTGGAGTTCTGACCTTTGCATAGCATTCAGTCCTGCAAGAAATACTTCTGTGATAAGGTGGTTGTGGGCAGATCAGGTCTGATGCTCAAAACAAAAACTGCCTGTGATTTTCTTCAGCATAAAAAAAAAACCCAACAAGTTCAGCCACATTTGGCTCAGGGACCCTAAACAATGTCAAAGCAGAAAATTTCTTGTAGAACTCCAGTAAAGATCAAGCTGGTTTTATCTATACTCTCCAAAACAAGTGTTTTAAATGTTGTACATCTGTGTCTATGTAATTCATTAGGACTTCAGCCCCCCTATCAACCAACACTTAAACGCTAAGCTGAGAGGCAAAAGTGGATTTGTGGTTGTTTGTTTCAAAGCCAGATGCTTCTGCAATCCCAATTTCTTGTTTTAGGGAGCACTGTTAGGTACCTCCTGCATAGTATGCCTGATACCAGAGGCAGACAAATTGCTCCTCTTTCCTCTATGGTGTCATTCTGTTCACTGCATTTATTTTTTCCTTACACCTTTAGTGGAGTCAGGAAACATCTGCCATTTAAAGAGGAATGTTTCCAAACTGGCAACTCTAACTTGTGACTGGGTATGGCAATTTCACAGAACCATAGAATCAGTCAGGGCTGGAAGGGGCCACAAGGATCATCTAGTTCCAACCCCCCTGCCATGGGCAGGGACACCCCACACCAGATCAGGCTGGCCAGAGCCTCAGCCAGCCTGGGCTTAAACACCTCCAGGGACGGCGCCCCAACCACCTCCCTGGACAACCCATTCCAGGGCTTCACCACTCTCATGGTGAAGAACTTCCTCCTCACCTCCAGCCTGAATTTCCCCACCTCCAGCTTCATTCCATTCCCCCTAGTCCTATCACTACCTGAGATCCAGAGAAGTCCCTTCCCAGCCTTCTTGTAGCCCCCTTCAGATACTGGAAGGCCACAATTAGGTCACCTCAGAGCCTTCTCTTCTCCAGACTGAACAGCCCCAACTCCTTCAGTCTGTCCTCATAGGAGAGCAGCTCCAGCCGTCTGCTCATCCTCGTGGCCCTTCTCTGGACACCTTCCAGCACCTCCAGATCCCTCTTGTAATAGGGGCTCCAGAACTGGATGCAGTATCCCAGGTGAGGTCTCACCAGAGCCACTGATACAGTTCTTCACCAAGTCAATGTTGCTGCTTCACAAGTATGCAAGGAAAGGTGGTGGGAAACTGCCTCTGCTGTGAAGTAGAATATCCTCAGCTGAAGATACTGCAACGCTGGGGAATAAACTGGGCTTATGCAGTTCTTTTTCATATTGAATAACAGGATTTCTTAGTGTGGTAACTCTCATGTGGTCAGGTGAGCATTATGTAAAGTTAATCTGGTTGCTCATCTCAGACATGACAAACGGGGGTAAAGAATCCAGTGAAGAATTCACATTCTTCAGTCAGCAAACATAAATTGTCTTTCTGCCATTAAGAGTAGGTTAGCAGGAGCTGAAGCAAGTTCTCTTCAGCAACAGAGATAAGAGGCAAGTAACAGCAGGACCAGAGACTCTTCACAGGAGGGATTTCAGGGTTTATTTGTGTGGGTTTTTTTTCTCAAGAGATTTAGTGGGTAGAGGTGCAGAAGGTTTGCTTCTTGTACGGAAGATGCTCACTCTGGCTTCTTCCCCTGCTCCCTATATACTGTGGGGTTTAGAACTGGGTGAGATCACAGATCAAAAAGATAAATACTTGTGGGTTGTAACATTGTATTGGTTCAGTTAGTACACTCCCTCCCCACCGAAGTTATTACTGTAATCTGGAAATGTGCACTTCCTTGATGAGAAGAGGAAGGGAATGACCATGTGCTGAAGCATTCACTCTTCCCCTTTCACTTAGTCACAGCTGCAAGAAGCTACTAACACACTTTTAAATGCCTGATGATCTCCAGCATCCCCAGGGCCAGAGCACATACTGCTTGCAAGCACACCCTGGAAATTAGCAAGTATGTGTTATAGGCACTTAGAATCATCGAATCAATAAGGCTGGAAAAGACCTCAAAGATCATCAAGTCCAACCTGTCACCCAACACCTCATGACTACTAAACCATGGCACCAAGGGTCACGTCCAATCCCCTCTTGAACACCTTCAGGGATGGTGACTCCACCACCTCCCTGGGCAGCACATTCCAATGGCTAACAACTCTCTCTGTGAAGAACTTTCTCCTCACCTGCAGCCTAAACTTCCCCTGGCACAGCTTGAGACTGTGTCCTGTTGCTCTGGTGCTGATTGCCTGGGAGAAGAGACCAATCCCTTCCTGGCTACAACCTCCCTTCAGGTAGTTGTAGAGAGCAATGAGGTCACCCCTGAGCCTCCTCTTCTCCATGCTAAACAATCCCAGCTCCCTCAGCTTCTCCTCACAGGGCCTGTGCTCAAGGCCTCTCCCCAGCCTCATTGCCCTTCTCTGGACATGTTCAGGAGCCTCAATGACTCTCACTTTCCAACATGTATCCTCCATTTTCACTGCAAATATTTTTGCTCAGTAGAAGAAGAATGGTCAAAGGCAAATGAGCATCTCTTTTCCAGACAGTAAACTCAGATGCAGCAAAAAAATGTTCTCCTGGCTTCCAATGTTAAAGGAAAATATAACTGCATGATCTGTTAGTACTTGGAAGGGGTACAAAAGGGAAGCAAGCAGCTGTCTCTTCCAACCTGGGTTTTTATTATTATTACATGAACTAGTGGAAAACACAAAATAGGTATTTTTAGGAAATTTAATAGTTTAGGGCTGGACATTAGGTGTTCAGAAAAGGATTGGATGTGGTACTTGAAGCCATGGTTTAGTTGTCATGAGGTGTTAGGTATTAGGTTATAGGTTGGACTTGATGGTCTCTGAGGTCTTTTCCAACCTGGTTGATTCTGTGATTTTTCAGATAAGGGAGTATAACTATGTGAAAGACTAATTACTGAACCAGGTTTCTCTGAACAGGAAGTACCTCTGGTCACACTACTCAGCTTTTGTTCTTGGTGCACAATGAGAGAAGAGAGTGCCATGCTCCATTTTAAACTGTCACCTCACTTGTCACAGCAGCTTGTGATAGGAAAGTAACCTTCACCTTCAAAGGTGAAAGTGAGGTAAGAAAACTAAGTGCCACTCCTGAAAGAGCCTGGTGCTCACCTTAGCAGAAGTTGCTTTACATCAAAAGAGACTATTCTGAAAATCATTGTTTCTAAGTCCTACAATTTCTTGTCCCAGTAGTGCTGCTGAAGACAGAATCACAGAACTGTCAGGGTTGGAAGGGACCTCAAGGATCATCTAATGCCAACCTCCTCTGCCATGGGCAGGGACACATCACACTACATCAGGTTGTCCAGAGCCACATCCAGCCTGCCCTTAACACCTTCCAGGGATAAGGCTTCTACCACCTGGGTAACCTGTTCCAGTGTCTCACCAACCTCATGGGGAAGAACTTCTTCCTACTGTCTAATCTAAATCCCCTCTCCTCTAGTTGGATCCATTGCCCCCAGTCCTATCACTACCTGACACCCTAAAAAGTCCCTCCCCCACTTTCTTGTATGCCCCTTCAGATACTGGAAGGTCAGAATAAGGTCTTCTTGGAGCCTTCTCTTCTCCAGACTGAACAACCCCAACTCTCAGTCTGTCTCCATAGCAGAGCAGCTCCAGCCCTCTGCTCATCCTCATGGCCCTTCTCTAGACACCCTCCAGCACCTCCAGATCCTTCCTGTAATAGGGGCTCCAGAACTGGACATAGTACTCCAGGTAGGATCTTATGAGAGCAGTGTAGAGAGGGAGAATTGCCTCTTTCACCCTGCTGGCCACACTTCTTTTGATGCAGCCCAGGATCTGGTTGGCTTTCTGGGCTGTAAGACAATATATAACAGAAGTGCACCACATGAAATCGTGTCAATAATTTACTCCATGTTGTACTGCTTACTCCAAAGCACTAATATTTTAGTCTCATTACTTACACCAGTTCCTAAATAAAAACAGAATCTTTCTACTAGAAATTAGTAGACATCAGATCCCACTTTAAGTCACCAAACTGCTCTCTGTTAATCATGCAGCACACTGGCTCAAAGCAAGCAAACACCTGACAGAAAGATAAACAAGGTACTTTGACCATTTTTTCATGGTTTTGAAGGAGTTCAGCATTTGCTCAGGTCATTGACCAGAAAACTAGGTGACATGAAGAGATATTGTGTACTTTTTAAACACCTGTTTCATTTCAAAATTCAACCAAAACACAGCCTAGCAGCACACAAAAATAATACCATTACAGTTAAGATTTTCATACAGAAAGAACTTAGGAATATCATTTCATTCCAAAAGATACATGATGTCACCAAGGAAAATGCCAAACTAAAGAATGAAATTAAAACAAACAAACAAAACCAGAAAAACCCCACCATCTTTCTGCCTCACAGCCTCACAGGATGTTAGGGGTTGGAAGGGACCTCCAGAGATCTTTGAGTCCAAGCCCCCTGCCAGAGCAGGACCATAGAATCTAGCACAGGTCGCACAAGAACACATCCAGACAGGGCTTGAAAAGCTCCAGAGAAGGAGACTCCACAACCTCTCTGGGCAGCCTGTTCCTGTGCTCTGGGACCCTCACAGGAAAGAAGTCCCTCCTCATGTTGAGGTGGAACCTCCTGTGCTGTAGTTTCCATCCATTGCCTCTTGTCCTACAACAGAGTGCAGCCTGTCCCTCCCTCTTGACCCCCAGCCCTCAGATATTGATAGACATCGATCAAATCCCCTCTCAGTCTTCTCCTCTCCAGACTGAACAGCCCCAGGGCTCTCAGCCTCTCCTCACCAGGCAGTGCTGCAGTCCCTTCATCATCCTTGTAGCCCTCTCTTGGACTCTCCAGCAGATCCCTGTCCCCCCTGAACTGAGGAGCCCAGAACTGGATGCAATATTCCAGGTGGGGCCTCACCAGGACCTCATTATTTTTAAAGCTACAAATACCACCTGGATGGCTAGCTGATCTACAGAATTAAAACATATCTTTTCAGCATGGTTTTGCTCAGTAAGTGATAGCCTTCTTTGTGCAGCCACCTTCAATACAATCATCTTTCCTCGTTGCTTTAAATGGATGGAGCTGAAGACCATTTTAAGAGACAGTAAGTATGGTGGTAGTGAAAATCAGTAGCAAGAATGGCACTTGCCATTTTGAGGTATGCTTACTTCACATTTTCAGTGTCTCTCTAGTACAGCACTAATGAATAGTGTGTTTTACTTTCAGAAACACAAAAAGCAGTATGTAGAGAATGGCAGCTTTAGCTGAACTTTAGTGGAAGTGATTATCAACATGTAGTAAAATAAGAAGCAGTTGCTGATCTTAAATGTATCCTTTTGAAGTTTATTCTATGTATTCTAAAGCATCCCTTCCAAATTGTCCTGAAATACAATGTCACCTTAAGATTATAAGAGCTAGCAAGTTACCTGGGAATTGGAGAATGTTTCAGCCCTTTTTTGTTCAAAAGAACATATTTTAGCTTCACTCATCTTATCTGAGTCTGCAAAAACATAATGCCTTGGAGAGTATGACTCTGACAAACAGCTAAGTAACCTCAGGATTTCTGTTGTGTGCCCACCTGTAAAAACAAAATAGACTGCAGTTAGCACATGAAGAAAATCACAACTTCCAATTGCTTCAGCAGAATCAGTTCCTTTTCTTCTTAAAAAGTCAGCAGTACTGCTATTATCAGTGACAGTGAGTAGAGGATCCAGTGAAAGGGTGTTTAAGACTGTTTAGGTAACATGACATTTCAGCTCCCCCTGCAGTGGAAGTTTTTCAGTTAAATGGGATTGAACCAGGATCATGGAGGAGCACATCATTTGTGTTTTAACATCCTGCACATGGTGCAAAAACAACTGGGCACAGTGTTATACTAGAGTTCATACTCAAAAGCTATACCATGGTGCAGTGGTCAAAGCAAAGGTGGATGGGATCTGGCTCAGAGCTGTGATGTGGAAACAAATCTCCCAGTGTTCAGTCCTATGAGCTCCAAGAAGAGGTTCTGAGTCTACACTATCCCAGCTCAGAACACTGAAATCAAACAGGTAGTACTTTCACTCTGCAGCTGTGCCAGCATGAAAACTGAGTGCTGACTGAAGAAACAGTCCAGCTGCAGCCAAGTGCTTTAACCATTGGTCTTGAATGGGTGTAGACTACCTTCTGATTACAAGGTCACTTTGTTCAGGTAGCAAAACTGGCACTACACTGGAGAGAAGAGGCTGTACTTATTGTGCTTTGGGGGAGCATGATAAATGTTTTGTCAATTGACCAGGGTTACAGGAACACCAGGAAGATTGGGTATGTAGGTGAAGGGGAGCCGGCTCACCTTTTAGCTGGCAGGCTGCATCAGCTTGACACCAAACTGTGCTTTTTAGTATGGGCATAAAGCATTTACTGGATGTGTTACTTTTCACTCTGCTGCAAGCTGCGGATCAAAACAGCCAACTGAATGTATTCCTACTACTGTCTGCCATCCAGTGCCATTAGCTTCCTAAGAGTCCTTGGCTATGTAAGTCAAGCATTCTTAGCTGGCCAAAAACTGACCAGCAGCAGCAGTGCTGAATTAGAGAGGAGCTTCCCACCTTCCCACAGAATTTCAGGCAGTACATCTCAAAACATGCCCGGAGGGATTTTCTTGTGAGCCATGGTTCATTGAAGCTTTCACAAAATTTTAATGCAATCACAGAATTGTTTTGGTTGGAAAATACCTTTAGGGTCATCAAGTCCGACTGGTGTTAAACCATGCACCTCAGCACTCCAGCTCTGTGGCTTTTAAACACCTCCAAGGATGGGGATTCGACCACCTCCCTGGGTAGCCTGTTCCAGTGTTTGAGAACCCTTACAGTGAGGAAGTTTCTTGTAATGTTCAACCTAAACCTCCCCTGGTGCAATTTGAGGCCATTTCCTCTCAGTCTTGATAACAGGAAGAAGAGATTCACCCCTGCCTAGCTCCAACCACCTTTCAAGGAGTTGTAGAGAGCCAGGTCTCCCCTGAGTCTCCTTTTCTCTATGCTAAACAACAACAGTTCCTTCAGCCACTCAATTTCCTTACTATACACACTATTTGTGGGCTTAGGCACAGAATATATTTGCATTCTTTACCAAGGAGGATTCAAAGTGTCAATTCTAGAGCAAACCAACAGCATCTAGATCAATCCAGCAACAGTCTTTATTGCCTGCATGCTCCAGCTGAGTTTGGTGTCAGATGGAGATCTCTGTACTGCTGCAGAGGACAAAGGAGCACGTTCTCCAGGCTCAGTTGCCTGGTGCAGTGTCTGAACAAGCCCCTGGCTTTCAGCTTGGCTGGAACAAGAACATTTTGTTGAAGCTACCGAAGGTGCGGTTTCTGACTTAGACTAGCTCTGAGGTGAAGCCAGACAGCCAGAGCGAAGAGAGCCACAGCTCCTGGTTCCTACCACTGTTCAGGTTATTGCTGATGGCCTTCTACAACTTCTGCACTTACTGCATTGCCCCACAATCACACCAGGTCGGGAGGCTCCTTCGAAAAGTCTCCGAGAATAGGCCTGCATGTCTTGACCAATTTATGAATGATTTCACCTGGTAACCTTATCTAAAGTGAATGCATTTTTTTCAGCATGTACAAACTAGATCCCAAAAGACTGAAGGAGAAAGAGCACATTTCCAGCACCAGTGGAAGCAAAGATACCTGAAAAATTGTAAAACCGCCAGTCTGACTCCAACTGCAGAAAGATCCTGGGATCACTACTCAATTAGTCAGTGTGCAAAACCCACAGGGGTACTGAGGGGATGAAAACAAAGCTTACCTGGATTTGTCAGCTGCACGTTTCCAGGTAAGCTAATTTTAGGGGGCAAACTAATTGCCCTGCAAGTTTGGGGAGGTAGCAAAGAGTAGCAGTGTGCATCACCCCAGGGCAGAGCGATACACCTGGACAGCAGTGATACACCTGGACAGCAGGAATCTCTGGCAGGCTCACAGGAGACTCTTTTAAGTAACCTTTTAAGTACCTTTGGGTACTTACCCAAAGGTTACCTTTGGATAACATGACTACCAAACGTCAGTTACGTAAGGGCGGTACCGATGGATGGAAAGCTTTGCCCTGAACTGCTTTCAGAAGAGCAAGCAGCTGCTCAGGTCTGTTCTGCATCGGTTTCAGTCAACAGCATTTGTTAATGTCTGTGGTGGAACTCGTGTGCCGTCTGAGGAAAGCCTCAGAACTCAAACAGCTCAGATCCCAATAGGGACGAAAATGCCTCAGACAAAATACGAAGCTTAACAACTACTAAGAACTGAAAAAAACCCAAGCACAGGCGGCGGCCCCAAAGGCTCCCGACCCGGCCCGGGTGAGGTCCGGGCACCCCGGTATGGGCTCCTGAGAAACGGCCGCCGGCGGCGGGCCCCTCTTCAACCCGCTGCTCCCGCCTCCGCCACCGAACTGCAGCTCTCGGCAGGACACACCGGCGAGCGCGGCGCGGTCCCTGACGCGGCGCGGTCCCTGGCGCGGCGCTGCATGCCGGGAGCCGTAGTTCCTGAAGGCCACCGCGGCCGCCCTGCGGCGGGACTCGCTCCGGCTGGCGGTAGCCTCTACTCACCGGAGCCAGCCACCACCAGGAGACTGAGGGGAGGTGTCCGCCGGCCGTGGGGCCTCCTCGCTAGGAACGCCAAAGGGACGAGCAGTAAGGGGAGGAGGAGGAGGAGGAGGGTGACAGGCAGTAGGAGCTCCATAGCGTAGCCGGAATCGTCCCGCCGGCCCGCGCGCAGCCAGTCAGGAGACCTCCCTGCATACGGAAGCCGGTGCGGCTCAAATCGCCTCCGCGCCTTCAGCCGCCCCTCGAGAACCTCCTGCGGGGGCCGTGGCGTGGCGCCGGGTCAGCGACCCGCGATGTAGTGGGTCGGGTGAGGCCCGCGGTGCGGGGGCGAGCAGCGGGCGCTAAGCAGCCGGCGGCGGTTGAGGCCAGCTCTCGGGGCGGCTGGGCGCAGGCTGCCATCTGAGCGGGGCCCCGCAGGTGTGTAATGAGCGCAGGAGGTAATAAAGTGTCAGCGGCTTCCTAAACATAAAGAGGCTGCGCCTGTGCCCTTTGTATGTGATGAGGGCTAGCATTTACCCAGGAGAACAGCAGAAACTGGCCTCCACCACTTCCGCCGCTAACCAGCGGTGCCGGCGGAGCACCGAGGTAGCCCGGTGTCGGAGCTCGCCCGCGGGGGTAGATGAGCACCGATGCGCTCAGCGCTGCATGCGGAGCCAGCCCCCGAGCCTGCCTTTCCTGCGGGCAGCGGAAAAGAGATCTGACTGCTTGAACTCGTTTGTAAACTGAGAAATGCATACATCCGTCGTGTAGCTCCGCTGACACGTAAGGGCCCCTGCAGGAATTCGCGAGTAAGGTTTGTCCAGGTATGTATGCTTATTTTGCAACCGTGATTTTACATCAGTAATGCATAAAAAGAAGCGTATTAATATTTCACTCCTCTCACAACTCTCATTTTCATTCGTTCTAATGCTGCAGCTTTTCATTTCAGTAAGGAGTGTGGAGCAGCACATCAGCACTCTTCACCTCTGTCAGCACCCAGTCTTTGTTGGGGAGCTGGTGATGATTCAGCCATGGCACTAATCAGATGAGATGTGTGTTTGCTGGAAAGAATTGGATACTGCATTTTATGGTTAGGAAAGAGCAGATTTTGGTCATTGTTGTCCTTAAATTATCAGCCAGGGAGCAAGCTGTCCCTCTTGGCCTAAGAATCGGGAGCAAGGAACTTTATGGAGTGGTTTGACCCCATTGCTGTATGGGGTGGACCTGTCAAGTATATGAATCAGCTGGGCACATGTGCCTCAAGTGCACCAACACAACAGACCAAACACATTGCAGTTCTGCATCCTTTTGCCTGCCAGGGTTTCTCTGGTTATTGGGTTTGGATTTGGGTTTTTTGGTAGTTTTGTTTGTTTGTGGGGTGTTTGTTTGTTTTGAGGATTTATGTGTGGGTTTGGTTTTGTTTTTTGTTTGGTTGGGGTTTTGTTTGGTTGGTTTGTTATTTTGATTTATTTTGGTTGCTTGGTTTGGTTTTGGTTTTTTTTTTCCCTTCTTGTTCATTGTGACCAAGTTGGATGTTTTTCATCCCTACCTGCCTTGAAAGCAGAACATTTATTTCTCATTAAAATAAAATAAATAAATAAATACATACATACATAAAATGCCAGTCTTGGATTGCAGTGATTGTTACATGGTTTTACAAGTAAAAGATACACTTGCTAGTGACCCTTTCCCATCTTAGGATCTGAAATAAAGTGAATCTTTCTGATTGGTGTCTCACAGTTTTACACATTATGTTTTGGTTTTATTTATGTCATTGTGCCCCTGTACTCAGCACTGGTTAGGCCACACCTTGAGTCCTGTGTCCAGTTCTGGGCCCCTCAGTTTAAGAAGGACATTGAGACTCTTGAACGTATCCAGAGAAGGGCAATGAGGCTGGGGAGAGGCCTCGAGCACAGCCCTACAAGGAGAGGCTGAGGGAGCTGGGATTGTTTAGCCTGGAGAAGAGAAGGCTCAGGGGAGACCTCATTGCTCTCTACAACTACCTGAAGGGTGGTTGTAGCCAGGAAGGGGTTGGTCTCTTCTCCCAGGCAACCAGCACCAGAACAAGAGGACACAGTCTCAAGCTGCACCAGGGGAGGTTTAGGCTGGATGTTAGGAGGAAGTTCTTCACAGAGAGAGTTGCTCATCGTTGGAATGTGCTGCCCAGGGAGGTGGTGGAGTCACTGTCCCTGGAGGTGTTCAAGAGGGGACTGGACGTGGCACTTGGTGCCATGGTTTAGTAGTCATGAGGTGTTGGGTGACAGGTTGGACTTGATGATCTTTAAGGTCTCTTCCAACCTTATTGATTCTATGATCAGTGTAACACAGTTTTGTAGTTGTTTTAAGCAGAGACTAAGAGAGTGTTTCAGAGGTGAGACCTTCCCCCACCCTCAAATGAGTAACTTCCCAAAAAGTATCTCACAGCTTAATAATTGTTGACATTGGGAAAAAACACAATGTCTTAATTAATAGTTCCCTGGATGATGCATGAATTTCAAACATTCATTTTGCTTTCCACTTAATTAGCTACATCACACTAATAATTAGGGACAACAGAAGAAAGGAAGAATGCACCACAGTGCTTATTCAGAAAATAAACTAACTCTGTTGAGGTAGTAAGTTCTACAGGCAATTGGAATATGAATTTTGTCTGTGGTGAGCTTTCCCCTCTTGTACCTTCTTCAGTGAAAATAGCACCACTGATGTTGAATGTATCCCAGGTTGCCAGAAGGGCTATAGCCAATAATTGTTTTATTTAAGGATGACTTTTTCCAAGGCTATTTTTAGATTTTCCCTTTGCTCTTATTGTTCCTACCATAAGAAGTGTTACAGAAGCCCCTTCCCTTCCCTTCCCTTCCCTTCCCTTCCCTTCCCTTCCCTTCCCTTCCCTTCCCTTCCCTTCCCTTCCCTTCCCTTCCCTTCCCTTCCCTTCCCTTCCCTTCCCTTCCCTTCCCTTCCCTTCCCTTCCCTTCCCTTCCCTTCCCTTCCCTTCCCTTCCCTTCCCTAACCTCCCCTTCCCTAACCTCCCCTTCCCTAACCTCCCCTTCCCTAACCTCCCCTTCCCTAACCTCCCCTTCCCTAACCTCCCCTTCCCTAACCTCCCCTTCCCTAACCTCCCCTTCCCTAACCTCCCCTTCCCTAACCTCCCCTTCCCTAACCTCCCCTTCCCTCCCCTTCCCTTCCCTCCCCTTCCCTTCCCTCCCCTTCCCTTCCCTCCCCTTCCCTTCCCTCCCCTTCCCTTCCCTCCCCTTCCCTCCCCTCCCCTTCCCTAACCTCCCCTTCCCTAACCTCCCCTTCCCTAACCTCCCCTTCCCTAACCTCCCCTCCCCTTCCCTAACCTCCCCTTCCCTTCCCATACCTAACCTCCCCTTCCCATACCTAACCTTCCCTTCCCATACCTAACCTTCCCATACCTAACCTTCCCTTCCTATACCTAACCTTCCCTTCCCTTCCCTTTTCTTTTCTTTCAGAGAAACATCCTTGGACTCTCAACAGCAAAGAGTGATACAAAAAACTTGTTTTCTCCTTTTCCTGCAATTTCTTCTGTAGTTACATACTTCCTATTCCTCTGTGGAGTTCTTCTGTGAGGCTATTTGGAGCAATTAATGAGAAACTGACTCAAAGCCAGTGAAGCTGGAAGAGTGGTGCATACAGGGAAATACCTGATTAGAAAATGAAAGATCTGACAGTTCATTGGATGTCACTTTGCTCTGGTGAGACCTCACCTGGAGTACTGGGTCCAGATCTGGAGCCCTCAACACAGGAAGGACATGGACCTGATGGAGCAGGTCCAGAAGAAGGCCACGAAAATGATCAGGGGGTTGGAGCAGCTATGAGGACAGCCTGAGGGACCTGGGGGTGTTCAGCCTGGAGAAGAGAAGGCTCCAGGGAGACCTAGTAGCAATCTTCCAGTACCTGAAGTGGGCTACAAGAAGGCTGCAGAGAAGACTGTTTGCAAAGGCCCGCAGTGACAGGACCGGGGGCAATGGCTTCAAACTAGAGCACAACAGATTGAGATTGGATGTAAGGAACAGGTTCTGCACCATGGGGGTGGTGGAACACTGGAACAGGTTGCCCAGGGAGGTGGTTGGGGCCCCATCCCTGGAGATATTCAAGGTGAGGCTGGACAGGGCTCTGGGCAACCTGATCTAGTTGGGGCTGTCCCTGCTGACTGCAGAGGGGTTTGGACTGGATGAGGGTTGGAGGCCCCTTCCAGCCCAGCCCATTCTGTGATTCTATGATTCTATGAAAGCAAAGATTCTGACACTGAAGGTGTCTAAAAAGCTAACAGGTAAGTTTACCTCCTCAACTCCTAGAACAAGTACTGGAATCTTCTTACTTGTGAATTCTGCTTGAATAAGGAATATATCTTTCACGCAGTATGCACAGGAGATTGTAAGGCTTGAGAGAACAGCCAGTCTTACTGATTTAAATAACTATTTAAAGATTGAAGAACTTAGTTACCATAAAGTTTTGCAGATTTTGGTTTTTTCCTTTGTGAAAATTGAGTAGAGCCCATGAAATTCCCATCTGCAGTATAACACTATTAATTTCTCAGTGGGACATAGGTGTATTTGTGGTTTGGTTTGGGTTTTGTTTGTTTGTTTGTTTGTTTGTTTTCATTATGGCAACTCCTTGCTCACTTGATACGATGTTCTGGGCCAGGAACTCTTCATTCCCAGAACTGTAGGAGTCATGGAGGAAGCAGGTTGCTCTTAATATTTCTAAAAATGCCATAAGCACTTGAAATAGAATCACAGAACTGTTCAGGTTGGAGAAGACCCTCAGGATCACCAAGTCCAACCCAGAACCCTACTCTACAAGGTTCACCCCAAAACCATAGCCCCAAGCACCACATCCAAACCACCTTTAAACAGATTCCACCACCTCCCTGGGCAGCACATTCCAAGGCCTGACCACTCTTGATGGGAAAAAATTCTTCCTACTATCCAGTCTAAACCTACCCAGTGGAAGCTTGAGGCTGTTCCCTCTTTTTCCATCACTGCTCACCTGTAAGAAGAGACCAGCACCAACCTCTCCACAACCTCCTTTCAGGTAGCTGTAGAGAGCCCTGAGGTCTCCCCTCAGCCTCCTCTTTTCCAAACTAACCATCCCCAGCTCCTTCAGTTGCTCTTCACAGGATTTACTGTCCGGGCACTTTACAGCTTCCTTGCCCTCCTCTGCCCTGGCTCCAGTACCTCCACATCTCTCTTGTATTTAGGTGCCCCAAACTGAACACATTACTCGAGGTGTGGTCTCACCAGAGCTGAGTACAAGTCACATTTGTCTTCCCCTTAAGCGATTCTGCCTTTCACTAGTCAAGTGCTGTGACAATGCCTCCCCTCGGCAGCAGTCACGCAGGTGAAAGCAGTAACTATCCCAAAGCTGAGCACGTTGTGATCACGTTAACTTAACAACGTGAAGCAGGACCTCTGTGGGAAAGCAGTAGTGAGGGTTGGATACTGCCCTCCAGTCTGTAAAATCAGTAATTTCCCAAGTGCATGTGTAAGCTGTTTGGGAGGAAGCACCACACTTGCCCTGGAAAGTCATTTGACAGAAAGTGATGCAAGTGCAGTAATTACAAGGGCTGCCTCGGGTACCTCTGCTGTTGGTGCAGGGAGTTAGCTTTGAGCTTCTTTACTGAAGAAAATAAACCGTGCTTGTTCTGAGCAACTGATCACTGCTGTCCAAAAGAAAACTCTGAAACTCTTGAACAGGGGAAAAAAAATAATTTTTTAATCAAATGTTTCAGTAATTTGTTTATTTGTTTTTCATTTCTCACTTGTGAGACAATTTGCTGAAGAAAAACTTGCTGCTGTTGTTCTTGTGTGTGACTCTCCTCTCCAGAAGCTCACCGATGTGTCTGGTGCAGGTCTCCTGTGGAAGTGACACTGGTGAGTACTAAATTGAGCCTGAGGGAAACTCCCTGTCTTTGGATTTCACTTAATTTTGTCTCCAGTAGGAAAGGCTGCAATGGGGGTATAAGCAAAAGTAATGTTTACCACCACCCAATGGTTATTTGCTTTCTCAGATTCCAGTTGTAAAGTGACCTAACTTCAAGTGATAAACAAGAAAGGCTTCCCATGCAATTGAAATGCACCTTATATGCATGGCTTCTTAACTGTCATTTTGAGTCACTCTTCTTCTACTGATGAATTCTGACAGTAGACCTATGAGTAAGAGTAATCACATGTTGCTGTTTTCTTAAATAAAGTCATTTAGCCTGGTTTTGGCTTAGAGTGCAGCTCCACCAACAGCTGCATCAGCACAACTGAGGGTTGAACTTAGAATAAATTTAGAATAGAATAAACCAGGTTGGAAGAGAGCTTCAAGATCATCGTGTCCAACCTATCATCCAACACCACCTAATCAACTAAACCATGCAACCAAGCATCCTGTCAAGCCTCGCCCTGAACACCCCCAGCGACGGTGACCCCACCACCTCCCCAGGCAGCCCATTCCAGTGGGCAATCACTCTCTCTGTGTAAAACTTCCTCCTAACCTCCAGCCTAAACCTCCCCTGACGCAGCCTGAGACTGTGTCCTCTTGTTCTGGTACTGGTTGCCTGGGAGAAGAGACCAACCTCTGCCTCACTACAACCCCCCTTCAGGTAGTTGTAGAGAGCAATAAGGTCACCCCTGAGTCTCCTCTTCTCCAGGCTAAGCAACCCCAGCTCCCTCAATCTCTCCTCATAGGGCTGTGCTCCAAGCCCCTCACCAACCTTGTTGCCCTTCTCTGGACACGCTCCAGCAAGTCAACCTCCTTCCTAAACTGAGGGACCCAGAACTGGACACAGTACTCAAGGTGTGGCCTAACCAGTGCAGTGTACAGGGGCAGAATGACCTCCCTGCTCCTGCCGGCCACACTGTTCCTGATGCAGGCCAGGATGCCATTGGCCCTCCTGGCTGCCTGGGCACACTGCAGGCTCATGTTCAGCCTACCATCAACCAGCACCTCCAGGTCCCTTTCCACTTGCAACACAGTAGAAGAAATTGGGTGAGGAAAAGGGCAGGAACCTTTTAGGCTTTGCTACTGGAAAAACTGCATTGTGGCTCCATTTAGCATGTTAAACTTCAGTCCTCTCTTACTTGCATCTAAGCATCATTCTGAGCTCCTGCATAATAATTTCTTAGATGTGATTTGAAAAACAAAACATGCTCTACACCTCATTTTCTGCAGATAAAAGTTAACAGGGCAGGTTTAGACTGGACAGTAGGAGGAATGTTTTCCCAGCAAGAGTGGTCAGGCATTGGAATGTGCTGCCCAGGGAGGTGGTGGAGTCCCCAGCTCTGGATGTGTTTAAAGGTTGGATATCGTGCTTGGGGATATGGTATAAGGGTGAACTCTGTAGAGTAGGGTTCTGGGTTGGACTTGGTGATCCTGAGGGTCTTTTCCAACCTGAAAAGTTCTGTGATTCTATTTCAAGTGCTTATGGTGGTTTTACAAACATTAAGGGCAGTGATAGTGATATTTAGTGATATTTAATAATAGAAATGCAAGCTGCACCTGTAAGGCTCTAGAACAGTAACAGTATTGTAAGTGTTGTAGTGTGTTCTGCTTTTGGGAAGGAAAAGGCTTTTTAATTCAGTGGGACTAGACTATTGGCATCTGCTGGGGACAAGATGAAGCAGGCAGCTGATAAATATATATGCTACTGGCTGATCTTACTTGATGGCAGAAGTAGGATTTTATCAGAGCCAGTCTGTGACAAAATGTGTCCCTTTGAACAGCAGGTACTTTCAGTTCTTGGGGCTAAGTGCAGTACTACTTTCTTGTGAGTCAGTACAATTATGGGAATGTAATCTTAGAGGTCCTGATATATACTGGTAATCAATAATATCTGTAATATTTATGCTAACATTAAGATTAGTTTTGTGCTCCCTGGTAGAACAACACTTCACATATATATTTAAGAGGAGTCTCATTGTAAATGCTGTATATCTTTGTACCTGAACAAACACTTAAACACTTCTTGTCCTAAATAGCAAAAAAAAAATTGGAGGCAAGTTCCCCAAATAATGAGGTTTATTCTCTATCAAAACTGAATTATTTCTCCCATTCAGGTTGGCCATTCTTTAATTTCCAGTGGTGTGATGTGAGGTCTAACTGCTCTCAGTGACTGACAGCAAAGTGGTAGTGAGCTTGCACCACCTCAGTAAATACAGTGTCCTAGTGTCCTTGCCTCTGACTATTTAAAGGTTTCCCTCTTTCTGGATGCTAAATTCTTTCTATATACTCTTTGGAAGCAGGGGAGGAGGGAGGAGGTTGTTTTCAGAGATTCTCCTGGATCCAAATGCCACTTACAAATTTAGAATCAAAGCAGCAATTTGCAAAGAAAATGTTTTCCTCTAACAAGCATGAGCCACACTGCTAACATATTTCTTTAACCTATTACATCTGACAGGGTGACTGGGGAGCCAGTGTGTGTAGCTTTGATGACACAAGGTTTGGTAAGCACTCGGCTTCACTCTGAGCATCATTTTATGAAGAAGAACATTTGTAGTAGATGGCACCAAAATTATATATTGCACCTTGATGTAATTACTGGGTAGCACATTCAGGGAGCAGTCCCTGTAATATGGTGTGAATAATAGATTCATAGATTCATAAAAGGGCTTGGGTTGGAAGGGACCTTACAGATCATGCAGTTCCAACCCCCTGCCACAGGCAGTGACACCTCCCACCAGCCCAGGATGCTCAAGGCCTCATCCAACCTGGCCTTGAACACCTCCAGGGAGAGGGCATCCACAGCCTCCCTGGGCAACTTGTTCCAGTGTCTCCCCACCCTCACTGTAATATCCAGTCTCAATCTGCCCTCCTCAATCTTAAAGCCATTCCCTCTCATTCTGTCACTACAGGCCCTTGTCAAAAGTCCCTCCCTGGCTTTCTTGAAGGCTCCCTTCTGGTACTGGAAGGCTGCTCTAAGGTCTGTCCAGAGCCTTCTCTTCTCCAGGCTGAACAGCCCCAACTCTCTCAGCCTGTCCCACAGGGAAGGTTTTTCAGTCCTCTGATCATCTTTGTGGCCCTCCTCTAGAACTGCTCAACCTGCGCCATGTCCCTCCTATGCTGGGGGCACCAGAACTGGATGCTGGTGCTGCAGGTGAAGTGTGTTCCATCTGTTAAAATAAACAGGAGCAAGAGAACACTGTTTCACATCCTGATAGCACTGACTGTCCTGGAGGCCACTGGATGTCTCTATTTTAAGGAGATTTATTCAAATACACAGTTGTTTAAAGAAGATTAATTAGGCAAGGGGCAGAGCATCGCCTGCTCTAGCACGTGGTTTCATCCATTTTTCCCTAGGGTGACTTGACATAGAAGAGTTCTTTCAGTGCCCAGATGACCTATACACACAAGCATCAAACCTGCAGGATTCTGAACATCATTAATGGTGTGTCTGGCACATCCAGTGAATCCAGTCCAGTGATATCACAGAATCACAGAATGTTAGGGGTTGGAAGGGGCCTCAAAAGCTCATCCAGTCCAACCCCCCTGCCAGAGCAGGGTTACCCAGAGCAGATCACTCAGGAACACATCCAGGTGGGTCCTTATTATGTCTAGAGAGGGAGATTCCACAACCTCCCTGGGCAACCTGTTCCAGGGCTCTGTCACCCTCATAGGGAAAATTATCCTCGTGTTTCCATGGAACTTCCTATGGCTCAACTTCTGCCATTGCCCCTTGTGCTGGCATTGGGCATCACCCAGCAGAGCCTGGCTCCAGCCTCTTGGCACTCACCCTGCACATCTTTATAAACATTAATGAGGCTGTCACTTAGTCTCCTCCTCTCCAAGCTACAGAGCCCTCAGCTCCCTCAGGCTCTCCTTGTAAGGGAGATGTTCCACTGCCTTCATCATCTTTGTGGCTCTGTGCTGGACTCTCTCAAGCAGTTCCCCGAGTTCCTTCTTCAACTGAAAGGCCCAGAACTGGACACAATATTCCAGATATGGGCTCACCAGGGCAGAGTAGAGGGGGAGGAGAACCTCTCTTGACCTACTAAGCATGACCCTTCTAATCCACCCCAGAACAGCCTTGGCCAGATGTCCAGCCTACAACACAGTGCACCTCTCTGGAGTACAGTATGTGCAGCACACATCTGACCTGTGTGCTGCAGAACAGGGCACTGCTCTAGAACATCTTGGTCTGCATATGTGCAGGCACTCTTGCCCAAGACATCTCAAATCTGAAAGTTCTCACTCTCTGTGGTGAGATCCCTGTTTCTACTGGAGCTTAATTTCCACATAGAAAAGAGGACATCACCAGAGGAGCTCCAGATGTGTAATATCCATTATGCAGCCAAGCAGACGAACAGGTGTGGAAATGTTGGCTCTTTAAGCAGTCTCAGTTGAATTACTGCAGCAAAATGTGTATGTCTACAACAAAATAAAAGCAAGTGTACGACACTGGGAAGAAAAGAACACAACCAAGGCATTGTAATTAGTGTAGATTACAATGTGATTTACCTGCAATTTATTCAGCTAGAATTTGGTGCAATTCACAGAGACTTTTCAAATGCATTGACAATGTTTTCATGGTCTGTTTTTATGGGGAAACTCCTCCACCTTAGCATTTATATCTGTCTGTCTATCTCACATATTACAATTTACATTATTTGCATATTTTCTTTAGTTCAGTCATAGAATCATAGAATCACAGAATCAATAAGGTTGGAAAAGACCTCAAAGATCATCAAGTCCAACCTGTCACCCAACACCTCATGACTACTAGACCATGGCACCAAGTGCCACATCCAATCCCCTCTTGAACACCTCCAGAGACAGCAACTCCACCACCTCCCTGGGCAGCCCATTCCAATGGCTAACAACTCTCTCAATGAAGAACTTTCTCCTCACCTCCAGCCTAAACTTCCCCTGGCACAGCTTGACATTGTGTCCTGTTGTTCTGGTGCTGGTTGCCTGCCTGGAAGAAGAGACCAGCACCCACCTGGCTACAACCTCCCTTCAGGGAGTTGTAGACAGCAATAAGGTCTCCCCTGAGCCTTCTCTTCTCCAGGCTAAGCAACCCCAGCTCCCTCAGCCTCTCCTCATAGGGCTTGTGCTTGAGGCCTCTCCCCAGGCTTCTTGTCCTTCTCTGGACACGTTCAAGAGTCTGAATGTCCTTCTTAAATGGAGGGGCCCAGAACTGGACACAGGACTCAAGGTGTGGCCTAACCAGCACTGAGTACAGGGGCACAATGACTTCCTTGCTCCTGCTGGCCACACAATTCTTGATGCATGCCAGGATGCCATTGGCCTTCTTGGCCAACTGGGCACACTGCTGGCTCATGTTTAGCTAGCTGCCAATCAGTACCCCCAGGTCCCTAGTTCCAATTTTATATTCAGTATTTTCCTAATATTTGTAGATAAGTAAGATAATAATGCAATTGGAGTAAGTGTTGCTCATCAAAAATGTATGTGGTGTTGAACAGTCACTGAAACTGGAAACCTACAAAAATGCCCCACTTGATCTGAAAGGCAAACTTTAGTTTTGTGTTTTAGTACTGATCTAATCCAATGTACCATTTCTTCTCTCTTTGTCTCTTTCTTACCAGGACTGCTGTCTTAAATCTTAGTTACAGTTGGAAGTTACAGTACAAAGTGTGATCTGCATATAGTTAGAATTGCACAGAGGGTCAGAAATCTGTCTGTATAAAATAACATAAGGCCTTTGACAATGTCCCCCACAGCAAACTCCTGGCCAAGCTGTCAGCTCCTGGCTTGGACAGGAGCACTCTGCATTGGGTTAGGAACTGGCTGGAGGGCCGAGACAAGAGAGTGGTGGTGAATGGCGCCACATCCAGCTGGCAGCCAGGCACTAGTGGTGTGCCTCAGGGATCTGTGCTGGGCCCCATGCTCTTTAACATCTTTATTGATGATCTGGATGAGGGCAATGAGTCCATCATCCATAAGTTTGCAGACAACACCAAGCTGGGGGCAGGAGTTGATCTGGTAGAGGGTAGAAGGGCTCTGTAAGAGGGACCTTGCCAGGCTGGACAGATGGGCAGAGTCCAAGGGCATGAGATTTAACACATCAAAGTGCCAGGTTCTGCACTTTGGCCACAACAACCCCATGCAGTGCTACATGCTGGGGTCAGAGTAGCTGGAGAGTGGCCAGGCAGAAAGGGACCTGGGGGTACTGGTTGACAGCTGGCTGAACATGAGCCTGCAGTGTGCCCAGGCAGCCAAGAGGGCCAACGGCATCCTGGCCTGCATCAGGAACAGTGTGGCCAGCAGGAGCAGGGAGGTCATTCTGCCCCTGTACACTGCACTGGTTAGGCCACACCTTGAGTCCTGTGTCCAGTTCTGGGCCCCTCAGTTTAGGAAGGAGGTTGAGGTGCTGGAAGGTGTCCAGAGAAGGGCAACAAAGCTGGGGAGGGGTTTGGAGCACAGCCCTGTGAGGAGAGGCTGAGGGAGCTGGGGTCGCTTAGCCTGGAGAAGAGGGCTCAGGAGAGAGCTTCTTGCTCTCTACAACTATCTGAAGGGAGTTTGTAGGCAGGTGGGGGCTGGTCTCTTCTCCCAGGCAACCAGCACCAGAACAAGAGGACACAGTCTCTGCGCCAGGGGAGGTTTAGACTGGATGTTAGGAAGAAATTCTTCATAGAGAGAGTGATTGCCCATTGGAATGTGCTGCCCAGGGAGGTGGTGGAGTTGCCATCACTGGGGGTGTTTAGGAAGAGACTGGATGGGGTGCTTGATGCCATGGTTTAGTTGATTAGGTGGTGTTGGATGGTGGGTTGGACTCGATGATCTCAAAGGTCTCTTCCAACCTGGTTTATTCTATTCTACTCTGTTCTGTTCTGTTCTGTTCTAACATCCAGATCAAGGCTTTAGAGATGGAGAAGTGCACTCAACCTGCTGATAGCAATGGAGACTAAGAATTAAACTCTAGGTAAGCATCTGCAGTAGGGGAAACACAACATTTGCAAATAATTACAGTAGCAATAAACAGCACTGCTAAAAGCAAGGTCTGTGCCAGAAGACATTATTAGCAATACAAGAAAAATATGAGTAGTACATTCTGAGACTCCTACACTGAAACAATGCATGGCACCACTTCAATATCTACCCAAAAATATGAAGTTAAAAAGCTTTAATACTTAAGAGATAGCAGTAAAAAAAAAAAATGTTCTCTGAAAAACCCATAATTACTCAAAGCCTCATTGCATACTGCATTTGAGAACTGTGTGAAACCTAGGAACTGTTTTCTGACAGACTTCTGGCTCAGGCTTTACTGTTTCCTTGAGCAGCCAAGTAATTCTTCTTCCTGGTTTCCTCAAGGCTTTCACAGATCAACAGAGGATGGGGGGGGGGGGGGTGGGGAGGAAATCACTAAATGTGATAGCAAATATGTTGTAAAATCTTACAAATTGCCAGACACTCAGAGGAAATTACATGAAGAAACTACTGAAGCTTTTCAGGCCAGTGTATCTGTCATTTCGGTCACAGTATAGGGGTTGGAAGGGACCTCCAGAGATCATTGAGTCCAACCCCCCCTTGCTAAAGCAGGATCACTTAGGGTCGTCTGCATAGGAATGCATTCAGGTGGGTTTTGAAAGTCTCCGGAGAAGGGGACTCCCAACCTTCCTGGGCAGCCTGCTCCAGGGCTCCGTCACAGTTAAGAGAATTTAAAAACCACTCTGCACTGTGGTGCACGCTTAAAGAGGCATAGTGAAATGCTGTGCAGCTGCTATGGCATGTGCCAAACTTTGGACTGATCTAAGCGAGGCTCGGAAGCTATCTTTAGCTCGCAGATGAGTGACATTATCCCAAGCATGCGCCGTGCTGCTTTACCTGGGAATCTGCTGTTCATCTAGACCAAAATACCCATTAGCAACAAGCACTGCTTTGTTCTCTTCTTCAGTTGTGCTGATTTTAATTAACAGTCTGAACATTAAGCAAAGCACTTTCTTTCTGCCCCTTAAAGGGGCGTGTTGAGTTGTTGGGAACAAATGTGCTTGGTTTTAGCAGCGCTTGGCACCGATTTGATGCTTTTCAGTTGCGTGCCATTCCAAAGTACACGTCCTTTCTTTTTCTGCTGTTCCGACATCATCACATTCCAGCCACTATCCTCTTCTACAGTGCTGTTGTTGCTAAGAGCCTTGACTCTCACAAGGCAAAAGGAATTATGTGCATGTGAAGAATCTGGTATTATTGCAGGCTTTCCTCCTGCTGTTTCTGATGTGCTCCATCTTGGAGATTAGGGAACCGAGAAGTCATGTTAATCTCAGAGACTTTGGTTTAAGCCTTTGGCAATATTGTTATAGACCCTTAACTTCGCTGATCCCAAAGATGCACCCAGGTGCAGCTTTGTTTACTGAAGATCCAAGGACACACTTAACAAAGCTGCCTCTGTCGCAGTCCTTTGTGCAGGCACATCATAGGAAAGAAAAGGCACGAAGGAATGCGAGGTGGACGGTGAAGGAAGCCAGGGGAGGATGCTGTGGGGAGGAAGAAAATAAAGTGACAGAAAGGGAAAAGGTAGTAAGAAAGGGGAGGATAAAGTGAGAGAAAGGAACACGAGGAGGGCGAACGACCTGGGGCAAAGGCGTGAGAGCTGGCGTTCCTGCGGGTGCTGTGGCTCATCCTCGGCACATCTGTCCTAATGCAGCTTGATGTCTTGTCACAATGCTGACATGGTGCATCAGCGTAGCGCTTTGGGGGGCAGCAGAATAAACTCACAACGTGCTGCTTTATAGGGCCACAGCAGCTTCTGGAGGGTTATAATCGGGACAGCATCACCAGCAAAGAGGGTAATGCTGCAGGTGAATTCTGAGCAGGTGAAAGAGACAGCGTGTGATGAGAGGGAAATGGAGAAGGCAGGAACACTGGAAGAAAGCTGCAGAAGGGAGGCTGAGATACAGTAAGGCGTTAGTGAGCACGCAGCTTTCCAGAAACAAGCCTTTGTTCCATTGCTGAGAGTAAGTCCTACTGGCAGAAATGCTGTTTCAGATGGGGAGGTGACAGGGTCTAGGAAACCTAAACTAACTGACCTAAGATGAGGATGGGAGGAGGTGTGTAGAGGAAGTAAACTAAAGCAGGGGAAAGTGAGAGTGTTGTTTAGTACACTGCTACCTACAAGTGTGACCAGATACATTATGATGACCTGTGCTGGGAAGGTAAGGCTCACATTAGTTCAGTACAGCAGCATGCATCAACACACAAAATGTTGTCTGCTGCTGAAGACAGAGCTTTCCCTTCAGGGAAGCATGCACCTCAGCAACTCTTAACTGGGTACAGGCAGGGTGTTTGAAAAAAAAAGAAGAAAACACAAAGATTCACTCTGGGGTTTTTTCTAAGCAATTTTTGAGGGGAGACAGGATATTTTAGAGGTGGGGTTTTTGTTTGTTTTGATCTTTGTTTGTGGCTTTTGTTTTTTGTCTTTGTTGTTTGGTTGTTTTTTAATTATTATTATTATTTTATTTTGTTCCCTTTTCCATTCACCATTTTCCTGCTAGTCTTCAGCTTCTTTGGCTAAACCCAAATTCAGATCCTTTCTTCTCAGTCATCTTTTCCAGTCCTGGGCTTTCTGAATGAAATGCTTTAATATTAGCTGCCTACAGTTCCTGTGATTGGACTCCATGGGTGGCCTGAGCAATTTTCAGACAATGGAACTGATTCTTTTCTCACAATACTGGCTTTGGTAGAGGTGCTCTTGATTCACAGTGGTGAAAGGAGAATTGTGCTTGCTCTTTCATATGTTCTTTCATCTCTGTGATATTTTTACTTACATGTACAAGTGATTTTCTGGGAATATCTCCTGCTGCTGGCAGGTGGACCTAGGAACTTCCTAAGACAGAAACACATTTAAGCCTTTTTTAGGTGACTGAGTTCAATCCATTGCTGCTCCAGCACCACATTATATAATTTCTTTCATAAACTGATCAGGCTTTAAACATTCATTACAACTCTAATCTGACTACAGTTAGTAAGTTCAGATGAGAAGGTTAATTACCTCCTGTATAAGTGCAAAACCACAGCTGAAATAATTTCCAAGTGCTCTAAAAGTATGTTCCTGTCTCATACACACCTCACTTTTCAGTATGGCAGCCATGATAAGGGTTTTGCTCTTGGCAGGAGAAGGCTCAGCTCCAAGAAAGCACAGGTCTGAAATTACAGGCATACCCAGGAAAGGGTACTGTGGACTTTTCTATTCATGGCCACATCCCTCTCACAGATTGTAGTGGGAGTTACAAGCAGTCATATGACAGCAAATTTTTACCATACCTGAAGTGCCACTCTGAAAGTAATTATAGAAGGAGAAGGGTATGGAACAGGTGTGTACAACTTGGCTGAGGGTGGATTATGGCAGACTTCGACTTACTTATATTGGGCTACCTGCTCTTTGCCACCCTGGCTTGGCAGACCCTGTTCATTTCAGCAGATTTTTTCCCCCACATTTATGGAATTCCTGAGCCTACTTATTATGAAGCTGAAAACCATCAATGTGACCAAGCAGTTTAATTATAATGAAAGCCCAGATGAAAAGCAGAGCCCAATTTTACACAGTGTAAATAAGATGATTCAGCTGAAGCCAAGAGAATTATGCTGTTCTCTGTAAATGCTGCTCCCTGCTTTCCCTGTTGTGTTTCAGATATGTGCCCTTCTCTTCACATAGAATATAATTTTATGTTTCACCCTCTGTTCATAAAGCTCTGTTCTACACCTTACCTTAGCAAGCCTCTTGCCTCTGCTGCCTTCCCTCCTGCAGTCTGGGTTTAGAAGTTACAGTATCACAGTATCACCAAGGTTGGAAGAGACCTCAAAGATCATCGAGTCCAACCTCTCACCACAGACCTCATGACTAGACCATGGCACCAAGTGCCACATCCAATCCCCTCTTGAACACCTTCAGGGATGGTGACTCCACCACCTCCCTGGGCAGCACATTCCAATGGTGAATGACTCTCTCTGTGAAGAACATTCTCCTCACCTCCAGCCTAAACTTCCCCTGGCACAGCTTGAGTCTGTGTCCTCTTGTTGTGGTGCTGGTTGCCTGAGAGAAGAGACCAAATCCCTCCTGGCTACACACCCCCCCTTCAGGCAGTTGTAGACAGCAATGAAGTCTCCCCTGAGCCTCCTCTTCTCCAGGCTGAACAACCCCAGCTCCCTCAGCCTCTCCTCACAGGGCTTGTGCTCAAGGCCTCTCACCAGCTTTGTTGCCCTTCTCTGGAAGTTGCATTTGTTGCTGATTTAGTGGTGGCAGTAGCCCACAGCTGTTGGGAAATGAAGGCTGCAATCACAAGGGAGTGAAGAAGAGGTATTCCTGGTTGTGAAAGCCAGGCTGTGGTCCCTGTCATGTATCACTGGCTCCGATACTACTCTGGTGACTGTTTCTCTCTTGTTTTGGCTACTGTATTTCTGAGGCAGAAATAGGTTTGTGAGTTGCATCGTTGTATGCCTCAGACTTCACGGAATTACAGCAAATGATCACAGTAATTGTGTGGTAAGTTTGTGCAACATTGGAGGAGTGGGACACTCTTGGTTTTGCTGGAATCGCTTTGCACATGCCACGCGGGCCTGGTGTGTTTGCTGTGAGCATCTCCCTGGGATTGCTGGACATGGGACACCCAATGTGGGGCTGCTTATATGCATCAATGTCCAGACTGATGAGATTACTAGACACCACCAATCCCAGACATACAGGCTGTTCTCAGCATCTTCCTGGGGAACATCTATGGTTGGAAAAGAGGCAACCTGGACTTATGGTAGCCACACCTGAGCACATCCTCCCTTTTACTGCAACACCTTCATACCCTTCATTTCTCTTTTATCTGCAAATTATCTTTATAAAAATCTGAAAGTTCTCCTGCTGTATGCTCAGATGGAGAGCAGTTGCCACCCGGGAACACAGTCCCTCACCATTCTCTGCTTTGCAGCCAGTGCAGCGTTCAGCCTAGCACGTGTGGTTGGGCTGTTGAAAGATGGCATTGCCTCTGGTCATGAAGTGCCATGTGCCTGACAACGTGCCAAGCACAGGCCCAGGAGGGAGCAGTGAGGCAGGTCGGACTTGTTTCTTTCACCCACGCAGCACATGGGGCCAAAGGAATTCTTTGGGAGGCTGTGTGCTATGCAGGTGTGGTGGTTTTAGGCACGGCAGGCCTGATAGAAAGGTTTGGGGAGAGTCTGGTTTGCCTTCTGGATGCTTCCTAACCTGTAAGTGCGTGATGGTGATGGGTTAATTTGAGGCTTAGAGTTTGGCTAGGTGGTCTCTGGCAGCGTTACCTGTTCATTTGGAGATGTTATCACTCCCAGCTGTCTGCTTTACCCCACAGCTAGGCATTGCCACACTCTTCCAATGGAGACTCCAGGCCACAGGCTGGCCTATTAAAAATGTACCTGCTTTCATTGTGTTCTGCTAGAATGATCGTGACCTCAGGCAGTTGGGAGACATTTGAAAACATGGCAGCTAAATCAGCCACCGCTGGCTGCTCAGAGCCTCTGGGTCTTAGCCACGAATGGAAAGAGCTGTTGCCCCTGTCCACAGGTCTGAGGACAACATTCCTGCCTTTACTGACACCACATATCGTCTGTCACCCCCAAGGTCCCCTGCTCCTCCATACAGATGACTGCTGCCACAGTTGTCACAGCTTAGGAAAGCAAAGAGTGTGAATAAAACTTGTCAGTCAGTGATGTGGGATTAAGCCAAAAGTGAGGGCAGTTCTCTAGAAAGCAAATCACTGAAAAAATGATCTTAGAATTTTCATTGTTTATGTCACCTCCAATGTGATTTATGATCCCACCATGCAGTTCTTAGGTTTTAGTGGCTCTTCTGTCTCACGAAAAACTGCAGACATAGCACAAAATAGGTTAAAATCTTCCTTTCTATGATGGATAAAATGCTTTGACATCAGAGTAAAGCATGAGGTTTTCACTAAGAATATGGTATTGCTGTCTCAGTCCATCTGTTTCTGGAATGGAAGAAGTTTGGGAATGAGATCTGTGCTCAGCAGAGGATGCCTTGTGGAGTACTGTTAACAAAAGTCAGTTTAAAAGCTGGTCAAGTCCATCGGAAATCAAGCTAGAGTAGTTCTGATGTTTGCACATACACTTGTCTGCCAGCCAATTGATATTCAGCAATGGATTAGGGCAAGGTGGCTCAAAGCAGTTACAGATGCTAGTCCTGCCCACCTCCTACAGGTTACCCTTTCTGCAGCAGGAATGGCTCAATGCCTCATTAATCAGCACCCAAGTTTCTGCCTGTCACAGGTTGGCACGTTGAGGCAAACCAACATCAGTTTCTGTTCGATCTTAAGCCCTGGCATTCCTGCCATGGGTGACATCCTGCAGGGCAGATTAGCATACATAGCTGGGGTAGATGATTTCCTTGTCAGCCAAAGCTTGATGTAGTGTGAAGTACGGATGGATGCCTTCGACATCATCGTGTTTGAGAGAGGAGAACTTTTAAATTATTGATCTGAAAGATCAAAAGCCCTTAGTGGAAATGGAAAGTTGAGGTGGGTTAGGATGTCTATGATAGTAGAAGTCTGGCAAGAGGAACAGTCGTGACCATTATGCTTTTGAGTTGGTAAAAACCTAAGTCCCTTTACTTTTGTCAAGGTAATATTGCTTCTCTGATTTTTCAGTATTATACAGCAGTTCAAAACGTAAAATGAGAAACAATGTGACAAAAATAACAGCGTTTCATTAAAAAAAATAGCATGTATCAGCAATACCTGTTCTCCATGATGACTGTGTTAGCTGTGATCCTGTGCTGTACAGTTCTAGCAAGGAGAGCATAAATGGATTTCTAGGGCACAAACACCACCATCAGCATTTTTCTGGTGGCGTTTCAGACAATGGGGCTGTGTAAATGCAAGGCACGGTGACTACAGTGGTGCTGGCCCGTGAGATGCTGTACCCAGTGGCAATTTCTGCTCCTTCCAACACATAAGCCATGCACATTCAGCAGAATCTGGGGGCCTGTGAGTTCATCGTGGTACACATGCACCGACTCTGGCAACGTGGCAGAGGCGGAGAACAAGCTCCGGGGTTCGCGATGGCAGCTGCGATACCGGAGTGGGGGGCGGGGGGCGACGGAACGCTAGACCGGACGTGGATTCCCTCCTCGGCACGCTGCGCTGCCCGCACGGGAGGTGCCTTCTGTTCGGAGCCTCGCTGGTGGCGAGCCTAAGGACGGTCCCGGATAACCGATTTAGTTTGGTGAGCACCGCTGCGGCGCGGCTGTTTGCCCAGCCCGCGGTGCCGCTGCCGGCTGCCAGCCCGCAGCTCCACGGCCTCCGCCGCTCTGGGCGGCGCGGCAGACGTCCGCACCCCAGACCCAGCCGCCGGAGCCCGCGGGGTGAGGGGCAACCAAAGCTGCGGTGGAGACGGAGGGCGGCGGCCAGCGGCGCGGGGCGGGCGAGCAGGCGGGGCCGGGGGAAGCTTCCTCTCACAGGCGGCGAGCGGAGCCCAGCGGCAGGTGGCGGCGGCTCCTTTAAGGCTACGCCTGCTGTAACCCGACCGCCGCAGCCGGAGCTCCCGACGCCACCGGCGGAGCATCTTGTGCTTGGCAAGGGCTGTCCCGTCCGCGCTGCCGCGGGAAGGCATGGCCGAGGCGCAGCTCCAGTAGTCCCGCTCCCAGGTGCGGCGGGTGGGCGGGAGGGAAGGGCAGGGTGCCGTGGGTCCGGTCGGGCGCCGAGGGGCCAAACTGACAGGGTGGGGGCGGTGCCGGTCCTTCCCCCAGCCCCAGGGGGCTGCGCGGAGCGGCCCCTTTCCTCCCTCCCTCCGCTGCGGGCCGCCCCCTGCGCGGCGCCGCCCCCGGGGGCCGAGGGCCGCAGGCGGCGGTGCTGCCACCTCGAGCAGCACAAAGTGCAGCGGCTGTCGTCCCGCCACTGCCCTCGCAGCGGATAGCCACGGCCAGAGCGAGCGCAGCGGGGGTGTGTGGCGGCTGCCTGCCTGCCAGCGGGGCTGCTGCCGTGGGCGGGCACGGCGTGAACGCCGGGCACTCGGCTGCCGGGGAAAGCTAGGTAATGCCCGGCGCGGGGGGAGCGCCGCGCCACTCGGGACTTAGCCTGGCAGGGTCCCTCGGTGCCTCTGCGGCTCGGAACCGTCTCCGAGTTGGAGGTGTTTCCCTCTCCCTGTTGCTTTATGACTGCAAACTTCTTGCAGGTTTTGAGGAAATGGATGCAGGTAAATGGTAGCGCAGCGCACGGCTCACCCTGCTTACCCAAATCTGCTAGCTGCTTTGCTGGTGTGAGAGCAGCAAGCAAAGTGGAGTTTGGGATGTGAACAGCCTTGCATAGCAAAGGGAATAGCTGAAGCTGTGAGGAGCTTGAATTCTATTGTGTTTGTCCTTACTGCTGCTTCCTGAGGTAAGTTGGATACCAAATGCAGTGTCTGATCTCACTGGAGCAAGAGAAACTACCATTCAGAACCAACCGCACAGCAAAACTCAAGCACTGCAGATGTTTTATTACTAGGCTTATTATAAAACCTACTAACTGTCAGTAGTCTCATGCTGCTCTGCACATCAGCGTGGCAGGTTTCACGATTGGATTTGGCTTTCAGTTTTAAACTGATCAGGAGAGAGCATAGGGGTGAATGGATGTTCTCTGGTATCACTAACAGCTTTAGGATGTAATCTTGTTTGGAAATTGATCCCGCTCATCTTGAAATCAACCCTTGAAGAAAGTAAGAGGCTGCAGGCCTCCTTCCTCTCTACCACCTTACTCTAGCTTGTGGCATGTGTCTTGTGACAGTGGCATTTCTTGGTTTTATGACATGAAAAATTGACATGGAAACAGTGAAATGACAACATAAATGCTGAATGCCATTGGTGGTACAACACTTAGTAACTCTTCTACTCCGTTGTCCTCTTCCAGTAAGCGCTGACGTTCCTGTCAGAATGGTTTCATGTTGGAAGTGATTGAATGTTGAATTTTAATATCTTTGGAGATCGTTCCTTTTAAATTTGAGTAGAAACAGAGCTGCCAGAATCCCACAGCATGGTGATAGCAGATGGAAATGCTGTGTTCTCCTCCCTGAGTGTGACTGAGAAGCTGTTACCAGCTTTTTCACAATTAACTGGGGTCAGTAGAGCAATTTGATAACTGCCCAAGACACGTGTAAGCGATACCTTGTTGAAAATGTTCCAAGTGTTTGCTGATAGTTATTTACCAAAAAGCTGCAAGAGTGAAGTTACAACTGAATGGTTAAGGTAGTAATTTTGGATAAGCCAGGAAAAGACCACTGCTAAAATACTCATGGCCAAGAACTAACCTAGACAGAGTACTTTCTTCCTGCATTAAAAAATAGTTACACCGAACATCTCTGTGCACTCAAGCCTCCCTTCCTTTGGAGAGGGACTTTTTAGGGTGTTAGGTAGTGATAGGACTGGGGGGGATGGAGCAAAACTAGAAATGGGTAGATTCAGATTGGATATTAGGAACAAGTTTTTCCCCATGAGGGTGGTGAGACACTGGCACAGGTTGCCCAGGGAGGTGGTGGCAGCCTCGTCCCTGGAGGTTTTTAAGGCCAGGCTGGATGTGACTCTGAGCAACCTGATGTAGTGTGAGGTGTCCCTGCCCGTGGCAGGGAGGGGTTGGAACTGGATGATCCTTGAGGTCCCTTCCAACCCTAACAATTCTCTAATTCCTCTAGCTCAAAACCCCTATAAACAGACTGAATGGTGATCAATAACTGTGAAGTTTGGGTAATAAATTAGACATTCATGTATAACCCAGGAAGTTCTGTATCTTGATCAGATCTTGCTAGGCAGCTGTGAGAAGATTCTGGGGCAGAAAAACCCCAGTGTAGCTGAAGCCACCTTCGACTTGCTAGCTCTGGCCATTGTCCTCAGGGCAAAGAAATTGTACACAATGGGAAATTTACTCTGTTCTGTTACTCTGTGTGATAAACTTTGGTTTAGTAGCCTGAGTTATTTTTGTTTTAAATAAAAAGAAAATCTGGTAAATAACAACTAATTTGCCTGTTAAACAGGAGACAGTTGAAAACAATATATATATAGAGAGAAAAATTATCTGACCATTGTTCTTCTCACATTCACACCTGGTCCTCCACCAGTACTCTTAATTTGCTCAAGTAAAGCATGAAATTATTCCTAGACTTGGTACTTACCTGCACTTAAACCAGCACCTTGATAGGCATATATGAAATTACCTTCTGAAAGCAGTCTTGCCAGACTCTCTGTGAGGCCAAACACAGAGGTTGGGTTGCTAGTTTCCTCTGCTACTATCACACCTTTCTCCTTTGTGGGCATCATGGGTCTGTAATTGCTGCTATAATTTCTAACAGGTAAAGGTACCTAATGCTTCTGAATGTCAGGTCATGCACTTCCCATGAAAAGAACTTCTTAAAACTAATTCCCTGTACAGGCTCCTTGGAACAAAGATGAGCTTTTTCTAATGCATTTCTTGTAAGGGGTAGGAGGGTTTTTATTTGGAGCTCTCTGATGAGGACAGGCTGAGAGAGCTGGGGCTGTTCAGTCTGGAGAAGAGAAGGCTCCGAGGAGACCTTATTGTGGCCTTCCAGTATCTGAAGGGGGCTACAAGAAAGCTGGGAGGCACTTTTTAGGGTGTCAGGTAGTGACAGGACTGGGGGAAAGGGATCCAAGCTAGAGGAGGGGAAAGGTAAATTAGACATTAGGAAGAAGTTCCTCCCCATGAGGGTGGTGAGATACTGGAACAGGTTGCCCAGGGAGGTGGTGGCAGCCTCATCCCTGGAGGTTTTTAAGGCCAGGCTGGATGTGACTCTGAGCAACCTGATGCAGTGTGAGGTGTCCCTGCCCATGGCAGAGGAGCTGGAACTGCATGATCCTTGAGGTCCCTTCCAACCCTAACAATTCTGTTGTTCTGTAATTTCCATAATCTTCTGTGCTAGAATGAGCACCTGTCCCATGCCAAAATGGTACTTACCTAATAAAATCTTCTGGTACTAAGGAAACAAACCAGAACCTGCATCTCTCCTGTCCAAGAGATTATGTCTGTGCAACTCAGAGGCACTAGTGTAGTTACTGCAGATGAATAAAATTGGCAGCATCATGAGCATTGCTGTATTTTTAGTCAAAAGGATTAAGTAGGTGTGATTGATGTTGAGTGGTTTTGCTCTTTTGCTGAAGAGAGTCATCTTCAATGTGCATTTTGGCTTCTTTCACTTAGGAGTTAAGCCAACTGGGGTATATATATTTTATTTTATTTTACTTTTTAATTTTTTGTTTCCATATGTGGTCCAAATGAAGACTTGCAAACTACAGATGAGATGATGTAATAATGAAGTTTTTGGCCCAGGAGTAGAATCTGGAATGGACACTGTACAATGCTTATCAGTGAGTTTAAACTGGAAGCTAGGGAATGGAATTGATTGTTTTATTCCTTCAATTGGAAAAGGTTTAGAAAATGAAGCTTAACATTCATTCTCTCCAGACCTTTAAACTGGGGAGAAAAAGGGACATAAGATTTTCTATCAGTGGAGAAGTAGGTGGAGCACAGTGTAAAAAGTACTTGAGAGACAATAATAAGTAGACAGGAAGTTTTCATTTTCAAAGATGGACAGATTGCGTTGGGTTGGAAGGGACCCTCAAAGGTCATCTTATTCAGCCTCCTTGCAGTGAGCAGGGCCACCTCCAAACAAACTTAACATTTGAAGAGTAAGCAAGGCTGATGCACTGCTGAGCTAGAACAGGTCTGGAGTAAAACCGTGCTCAGGAGCTGAGTCTTCTGATCACTGCCTCTTGCCACCCTTTGGTCGGTGTTGCATAACTGTCCCAGAGCATGCAAGCTGTGGGATTCCTTTTTGTTTAAGCTGAGTGGGAAGACAGGTCTAAAGAGCACACTGAATACCTTCTAACAACTGTAGAGTGCCTGGGACAGGATTAAAGCTGGTCTGAAGGAAACACCTGAAATGCATATGATGGAGATGCAGGTTCTACTCAGCACGTCTGTGTTCTGCGTGGGTAGCTGTGGCTTGCTCAGTGAGTACTACTCAGAGGAGGTTTTCAGGTAATCTACTTCCTTGTTTTAATCTTCCATTTTGGAGAAAAAGAAAAAAAAAAAAGAGGAGGGAAAGTAAATTTGTGGTTCTTGAACCTACTGCTTCTAAGTCTTTGAAGACAGGAGCATTATTTTTCTCCTGGTCTATAAATAATCCACCTTTTGTTAACCTTCTTAGTTTAAGTGCCAACTGTGCTTAAGTGCGCTCAGTGTTTGTGCCACCAAGGGAGAATATTATACTTAATTTTTTACAAAGCTATTAACTGGTGGACTGTTTTTTTTCCCCCCCCTGAAATTCAAGTTTCTGTCAGTCTCCAGTGCAGGTATGATTTCAAAAGCTACCTCTTGTTCCCTGGCTCTAATGCAGGGGAACTCTAGTGGACTTGAGTGTATTGTGATTGCATCAGGTTTCGCTGACCATTAGCAACAGCAGTGTGTTGTAGAAACATCAAATTGTGACAGTCCTAAATCTTCATATTCTTTAGTATCATAGTAGTATCAGTCAGGGTTGGAAGGGGCCACAAGGATCATCTAGTTCCAACCCCCCTGCCATGGGCAGGGACACCCCACACTAGATAAGGCTGCCCAGTGCCTCATCCAGCCTGGTCTTAAACACCTCCAGAGACTGCACCCCAACCACCTCCCTGGACAACCCATTCCAGGGCTTCTCCACTCTCATGGTGAAGAACTTCCTCCTCACCTCCAGCCTGAATTTCCCCACCTCCAGCTTCATTCCATTCCTCCTAGTCTTATCACTACCTGATATCCTGAGAAGTCCCTCCCCAGCCTTCTTGTAGGTCCCCTTCAGATAGTGGAAGGCCACAATTAGGTCACCTTGGAGCCTTCTCTTCTCCAGACTGAACAGCCCCAACTCCTTCAGTCTGTCCTCATAGGAGAGGAGCTCAAGCCCTCTGATCATCCTCACGTTCCTTCTCTGGACACCTTCCAGCACCTCCATATCCCTCTTGTAATAGGGGCTCCAGAACTGGATGCAGTACTCCAGGTGGGGTCTCACCAGAGCTGAGTAGAGGGGGAGAATCACCTCCCTTGACTTGCTGGCCACACTTCTCTTGATGCAGCCCAGGCTCTGCTTGGCTTTCTGGGCTGCAAGTTCACACTGAGAGCTCCTGCTGAGCTTCTTGTCCCCCAGCACCCCCAAGTCTCTCTCCTCAGGGCTGCTTTCCAGCCAGTGACTGCCCAGCCTGGATTTGTGCCTGGGATTGCCTTGACCCAGATGCAGGACCCTGCACTTGTTGTTGTTGAACCTCATGAGGTTGGCTTGTGCCCACCTCTCCAGCCTGTCAAGGTCCCTCTGGATGGCATCCCTTCCCTCCAGCCTGTCAGCTGCACTACACAGCTTGGTGTCATCAGCAAACTTGCTGAGGGTGCACTCAGTGCCACTGTCCATGGCACTGACACAGATGTTGAACAAGCCTGGTCCCAGGACTGATCCCTGAGGGACTCCACTTGTCACTGGCCTCCACTGGGATATGGACCCATTGACAGCCATTTTCTTCATTAAAACTAATACAAGTAACAGCAGGAATGGAAACTCCTATTAAATATTTACTTAAATATTTTAAATGAAGAAGTTTGGCTTTTCCCTCTCCCTTTTTGTTCAGCTTAATAGAAATTGACTTTTTATGAGTTTGCAAGCTTTGCCAGTCTTGGAACATTTGATGACACCATTAAGCCAGAGATGTATTTCAGAAGGTTGTGGCTTCTGGGAAGATATCATTCTGTCTGCAGAATGCTGGTGACTTGGGAGAAATGACTGAAACATTTCAGAGACTGACATTTATGTTTGGAATGATTTAGGTATTTATTTAGACCTCATGAAAAAGCTGAACACCTAGCATCTGAAAGGTGCATTAGTTCTGATGATCACAGATGCCCAAATGTAGTCTGTGCTCTCTATGCACAGGGAAACTGAGAAGAAAAGAAACACTTGTTCAAACTTGCTTTAGGAATACAAGGAAAAGGAGAGGAAGAGAATGAACAAAGGTGCTGGTCTAGGTTTCTCTGTTGCAATTCATGTCCTATGGCTGTTCTCCCAGCTGACTGCTACCAAGACAGGATTTCATCCTGAGCTGAAGTGCTGCCTATGCTGATGCTTGTTTTTCAGCCTGTGCTGTTTGAAAGTGTGGTGATACATCTGGCTGATACAGCATCACAGAATTCCTGAGGCTGGAACAGACCTCTGAGATCATCCAGCCCAGCCTATGACCCAGTACCACTACACTGATCAGACCATGGCACTGAGTGCCACATCCAACCTTGCCTTAAACACCTCCAGGGACGGTGACTCCACCACCTCTCTGAGCAGTGCATTCCAGTGTCTGGTTCCCCTGTCCATCAGGAATTGCTTCCTAACATCCAAGCTAACCCTTCCCTGGCACAGCTTCAGGCCATGCCCTCTGGTCTTGTCACAAGTTACCTGGGAGAAGAGCCTGCCCCCCAGCTGACTACAACTTCCCTTCAGGTAGTTGAAGAGTGTGATAGGGTCCCCACTGAGTCTCCTCTCCTCCAGGCTGAACACCCCCAGCTCCCTCAGTCTCTCCTCATCAGACTTTCCCTCCAGTCCCTTCCCCAGCCTGGTCACTCTCATTGGACCTGCTCCAGCACCTCAAGATCTTTGTTGCAGTGAGGGCCCAGAGCTGCAGACGGTGCTCGAGGTGATGCCTGACCAGTGCCAAGCACAGGGCAGAATTCTATCCCTAGTGCTGCTGGCCACACCATTCCTGATGCAGGCCAGGGTACCATTTCCCTTCCCTGATTCCTGGGCACACTGCTGGCTCGTGTTCTGCTGTTGTCAGCCAGCACTGCCAGGTCCCTCTCTGCCAGGCTGCTCTCCAGCCACTCACCCCCCAGTCTGTAGCCTGCATGGGGTTATTGTGGCCAAAGTGTAGGAGCCTGCACTTGGCCTTGTTAAATCTCATCCCATTAGCGTCAGCCCAATATGAAGCTTTTCAGTGTACTCTGAAACTGTGCACAGTTTAGCTGTTCAGGTGAAGAAGGAAGAAGCTCAGGTGCAATCTTGGAAGTGCTATTCCAGAGAGAAACCCTCAAATGTCAGCTAAGTGCAAATGGAGAGCTCCTGTTTCTGTGAAGTATCCAAACAAAGCTGCAGGGAGGCTGACCTGAAGATCTCTCACTATGCTTCTCTGATGTCATTGCTTTGTGAAGTCAGTCTGATGGGAACAAGATGAGTTGTAATTTGTGGTTTCTTAGAATAGAATAGAATTAACCAGCTTGGAAGAGACCTTCGAGATCATCAAGTCCAACCTATCATCCAACACTATCTAATCAACTAAACCATGGCACCAAGCACCCCCATCAGGTCTCTTCCTAAACACCTCCAATGATGGCAACTCCACCACCTCCCTGGGCAGCACATTCCAATGGCAAATCACTCTCTCTATGAAGAACTTCTTCCTAACATCCAGCCTGAACCTCCCCTGGCACGGCTTGAGACTGTGTCCTCTTGTTCTGGTGCTGGTTACCTGGGAGAAGAGACCAGCCCCCACCTGGCTACAACCTCCCTTCAGGTAGTTGTAGAGAGCAAGAAGCTCTCTCCTGAGCCTCCTCTTCTCCAGGCTAAGCAACCCCAGATCCCTCGGCCTCTCCTCACAGGGCTGTGCTCCAAACCCCTCCCCAGCTTTGTTGCCCTTCTCTGGACACGTTCCAGAAACTCAACATCTTTCCTAAACTGAGGGGCCCAGAACTGGACACAGGACTCAAGGTGTGGCCTAACCAGTGCTGAGTACAGGGCAGAATGACCTCCCTGCTCCTGCTGGCCACACTGTTCCTGATACAGGCCAGGATGCCATTGGCCTTCTTGGCCACCTGGGCACACTGCTGGCTCATGTTCAGCCTACTATCAACCAGCAGCCCCAGGTCCCTTTCTGCCTGGCTGCTCTCCAGCCACTCTGCCCCCAGCCTGTAGCTCTGCATGGGGTTGTTGTGGCCAATGTGGCACTTGGATGTGTTCAATCTCATGCCCTTGGACTCTGCCCATCTGTCCAGGTTGTCAAGGTCCCTCTGCAGAGCTCTCCTACCTTGTAACAGATCAACTCCTGCCCCCAGCTTGGTGTCATCTGCAAACTTACTGAGGATGGACTCAATCCCTCATCCAGATCATCAATAAAGATGTTAAAGAGCATGGGGCCCAGCACTGATCCTTGGGGCACACCACTAGTGCCTGGCTGCCAGCTGGATGTGGCACCATTCACCACCACTCTCTGGGCTCGGCCCTCCAGCTAGTTCCTAATCCATCACAGAGTGCTGCTGTCCAAGCCATGGGCTGACAGCTTGGCCAGGAGTTTGCTGTGGGGGATGGTGTCAAAGGCCTTGCTGAATTCCAGGCAGACTACATCCACAGCCTGCCCCACGTCCACCAGGTGGTCACCTGGTCATAGAAGGAGATCAGGTTGGTCAGGCAGGACAGGTGTGGAAGCTTCTGAGCTGGTGGTTGCACTGTTCAGGGGTCCTCCCTACCCCTTCTGTGTAGATCCAGTGCCCCTGACTTCAGGCAACAAAAATGTATAGTGTGCAAATGCTAATAAACTCCAAAACAACTTACAAAAGCTTGGGGATACTTCTGTCCCATTAATGTTTTAGTGGAAATGTTGAAGAAGATGAAACTTGGGTTGAATATTTGTGTTGATAGCTGCCAAAACCCCTTTCTCTGGCTGCTTCTGTGGTTAAGTGGAGAATGGACTGAAATTCTCTTCTACTTCTCTTCACAGGCTGAAGAACAATGGCTTCCTTCAGCAACCTGACTATTGGTATTACTGTTGCCAGCTTTACTGTGTTTCAGCTCCTGTTCCACGTTGTTAGCTCTTGGGTGTCAGCACGAATAACACCTGGTTTTAACAACCTCAGCCAAAAAAGGAAGATTGAATGGAACTCAAGGTAGAGTGTTCAAAACAAACTGCAGTTAATGATCTACCTGAAACTGTTAACGTCTGAACAACTTGTTTGTGTGTATTTAAGCCTGTAGAAAAGGCTATTAGTTAAACACCTGTAAAGATTAGAGGGTCAGCTTTAGTAGGCACTGGACAAATCTTGCATGTAAACTGAAGAGGCTCCTTCCTGAACACCCAGCATACAAACACTGGTACACCACATGCTTGGCTAGACTGTGGTGCCCAAGTGAAAGTCAGTGAAAAAGGGAGCAGTGACTTGTGAGAGGTAACAAACTGAAGCAGATTAATTTTAAGTGGCTTCTCTGTGACACTGCTAGTCAAGGGAGGAGGTACAAAATTCCCTTCCACCAAGCACAAATGAAAACAAAACCTCTTGCAGTTAATTCTGTGATCTAATTGCTAGTGTATCTCTGGTCATGCTTCTGGGTGCAAACCACTCTGTTCTCCTGGTGCTGCTACACCACAAACCTGTTCTATAGAAGTTCTGGTTTTCTGAGGAGGTCAGTGAATCTTGGGCACAGAGCTGGAGTGAGGCAGGGGTGTGCAGGGGCATCTGTGGGTGGGTGGGTGGGGAAAGAGACTGGAAGAGGAGGAGGGGGAAGCTGTGACAGACACAGGGCACACACTGATGGAAGGAGTGGTGGAAACCCAATCTAAACGCCCTCCTCATTCCATTTGTGCTTCTGCAGTTCCACGCCTGGGCTGGATCTACCTCCATTGCACCTGGCTCCTCAGACAAAATGCTTTTTGTTCAGCCTGTGAGTCATTCCTGGGAGCTTGCCTCTCTTCTGAGCCATAAAGGCAATACAGGGCAGTAATTGCAGATGGCGTGACCCCTGAGGTTTTGTTAGTAATATACTGCTCCGAAAGGTATCCATGGTGCGCGAGGTTCTCCAGCTGAAATCACTTGATACAGGATAACTTGATGCTTTAGCAGCCTATTACAACTTTAAAATATTCTTCAGGTGTTTCTCAAATGTGAAGCAAAAAAATATCCAGTGTGTGGCTATCACTGCACTCCAGCTGCACTAGTCATAGCACTGTGCTTCCTCACTGCTGTTCAAAGCAGTATCAGGTGGATACTTAGAAAGTTGTTTCCATTCCTCCAGGCAGCATTAGCAACTTAAATATTCTTTGCCCTTCCATTTGGCAGATGCCCACCTGCAGTGTTCTTAATGGCACCATCTGAATATTGGTTCAATCTTTGAGTAGCTACCTGTCTGCCAGAAGAGCTGGGTGGGATGGCAGTTCATTATATCAATGGAGATCTCAATTCGCTGTTAAAATCAGCAATGGAGATGCAGACAGTGAAACTAAACTAAGCTGTTATCATGTTGGAACTTCCTTTAAGCCACATCAAGTGACCCATGAATTGCATAATAGGCTTTCTGAGATCTTATTCCAAGCCTGGTAGCGCTATGCCAAGTTACAGTGCTCTGCATAATAACACAGGAATTGTTTAAAACATCACAGGCATGCTGGAAATAAGCTGCTCTGCGATCTCTAAGCTCCTTTGTAGTACAGTGTTTAACTACCTGAGTCAACACAGCACCCCAGTCTATGTCTTTTTTACTGCTTTCCACATTTTTTTCGTGGGGTTGATAGCAGGATATAGATGTCAACACACAGATGAGTCCTGGTCCAGTGCTCTGTCCAGTTCTGGAGTTAAAAGGCATGAAATGCAAAGCATGGTTCGTCAACAGCTTGTTGGTGTTACACCAACACAACAGTGAAGGCTGACCGTACCTGGGTTCCTACAAAAAGGTTGCTTGTTCACTCTGCTACCCAAACACAGTGTTTTGGAAAGCTGTCTCATTGCTCCAGTGTCTCACCAAAACAAAGAGACACTTGAGGGAGTGCCTTTTGTGTTCAGAGAGTGTAGCTGGACCTGCAGGTACCCTGCAGACAGGGGTGCAGGTAGAGAGTGTTGCCATCCCCCACTAAAAGGAGTTGGTTAACTTAAATGATTTAAAAGTAGATGGTTGTTGTTTTGCCCTATATTGAACTGATGTAGTGAGTGCTCACACAAATGGTTCTGTTGGCAGCCCTGAAGGAAACTGGCACAGAGGATGGTTGTGCATTTTTATCAGCTCAGCTGGGTCTGAAAGAGGGCATCTGCCTGAAACGAGCTGTAGCACTGAAAATATATTGTTGCGGTTGGAGGGGTTTTTTAATCAAGCAATTGAGCTGACTGTGTTTGCCATGCTGTCAGTTTGTTCATTCTGACCTCCCAAGAATTAAGAACCAATGAAGTAACTGCTTCTGGAATTTTAAGTATGCAGACACTCCAACTGAGTTAAAAAACAAGACTTGGCACAGATGTAGTAATAACTTCAGTGCTGTGCATAAATCCCTGTCACCCCTTCTACCATCAGCGTTTGCACTGCTATTGAGCAGTTGAAAAAAACCTATAAATGATATGAATGTCAATAATAAAGGAACAAATATGGGAGTTCTTGGTGCAACTTTTTTCTTTGCAGTTTAATGAGGAGTTAAAAGATGCAATCTTTGACAGCAATGTCAAGGAAACGTACGGAGCTCGCTTGCATGACCTAGATTCCATCTGAAAATGGAGTGTTGTGCTACTTCCCTTCTTCTGTCCCTCTTCTGGGGAGACACTTTGAAGGCCAGACTTAAGGAGGAAATCTGCTTTTTGTGTGTGTGTGTGTTTGCTTTTATGTCCTCTCCTTTAAGTGCTCTGTGTGTGTAGCTTGTGTTCCAAACACTTAAGGTTTGGCTGAGCAGCTATTCCCAAGGCAAATTGCAACTGTGACATAATGAGCTGTATTCTAGGACAGATTTTACTTCTTTTGGCATTATCCTTTCCTACAGGTCAGCAATGCCAGGTCTGTCTCCCACACCACTACTACATGCCCTTTTCCATTTAAGAGGAAGCAAAGTTCCTACCTCTGTTAAACCAGTCTGCAAGAGCAGATATTTTAATTAAACTATTAATTCTGTCTGCAAGAGTATTTGAAGAGCAATTTAAATTAAACTATTAATTTAAGGACTATTTTAATTAAACTGTTAATTACCATTACAAGTCTGTTAACTATTCCCCCCTCCCCCCCCTTTGCTAAGAATGGAAAGGGGGGGGGAAAAGCATCCTGTGCTTGTAGTGGTTAGTAAATATTCTCATCCAATTTGTTACAACTGACTGTTCAGATTATCACAGTATCACAGTATAACTAAGGTTGGAAGAGACCCCAAGGATCATCAAGTCCAACCTGTCCCACCAGACCTCACGACTAGACCATGGCACCAAGTGCCACATCCAATCCCCTCTTGAACACCTCCAGGGATGGTGACTCCACCACCTCCCTGGGCAGCACATTCCAATGGCGAACGACTCGCTCAGTGAAGAACTTTTTCCTCACCTCGAGTCTAAACCTCCCCTGGCACAGCTTGAGACTGTGTCCCCTTGTTCTGGTGCTGGTTGCCTGGGAGAAGAGACCAACCCCCACCTGGCTACAACCACCTTTCAGGTAGTTGTAGAGGGCAATGAGGTCTCCCCTGAGCCTTCTCTTCTCCAGGCTAAACAATCCCAGCTCCCTCAGCCTCTCCTCATAGGGCTGTGCTCAAGGCCTCTCCCCAGCCTTGTTGCCCTTCTCTGGACACGCTCAAGTGTCTCAATGTCCTTCCTAAACTGAGGGGCCCAGAACTGGACACAGTACTCAAGGTGTGGCCTAACCAATGCATAGTACAGGGGCAGAATGACCTCCCTGCTCCTGCTGGCCACACTATTCCTAATACAGGCCAGGATGCCATTGGCCCTCTTGGCCACCTGGGCACACTGCTGGCTCATGTTTAGGCGGGTGTCAATCAGCATCCCCAGGTCCCTCTCTGTTTGGCAGCTCTCCAGCCTCTCTGATCCCAGCCTGTAGCTCTGCATGGGATTAAACATTATTGAAAGAGCAGCTGAAAATTGCCCTTTTAAAACACACTCTTTGAAGAAAGAGTGAATAAAGACTTTTTTTATGACAAGTTACAGAACCTCTTCATGGCAATCCTGGAAACAGACTGAGGGTTCTAACCTACTCTTTCTTTGCAAAGTCTTCCACTGGAAGGAAGAAGTTGTGGTTTGTTTGTTTGTTTGTTTGTTTGTTTCAATTTTTTCATGATAGAGTTTTTTCCCCTGAGAGTGATTTGTGCACATTTAAAGTACTAATAACTTCCAAATGCATCTGTTCAATATGTACAAGGGCAAGACTAATAGCTAACAGCATCTCTGCATTTCTGTGCATCTCGTTAGTGGTTGAGTATGCTGCAAAGATGTTTCAGATCACATGCCACTGAACTTTTTCTCATCTTTCAGATAGGATCTGTGGTTCCAGGAGGGCCACGAAAATGACCAGGGGGTTGGAGCAGCTCTGCTATGAGGACAGGCCGAGGGAGCTGGGGGTGTTCAGTCTGGAGAAGAGAAGGTTCCAGGGAGACATAATAGCAACCTTCCAGTACCTGAAGGGGGCCTATATGAAGGATGGAGAGAGACTGTTTGCAAAGGCCTGCAGGGACAGGACCAGGGGCAATGGCTTCAAACTAGAGCAGAGCAAATTTAGATTGAATGTGAGGAGCAAGTTCTGCACCATGAGGGTGGTGGAACATTGGAACAGGTTGCCCAGGGAGGTGGTTGGGGCCCTGCCCTAAAGTTATTGAAGGTGAGGCTGGACAGGGCTCTGAGCAACCTGATCTGGTTGGGGATGTCTCTGCTGACTGCAGAGAGGTTGGACTGGATGAGCTTTGGAGGTCCCTTCCAACCCAGCCCATTCTGTGATTCCACAGAGCTATTTTGATACATAGGTTTTTTGTCTTCTTAGTCCCATGTAAAAAGCAGGAAAGCAGACAGTAGCTACACAGTATTAGATACAGTTTATAGTAGTGTGAAATCCATGGCTAGAGAAGCAAGGTCACACACCTTGGACCCATGCCCATTGCGTTGTTCCACCTTCTAAGAATACATCTGAACTCAAAGGGCCAGGAACCCTGCTGGGGCCTCTGTAAGTAGGTAATTCTATACAAATGCTTGTTAGCATTCAGAGTTTATCTACAGTGTGCAAGCAGCCTTGAGACTGGTGTCTTTGGGGGAAAAATGTGTTTAGTACCCAAGCACAGGCAAGGCAGCTCTGGGTATTGTGAGTCTGTGTAGGATAAGAGTAGTATAAGGCTGCATGCTCATGTGGACCTGCAGCTGCTACACCTCAGACACTTGGCTGTGACCTTCTGTCATACAGGCTTGGTCTTTGAAAACCAGAGTCTTACTTCCAGTGCACTAGAGAACCTTTCTGAAACTTTGCTTGAAAGGATTTTTCCTGCAAAGCCTTTTTTAATCTGTGAAATCTGAACCTGTTGGGGTTATTATAGCTCACTTATTAATTTGGTGTCTGACAGGAGAAGCTAGCTGCTGCTGGACTCATGGGCTAGTTGTCCAGGAAATGGGTTGATACAGTATCTGTTAGAGAACTGGATGTCATACTGTGTTTAAGGATTCATTCATATGTGGAATAACTGGAGAAAAATGGAATTGATTACTTGAAGACTCTACTTTCTATTAAACAACCCCTTCCCCTTGTTCCACTCTGATAGATTCCTTCTTGCTGGCTGTTTTTCATTCTGATTGTATGAGTGATTTGATGTGGCAATAAAGAAGAGATGATTGTCTTCCACAGAGCTCTCTGGAGAGAGTGGCAGGTGTCCTTGGAAATGCCCTGCCTTAGGCTGTGCACAGCAGCACCTCTTGTGACTGTGCTCTCTTTTTCAGGACAGTGTCCACATTCCATGCCTTGGTAGTTGGCGGGTTCTGCCTCTACATTTTGTTGTACGATGACGCTGTCAACGCTGACCGACTCTGGTAAGACATCTTGCATGTGTGTTGTATTTACACCATAGAATGACAGCAGCCTTTTGGTACCCAGCCATTAAATCCAAGTCTTGCCACAGAACTTTGGATAATATGAATAATCCTGAGCATTCCACTTACTGCGATTTTGATGATGATGATGATGATTCCTGAGGTAGGAATTTGTTTTAATCCTAGAATCAGATTAAGTTTTCATTTGCTAACAAGACTGAATGGAGTGCCACAAAGATGAACCAAGGGCTGGAGCACCTCTGCTATGAGGACAGGCTAAGGGAGCAGTGTGTCTTGAGCCTGGAGAAGAGAAGACTCTGGGGGGACCTTAAAGCTACCTTCCAGTACCTGAAGGATCCTACAGGAAGGCTGGAGAGGGACTTTTCATGAAGGTGTCTAGCAACAGGACAAAGGGGAATGGTTTGAAGCTGAGTGTTGAACTGGAGCTTAGGGAGAAGTTTTTCGGTATGGGAGTGGTAAGGCTGTGAAACAGGTTGCCCAGGGAAGGCTGTGGGCACCTTCTTCCTGGAAGTATTTAAGGCCAGATTTGATGAGGCCTTGAGCAATGAGAGGTGTCCCTGCCTGTGGCGGAGGGGTTGGAGTAGATGATCTCTGAGGTCCCTTCCAACCTGAGCCATTCTGTGATCATTGAGGAGGAAAAAAATGGTTGGCTGGTTTTGGGAGGTTTTTTGTTTGTTTATTTTTCATTGTATTCTGGTATACTTAGTGAGACCAGGTACAGTCTGAATGTCTCCTGAGTGATGTTCGTGCTGAAAAGCAGCATGTTATTGTAGCTCTCTCAGTGTGTGGTGTGGTAAGCTTTATCTGGTAGAAGCTTTTATCCTGCTTTGAGTAGACCTTGTTCAAAACAGTACAAAAGAAGTCATGAATAGCAGAAATAAAAGCCTCTTGGTGATAATAAATAAGTTGAATCTTCACATTTATGTAATTTCCCTGGTCAAAGTCCAGGAAAAGCTTAAATGAGGCAGAAATTGGACCACTGTTTGTTCTTGGTATGTCTGAGAAAAGTCATGTTAGATATTTTTGTATGCTGCACTGGAAACTTAGTCTGTCTTATGCAGCCTCACTGTCCTAGATTATGAAAACCCAGGAAATCTTGAAAGTTAAATCCATCTGCCTCTGGGGGCATTTTTTTCTGTATTTCTACTGAAGTCCCTTCATGTTTTTTCTGTTTGAATGTGCACATGTTGGTCACTAGCAGTGGTTTTATTTAGGTATGGCAGAGTAAGGAAAACTATGCATTTTAAAATCTAGTACAAATATATCTGATCTGTATGTTCTAAATCATAGCTTCAGGATCATTTCATGGAAGTACTTCTCTAGAATAGGATAAGACAGGATAGGATAGGATAGGATAGGATAGGATAGGATAGGATAGAATAGAATAGAATAGAATAGAATAGAATAGAATAGACCAGGTTGGAAGAGACCTTTGAGATCATTGAGTCCAATGTATCATCCAACACCACCTAATCAACTAAACCATGGCACCAATCACCCCATCCAGTCTCTTCCTAAACACCTCCAGTGACGGTGACTCCACCACCTTCCTGGGCAGCACATTCCAATGGCCAATCTCTCTTTCTATGAAGAGCTTCTTCCTAACACCCAGCCTAAACCTCCCCTGGTACAGCTTGAGACTGTGTCCTCTTGTTCTGGTGCTGGTTGCCTGGGAGAAGAGACCAACCTCTGCCTGTCTACAACCTCCCTTCAGGTAATTGTAGAGAGCAATAAGGTCTTCCCTGAGCCTCCTCTTCTCCTGGCTAAGCAACCCCAGCTCCCTCAGCCTCTCCTCACAGGGCTGTGCTCCAAACTCCTCACCAGCCTTGTTGCTCTTCTCTGGACACTTTCCAGCGTCTCAACATCTTTCCTAAACTGAGGGGGCCCAGAACTGGACACAGGACTCAAGGTGTGGCCTAACCAGTGCTGAGTACAGGGGGAGAATGACCTCCCTGCTTCTGCTGGCCACACTGTTCCTGATCCAGGCCAGGATGCCATTGGCCCTCTTGGCCACCTGGGCACACTGCTGGCTCTGTATTGTTTCTGTCAAAATTATCTTAGTGGTTCCAGGAGTTTGTCCATTAAAAAGTGTGCACTCCAGGTGTGAATAAAACAGCATTTTTAGTTATTAAGCTAATAGGTTTTAAATGTGTGAAGGATCATTTAGTGCATTCAGAACAGTAGTGATGATTTGAATTCATGTTCAGGCAAGTGAATAATTGCAGAGGAAGACCAAGCATAAAACTGCTCATGGCTTTACCAGTACTTGTGTGCAGGCTCCAAGTAAAATGCAACTTTGTGTTAGGCTTTCTTCTGCCACAAAGCCAGAACCATGGGGTTAAAAATGAGATGACTAGCATCAGTCTATGCATTCCCTCATGTGTCACACTGGTTTCCAGTACACAGTAATTAAAGCCTCAGCTGACTATCTAGAGCTTTAACCATTCCCCCCCACTTTGTAGTCTGTTTTATTGATTTGTAGCTGAATCCACATTGATTTTAATTGAATAAGACTGAAGAGGGGAAAAAACAATTCATATGGGAAATGCCAGCTGGACTGTTGCAAGGCTGCTCAGTCTGGAAATCCAATGCCCTTTTGAAGTGCAGGCATGAGCTGCTGGGCTTGGTCATCTGCAGACAGGAAGCATGCAGAAACTGCTCTGTGGGAGTCTCTTATTAACAACATAAGAAACATTTGTGAGTCTGGCTTCAGTTCTTTGCACATAAATGCCCAGGAATCCTTCACACATCTTTCTTGCGCTGTTCTTGGCCAGATAGTCTGAGAGCACTACACAGATGCTTTGCTATTTGCCTATTGGGAAGGATACAGATCCACTTTCCCTTTAGTTATTGCCACCATGCTTGTGTAGTCCTTGAGGGTATGACAGCATCCAATCAGTTCTTTTCTGCAAGCTTTAAAGATAACTGTGTAATGGAAAAGAAATCTCAATTTCTGAGCCTCTACATATGTTCCTAACTTCTGGATTCATGTGAAGCTTAAATGCATGGTAATTATGATAACCATATGTCTTGAAAGGTCTCAGGGATCCTACTAAGGGTTTGGGCTCAGTGGAGAGAGGCTGTGGTCTTACAGTCAGGTAATGCCTGATTTATATGGGATAGATTCTAACAGAGGACAGTAAAGACTGGAGCAGATCCCTGCTGAGCACAGGCTGAGGGAGCTAGGGCTCTTTAGCTTGGAGCAGAGGAGCCTGAGGGGTGCCCTCATTCATGTTGATAAAGACGTGCAGGGCAGTGCCAGGAGGATGGAGCCAGGCTCTGCTTAGGGATGTCCAAGGACAGGACAAGGGACACTGGGGGCAAGCTGGAGCAGAGGAGATGCCGTGGGAACAGAAGGGAAAACTTTGTCACTGTGAGGGTGCTGGAGGCCTGGAACAGGCTTCCCAGGGTGGGTTGTGGAGTCTCCCTCTCTGGAGATGTTCAAAACCCACCTGGATGTGTTTCCTATGTGACCTGCTCTAGGGGATGCTGCTCTGGCAGGGAGTTGGACTGGATGAGCTTTTGAGCTCCCTTCCCACTGCTAGCATTCTGTGATTCTGCAGAGCGTTGGTAAGTTAGAGAGAAGCATCAGTGTTGTGCATGTATACTTCTTTTTGATGGTCCAGGGTTTCCCATAAGGCTTTACCTTTCTTCTGTAGGTAATAGAGACCTATCTTACGTAGGTGATGTAGAAACTGTTTTTGAGTTGGTGAGAATAACACATCAGAAAGTGTGGAGGTGGTAGAAATCAGATAAGGAAAGGGAGCAGATGTGAATGAATGAATGAAGTTGTAGCTTGACAGGAGGGTGGGCTATTTCATATGACCTTTCATTCATAATGGCTTTGTGGTTATTATGCTGATCAAAGTCTGATGTTTGATTAGCATTTAATATGATTCTGTGTTTGCACAGTATCTGCTAAGAAGTCTGCAGAAAGTCAGTCATGTGGACTTCTGTTTGTTGTATCTGCCTGTACGTGTTCACGTGGAACTAATTTGCCACAGGTGCCTGCTGTGCAATCACAAAAGAGATAGCTCTTCCCGTTTGCTTATTCCAGTCACTCCCTGTTTGTCACTCGTGGCTCTCCCTTGCATCAGAACTACAAACATCAAGGCTCACAAGCACCATTGCACTTCCCAGTCAAGGAGACAGACAGGAAATCTGGAACATTTTAGCCTCAAGTTCTTTATTAATTGAGATGCTTTTGAGAGTCTAGCATGGACTCTTCTTGAAGGGGTGTGACAGATGGGCAGGTCAGCCTTATGCATTGTTGAAGTGTTGGTTTGCAGAGTCTAGAGAAGTTTTGTTGTAAGGTGACCATTCTTAGGGCAAGAACAAAGGCAAGTGGACCATTCCATGTCTCATGCAGATGGGCAGAATCCAACGGTATGAGATTTAACACATCCAAGTGCCGGGCTCTGCACGTTGGCCACAGCAACCCCAGGCAGTGCTACAGGATGGGGTCAGAGTGGCTGGAGAGCGGCCAGGCGGAGAGGGACCTGGGGGTGCTGGTTGACAGTAGGCTGAACATGAGCCTGCAGTGTGCCCAGGTGGCCAAGAGGACCAATGGCAACCTGGCCTGTATCAGGAACAGTGTGGCCAGCAGGAGCAGGGAGGTCATTCTGCCCCTGTACACTGCACTGGTTAGGCCACACCTTGAGTCCTGTGTCCAGTTCTGGGCCCCTCAGTTTAGGAAGGATGTTGACTCGCTGGAGCGTGTCCAGAGAAGGGCAACAAAGCAGGGGAGGGGTTTGGAGCACAGCCCTGTGAGGAGAGGCTGAGGGAGCTGGGGTTGCTTAGCCTGGAGAAGAGGAGGTTCCGGGGAGACCTTATTGCTCTCTACAACTACCTGAAGGGAGGTTGTAGCCAGGTGGGGGCTGGTCTCTTCTTCCAGGCAGGCAACCAGCACCAGAACAAGAGGACACAGTCTCAAGCTGTGCTGTTGGGGGGTTTAGGCTGGAGGTTAGGAAGAAATTCTACACAGAGAGAGTGATTGCCCATTAGAATGTGCTGCCCAGGGAGGTGGTGGAGTCACCATTATTGGAGGTGTTTAGGAGGAGACTTGATGGGGTGCTTGGTGCCATGGTTTAGTTGATTAGATAGTGTTGGATGATAGGTTGGATGTGATGATCTTGAAGGTCTCTTCCAACCTGGTTTATCCTATCCTATCCTATCCTATCCTATCCTATCCTATCCTATCCTATCCTATCCTATCCTATCCTATCCTATCCTATCCTATCCTATCCTATCCTATCCTATTCAGTTAAGCCATGTTTACCAATACCAAGGAACCAAGTTTGCATGCTCAGTCCCTTGCATCTTCTCTGGAGAAGAATGTGAAGATGCTGAAGTGTGTTAGGAACACTTAAAAGTTTGGTTATGATTTTGCCACTGCCCCAGCTGGAAGCTATGATGGAAGGACTGTAACTATTTGAAGAGTTTCTGCTAAAGTTGTGAGAACACATCTGCCTATACTCTGTGTCTAGCTGTGATTTTGCCAAGAGCTGATGGGACAGGCTGAGAGAGCTGGGGTTCTTCAGCCTGGAGAAGGGAAGAATCCAGGGGGACTTTAAAGCTGCCTTCCAGTACCTGAAAGGATCCTAAAAAAAAGGCTGAAGAGTATTGTGGGTTTAAAGTTGGATCCCTGTAAGAGCCACAGAGTGGAGGACCTCCAGGAGGACCAGAAAAGCCCAGGGATGGACCGGAAAGTGTAATCTGTGTTGTTTCATTCCCATAAGCCCTGCACCTCTATAAAACTGACATTTTCTGTTTGTTCTGCCCTTTTCCCTCCCTCTCTGCTCTCCTGTACGCTCAGGGGCCTTATCACTCATTGCATGGAGGAGGTTTGCATCCTGGCTTAGTGGCCTTGGCCAAGCTAATGTTGACTGCTTCTTTGGGGTCGAGGCAGGGGGATAATGGGCAGGGTGGGGTAGGTAGGCCTGGGCATTTGGGGCCTGGTTTGGGGAAGGTTTTGGGGAAGCTGATGGCCTAGTGAGGTTTTTGGAGAAGCCCAGTGTGGAGAGTTGGGCTGAATATGAATTGCTGAGTAATTTTCTGTATGCTTCTGTCCTGTTGTAGGTAGTTATGAATAGTGCTTTCATTTAAGCTTCCAGCTCTTTCCAATCCAATGTGGAGCATTTTTCTTTACTCATTTTTGGAAGGGGTGAAGAGCACTTGTCTCGCTCCCTGTAAACCCAAGACAGAGAGAGGCTTTTCATAAGGGTGTCTTAGCAGTAGGATAAGCACTGTGCCCACAACCTACTTGGCTCATGAAACCAGGTTTTGAAGCCATAGAAAAATGTTCCTGTCTCAAGCTGCAGTTAAGAGAGCCTTTATGTCCAGTCTGAAGAGATGGAGTGAGCTCCAGGCTCTGCTGGTAATATTTCAGCTCACCTAATGGCAGAACTCTGATTTTGTGAGCCCTTCTATTTTCCTGTGAGCTGCTCTCTCACTCAGGGAGATGCTAAGGAAGCCTTGGAATGTAGTGAACAGATTGTGGTAATACAGGAAATTTCCTCAGTGTGTCATTCCAAGAGGATTGAAAAAGAAGAGCTAAGTCACAGCAATGTCCTGCTTTCTACTAAACCAGACTTTTGTATTGGAGGTAGTTCTAAGCACAGTTATGTTCCAGTTTCCTCACTGAGAGAGTTGTTAGTCACCATCCCTGGAATTGTTCAAGAGGGGACTGGATGTGGCACTTGGTGCCATGGTTTAGTCATGAGGTCTGTGGTGACAGGTTGGACTCGATGATCTTTGAGGTCTTTTCCAAGCTTGGGGATTCTGTGATTCTGTAACACAGAAACACAGAATGGCAGGGCTTGGAGGGGACCTCTGGAGATCATGTAGTCCAACCCCTCTGCCAAAGCAGGTTCACCTAGAGCAGGTTGTATCTTGTGGATCACAACACAGACGGCTCTCAGAGGGCATCCTGAGCGGTCCACAGTTTCTGAATGTGCGGGTCTGTTCCACGAAGCTCAATTCATACTTACAAAACATATGCGGATCAGATGCATAACTTAGTTTCCCAAAATGTATGATGTTTCTGCTGAGGAAAAGAGACCTGCTTGCCAGACTCCCCAAAGCAGGAATGCAAGGAGGACAGAAAGGACCAATGTTACTGGCTGTAATGTGGATTCTTTCCTTTCCTGAGCTGTATTCACAAGTTTGGGTTTGTCCAACATCCTGGAAGAACTGAATGTGTGAGTGCTGCTGAGAGCTTTGCCGGCTGAATGTTTGGCACCAAAAGGAAAGGGACAGAAGGTGTGAAACTACTCTGAGAAGCATTTCTATGCGAAGGTTCCTTGGCTTCAGAGAGCTGGCAAATAATTCCTTTTGTGACTCCTCTTACTCTGTTGATCCCTATAAGCATCCATCCTCTTATGAATGTGAAAAACACCAGCTGAGCAAGATATTTTTGTCATCCTTCACAATGTTTTGCATTGGCAGCAGAACAAAAATGGAGATGTAGAGTGACAGTTGAAGTGCTAAGAGACACTGCCTGGGCTGTTGTTTTTTATCCTCTATTTCCAGAGAAGTCATCTCAGGGTACTTGCTGGATCTCAGTTGTAGTCTCTAACAGGGCTCTTGGGACAGTCTCTAACCCCAGGGTGGGGAGGGGTAGTTAGTATATACCCTGTCTCTGGGAGGGGAACATGAATCCATTTTCACAACTAGGATGTTTCTTGACTGTATCTCATAATGTCTCACTGATGGGCCAAGAATGAAGTGACTGCTGGACATGATGTGTTTGATATGTGTCTCTCCATTGCAAATTACAAAAGCTGTAACTGTGTTTTTGGTGTGCTTACAGGGGTGACCCTTCAACTGTGAAACTCAACATCGCGATTACCACAGGCTACCTCATTTCTGGTAACTATGCAACCTGTATATAGCACATAACCACCTGTGTATTTGTATTGAGTCATCATGCCTCTATTTTTATACCGAGCCACTGTGCTGGAGATGCCATAGATATATACAACACAGTTTACACCGTGGCTTTTAAAATTCCTGGTGGAGTTGTGGGTTGTGGTGAAATCACAGGATCTTGCCAGCAGATATGAAGGATGGAATGATACCTCTCCAGGCAATAAGGAAATGCCACGCTGTGGCTTTTTGGTGCTTTGATAAACACCACCAACTCCAACTCGGGTTTGGCCGTGGGACAATGGAGAAGGTGTTACGGCAGTGCCTTTCACTCCTTTCAGGATGTCTACAAGCTGTAGCTCTTTTATCCTGTTTCTTTCTGTAACCTCAGAATGCTGGCAGAAGGATTTTAGAAGTCCTCAGTACAGGCCGAGGCAAATGATGTCATAGGGTCCTGCCTGACTCCTTTTTAAGTTCACTTTAAGCCAAAATGTAGTCATGTGTAAACCATGGGAATGTTAACTTATTTTCTTGGTATGGCATTTATCCCTGCCTATGTTTTGTGTTCTTAGTAATTTACTATCAACTCATTTTGATACAAAATGCTTTGGAGCTTTTCTGTTTTATGATGTGTGAGGATGATGCTGACTTGCCAAAGAAAAAAACTTGTGACTTGAGCTATGTGAGGGAAACCTCCTCATCTCAGAATGGAGTCTCTCTTCAGAGCCTGGGCTGGAGACTTCATTATTTCTGCACCCCGGTGGCACTGCTAATCTGGTGATCGGTGTGCTCAGGTTTTTCCGTAAGGAATTCAGCCCCCATGCTTAAGTTCACTGGTATCTACTGAATAATTATGCACTGGACTTCAATTATTAATGAATGAATGCCTTTGAACAGAGACCTGAACCCAGCCACTCATTCTCTCTCGCTTCCTTATATAGTTAATGTTTAATTATTAACGGGCAGTGGAGTGACTGTGTCAGACGATAGAGAGTCCTGCCTGGGGATAGCTCATCGAAAAGAGATCAAGGCTCTCGCTGCAGATAAAAAAGCCTTGATTTGGAACTTTGGTCACCAATATTCCAGTCCAAAGTCCTCCTTTGGAGAAAATAGGGGCAGAACTTGCGTGTCCCAGTACAGAAAAGAAAGTCTTCTGAAAATCTCGGACCATGATGGGAGAAGAAGGAAGCCCGTTGTCAAAGTTTGCTTCCTAACATTAACTCAGCTCCACTAGATCACTTTTGCAGCAGCTAAAAAATTTCTGATGAAACCAAGGGAACTTACTTCTCATTCCAAGTGCCCCTTAGGAAATGTTTTGGTAGCTGGTTCCCTGTGTGCTACTATATCCACTTTTTGATTCAGAAGTTCCCCATCACAGACCCCGGCATGTATTGTACATGTTTGTATACTGACTGTGCCTCCTGTAGCCTCCCCCTCCTTTATTGTTTTTGTTACTTGTTCCAAATTCGGGGGGTTCATAAGTGTGAAGTCTTGCTAAGACATTCAATCTCCACTTTTTCCTTGCAGGATGTTTCAGCTAAACTATTGCCCATGTACTTCCATTGATGTTGAAAGTAGGAACTTAAGGCAACTGCTGGAAGAATACGGTTGCTAAAATCTTTAGCATAAATAGGTTCTCTTCAGAGATAATCAGTTCAGAAGATTTCTAATGATGCCATACATTGACATTTATACCTCTAAAACTTTGAGAAACCCCATTCTGAGTATATAATAAACAGTTATTTATCCATTGTTTATTTTATCTTGTAGATTTGTTGCTTATTATTTACTACTGGAAGGCAATTGGTGACAAATTCTTCATACTCCATCACTTGGCAGCTCTGTATGCTTACTATTTTGTACTGGTGAGTGCTGTATTTTCTAGTATCATAACAGGCAGATGGGATTGAAGATGATGCTTTTATAGGTCTTATTTGCTTAATGTTTGAATGAGATTTTTTCACTCCTTGGTGTATTAGCTTTGTGGCAGGAACATTTCTTTTGAAAGCAGTGGTGACTGAAGACTCTATTTTAGCAGTCACTTGTGCAGACAGGCAGTGCCTTTGCCATCTCACAGGCCTTCCACAAAAAGCTGTGACTTAGCTGCTGAAATTAATACTACTCTGTGTTTTTGTTGTAGAGAGACTTTGACAGAGGGGTTTTTCATGTGGTTATAGAAGAGGGTTTCAAATGAAATCACAAGTCTGAGTGTTTAGTTGGGAAATTAGAAGGAAACAGTTTCGGGTGGTTGTGTGCTGCTTGGGATTGTATTTGCAAGGCCACAGTCAGCGATTCCTGAGGCTGGTGGACGTACTATAATCAGCTGGCTGTTTTTCCTGCAGTGTCATTTCTTCCATTTTACAGTGTTCATTTAAAAAAAAAAATCTGCTGTGGCACAAACTGGTGCCCTGAGACATCTTGTTTAAGGTTACTTTGTTGGAGAAGCAATAAATGATTAATTGGTGTATGTACATTGAAGGGAAAGGGGGAAGAAAAGGACATCGAGCTCTTTGCTCGTGCTGTAATTTCTCAAAGATGCTTGGTAGAAATCCCACTGACCTCCAGAATAATGCTCCTGAATAGCCTCTGAAAAGCTCATTTGGTAAATAATGAAAACCTACAAAATACAATTTACTTAATTTACTCCCTGCAGTTCTTTCCCTTGCTACTCTGTGAGACCCAGCTTTACTATATTGAAAGCACTGAGGTTCCAGATTACTGACTGATTTCCCATGCAATGGTTTAAAGGGGATGAAGTAGTCCCTGCCCTGGGCAGGGGGTTGGAAATGGATGATCTTCAAGGTTGCTTCCAACCCAACCCATACTATGAATCTGTTAAGTACACTGACAAGTAAATACTCTTGGGTTGAAGATAATTAGGTGTTCTAACATTATCATGGCTGAAAGTGAGTTTAGGCTCACTCTGGTGAGACCCCACCTGGAGCACTGTGTCCAGTTCTGGAACCCCTATTACAAGAAGGATCTGGAAGTGCTGGAACCTGTCCAGAGAGGGAACTACAAGGATGAGTAAAGGGCTGGAGCTGCCCAACTGTGGAGACAGAATGAGAGGTTTGGGGCTGTTCAGTCTGGAGAAGAGAAGGCTCCGAGGAGACCTTATTGTGGCCTTTCAGTATCTGAAGGAGGCTACAAGAAAGCTGGGGATGGACTTTTTAGGACGTCAGGTAGTGATAGGACTGGGAGGAATGGAGCAAAACTAGAAATGGGTAGATTCAGATTGGATGTTAGGAAGAAGTTGTTTCCCATGAGGGTGGTGAGACACTGGCACAGGTTGCCCAGGGAGGTGGTGGAAGCCTCATCCCTGGAGGTGTTTGCAGCCAGGCTGGATGTGGCTGTGAGCAACCTGCTGTAGTGTGAGGTGTCCCTGCCCATGGCAGGAGGTTGGAACTGGCTGATCCTTGAGGTCCCTTCCAACCTTGATAGTTCTGTGATTCTATGACAATTCTATGTTTAGGGAAATTAAAATACCACTACCAAGGCTATTCCCTGATGCAGAGAATTCATTAGTTGTTTCTGGAGCATATAGAAAGTGTAGTGTTGGTGTGAACTTCTTTTAGAGCAGTTCTTACTATCTGGATAAAGTTGTGCCCTTTGGTGTCTGTGTGTTACTCCTCTTATCTTCAGAGAAAGTTACTCAGAAGTATCTTGCTTCAAAAATGGCTTTTGAAGATATTAGAGAATGTAATTAAGAACAGAGATTTTCTGTTTGCTCTGAAGTGACCTGACATGCAATTCCTGAAGTAGTGGGCATTAGAATGCTTGGTGTGGGGAAGAGGAATCATCATGAGCTCTCCAGAGGGTGTTCAGGACACCCCTACTAAATTAAAACCCACATCTTTTTATCTCTGCATCTGCAAAGTGCTGCTTACCCAGCCATGGTGTAATGGGATACTGTTTCCAGCACAAGCAAATGATAATGCAGAGAACAGGCTGTGCTCGGTGCTTGGCTAGGTGTGTGGCTGTGCAGGTACCGGGGTGTTATCTGGACACCGCTATGGAGAAGATCTGCTCTTCATCCATGTTGTAGGTGAGGATTAACTGGTGCACTGCAGAGATGAAACTCCCCTGAGGGGTGGGAAGTCCCCAGAGGGGGCCCCCAGACACTGTAATATGTTATCCCATTCCCTTTCCTGTATTATTCCTATATGAGGAGCAGACCTTTTGGCCAGCTCTTTTGGCCCTGGGCATTTTGGGTCTTAGCTGCTGTGTTCATTTTTGGCTGTGTGGGTGTGGTGGGTTGAAATTACCCTCAACTAATTTGAGAGAATTACCCCCCAAAATAAAATTGCCAGACCATCTCAGTGGAAGCAAATGAAGCTGTATTTACAAGCAAAACTACAATCTAGAAACATGAAATGCAATGAATATGTACAAAATACAATTTATAAACAACACAAGAACCGCCCCCTGGGCAAAACCAAGGGGTTACCAACAGCTTCCTCCTCTTCCCCCACCCTGGACAAGGGAAAGAGGAGAAAAACAGAGTAGCTTGTTAAGTTTACTTAGCCACAGCTAAGAAACACAGCCAAGGTCAGCAAGCCAGCAGAAGCTACCAGCTGGTATCTTTGCAAGAGTGAAGAGCTGGGAAAGTTTATACAACTAACTTGATGTAAGTTATCAGACCATTGGGATTATTTAGACCTTATCATTATTTTCCCTTTACATCCAATGGTAATTTATTTATTTACATTCTACCACTTTCTACTCAAGATCTGTGGAAAACTTCCTAGACATCGGCCTAAAACTGCCACAGTGGGAGGGAAGCCTGAATGGCGGCGTGGTGGGTTAAAATTTCCCTCCCCCAACATTAACTTTGCCAGACCAGCTCAGCTGGAAGCAAATGAAAGCTGTATTTAGAAGCAGAACTACAATCTACAATGGAATGCAATGAATATGTACAAAATAGATTTACAATTAACACAGATTTACAATTAACAAACAGCACAAGAGACCCCTGGTCAGAGACCAGGAGAAGCTACCAGCCTTTCCTTCCCTGCCCACCCAGAAGCCCCTGGCCAAAGAAAGGAGAGAGAGAGAGAGCAGAGAAAGTTGCTGTTAGACTTAGCCAAAACAATGCAGCCAAGGTCAAGCACAAGCAAGTTAGTATCTCTCCAGAGCCGTGAAGCAAGAGGAGAAGAGAGGAGAAGAAGGAATTGTTTAGGTACAAGCAGTCTTATGGGTAGATACCTCTCCAAAGGAATTGTTTAGAATTATCTTTATTTTCCTTTTCCTACCCAATAGTGATTTGTTTACATTTTTCTACTTTTCTGCTCAAGATCTGTGAAGAAAATTTAAAGGCATGGCCTAAAACTGCCACAGGTGGGAATCTATTTTCTCCTGCGTGGCAAGACCTACCTCAAGCCTAGTCTGATTCTGATTGTATATATCATTTTTCTCTTTCCCATGGCTTTTGTCCTTAGGTTGCTTTCACAAATACTTTTTCTATTTAACTTCCAGTTCTGTGCAAGTGTTTTTGTTTGCTCCTTTGGGGTAAACTCTACACTCTCTGCTGAGCCGGAGGCTCAACCCAGCACACTCCAGCTCACAGGGCATGGCAAGATAGGACAGAGCTGGTAGAAAGGGGAGGAGAGTGGGGAGGAGAGAAGAAGGGGCTTTATGTACCCTGTCTGCTGCCAAATAAGAGCTGAGAATTCATCTTCACTTTGGCAAATTATGTTCCTAAGGCAGTCTGGAACATTTTTCTTTAACTTGCAGTGTTTCTATTTGGGCTTGTTTTAAACACTGAGAAATCCAAACTATTGCTAATCCTCTTAGACAGTAATGGTGTCATTATAGCCTATGACTGCTTCTCCAGCTAGCTTTCCGTGGCCACTTTCAGTAAATCTTTAGAAGATGTAGAGTTGAGGAAGGAACTACTGATTTGGGTTACCTGGAAGGACAATTGCAGCTCGTGTGGTAAATGACATCACATCTTGAAATGGTGAGGAGGCTGGCCGCAGCTGGTGGACTGGCTTACATACCAGCTTTAATAAAGAAGTTCAGATGTTGTATCATTCTGTGCATACTTGAGGACTTAACTGAAGATTTCACATCTCTATTGTCATCCTTTCCCTGTCTCTTTTGTTTTGCTAATCAGAGCAGAGGTCTGTTGGCTTACTTTGGGAACTTCCGTCTGCTGGCAGAGTTCTCGACTCCTTTTGTCAATCAGCGGTAAGTGCCCAGGGAATTTCTGTGGAGTTCTTCCAAAGCTTCATCTGTGCTGTTATTTCTGTGACTCAGGAAGGGTTACAATGAAGAAACTATTTGCTGTGAAAACTCTTTACTGCTATAGCTGCAACAGTATAGAACCCTTAAGGTTAGAAAAGCCCTCCAAGATCATCGAGTCCAACCACCGACCCAACGCCGCCATGCCCACTAAACAGTGTCCTGAAGTTCCATGTCTACACGTGTTTTGAACACCTCCAGGGATGGCTTCTCAAGCACTTCCCTGGGCAGCCTGTTCTATTGCAACCCTTCTGGTGAAGAAATTTTCACCAATACCCAATGTAAGCTTCCCCTGACGCAACTTGAGGCTGTTCCCTATCTTTCTATCGCTTGTTACTTGGGAGAAGAGACCAACACCTGCCTCACTACAACCTCCCTTCAGGGAGTTTCACTACAACCTCCCTTCAGGGAGTTGTGGAGAGCAATGAGGTTCTCCCTCAGCCTATGTATTCACCTCAGCTAACATATTCACTGCCTGTTTCCTTTTAGGAGTCTTCACCTGAAATGCCATTTTAAAATGAAACTACTGAACAGCAGAGCTCACAGCTCTATATGGTTCATTAGGCTTCAGATGGTTAATTTCATTGGTGTAATAAAGCCATCATTATCAATAAGGATTTTTTATTATCATGGACCAGGAGAAGAAGCAAGATAACATTGTCATCCTAGGATGAAATTGTGTTGCCCTAGATAATTTTCAGTTTATTTTGCCATAGTGCACATCTGTATGTCACTGTTAATCTATGCACACTAATACACAGAATAACACAAAGGCATGTTCTTCATTGACTTTCAAAAATAGCTCTGGCAATTATTGTAAGCACTTGGAATGGTTAATCTGCACACCTGAGAGAGGAGAGTGGCAGAAGCCTCTTTTGCAGAGCCCAGTGAGACTCCAAGCCTGCCCTGTCTTCTGATTGTAGCACTGCTGCTAGAGTCACTGCTGCAAATGTCAGAAAAGGAGCACAATAATGCCATGTACCACAAGCAGAGGAAAGCAGGGGATGGACTTTCCTAGGGCTCTGGTGAGGGTGGCCTCTCTTCTTACTCTCTAGCCTGAGCTGGGGACCTGGCTGGGAATAGGGCTTTGCAGCAGGAAGACTTCAGCTCAGGAGAGGGACTTTGGCATAGAGCAGTGCTGTGGTCCTCTCCTGCCTTTTTTTGGGTGCATTTGTACTTTACTGATCCTGCATATATGGCATCTGGTTTCTGTCAGCAAAAGGATAAAGTTTGTAAGGCAGATAGGACATGTAACTGTCCTTCAACCACATTCTCTGAGCACTAACCCTCACCACATTGTGGCTGTAAGCTGGGGAATGCTTTGAGCCTGTAGCCTTCCTCGGATCTCTAAGAAGACAAAAGATTGTGCTGAGATCCCCTTTGAACATTAGCCTGGCAAATTCAGCTTGCAGGAGGACAGGATGGGATAAAGGAGCTCTTCAGAGGTTGCTTTCATTTGCCCAAATGTAGTCTGTGCTGTGTATGCACAGGGAAAAGGAGAAGAAAAGAAACACCTGTTCAGACTTACATCAGTAAATCAAGGAAAAGGAGGGTAAGAGAATGAACAAAGGTGCTGGTAGGGTCCAGGTTTCTCTGTTGCAATTCATGTCCTATGGCTGTTCTCCCAGCTGACTGCTACCAAGACAGGATTTCATCCTGAGCTGAAGTGCTGCCTATGCTGATGCTTGCTTTTCAGCCTGTGCTGTTGGAAAGTGTGGTGATACATCTGGCTGATACAGCATCACAGAATTCCTGAGGCTGGAACAGACCTCGGAGATCATCCAGCCCAGCCTATGACCCAGTACCACTACATTGACCAGACCATGGCACTGAGTGCCACATCCAACCTTGCCTTAAACACCTCCAGGGACGGTGACTCCACCACCTCTCTGAGCAGTGCATTCCAGTGTCTGGTTCCCCTGTCCATCAGGAATTGCTTCCTAACATCCAAGCTAACCCTTCCCTGGCACAGCTTCAGGCCATGCCCTCTGGTCTTGTCACAAGTTACCTGGGAGTAGAGCCTGTCCCCCAGCTGACTACAACTTCCCTTCAGGTAGTTGCAGAGTGTGATAGGGTCCCCACTGAGTCTCCTTTCCTCCAGGCTGAACACCCCCAGCTCCCTCAGTCTCTCCTCATCAGACTTTCCCTCCAGTCCCTTCCCCAGCCTGGTCACTCTCATTGGACCTGCTCCAGCACCTCAAGATCTTTGTTGCAGTGAGGGCCCAGAGCTGCAGACGGTGCTCGAGGTGATGCCTGACCAGTGCCAAGCACAGGGCAGAATTCTATCCCTAGTGCTGCTGGCCACACCATTCCTGATGCAGGCCAGGGTACCATTTCCCTTCCCTGATTCCTGCGCACACTGCTGGCTCGTGTTCTGCTGTTGTCAGCCAGCACTGCCTGGTCCCACTCTGCCAATATCAGACCAATGTATGCTCTGCTTTTTAAATGCCTGTGATGAGATCCTGTGTCTTTAAACACTGACACCCACCGCTTGCTCTGAAAAATGGAACCCACTGCAGGAGTTGATAAAATTCCCTTGCACTAAGAGATGTCATCTCATTAGGGTTTGGGGATGCTGTTTTCATTAAATTTGAAGAGAACCAGAGCCTTAAGACAGTAAGTACTGGATAATAATAATGACTTACATTATGCTTCTTGTTTGCATTCTTAGTGGTACCAAAAGAGCTATTATTAAACTGCAGAATGATATTATAATCTGAGAAATGCCTGTGCATTTCCTGTCTGTGTTGTCAGGGATATCTAACTAGAGGTTGCCAAGCATTTAGATCTCTTAAAGTTAGTATCAGCATTGTGTAATTAATGATGAACTGTGGTGGGTAAGAGTGTAACACTGACTTTGGCTGACTGTCTTGTCTTTACATGGGTGAGAGAGGGAAGTTGCTGAGCTGATGTCCAGTTACCAGCATATACATCACAGTACATTTTAAAACCTCTTTTGATACTGATTTTGGAATCTGCCTCGTGTATATCAATGGAAGCACAGACTCTGATTATTAGTTAGACCAGACACAGCAGGTTTCTCTCTTCATCATGCCAGTAAGTGTTGCTGTGGTCAGATACCCTCCTTCCAGGCTGGACAGCCACCTTGAGTGCCTGGATTTTAGTTGTCTCAGTTGCAACTCCTGTAGTATTTCTGTTAGAGCCTAGAGCAAATCTTTTTAGCTTGTCTGTGATTAGCTAGGTTGTAATCTGTAGGTGATAAAACTAAAAATTACTTAACCCCCCAGATTTAGAACAGTTTGTTAAATGGTTTTACCCTCCTATCTTCTCTGAAATAAACTGTTTATTCTACTTCTCCTTCCCACCCCCATCATGAATACAGTGAGAGAAGCAGTCTTCCTCTGGCCCATTCCTGTCTTTATCTTGCTTTTGTTGGACAAATTGTCCATGCATTTATTCTGGTTGAAGTGGGAATGATAAAGAATTAGAGGAGCTTGTTGTTCCTTTCTCTAGGAAAGGAACCTTTCTCTAGGCGGCCAAGAAGGCCAATGGCATCCTGGCATGCATCAAGAACAGTGTGGCCAGCAGGAGCAGGGAAGTCATTGTGCCCCTGTACTCAGGACTGGTTACGCCACACCTTAAGTCCTGTGTGCAGTTCTGGGCCCCTCCATTTAAGAAGGACATTGAGACTCTTGAACGTGTCCAGAGAAGGGCAACAAGCCTGGGGAGAGGCCTTAAGCACAGCCCTGTGAGGAGAGGCTGAGGGAGCTGGGCTTGTTTAGCCTGGAGAAGAGGAGGCTCAGAGGAGACCTTATTGCTGTCTACAACTCCCTGAAGGGAGGTTGTAACTAGGAGGGGGTTGGTCTCTTCTTCTAGGCAGGCAACCAGCACCAGAACAAGAGGACACAGTCTCAAGCTGCACCAGGGGAGGTTTAGGCTGGAAGTGAGGAGAAAGCTCTTCACAGAGAGAGTGATTGCCCATTGGAATGTGCTGCCCAGGGAGGTGGTGGAGTCACCATCCCTGGAGGTGTTTAGGAAGAGACTGGATGGGGTGCTTGGTGCCATGGTTTAGTTGATTAGATAGTGCTGGATGATAGGTTGGACTTGATGATCTCAAAGGTCTCTTCCAAGCTGGTCTGGTCTATTCTATTCTATGCTATTCTGGTCTATTTTATTCTATTCGGGTCTATTCTATTCTCCTGTGCCCTCTTCTTGGTCACTCACATCAACCAGTAAGCTCATGCCACTTGTTTGGAGTGGACATTGTGCTAAGTGATGCCCATGGAGGTGCTGGAGTCGCCGTCCCTGGAGGTGTTCGGTGCCATGGTTTAGTAGTCATGAGGTGTTGGGTGACAGGTTAGACTTGATGATCTTTGAGGTCTTTTCCAACCTTGTTGATTCTATGATTCTATGAATCCAGCCTGCAGGTTCTGTGTTCTAGGCAATAGATAAACTATGCCTGGCTGCTGAGGATTTGCTATCCAAGACTCTTTAGGTTTTAATTCCATTTACAACCCAGTCACAGCAGTGGGAGAGAGATTTCTCTGGATGTATCTTTTTCTTACCTAGCTGTGACACGATCCAGTGCAGGTTCTGAGGCTCGATTTGTAAGTCGAAACAGGGCAGAAAATCCAGAATCTGAGGAACTGGAAATGGGAGCTCTATCTAGATGACCAAATCTGTATTTCCCAAATACAATGCTAGGATTGCTTTCAGGTAAACAAACAGGATTTTAGTTGCCCATGGGTGCAAAGTATAGTAACAAGTAAATAATTTATGTTCATCATTTAAAAAGAAGATTGGCGTTATGGCACATGACAGTCACTGGAACGCATGTTGCTTGCCTGCTGGTTTGCAGTTCCAGCCTAGGTTCTGCAATGTTACTCTGCAGTATCCTGGCTATCTGCTGTGTGGCCAGCAGATCGAGGGAGGAGATTCTGCCATATTACTCTGCTCTGGTGAGACCTCACTTGGTGTACTGTGCCCAGCTCTGGAGCCCTCAACACAAGAAGGACATGGATGTGATGGAGCAGGTCCAGAGAAGGGCCACGAAAATGATCAGGGCTTGGAGCAGCTCTGCTACGAGGACAGGTTGAGGGAGCTGGGGGTGTTCAGCCTGGAGAAGGCTCCAGGGAGACCTAATAGCAGCCTGCCAGTACCTGAAGGGGGCCTATATGAAGGATGGAGAGAGACTGATTGCAGAGGCCTGCAGTGACAGGACCAGGGACAATGGCTTCAAACTAGAGCAAAGCAGATTGAGATTGGATGTAAGGAGCAAGTTCTGCACCATGAGGGTGGTGGAACACTGGAACAGGTTGCCCAGGGAGGTAGTTGAGGACCCATCCCTGGAGATACTGAAGGTGAGGCTGGACAGGGCTCTGGGCAACCTGATCTGGTTGGGGATGTTTCTGCTGACTGCTGCGGGGGTTGGACAGGATGAGCTTTGGAAGTTCCTTCCAGCCCAGCCCATTCTATGGTTCTGTGATTAAGTGGTGCAGAAAGTTCACCCAAGCAGAAGAATTTGCAAGCAAACTAAGACATAGTGCATGATTTAGAGGTTATAATGGCATAAGCAATTAATAAGTGAAATGCTTAATGAAAAGAAACATGAAATCAAACCTCTTATTTATTGAGATGGCTTCAAGTCTGCCTGGTATCTGTGAACACTTCTTTTACAGGTGGTTTTTTGAAGTACTGGGATATCCCAAATCTTCAAAGGCCAACATCATCAATGGTGTGCTGATGACAGTTGTGTTCTTCGTGGTGAGGATTGCCGTCATGCCTGTATATTACAGCCATGTCATTTCTTCATTTGGAACAGAGGCTTTCCTGAGATTAGGATTTGCAGCCCAGAGCGCCTGGATCATCTCCAGCGTTGCCTTGGATGTTATGAATGTGATGTGGATGGTCAAAATTGCCAAAGGATGCCAAAAAGTCATTTGTTTTATCGGACAGGAGGAAGCTAAAACTGCTAGAAATGGCAAGTCTGACTAGATGCGGTCTGCAGAGAATGAGCTTTCTGCAGTGCACGTCGTGGGGGTTGAGTGGAACCGTGCACGTGTCTGCCATGGAATGCTCCTCTTACAGAAACAAGCTGTTACCTCTCTACTGACCTGACTCTCTCCCTAGTCACACTGCCTGCACACCCAGGGCCACGCTCTACGGATCCTGTCCGCTGAGGAGCGACAGCGACAGCTCCCACCGCCGAGTTCCACCTGTCTGCTCCCAGCAGCTGCAAGGTACCGAAAGGAGACATCAGCAGACTGGTTCCTTGCTTCTTGTCCCCCAGTGTGCTCCGAGTGCCTCACTCAGGTTTCTCAGAGTAAAGTGTTTTATACACCCGGTGAATTCCAACGCCACTCTTTTTTTTGTAGAAGACAAGAGACCTCCCCAGGTTTCTGAGACGGTGCAGTTTTCCTGGTACGTTTCTATCCTTTCTTCTAGGAGTAAGAATAATAATAATAAAAAAATAATTTAAAAAAAAAAGAAAAAAAAAAAAAGAAAAGTTTTCATTCTTGACAACTTTTTAATTTTTGCAAGAAAAGCTAAAAATTGAGCTTGGATTCTCTGAAGTCTTTTACTGCTTTTCTGCTCCACCTTCTATGAATGCAAACAGTTTTGGGAGATGTATAAAAGAGCGCTGTCTAAATTGCTGTATTATAAGACTGCAGGTAGCTTAAAATGGTGACATTTCTCTGATTTTTTTTTTGGCTGGGAAGGATTTACTTTTGCCCTGTTAGGCTCCTTGCAAGAGCCCATCTTCTCAAACTGCCTGTGGGATTGTTTTCATGGTATGGCAAAGGGTGTGTGGAAACAGCATAATTCGTACTGGACTGCTGCTGCTCTCTTTGAGAAGTGCTGCGACTCTCCTCAGAGTATTTTTAACCAGTGGCTATTTGGATGGGAAGAGATAAAATTCTCCTTTCTGTGTGATGTATATCTTAGAGTATTACTTTTTTTTCCTCTCTTTTATCACAGATAAATGAGAAGATCTGATAGGAAGTGTTGAGGGTTTGTGTCACGTTTCCCATGTTAATCACATCAGAAACATGACTGAAACTGTTGGCTGGAAACATTCTGGAATGTACTGTGCCAAACTTTTGTGAAGCTGCCTGGGAGCTGTGTAGCATGACAGGGCACTTCCAGAGGCACAACACTGGGTATTTGGCTTTTAACCCACATACATGTCCTGAGGTATTCAGTTCCTTCTGCAAAGTTAAAGGCTTGGAGGACATCAGAGCAGAATCTTACCATCTGAGATAGTCTAGAACCTAATTTATAACAGAATTGGAGGAAATTCTGGGATTTGTTGTATTTATAAATTACTTTGAGAGCTTTATTTGTGTGTGGCTTGGTTTGTTTTGCTTACTTTAAACCATAGTTTAGTTCTCCAGTTGAAGTGATGTCAGGGCAGCGTTGTCTGAGTGAGTGCCAGAGGTGCTTTTATGAGCCTGGTTCCACCTTTTAGTTCTCCAGGTAAAATGATGTCAGCTGTATTGTCTGGGTGAGTGTCACAGGCACTTTTACAAGCCTGGTTCCACCTTTCACCTGGGCAGGCTTTCCTCCAAGAGGGTTTCTCAATCCTGCCTTCTTAAGGGAGATCGAAAGGAGTGTTAATACTTCCATGTTTTGGATTCTGTGCTTGTTAAAACTTCACAAGCCTGCAGACAAAAGATCTGTTTATGCCTTAGGAAGGTTATCCCCTAATCTGTTCAGCTCTTTGCTGTGAGTGAGCACAGGACTTTATTTGGGTACCAGTAAATCTGGTCTTGGAGAGTTGATCCTGTGACCTGCTTCACTGAAGGGAACAGACTGCCTTTTATACTCATCTGCAGAACTTGGTAGCTTTTGAGATGGTGATTGCAATGCAAAATCTGGGCTACAGACAAAGGCCTCGTGTTTCTATTGCCTTCATGGATTAAAGGAATGCAATAAATACTCTGCTCTTGTGCTTTTTAAGGCACTAGATCGGGGAATAATTCTGTAATAATTTGTTTCTTTCTAAAATATATTTTAAGTTGAGTTAATTCAAGCACTTTGGAGAATGTATTCGAAAGCAGAGGTCTGGGGTTTGTTACTCAGGAAGTAGGGAAAAAAAAAGGTGAGATGATTTGGAGCAACTCTTAAGGTGGTAACTCAGGATAGCTTTGAAATTCACCCCTTCTTGAGTGAATCTGATGTTCCAGTGTTGCAAATGTTTTGTTTTCAGTGGAGAACATGGATTAGAATGGTCCGTTTCCATCAGGAGAACATTCATTAAAAGGGGCTGTTTCCATCACTTTTAGATACACTTGTATCAGATGGGGGGGTGGGGGGGAAATGAAAACATTCAAACTATGACAAACTGAAATAAAATCCCAAGCAAACCTTCATAAGGATGCTTTGGGCAGCAATCCAGAATGCAAGGGCAGTGTGGGGGTAATTATTCAAAGTGTTTTGGATTGCTGTACTAAATTAGGGTGATTAAAGCAGTATTTTGCAAAGCATTGGGTTTACATTTTCTGACTTTTAAAAATGCCTTCTGTTTATACTCAGATGCATCCACTGCGTGTCAGAAGACAACCTTCTAATGAGAAAAATAAAGTGTTCCCACTTGTGTATTTGGCAAGGACTGTAGAAAACAGGCTGTAAAGTTGTGATACATCAAATGCATTAGTCCAGGGCACTTTTTACCTGCCATTAGAAGCTTATAATACAGCAAATTAGATAGCTGCAGTACCCAATTTTCAAATTACACTTTGTTGTTTTAAAAAACTGTGGTGAAATCGTGATGAAACCTAAGGCTGCAAGCTTGCATCTTTGCTTTTCTTATGCAAAAGGTAAATGCATGCTCAGTAGCATTGCAATTAATGGTACCATTAAAATGTAAGAGTAGCTTAGTAGTGGCTTCAAATGCCTGTTTTTAACAGCTGCATTGTCCAGTGTCAAAGCAGACTCTGTATGCCACCAGCTGTCTTTGCCACTAGCATATCAAAGAGAAGAAGCTTATCTTGTGAGAAGTGCTCAGATACCTTCTTCGTTTCTTTGGCATTCTTCAGTACCAGGTGACATAAAAATTAGCACAGTGTCATGAGAGATGCTGGGAGATGCTCTGCTCTGCTCTGGTGAGACCTCGCCTGGCGTAGTGCATCCAGGTCTGGAGCCTTCAACACAGGAAGGACACGGACCTGATGGAGCAGGTCCAGAGGAGGGCCATGAAAATGATCAGGGGGTTGGAGCAGCTCTGCTATGAGGACAGGCTGAAGGAGCTGAGAGTGTTCAGCCTGGAGAAGAGAAGGCTCCAGGGAGACCTAATAGTAGCTGCCAGAACCTGAAGGGGGCTACAAGAAGGCTGCAGAGAGACTGTTTGCAAAGGCCTGCAGTGACAGGACCAGGGGCAATGGCTTCAAACTAGAGCAGAGCAGATTGAGATTGGATGTGAAGAACAAGTTCTGCACCATGAGGGTGGTGGAACACTGTAATAGGTTGCCCAGGGAGATGTTTGGGGCACTGCCCTAGAGCTATTGAAGGTGAGGCTGGACAGGGCTCTGGGCAACCTGATCTAGTTGGGGATGTCCCTGCTGGCTGCATGGGGGTTGGACTGGATGAGCTTTGGAGGTTTCTTCCAACCCAGCCCATTCTGTGATTCATTCTCTGATTCTTTGGTTGGCATCTATAAGGCTAGCTGTAGGAATGCAAGTTTCCTTATTTTTAATTTATTTTTTAATGGCTTTAGTTTTTGATCAAAAGATGAAAAAATCCCACTTTCGGAACTAGAGCAGGGCAACGTTAGGTCAAGATTTGCTTTGGTAATCACTTTGTGGATACATTACTTGCAGTGGGGAAATGTAGTTGCAGATGCTCATTGTCTCAGCGAGTGTTCCAGTGGATTTCAGTGGAGAGCCTTACACTACAGAGATGCTTTCTGGGTTATCTGTGTGCATGCTTCAGTGGTAAGATCTGCATCTCTGAAGCCTACTCTACCTCTCTGAATACATGTGATCTTGGGTGAGCTCAATAATTTGATGATTTAATTGCTCAAACCCCAGAATCTATTGACTAGTGAGGAACATCCTCTGTGCAGGAAAATGAGAGCTGAGGGTGGATATAAAGCTTAAATTCCAAATCATGTATTGAAATTTATTACAGGTTAATTACAGCCTGGAATATAATTATTTCCACCTTGGAAGACGATGGGAGAGGGTTACTTGTACTGTAGAACTAAAACCTAAGAGTCAAAGCTTAGACAAGTGAGCAAATGCCATCGAGCACGTATCAGAGGAAAGGTGGAGGAGACTTTGAGAACACAAGTACAGAGATCCAGATGTCTTCCTGTTGCTGTGACAGGGACAACAGCAGAGTGCCACGTGGCAGAAAGGTTTAGGTATTTCTCTGTCTCTGTTCCCAGTGGACAATGAAAGCTTCCTTTAACAAATGTGTCAGGCTGTATAAAATGGGTTATTGGGAAGGGGTTATCAGATGCTGTTTGCTGCACCCAGAGGACTTTTTCTAACGGACATGTGTATCAGTATCTATACCTACAAGCTCTCTGTAAAAGGTCACTTAATACAGAAGTTTGTAAAATTATTTTGTACTGCTTCTGCTGAGCCATTCAGAGGAGAACCAAGGGCTGTTTGACAATTGTTCCAGCTTAGGATCTGCTGCTGTGTTGACTGCTGGTGAAAGCTGTCAATGAAGCGAATGGAAAGGGATTAGAATTTCAGATTAAAAGAATGCAAATGGCGAACACCTTGAAAAGTATGGGCAGCCCTCTTTAATACCTTAAAAAGCCTACTGTACAACATCATTGTTTGGCTACCAGGAACTTCACGAGGAAGAATTTGTTCTTGGTGGAGTTTCTCTGTGGAATGTATTTGACAGCTGGAAAGAGAACAGTACTTCATTGCTGAGATCTTGACAAGAGTGATCAATGTTTATGAACTTTATCATGCATCCAAACCCAGGTACAATCTCTTTGCTGGACAGGTGAAGAAGGGCTTAAGATTTTCTGAAAGCAACTTGCATGTTCTTGTTGTGGTAGAGGGCATGAAAGACGTTCTGTTTGCAACGCTGAGGGATCTGGGATTAAGCATCAACTCGTACTTCTAGGTGGTGACACTTGGTAAGATTTCTTACCCACTGTATATCTTTACTAGCTACCTCCTTTGGTGTTCTTGCTCTATTTATAATGACCAAGCACTTTATAACTCAGAACAGACTGGAAGGTAGCTATGAAGAACAAATTGTGTTGGTTGGTATAAGAAATATTTTGGCAAAGCCTCTCCTGCGATCACTTTTCATTGTGCGATGTCCTGCACTGAGAGGGCTTCTGATGCTGATTGTATATCAATTTTTAATCTGCTTGTAAAAGGAAATGTCTTTGAGACAGCAAATTCTGAAGAGTTCAGCATGATTTGATACCAACCATATGATGATTCCCTGTGCTATTTATAACTTCCTATTTATTGACATTATGAAAGCAAATAAAACGTTCTGCGGTGTATCTTTATTTCTCATCTACACATGGGGTGTCAACCATTGTCCAGCAGGCAGGACATGCTTTTATGAGCCTGTAAGTGTTTAATGATAGGAGAGTCTGCACCCAGGTGAAACACATTGCATGTACATTGTCTTCCAAGTTTTGAAACGGTGGTGTTGTCTACAAATGTGCTAAGTTTGAATGCAACAGTTCAACACAAACACAGGAAACACGGGACAGGGCGCTCTGAATGCAGTGCAGAATGAATGCATTGGGTTTGCTTATTGTAACCCTGCCCCAGTTTCGCACCAGAGATCCATCACATGACAGGGGGAGGAGGAGGAGGAAAGGGCTAATTGTGAGCTCGGCTATCTAATTTGCATACATAAGATGCACACATCTGAAGGGCCTGGATTTGTTTCCTGCATGCATGTACCAAACACCCACAGATACCTATCCATAGAGAGAACAACTGAGCACATAAGCAGAGCTAACCTGACAGAAAACCAAACGGCAAACCCTGCCGTGAACACAGGAGTTACAAGTTAGGCAGAAGGCGTGGAGCCTGGAGTTAAAAACTGTTTTGAGCAGTACCTTCACCTGCTTATCTAACTGGTGTGTCAATTTTTCTGGACTAAGAATTTGTGAATTTGCTAGCCAAAATTAGCAAATGTTGCTAGACCGATCTTTGGTAAATCTTGACAATCTGGTTTGCAGTAAAGACTAAACACTGTCACACACACAGTCACACCAAGTCTGGATGACACCATTACCTTCAAATAGTGATGGGGCCTGACTGCAGCAATCCTCGCCCACAAGCACAAGAACTTCAAAATGCAATAGAACAATTCTGCAGATTGGTGATGAAAGTAATCAGTCATAGTAAGCTGAATGATCAAATACTATGTGGTTAAATTTGCTTATTAAATCAGAATTATTTGTTTGCATTTCAGTGATACTACAAAGCATTTCTGTGTTTTGTTTGAACAGTTTAAGAGCTTGCATAAAAATTATATTGGCTGATCTCTCCCCCCCCCCCCCCCCCCATTGATATATGCAATAATGTCAATAAGCAATAAATTGCATGTTGTATGCAAGCTATTGGTTATTTGAAATAAAGGAAAGGAACACACACTTTGTTACTGTGTCAAGTTTTCTTTCTTAATGTGGCAACATCTTAGGTACCTACAATGGATGCATCAGGAAGGACATGGACCTGATGGAGCAGGTCCAGAAGAGGGCCATGAAAATGATTAGGGGGTTGGAGCAGCTCTGCTACGAGGGCAGGATGAAGGAGCTGGGGTTGTTCAGCCTGGAGAAGGCTCCAGGGAGACCTAATAGCAGCCTGCCAGTACCTGAAGGGGGCCTATATGAAGGATGGAGAGAAACTGATTGCAGAGGCCTGCAGTGACAGGACCAGGGACAATGGCTTCAAACTAGAGCAAAGCAGATTGAGAATGGATGTAAGGAGCAAGTTCTGCACCATGAGGGTGGTGGAACACTGGAACAGGTTGCCCAGGGAGGTAGTTGAGGACCCATCCCTGGAGATACTGAAGGTGAGGCTGGACAGGGCTCTGGGCAACCTGATCTGGTTGGGGATGTTTCTGCTGACTGCTGCGGGGGTTGGACAGGATGAGCTTTGGAAGTTCCTTCCAGCCCAGCCCATTCTATGGTTCTGTGATTAAGTGGTGCAGAAAGTTCACCCAAGCAGAAGAATTTGCAAGCAAACTAAGACACAGTGCGTGATTTAGAAGTTATAATGGCATAAGCAATTAATAAGTGAAATGCTTAATGAAAAGAAACATGAAATCAAACCTCTTATTTATTGAGATGGCTTCAAGTCTGCCTGGTATCTGTGAACACTTCTTTTACAGGTGGTTTTTTGAAGTACTGGGATATCCCAAATCTTCAAAGGCCAACATCATCAATGGTGTGCTGATGACAGTTGTGTTCTTCGTGGTGAGGATTGCCGTCATGCCTGTATATTACAGCCATGTCATTTCTTCATTTGGAACAGAGGCTTTCCTGAGATTAGGATTTGCAGCCCAGAGCGCCTGGATCATCTCCAGCGTTGCCTTGGATGTTATGAATGTGATGTGGATGGTCAAAATTGCCAAAGGATGCCAAAAAGTCATTTGTTTTATCGGACAGGAGGAAGGAAAAGAACTCACACTTTGTTATTGTGTCAAGTTTTCTTTCTTAATGTGGTAACATCCTAGGTGCCTATCATGGATGCATCAGGAAGGACATGGACCTGATGGAGCCGGTCCAGAGGAGGGCCATGAAAATGATCAGGGGGTTGGAGCAGCTCTGCTACGAGGACAAGCTGAGGGAGCTGGGGTGTTCAGCCTGGAGAAGAGAAGGTTCCAGAGAGACCGTAATAGCAACCTTCCAGTACCTGAAGGGGGCTACAAGAAGGCTGTAGAGAGACTGTTCCCATAGGCCTGCAGTGATGTAGCCGTTTGAGCTTTCCCAGAGCCAAAACCCCAATTGTACAGATGTAGGATATCCCAGTCTCCCCTTCCCCTTGTGGGGAAAAGTTAGGCAGGAGAAGGAAAAAAGGTAAGCAATGAAAGACATGCACCGACTGGGAAGTTAAAAAGGTAGTTTTAGCAAAAACATAAAAGGTGTTTAAAGAAAAGGAAGGTTACAGGCTGATAGGGGAAGGGGATAAATACAAGTATATTGCAGATGGCCAAGGAATCTCTGGATGGCAATGGATTCTCTTTGGATGCAGGCCCCCACGAGGCAGCAGGCTCAGACCACATGGAGCAGGGCCAGCCAGGTGGGCAGCAGCAGCAGCAGGGAGGAGAAGGCAAGAAGGAAGCAGGAGGAAGTTGGTCTCCCTTATATAGAGTCCAGACAGGAAATAGAAGTGGAATAAAATATGACCTGGGGAACCTCTTCCCAGTGTCCACCCAGGGGTTTCTATGCACCCCCTGCAGGCTTGAAACCACAACAGAGGAATGAGGAGCAATGGCTTCGAACTAGAGCAGAGCAGATTGAGATTGAATGTGAGGAGCAAGTTCTGCACCATGAGGGTGGTGGAACACTGGAACGGGCTGCCCAGGGAGGTGGTTTTAGCCCCATCCCCGGGGATACTCAAGGTGAGGCTGGACAGGGCTCTGGGCAACCTGATCTAGTGGAGGATGTCCCTGCTGACTGCAGAGGGGGTTGGACTGGATGAGCCTTGGAGGTCCCTTACAGCCCAGCCCATTCCATGATTCTAAAGAAAGGTTTTATTTGGTTTCAGTTCAAAACCAGCTGGCTAATGTGCAATCTTCAAGTCTCATGCTGTAGGGAGGGAGTATGAGGTCTGGAGCCACATTGTTGTTCACGTGGCTGGATTTTAAAAGGCTGTAATTCTATGTGGGACATTACTGGGGCCAGGAATGTAACTTCTGTTGGATAGTGTAAATATACTGGCCTGCACCACATGCTTCAGAATAGGAGCTGTTCAGTTGTCTGAAGGCTGTCTGTGGATAAAGAGCTGCTGTTATAAATCAGAGAATCACAAGAATTCAGGTTGGAAAAGACCCTCAGGATCACAAAGTCCAACCCAGAACCCTATTCTACAAGATTCACCTCTAAACTATATCCCCAAGCACCACATCCAGGCCACCTTTAAACACATCCGTAGTTGTTGACTCTACCACCTCCCTGGGCAGCCTATTCCAATGCCATGCCCTTCAGAGTCCCTTACTGCGCACTGAGAGTGAGGCAGCTCCGAGGCTGTGTATGTGCAGCGAAGGCATGCTTCAGAAGCATGATTTGTGTGCTAACACTGAGAGGTTGTTCTGAGCACCCTGAGAGGAAGGGCCCCTCAGTTCAGGAAGGACACGGAACTGCTTGAAAGAGTCCAGCACAGAGCCACAAAGATGATTAGGGGCTGACCTCATTCATGTTGATAAAGATGTGCAGGGTGAGTGCCAAGAGAATGGAACCAGGCTCTGCTGGGTGATGCCCAGTGACAGCACAAGGGGCAATGGTGAAAGTTAAGGCATAGGAAGTTCCATGGAAACAGGAGGAAGAAATATTTCCCTGTGAGGGTGACATAACTCTGGAACAGGCTGCCCAGGGGGGTTGTGAAGTCTCCCTCTCTGAAGATATTCAAAACCTGCTCTGGCAGGGGGGTGGACTGGATAATCTTTTGAGGTCTGTTCCAGCCCCATACATGCTGCGAGTCTGTGAATTGCTGCTGCTGTAACCATTGGCTTCAAGCACAAGAATTGCTTGTGCTTCTTCTGAGCTTCTGTACTATGTGATGGTTACATTACTAGAAGAAAACACAAAGCATTCCAGTGGGCTTTACTTTATTCCTCTCCTCTTGCAAGTGTTGTGTTGGGGTTTGGTGTTTTGGTTGTTTGTTTGTTTTGTGGTTTTGTTTGTTTGTTGTCTTTTTTCCCCTTTCATTTATAAATTATGTTCTTAGGGACTAATTCTACACTCTGTTACTGTAGGAAACTGCACCCCTGGGAAGTGACTGGGAACGTGGGGTTTCTGGTTATTTTTAGGGTCAGATGGCACATGGATCAGATTTCCAGCTACTTGAGGAAGGACAACGGGGACTCGGTGGAAGGCTTTTGTATTGGCACTGGGCAGCTTTTAACACGGTGAATGGTGGGAGAGGAAGGACTGAACACGGCTGGGAACAAGGGATGCCTTTCAGCAAGCCATTCTTAACCTGGCAAACGCAGCAGCTCTTGATTAGTGTGAGAAACAGACCTCTGCCTAAGCCGTGGGGCATAGGAAGTATTTAGTATGTCCACTTCTTAGTCAGGTTCCAGAGCAAAATCGCTCCTCATTTTCTCCAAAGTGTAATTTTTTTATGGGATTTCTCATTGTCTTCTTGCTGGAAACTTTTGTTTTCTGTACTTGTACTGATTTTAATTCTGTATAAAAGTTGTTTTGGTTGGTTGGTTGGGGTTTTTTGTTAAAAATAAAAGAAGTTATTTAATCTTCACAGTGGGCATAATGTGGTTTTTTTTTCTTTAGATTGTGAGTATCTCCTTGTTTTGCTCTGCTTTTCTGGAGATCACAGTGTAATGCACTCAAGGGTTGGCAGTGAGCTTCTTTGAGGTTGTGACCTTGGTGTTCTTTGTAATGCTTTACATTGAGGAAAAATGGATTTGCTGCTTGGCTTATCTTGTAAAGAGTGAAAACTATTTCCTAAACAATGACTAGTAAGTAGTGTAGTTGTTGCCTTTGGTGGGGTGTGACGGTGGAAAGCAGGGAGACAGCATGCTGCCAACAACATAATAGACGGAGAGGAGACTGTAGAACCGATTCCCCGCTGGAGAACACCAGAGAGAAGAAAGTGTGTTTTACCTTAGTGTCATTCTGCCACAGACCTGAAATATTTTGAAGCAGAGATGGCCGTTGGTCTACAGGAGGCACTCATTTCTAAACTGCATTGTCGAGTGCAGCAGAAGAATCAAATGATTCTATCTTGTCGAGTGCCGTTACTGTGAGCGCAGCCCTAGAAATTTCAGCACAGCCAAATATGCCTGAAACTTGGGCAGCGACGGAGGCAATCATGTTTCCTAAGGCATACAATAGAGACTCTGTTGCTGGCACGGTGTGACCTTCCTAACTCCAGGTTCTTAATATGCTGTGCTAGTAATTCCTGCATGCAGAAAGGGCAGGAAAAAACTTCCTTTTACATAACAAAACCCCTGAAAGGGCAAGAATGAGTGAAAGGATGGATATTTGATATTCTCTCCGATTTTCACTCTGTGTTCACTTGGAATGGCAATGTCCTCATCAGTAAGATTGATCCTGTTTTGAAAGGTTGTATTGTGAATATGCTCTCAAAAGCACTCTTCAGAGGAGCATGTGGGGGGAAAAAAAAGACGTTTTAAAATTTAGGTAGCAATATAACTTTAAAAAATGCTTGACAGGACTGCTTTGGTGTGATTTAGAATTTATTGTTGTTACTCTTCCTGATGATTTTCAACACTAATGGAAGGGAATCACTCATTTATTTTCCTACATCAAAATACATACAGACCACGCAGGAGATCCCTCCTCCAGATTCAGTTTTGGATTTTTCTTTATTCTGAGGTAAATGCATTAAATGGGCCACTTCAAGCTTAAATTCCTTCCTACTTTCAACTGCTCAAATGAAATACAATGTTTTGGGGAAACAAAAACCTCAAACCCACACTTTTTTTTTTTGCATCGCTTCTAATTGTTATGTATTTATAATGAGCGCTTGTCTTGTGCCTTCCCACCTGCCTTCTGCACCAGGCAGCCTATTCAGAGCCCACCTTGCGGGGTGAACACTGCAATAGTCGCGCAGGGCTTGTGCCGGCTGTTGCAGCTCTTACCGCGCAGACAGACCTGGTCTCGCTGGTCAGGGAGGGACAGGGTGAAGCGTTCTTCCCTGCTGGGACGCAAAGCCAGCTGCATTTTCTGCACCGGCGCACTCCGGCGTTGTGCGCAGCACTTCAGGGGTATGGTTAAACTGCATCCCCTGGCTCTGGTGCAAGGCAGCGTTCGTAGCAGATCTTACAAGAGCCGCGGTAATTCTCTGGAGTACTTGATGTTTTAAAAGCTATCCTAAGGAACCTTAATATCCCTGTAGGTTTAATGCACCATTACACGGCTGTTTAAGGATGCTGGTACAGCCAGGATTTTGTCTGCCCGTTATAAAAAGCCGAGATCTGCAGTTGTAAGGGATGGTGATTTCACAAACGCGGCAGGTAGCTCATGCGCCGGCAGCGGTGCGGGCAGTGAACGTGAGCCTCGGTGCATACAGCTGTCTGTTGGTTAATTCTGCAAGGCTGCAGTACTCTTCGATGTGCCATACATAACGGCGGCAGCCCCGATGCAGCGTGCGTCCCGTCCCGCCGCAGGGGCAGCCGGGCGGAACCAGCCGCCCCGTTTGGCCGCCGGGCCGCTGAACGCCGCCGCCAGCAGGTGGCTCTGCGTCCTACTGTGAACGCGTTGCAGGAGCGGCCCCGGGTGCGGGCTGCCGGCAGAACAGCGCCCACTGGTGGCCGCCAGCCTGCCTTCCCCGCACCGCCGCACCATCGCCACACACAGCGGGGCCCGGGCGGCGGGCGCAGGCGCGGGGCGGGGCTGAGAGGCCGCGCTCTCGCGAGGCAGGGCGCGCAGCGGCGTCCTGCGGTCGGGGCCGGGCGCGGGGGCGCGGGCCGCGCGGAGGTGAGGAGGGGAGCGGCGGGAGCCGCTCGGGGCGCGTGGCAGCTGCTGGGACGCGTGCTGGGGGAGGGCGCGCGCCCGGGGCGGGGCCGGGCCGGGCCGGTTGAGAGCGAGGGGCGGGCCTGACCTTGCCGGCGACTGGCGGCGGCGGTCACGGAGTGCGGGGCGGGGCGGCGCCGGCGTCCCGGTCGCGGGGGGATGCGCGGGCGTGTCTCTGTCTCGCGCGGGCCTGGCGGTCCGTTGAGCGCCGTTAGGCCTGGCGGGCGCCGCGGGGTTGCGTTGGGGCTGGGCGGCTTTCCCTGTGCTGTTGGAAGGCGCGATGCGGGAACGCGGCTGCCCTTGCGCTCGCCCTCATAAGTAACCCGTGCGGTTGGGTGTGTCAACCAGTTTGCCTTTCCTTCTGTGTAGAAAGTTGACCTACAGAGACCTGGCGCCGGGAAGCCATGGGTCTGTCTGCGTCCTCCCCGGCCGCTGCAGCCCAGTCGCCGAGTCCATCGAAGCAGCACCAGACAGCATCTCCGTCTTCGGAGTGTCCTATGCATCAACAGAAAATGAGCGGTAGTTACTCTTCAACTCACACCAAATAAACTCCTTACATAAAAAAAAAAAAAAGAAAAACAGGTGGAAAATATTTTGGGGGGAAAAAAAGTAATAATTCTACAAGTAAAAGGTTTTCTTTTAGCAAAAATCCTTTTCAAGTAACTTCACAAGAAAAAGGAGTTGGTTATTGAGCAGAACTGCATGCAGGCTGCTTTGTAAAGACACTAGGTGTTTGCTGTAGAACCTGTGGGTTGCTTCTGACTCACATTTTACAGGGGTCAGGAAGGTGTAGGGGCAACCACGTGCTAGCTGGAAGCATGTGGTTGTCACTAGAGAACAGGCATCTGGAAAAGGGCAGCAGAGACTGGAATAAAGTGAACACAGTTCTGCTGCTGACGCAGTCAACACATGTTGGATTAATACTGCTGTGGAGATCTTGAGTGCAGACAGTTCAGTAGAGGGGCTAGCATGAGGTGAGGAATGAGCATTCAAAGACTACATATGAAACTTAGAACTGTGGTGCTCGAGCCTACAGTGCAGAAACAAACAGATAAAACTTGCAAAGCTCAGAAGAAAAAGTGAAATACCAGTTTGTAAATAAATGAGCATTTGATAAACTGGTTTGCATTTCTCATGTCTTAGAGTTTCCTTTTTGTATACATTTTCTTCCTGTATTTCAGGTTGCCCCATGCACATGAAGGCTTCTGAGAGCACAGGTGATGTGCCTGCACATCAAGACAGAGCCTATGAATTCGTGGCCTGCCCGGTGAACTCTGCTGCAGCTCAAGGGAAAGATGACATCGATCCGAGCAATATGGTAATAACTTCTGCTTGTTTCAGATGTTTTCTTCAGTCTTGCTTCTTCTGAAGTACTGTCCCCACAATGTAAATAGTGGTACTGTTCAAGGCAAATGGCCACTCTTAAATTTCTCTCTTTCTATGCTATTTCTTATTTCTAATTTTTTTTCTACTGCTCTTTCTCATTTTGTGTGCAAATGTCAGGATAAAAATGTCTTCTTTCACATTCTTTGTTTTCAAATTTAGATCTTTTTGATAACAGCCAGTTCTCCAGTTTGTAAACATCTTTTGCTGTCTGTTTCCCTGTGTGAGTTACATGCATCATCTTCATGTTACATTAGGGGGGTTTTGATTCTGTAGAATAGCAGTATGAGTGAGTTCTGATTCAATTCTCTCCCAAGATTTCTTCTGATTTCCAGCAAGCACTTTTCTTTCAAAAGCTGAAGTTTTAGGTAAAGGGGCTTCTTTTAGTCTTCAGATGACAAAATTAGGCAAAGAATTCTACTGCAAAAGAGAAAGATCATTTTGGTAGGCTTAAGGCTGAACTTCTTGATCATTGTGGTAGTCGGTTGATTGTGCTTTGATTTTTTTTCACAGAATTGTCAGGGTTAGAAGGGACCTCAAGGATCATCCAGTTCCAACTCCCCTGCCATAGGCAGGGACACCTTACACTAGATCAGGTTGCTCAGAGACACATCCAGCCTGGCATTAAAAACCTCCAGGGATGGGGCTTGTACTGTCTCCCTGGGCAACCTGTTCAAGTGTCTCACCGCCCTCATGGTGAAGAATTTCTTCTGAACATCTAATCTAAATCTCCCCTCCTCTAGCTTAGATCCATTCTCCCCAGTCCTGTCACTACCTGACACCCTAAAAAATCCCTCCACAGCTTTCTTGTAGCTCCCTTCAGATACTGGAAGGCCACAGTTAGGTCTCCTTGGAGCCTTCTCTTCTCGAGACTGAATAGCCCCAACTCTCCCAGCCTGTCCTCAAACATCATAGCATAAACAATTTTTCATACTCTAGTTTCTCATTGTTTCTCCTTGCTTTCTAGATGCCTCCTCCTAATCAGCAGCCATCCCCAGATCAGCCATTTCCATTGTCAACTGTTAGAGAAGAATCTTCCATTCCTAGAGCACATTCTGACAAGAAATGGGTTTACCCATCAGAGCAGATGTTCTGGAATGCTATGCTAAGGAAAGGGTAAGTACACTTAAGTATCAGCAGCAATCTGTCATTCATCAAGCAGCCTGACATTCATCAAGTAATCCATTGATACTGTTTAAGAATTTGTGAACACAAAGCAGTAAATAGTTAACTAACTCTAAAAAATACTGGGTTTATAAACAGGTTTATTTTAAAGAGTGAGCTGGTCTCAAAGTGATCAGCAAGCATGTAGGGAATGCCAGGCAAGACTGTGACTCCTCCAGCGATCAACAAGCAGGGAGGGAATGTCAGGCAGCTGCTGCTAGCTCAGAAAATGTTGAAAGACAGCGCATAGGCATAGATAAGCCTCATATAATTGGCAGCTTTCAAACTCAACTTCCTACCAGTTGATACTAAGGATTCTGTGATTGTCAGAACATCTAACTCGACTCTGCAAAATTGATTTGCACATTTGCTTGACAAATAAATGTTTTCAGACTTCACAAAAAATCAGCATAAGCAAGATCCCAACTGTGGCCTAAAAAAGCTTCTGGGCTGCTGTTCTCTCATTCTTTTGTAATTCTGTGTCATTCTCAAACAGATGCAGTTTAGGGGCAGGTGCTATTAAAACAACAGCAATTCTTTGTTCTACTTATCGGCAATCTATTGAACACAAAGGCTTTGATCCTGTCAACAGTTAAGTGCCTGCTGGAAAGGTAGCACCTGTGCAGTCACAGAGCAGGTCAGTGACGTGTAAGACATTTCTAAGTGCATGGAAAATGTGTTGGAACACTGGACTTCCCTGCCTTGGGAATGCCAGGGGGGATTTGTCTGAAGCATTTCTACAGGAGCTGTGAATGTGGTGGTGTTCATACACTGATCCAGTTAAGGTATTCATTCAGACTGTGTGGATCTCTGTGATGATGACTTTGATAAGTGCCCTTTAACACAGAAAACGAAGCTCTGAAGATGCTTAAGCATATGAGCCAGAAGTTTCCATACTGACTTTGTGTATTTGCGTAGAACCTTCAATGTTTTGACTGAAAGGCCTATCAGATGAACCGAGGAAGGTGCAGTTGTTGTGCTGTAATGCTTTTGAACTGTTTGCTAATTCTTACTTTTTAGGTGGAGGTGGAAAGATGATGACATAACAGGTGAAGACATGACTAACATTATTAAGATTCACAACCAAAACAACGAGCAAGCGTGGAAGGAGATTTTAAAGTGGGAAGCTCTTCATGCTGTGTATGTACACGTGGATCAAAAAGCAAATCCTTTGGGTTAGGTTCTGCTTTTGTAATGCTTTGACAATAGAATGCCTCTTTGGTTCTTGTGGAGATACTTTGGTGCTGATGCAGGCCTTGTAGGAGCCTGCATTTTGATTAACCTGGAGGAAGATTATCCAGAAGATCTTAACTAAAGCTGAAGAATTACTACGCTGATAAAACTGATGAGTGTTTTGGTAGCGTGTGTATAGGGTGGGGTTTGAGAAATGAGCTTCTTACTCTATATCTGTGTGGGACTTTCTAAATGGAAGTTTTTATGTTATGAAAATGACACCAGGTGTAAATTTAGATTAAAAGTTGTCTAGCATAAAATAGTTGCTTTCTATCAGTGTAGAATAGAATAGAATAGAATAGAATAGAATAAACCAGGTTGAAAAAGACCTTCGAGATCATCGTGTCCAACCTATCATCTAACACCACCCAATCAACTAAACCATGCAACCAAGCATCCTGTCAAGCCTTGCCCTGAACACCCCCAGCGACGGCGACCCCACCACCTCCTCAGGCAGCCCATTCCAATGGGCAATCACTCTCTGTGTAAAACTTCCTCCTAACCTCCAGCCTAAACCTCCCCTGATGCAGCCTGAGACTGTGTCCTCTTGTTCTAGTACTGGTTGCCTGGGAGAAGAGACCAACCTCTGCCTCACTACAACCCCCCTTCAGGTAGTTGTAGAGAGCAATAAGGTCACCCCTGAGTCTCCTCCTCTCCAGGCTAAGCAACCCCAGCTCCCTCAGTCTCTCCTCAGACCCTGTTCATAGAGGATACAAACTAGTTAAGCATTCTGTATGTAGAAATCATTCTGACATTCTATGGTCTTTGTTACACAGTAGTTTGGATGACATTTTTCTGTTCTTTACCCTGTTAGATCTGTGGGCTGGGTTGGCTGAGAACTACTCTGTTGATAAGGTAGAACAACAATGTGAACCATGGCAAAGGTCCTTTGTTATACCAGCAGTTAAGTGCTGTCAGAAACTGGTGGACTTCTAAAACCTTTGAACAAAACCCAAAGCTGGATTAGTTGTGGGTTTTTTTCTCCCTATTACTAAACCAAATTACCACTTCTTAAAACTGTTTCTTTCTCAATTGTGTGCACAGGGAGTGTCCATGTGGGCCATCACTGATGCGGTTCGGAGGCAAAGCGAAGGAGTATTCCCCAAGAGCCAGAATACGTTCCTGGATGGGGTAGGTGGCCAGGAAAGGTCTTCCAGTGAGGTGGGGGTAGGGAGATCATAGTATCAGTCAGGGTTGGAAAGGACCACAAGGATCATCTAGTTCCAACCCCCCTGCCATGGGCAGGGACACCCCACACTAGATCAGGCTGCCCAGAGCCTCATCCAGCCTGGTCTTAAACACCTCCAGGGATGGGGCCTCAACCACCTCCTTGGACAACCCATTCCAGGGCTTCACCACTCGCATGGTGAAGAACTTCCTCCTCATATCCAGCCTGAATCTCCCCACCTCCAGTGCTTCATTCCGTTCCCCCTAGTCCTATCACTACCTGATATCCTGAGAAGTCCCTCCCCAGCCTTCTTGTAGCCCCCTTCAGATACTGGAAGGCCACAATTAGGTCACCTCGGCGCCTTCTCTTCTCCAGACTGAACAGCCCCAACTCCTTCAGTCTGTCCTCATAGGAGAGGTGCTCCAGCCCTCTGCCCATCCTCGTGGCCCTTCTCTGGACACCTTCCAGCACCTCCATATCCCTCTTGTAATAGGGGCTCCAGAACTGGATGCAGTACTCCAGGTGGGGTCTCACCAGCGCTGAGTGGAAGGGGAGAATCACCTCCTTTGACCTGCTGGCCACACTTCTCTTGATGCAGCCCAGGATCTGATTGGCTTTCTGGGCTGCAGGTTCACACTGAGAGCTCATGTTGAGCTTCTCATCCACCAGCACCCCCAAGACTCTCTCCTCAGGGCTGCTTTCCAGCCAGTCACTGCCCAGCCTGTATTTGTGCCTGAGATTGCCTCGATCCAGATGCAGGACCCTGCACTTGTTGAACCTCATGAGGTTGGCTTGTGCCCACCTCTCCAGCCTGTCAAGGTCCCTCTGGATGGCATCCCTTCCCTCCAGCCTGTCTGCTGCACCACACAGCTTGGTGTCATCAGCAGACTTGCTGAGGGTGCACTCAATGCCACTGTCCATGGCACTGACACAGATGTTGAACAAGCCTGGTCCCAGGACTGATCCCTGAGGGACTCTGCTTGTCCCTGGCTTCCACTGGGACATGGACCCATTGACAGCCACTCTTTGGGTGTGGCCATCAAGCCAGTTCTTTATCCATCTAGTGGTCCACCCATCAAACCCATGTGTCACCAGTTTGGAGACCAGGATGTGGTGCGGGACAGTGTCGAAGGCTTTGCTCGGGTCCAAGTAAACGACATCAGTTGCTCGCCCCTCATCTATTAATGTGTATAAATAGATGTGTATAAAAAGGTGGTGTAGGATTAATTCTAAGAGTCTTAAGAACTGGAATTACCAGAAGACAGAAGTACTAGTGGGAATGTTACGCCAGTGCCTCTCCCGGGTGTGCAGTACCCATTGAGATAACCTACTTACATGGTCTGTTACCCATCTTCCAGGTACGAGCTCCCCTTCGACAGGCACGACTGGATCGTTGACCGGTGTGGCAAAGAAGTGCGCTATGTCATCGATTACTACGATGGTGGAGCAGTAGACAAGAACTACCAGTTCACCATCCTGGATGTTCGCCCTGCCTTGGACTCTCTCTCAGCGGTATGGGACAGAATGAAGGTAGCTTGGTGGCGGTGGACTTCGTAACTGCTCCTGTGGTGTGTAGTCAAAAAACAAACCATTTTCCTCCTAGGCTGAGGATAAGGGAATGCTAGAACTTGAAACAGAAGTTCACTGCAACTGTCATTGTTTTCATCATCACCCAGTATTATAAAGAGTGGGAAGGGAGGCTGGGGGCATCTGTTGTAAAGTACATTGCTGCTCAGTGGTGTTTTGAATGAAATAATAAAAGTTATAGTAGCAAATCCACGTATCTTTTCTTAAGAGCTTGGAAATCTTTTCTTAGTTTCTCACAGATTCTGTGTAAGCTTGCCACCTTCTCTCTTCTTGACTCCTGTAGGGGGCCTACAAGAAAGTTGGTGATGGACTTCTTAGGGTATCAGGTAGTGATAGGATTGGGGGGAATGGATCTAAGCTAGAGGAGGGGAGATTTAGATTAGATGTTCAGAAGAAATTCTTCACCATGAGGGCGGTGAGACACTTGAACAGGTTGCCCAGGGAGACAGTACAAGCCCTATCCCTGGAGGTTTTTAATGCCAGGCTGGATGTGCCTCTGAGCAACCTGATCTAGTGTAAGGTGTCCCTGCCTATGGCAAGGGAGTTGGAACTAGATGATCCTTGAGGTACCTTCCAACCCTGACAGTTCTGTGACTCCAGTGCTGCACCAAAGACAATAGGGTTCTGATTCTGCCTGGAGTTTTGAGTATTGCTTAAATAATGAAAACTGGAAATTTCATGGACAGTTTTAAGTAGTTACAGTATTTGTAGACTTAGATGATGAGTAAGAAGCAAAACATCTGTCCTATTTAAAATTTTATGGTTTATTAACTATATAAACCTATATATTTGTTTTCACATGGGCACTTTACCTGTTCAAATACATGTTGCCTCAGACAACTTGAGTCAAATTTATTCTGTTAAAAGAAGTATAGTGTAGGATGAGTATTTTTAAAAGTGTGTTAGGTTGAATAGGAGAATATACTGGTGCTGGACTAAGATTAGTTTATTCCTGGTTACAACATGGATATTTGGTTTTGAGGATGATGCCCAAGAAAGGGCTGACAGGGTTTTGATCTGATTCAGAAGGTTCTCTTTGTGATAGACAGTTGCCAAGTGTAGTTACTGTGTTGGAGAGAAGACAAAAACGTGTTCTGATTTTTTGCTGTGACATACCACCTCTCCCAGCCCAGGACACTGGGTTATCACTGTGCTGAATTGCCAGTGAGGGAACCAATCCTCACTGGGCAGCTCAAAAGCCCTTATAGTTGTGGCCCCATCCCTGGAAATATTCAACGTGAGGTTTGACAAGGCTGTGGGCAACCTGATCTAGTTGAGGATGCCCCTGCAGGGGGGGTTGGACTGGATGACCTTTGGAGGTCCCTTCCAACCCAGACCATTCTATGATTCTGTGCTACTGATGCCTTAATCTGCAATTTGTCTTTGAACAAACGAACATCTGTTAGAAGCAGGAAATGAGTGCCAGCTACTTTTAAAACAACATTTCCAAAAGGACATAAATTTGATACTTAATGGCTATTTATTTGAGTATTTGAAAGCTTTTTTTTTTTCTCTTTCTGATGCAAGGAAACTATTAGTAGTTCCATGCTTTAATGATTGCTTCATGCAATGCATTCAGGACAGAATTTAGCCTTATGTGAAGAAACTGTCATGCAGTGCATCTGTGTTGTGCATCTTTGCTTCATCAGCTTTACCATAGTGTATTTTTTATAGAGAATATAAAACTGGACCCGCACAAGGCTGGCTGACTGCACAGCCATACACGTTGCTGCACAGTGACTGCAATAAGGCATATTACTGATGTGTATAGAGCTTGGCTAAAAAGTTACCAGCAGTGCCAAGAAGTAAAGTGGATATTAGCATTTGCTGAGTGATGCGTGTTAATACTGCGTGGCTTAAAGAGCTGGTTAATGTCTGTGCTTAAGGAAACTTGTTCTTAAGTCTTGCACTGCAGTAACTTCAAATTTGTGTGGCTTGGTGAATTTCAGGTGCCACATACCTCTGAATGTAAATTGTTTCTGCCTTCAGTGTGTATTGCTCTTGAGAATGAGCCCTGCATGCAGAACACTTGGAAGTAGTAATGAGGTATCACACTGTAGCTTCTCAGATGGGGGAAACTTCATAAGCTCAGCTGTACATTCAGATCCTGGAAGTGGTTGTTTTTAACTGACACTGGAAACTTTTGTTTGTTTGTTTTAATACCTGAGGGGAAAGTCCCTCGATGTTTCACTTAAGTAACTTCCCATTTAATACAAAAACTTCAGGAAGCTTCCATACTTCAAGGTATTAATGGAGGTGAGTGGCTCCCACTTCAGAAGCATCTGTCCTGCATGGTGGGAATAAATATTACCCACAAGTCCAGAATCTTAATGAAACCATTTTCCTGGCTCTATCCACTTTCCTCATTCCCTTTCTACATTTTAGTGATTTATATAGATTTAAATTAAGAATAGTTTGGGGGGAAAAAAAAAAAACCAACCCACAAAAAACTCCCATCTGTGATGGCAATGTTTGCATGAAGTACAGAAGTGTGTGTGTGAAGCCTGTCTTGCCATGAAAGAGCTGCAGTAAAGGCAGCCTTACTGCTTTTTTGAATTCTTTTTGTGTGTGTACATGTTTGGTTTACACATTTGGTAATGTGATACATGCAGAATTCTGTCTTTCTCACCACTAAATATGGGAAAGGTACACCAAGGTAGGGAATGCTTCAGAAGCTTCAAAAGGAGTTTGCTTTGTTGATTTCAGAGGTGTGATGTTGAGTGCATGATGGAAACTGTCACTGCTGCTAAACCTGGTGAAAGGTGCCACATGGCATTTCATGTATTTACCATCTCCCATCGTATTCCATCTTGCACAGGTTGACAATTGTTCTTTTCTGTGCTGGTGCTGATGAAATGTACCACCTTGCATCCAATAAACACACTTTTCTTAACTTTGGTATTTGGTGATCATATTTTTTAGCTGTAGGAATTACTAAGATATGTCTACTAAGATCTCATATGTCATATGAGATTATTAGAGTCTGTTACAACCAGTCACATCTTTGAACGGTACTAATTCACTAGCTTGTCCTTCTGGGATGCCTGGAGCTCCTGGCTATGTAGAGTCATCTTCTGGCATTTTGCCCTTGCATGGTACTAGCAGGGAGCATGTGAGAGGAGCTGTAGCTCTTCTGTCACCCTTCCAACCCTAAGGCTGGAAAAGACCTCAAAGATCATCAAGTCCAACCTGTCACCCAAGACCTCATGACTACTAAACCATGGCACCAAGTGTCACGTCCAATTACCATTTTGGAATGATGTGTGAAATGAGACAACAATGCTGTCTAATGTTTACATAATGTATTTACTATCAGGCCTCAAATGTGCTTCGTAATTCATTCCTTAAATTCTGAACTATGAATATTGTTCTGGCTCCAAGAGGTGTGAGAGTAGCAAAGGATCTCTCAGTGGTCTGGAAATGATCACAAATAGGCTGTCATTTCACACCACCTCATTTTGTCCATTCAACTCTTGTGTCCAAGTTTGGGGGGCATAATAGCTGATGTGGAGGCACAGATGCTAAGGCTGCTGTAGCTCAGTAGCTAAAGATGAGTGGAACTGGTAAACCAAGGAGCACTGGTAGCTACAGACAACACGTCTGCAGATTTGTAGCATGGGTACATAGTTCTACAACTGGAGTCTGAATGAATCTACTTTTCAAAGGATAATGTAAATATATTGTATTCTAATTAGGCCTCATTAAAAATTGAAAAGAATAGATAGTTTCCTTTGCTGACATTTCAGTTTGGACCACGACCTCTCTTATAAACTAGAAACTGTCACATTTGGTTTTGACAACTATGACACCCCCCTCTCCCTCCCCTTTAAAGACTTCTGTCAGGACTTTTGTTTTTCCAAGGTTTTGACAACTTCCTGGTAACTACAGGAAGTTTTTATCTGTTTTTCCAGCATGCTGCTGCTCTTGCATCCAGCTTCTGAAGACTGCCCCCATAAACCTCTTGTCTGTAGAGATAGCTAATGCTTTAATTGATCATTAGCAGACTTTCAAAACGAGTTTCCATCTGGCAAACGATTAAGTGACTTAGGGCACTGACTTTGAGCAGTTTGAGGCACGGAGGACAAGTGTAAGTGCTTTTAAAAAGCAATGCAAGACCACACATCCCTTGAAAAGCTTGCTTCTAAAATACTTAACAGGAATGGAAAAGATTTTTCCTGATTTTTTTCTTGAAAGAAAGCTTTTTTTGGTAGATCATTGAGAATCCATTAGCTCACTTTCAAAACTCGAAGTGTAAAACCTCATATAAAAAATGTTGAATTTAACCTTCGAATCAACCATGCAAATCACAGGTTTTCATAACTCCAGGGGTTGCCTATCCTGTTTTCCTTGAAGTTTTGCCATTCTGGAGTTGTTTTCTACAGGTTTTTGTGTTGCTTTCTCATTGCCATTTTTGTACAAGCTACATTTTGGGAAGACTTCTAGCACTGTGCTAACCCTTGTTGCTACAGAACTAATGACTTCTTTCTTAGGTATCAGAAAAATCAGTGCTGTTTAACTCAGTCCTGAGAACCATTCCAGTTGGTAAGCACACTGTTCTGGTTGCTTTAGAGCTGTCAATGTGGTTCCAGCAGAAAATACAGGAACTGCAGCTGTCCTGCAGGAGTGCCAAAGGATGGATGTGGTTTGTGTTGCACACATTAGCCATCACACTTAGCAGTGAGTATGGGTTCCGTGGTATTTTTGTCTTGTGACCCCAAAATCACAGAATCACAGAACATTAGAGGTTGGAAGGGACCTCCAGAGATCATCCAGTCCAACCCCCCTGCCAGAGCAGGATCACCCAGGGTAGTCCACACAGGAATGCATCCAGGTGGGTTTTGAAAGTCTCCAAGGAAGGAGAGTCCGCAACCTCTCTGGGCAGCTTGCTCCAGGGCACTGTCACCCTCACTGTAAAGAAGATTCTTCTCATGTTGAGCTGAAACCTTCTATTTTCAAGATTGTATCCATTGTTCCTTATTACTGTGCACCACCCACTGTGTCCCCTTCCACTTGACACTCACCACTCAGATATTGATAGACATTGATTAGATCCTCTCTCAGCCTTCTCCTCTCCAGACTAAACAGCCCCAGGGCTCTCAGTCTTTCTTCACAGGGGAGATACTCAAGTCCCCTCATCATCCTTGTGGCCCTCCCTTGGACTCTCTCCAGCAGGTCTCTGTCTCTCTTGAACTGGGGAGCCCCAAACTGGACACAGTATTGCAGGTGTGGTCTCAGCAGGGCAGAGCAGAGGGGGAGAAAGACCTCTCTAGCCCTGCTGGCCACACTTTTCTTGTTGCACCCCTGAATCCCATTGGCTCTCTTGGCCACAAGGGCACGTTCCTGTCCCATGCAGAACTTGCTGTCTGCCAGGACTCCAAGGTCTTTCTCCATGGCTGCTTAATGGGTGGTTTGCAGTAGTTTTTAAACTCTTCTTAGTGGTCCTCTAATGCCTTTGAGACTACACGCTTTTAGGACCACTTACAGTTGCAGCAGCAGGGATGGCAGGGGGGCTGGCATGGAAATGATGGTAAAAAGATGTAGGAGGATGTTCCACACTGACATTTTTTTCCCCAAATGTCTGTCTACTCCTCTATTATTCACCACTCAGGTTAGGAGAAAATGGGTCTAAACATACAGCTTTATATATAATCACTAGTGGTTGTCGATGCAACACCTAATTGATTTGGGGCACAATTCCACTAACAGGGCTTTTGCAGATAGCAATGGGAAGAAGGTTAGTCTTACCTGGGTATGAAAGGCTGCATTCTGTTTGCCTTCTCAGGCGAAGTGGAAAGTACTTATACTGTCAGTGGCATATTGATTTGTGACAGGATGCTGGAGCTGGATTGATGGAGGCTGACTCTAAAAAGCAAGATTTTTTTTCCCCCCTATGTTGATGAGAAAGCATCCATTTGAAGAAATGAATACGGCTTAATGTTATTTTATCACAAATACGGCTTAATGTTATCAAACAGTGCAATGTTTGAAGAAACCGTAAAAAAAACCCCAATGAAATAGGGAAAGTAAGATCTTGACTTCCAGTTTAATAATAATGGAATGTGAAGGCCAGATTGTAACTGCAGAAGTTCATTTCAAATTTAAATATTTAGCATTTCCACCGGTCTGCAAATACAAGAAAATTTATTACATTAAGATGGAATTTAGATCTTTTGACATGAAGCTGATATTTTCCCAGTGTGAAAAATACCAAGCTGACATTATACTGTCTCATTTGATGACTTCCAAATGTCAGAGTGCAGTAACTTATTCATGGGGACCTCAATGTCTTTGATAGTGTCAATTTAAAAGACTTTTACATCGACTTTTTTTTTATTTAAACATGTAAAATAGAATATGCAAAGCAAAGGAGAAGGGGGGAAAGACCACGGGCAAGAATGTTCATAATAACAGAATGCGGCACTTTTAAGGCTAATTTCCACCAAAGCCTTCTGACAGCTGCGTGGCCTCCCACTACCTGGCAGTCCCCCTGACAACTGCTGTCTTCTTTCCCTTCACCTTATTCCCCTCAGCCGCAGCATTCCCACGGTCCTTGTTATTTCAGCAGAATGCAGGGGATTAAAAAAATAACACAATACACTCTCGTGAAAAAGCAAACCAGCCGTGCCTTTGTCACAATGGAAACTGCTGAGTATTCTAGTCTGAGGTGTTCTAGTGTGAGGTGTCCCTGCCCATGGCAGGGGGGTTGGAACTAGGTGATCCTTGTGGTCCCTTCCAACCCTGACTGATTCTGTGATTCTGTTTCGGGACCACCTGGGCGTTGGTTGTAGCAGACCTCGGTGGGATGGCCGTTCCGAACCCGCACTGCAAGAAGCAAGCGTTTGCATTCTAATGAGCTTGCATGAGCGTGCGTGGCAGCGTTTCGGCTGCCTGTCCAGCCATGCAGGCCGTTGGTTCCCGTGGGCCGGAGACGGCCGTGCCAAGCTGCCCGCCCGCGGAGCGCTGCCGCGCGGGCCGCCGCGCAGAGCGGCCATTTTGTTCGGCACCGAGGGAGACAGGCCTCTGCCAGCGCCCGCCGCCGCTCGCTGCCCCATAGGCTGACAGGCCTCTCGTCGCTCCGCAGGCCTGAACCCAGGGGCTGCGGCGGGCGAGGCCTGCGCAGGGCTGCAAGAACCCCGCCGCCAGCGGTGCCCTCCTTGAGGCGCGGGCTGGGGTGGCGGCGGCGGCCGCGGCCATGTCGGAGCTAGCGCTGGAGGAGTTAACAGCTCTCGCCGCCATTTACTGCGAGCCGGACGCCTGCGAGGTTTTATCAGTGTCAGGTGAAGGTGGCCGCGTCCCTCTCCAGAGGGCTACGGGTCGCCGCGCTGGGCAGTGCCTCGCCGAGCTGCCCAAACGAAGACCAGGGTGACGGCGCCTCAGCCGGGCGGCTTGGCGCTCGCCTGTAGCGCCGGCCCGGCCCGGCCCCGAGAGGAGGCGCTGCGGGCCCGCTCACGGCAGGCCCGGCGGGGCTGCTCTGGCTTGGTCGCTTGCTTTCCGCGGCAGCGCCTGTTTCGCCGCTAGGCCCTTTGTAGGGTACAAATCCTAGCGAGTCCTGTTCGTTTGTAATTAGCGAGGTTCTTAATTTCATCAGTTTGCAGTACCGTGAGCGAGGGCCGGTGGCGGGAGCGGGCTGCGTGCTGTTGAGGCGGATAAGCAGGTGTGTCGCAAGGGCAGGTATTTGCCGTGCGATATTGGGGTACAGCTGTTGCTCTGCGTGAGAAGCCTTGGGACATCTCTGCCTTTTTCTGGGGCTAAAGCAGTAATCTGGACCGTAGGATCTTCACTAGTTTCAGCAATGTGTGTGTGGCTGCGGGTTTTACAGAGTACTAAGGCTAATCTTTCGTGTTTGCTGTGTATGGAGATCATATGTAGTGCTTGCTCTCATCGGCTGCTCGGTGCCGTAGGCTAGGAGCGTGGTGAGAGTAGACACCTTTACTCCATGTTTTCTGCATCAGTGGTGGTGGCTGCTGCTCAAAACCTAATTTTAAGCAATGTTTTTTATCAGTATGTGCTGTCACAGGGCTGTGAAGATGCCCCTTTAGCGAGGGACAGTAAATCTCACTAGTGCCGGTGTACCACAGCAGTTACTAAGTTACTATCAGGCTTAAAGAAAGTGTCAGGTGGGATATGAGAGTCTGGTGTGTCTCTTCACATCCAGAGCATGAGGAAAGCATAGTGACGACCCTGTTGTGTATTTGTTGGAGATATATAAATATACAGAGAGAATGTGGTTCTACTCTGTACCACTTGCTGTCTCTGGTGTGCTGGGAGCTTTAGCAGTGTACTGCCAAGATCCCCAGCGGAGCAGTGGAGAGCAGGTGGTTTCCTGCTGGATGGACTGCAGTAAAGTGCTGGAGAATGCCATTAAAATTTGATCTGATGGCTTGTTTTCAGATTTTGTTTTCTCATGTACTTGGTCCCAAAGATGTGAGACTGACAAGGAAACACTTTTTTCCTGTGAGGCACTGGAACAGATTGCTTAGAGAGGTTGTGGAGCCTCCATTCTGTAATGTATTCTAAAGCCAACTGGATGTTGCACTCGATAGCCTGCTGCAGGTCGCCCTTCTTGAGTGGGGAGGGTGGAGAAGGTGGCCTCTAGAAGTCCATGCCTACCTCGAGCATTCTGTAATTCTGTGACAACACCTTTGTACAGTTTTAAGTGGCCACTACTGAGTGACTCAAACTAAGAAGCTACTAGGAAACTTTTGTTTCAAAATAATTGCTGAAATAGTGAATACACAGAAAAGCAAGTAGGTATTTGAAAAGAGCCCTATGAGGAGAGGCTGAGGGAACTGGGATTGTTTAGCCTGGAGAAGGCTCAGGGGTGACCTCATTGCCCTCTACAACTACCTGAAAGGTGGTTGTAGACAGGAAGGGGTTGGTCTCTTCTCCCAGGCAACCAGCACCAGAACAAGAGGACACAGTCTCAAGCTGTGCCAGGGGAGGTTTAGACTCGAGGTGAAGAAAAAGTTCTTCACTGAGCGAGTCGTTCGTCATTGGAATGGGCTGCCCAGGGAGGTGGTGGAGTCACCGTCCCTGGAGGTGTTCAAGGGGAGATTGGATGTGGCACTTGGTGCCATGGTCTAGTTGTGAGGTCTGTTGGGACAGGTTGGACTTGATGATCCTTGGGGTCTCTTCCAACCTTAGTTATACTGTGATACTGTGTGATACTTCTTGTGCAGATAGCCTCAGAGGGATAAAGATGCTTGTGTCTGCATGGAGCACAATTAATTTGGGCAATCTAAAAGTAAGATTGTTTTCTGCCTCAATCTGCTTGACACACCTCATGCTCCATTGTAGGCATTGGATTTGTTTGAGTTGATATTTGGAATTGTTGTTGGAATTGTGGTGTTTTGTTTTTTTTCTTAAAAAGTTTGAAAATGTTCTTTCAGGTGTAGTTTGATAATACAGTATCCAGCCTTATCAGGTGCTCATTTCAAAAGCTGTGAGGAGAGCTGAACATTGCATGTGCATGGCTATGCCTGCGGATCTCTTAGAGGAGGCACACCTTTCCCTGGGCTTCACATACAGAAAAATGTTTTTATGTTCATAAATTAATAGAACAGTGAAAAGCTTAGAAACCTTCCTGGAACGTGAAGTGCCACAAGTGCACAAAGAGAGGAGGCTCTTTTATTTGTGTTGATGTTGTGTGACCTACAGGGCCTTTAGCCAGGGTGTGTTCGTGATGTGTTGGATCGTGCATATCTGGTTGGTTTCAGTTGTTTTCTGGTGAAAAGGAAAAGGTTATTTTCAGCCACGATTATTGGTAGCTTTCTTACTTTGGGAATTTACTTCTCTGTTGCATTGGAGCTACGAAATCCTTTAGTTTCTATCCAATTAATTTTTGTAGTATTCACTAGTTGACATCTCTTCAAACCATATAAATTTGTCATTGCGCACAGAAATAACTTCCACCAAGACTGTCATGTTATGCTCTCTCTAATACATTAAGAGTAATTTGTGTGTAGATCCACAGGATCAAAAAGGAGGCCACTGGGGATTTATGGTTTCAAGGAATGTAAGAAAATGCTTTTCTAAGTTCCTGGTGCACTGAAAACTTTGGCTTTCTGGAATTTAGCAATGAAGCGTTCAGGATGTAAAGTATATTTTTATCAAAACCAATGTGTTGATGAATTTAAATTAATTACAGCATTTCTTCTTCCTTTTTTTTTTTTTTTTTTCATGTTATGTATCTATTTGCAAAGATTAGTGTTACAGATAGAAATCCATAATTGACTTGTTAATCTGTTCTCTTCTGGTTCGTGCAAGCTTTCTGTAGAAACGTGTTTGTGTCTTCTGAGCGTTTGCATTAGTAGGTGCCATTTTCTGAATTTAAAAATAGGCTGCATGTGTTGCATAAAATGCCTTGGGGCAGGAGAGGAGGGGGATATCTCTCTGCTTGAAAAAAAATCTGAAGTATGCTGGAGCCAAATATACTGATAAGCATGCAGCTATTGGGGGAAAATGAATTAAAATGTATTGACTTTAGTCTTATTAGCACATTAAAAGCTAGCAGAATGGTCACACCCAACCTTTTATTTCAGAAGGAGTCGCAGTTTTGCTGTGGAGACCACTCGGACCTTTCAGCATGTGCAAACAAAAGAAGTCTTTCTTTAGAGCCTCCTTGCACAGGGTGACAGTGGTGTGGTCTTTGTTCTGACAGCTGTCTGCAGTGCTGGTGCAGAAAATGGACACTGCAGTGTTTAAACTTTAGATGCTGTGGCCCCCCCAGATGTTTTTGAACCGACTCTGCTTGTTAAAAGTAAGACTGAAGCAGATGGAAGTGAGCGTGGCCGGGCTTTTCGTGATGGTGCTGGGTAATGCACCTCGGGATGCGAGGTGGCGCTGCTACCTTCCGATTAGTTCATCACAGGGGGAGGTGGGAGATTGTCACAGGCTTGAGAACGTGATCCCTGCAGCAGGAGGCCCTTGCTAAAGGGGCAAGGTTGGCCTAGCTGTTTATTCCTCAGTTACTCCTGAGTTGATGAGATCTGTTCTAACAAGCTAATGAAAAAATCCTGGGAGGATTATCGGGAGGATTATCAGGAGTATAACGTGGGTTTCTGTCCCTGTAATTAAGCTGGCAATAGAGTAGTGTTCTTCAGCTCGTTAATAGGCTGTGCTTTGTAAGATTTCTTATGGCAACACAATTTGAAATAAAGTGAATCATGGGCAGGAACATAATAGTGTCAATGTCATCCACCCAAATGCAGCTGGCCTTCAGCTGGCTGCGTGCCTCTGGTACTGCCCTGTGTAAGGGGCAGCTGGAAGGAGGTGGGTTGGCAGGTACAGCCTGTGTGCAGTGTGGTGCTCACATTTGCTGGAGATCCTCTGTGGTAGCCAAGAGCCTTGCTGGGGGTCCCAGAAGGTGCAGTGCAGGCTTTTCTTGTGTAGAATACATAGAATACATAGAATACATAGAATAAACCAGGTTGGAAGAGACCTTCAAGATCATCACGTCCAACCCATCAACCAATCCAACACCGTACTTTTGGTACTTTTGTGTACCAAGCCTAATACAATGGCAGAGGAGCTGTTGTTGCTGGTGCTCAGTGAGAAATGTTTGTCAGGGTAGCAGAAGACAGAGATAGGAATATGAAGGCTTGGGGTCCTGCATAGCTACTGCCAATGGGCAAGGCCCCCATGCTGGATACTGTGGACATTGGAGTCTCTTTCAAGGCTGGTTCATTGCTGGGAAATAAACTTGGCTTAAAATTGGTCTGAGACTTTTCACAGCGTCTTAAAGATAGAAGAACATCTCCTGTTGGCAGAGAATGAGACTTTAGTACATAGTGCCTGTAGCTATGTGTGTCATTTAATTTAATTCACTGGATTTGAATACTCCACTTTTAGTACTGGATTTGACTCTGTTTTGTTAGGGATGGTTTGTATATGTTTGGAGACTTCTTTATAGTAATGCTACAGTTTGAATATTTGGGTTAGAGGGTTTGCTTATTTTATTTTGTGACTGCTCTGACCTAGAGAGTTCTTTGTATAACCCAGGAAGGATGTTTGGAAACAAGCCCTTGGCTAAGCTCTCTAAAGTGCTTCTGTCTGTTCAAGTCACTTTTAGGTTCTTTAACTTACTTAGCAGGGTTCAAATATAAAATCATAGAGAGCACTGAGGTTGGTTAGCAGCATCAGCAATACTAATCAAACATAATTCAACCGACTGTCATGTAAAGGAAGGTAAGATAAGGTATGGGGAGAAGAAGGCAAATCACTTCAAAAGAGCTCCTCTGAAACTCAGCTGTACTCTAATCTGCCTTTCAAATCTGGCATCTCCTGCCCTCATCGAATGAATTAACCTGACATCTTAGCAGTTTTTGAAAGAAAAGGAGTGAAGCGTTTAGAATGCATCAAAGAGGTGAAGCAGAGAACATCTGAAGAAGATCTTTTATCTGATAGCCCCTTTCTTCATGGCAGAAGAGCAAAAGTAGGTTAGGTCTTTGTCCTCACTTTCCACTTCATGAAGTTTTGTATTGTTGTGCTGTGAAATCTGTTTTAGTCGAGAAGGTTTTAGTGCAGGAATTACTGTACATACGTTTCATATTCAGTCCCTGATTATGTGATGCATCAGGAAGATGTGGTCTTTTGCCCTCCCTGCTGTATGCTGTAGGTATGCTTTTCACTCTGAAGAGTTCTGTTCTGAAGTAGACCGAAAGCAGGTCCTGAGTAGCTATGTGCATACATACACGTACATTTATATGAGTGTGTGCATACATGTGTGTGTGTGTTGATAGGAATGTATGCAGTACCTGAGGTCAGGTGTGTGGCAGGGATTCTCTCCTTATGTCAGTCCAACTGTTGTGGAGAAGCTGGCAGAAGAGAATTAAGTGTAGTTCCTCTGAAAGTTGCAGGGGACAGCGAATCTGTGTTTTTTCTTTTCGAGTCTCTTCAGCATGCAGCTGCTTTTGAATGGCTGTCTTAAAAAAAAAATGCTCAGTGCAAGTCTGCTTGCCTTGTGCTGATGGTGATGTTAGAACTCTTGCAGCTTTCTCTAGGAGCAATGCCAGGCCAGTGCTGAGTCCAAGGCCCTATTTTCAGCTTTCCTTGCTGCTGCTATGGAGCTGTAGAAGCTGACTTAGGTGTTTCTAAGAGGGATGATGTTTTTAGAATGTGTTAATAACTTTCCTTCTGCTATGATGTGGAAATGCTTCATTTCAACATTCCCTGCAAGTATAGCTTGAGTCATTGGTTGCAATCCTCTACTGTGCAGAACCTCCCCCCCCTCCTTATTTTATATGGCATGATAGTTATTTGATATGAAATGGTAAAGCAAATACCAGGACTTAATGCTATATATGTGTATTTCAACTTACTGCAAACTATTCATGTTTGGTTTTTTGGGATGCTTTCCAGAGACGCATGGAGTCACGTTTAGAATTCAAATCAATGTGAAAGAACCAGACACAGATGTACTTCTGAAGCTGTTATTTCATTTACCAGTCAATTATCCATCAACTGTACCAGAGATTTCTGTTAATTCAGCCCAGCTTACAAGGGCCCAGTGCATGGATGTGAAAGAGAAATTACTTGAACAAGCAAAGGAGCATCTTTCTGAACCAATGGTGCATGATCTGATTCTTTGGCTACAGCAGCATCTTAAAGATGTCATTAAGCAATCAGCAACAGTTTCCAATGAAAAAACTACTTTGTCAAAGGGAAGGAGTACAGAGGACGGCATCTGGATGCTCCTTTTGCATTTAGATCACATGAGGGCCAAGACAAAATACGTCAAAACTGTGGAAAAATGGGCTTCGGATCTAGGGCTGACTGGAAGACTGATGTTCATGGGCAAGACAATATTGATTCTTCTTCAGGGTGACAGGAACAACATTAAGGTGCAGGAACAATGAATGTTGACTAGTTCTATTGATTTAGCACTGAAACCTATGGATCTGAATATTTCATGTGTGTTTTTCTAAGATTAACAATTTTGGAAGCAGATTGATCATTAGAAGGGTAAAAAGGTCCAACAACTTTATTGTGTTTTTAAGAAAAGAAATGAGAAAGAAACCACTGATAACCTGTAGCCCTGTGGCCTGTATTACTTTGCTTTCCACTGTATTACACCGCTGTATAGAATCCTTGAACACAGGTTGGAAGGGACCTCAAGGATCATCTGGTCCAACCTGTCTTGGGATAAGCACAGTCTGAATTTCTCCCCAAACCTCTCTATTCCCATCTGTAAGGACGTTGTTTCCTACTGAAGGGGTTGGGAAAAGCCAATGAAGGATGAAACCAAAGGGCTGTCCACCTCCAGTCTCTCAGTGAGGCACTGAAGGCGAGCATGGCTGCCTTCACCTCCTGCCTCCTGCTCAGGCATGCAGCCAAAAAAGCTGAAGGTTCATGTGAGTGGGGGAAAAAATACCCATAACCCAAAACTCTTAAAAAAGAAAAAAAAAATTACAAATCCAAAACCTGCAGACTTTTGCACAAAGCAATAGTGGTTAATTGCAATTCTGAACCTCTCTATTGCAGCCCACGACAGGCTGCCAAGAAGGGATCTCACCTATCAAACCACTGGGAGTTGGCTGATGAAGTGTAAGCCAGGACCCTGCCCCATTTCCCCCATCACACACACATCTCGAATGCTGTAACCGCTAATTTTTTGTAGTCCCAGCTTTCCAGCATGCAAAAAACAAACAAGAAAGTTGCCTGTATTCAGGCTTCCCCTGTTAAGGGGCACGACTCCTAAAAATAATAATAAAAAAATAGTTGTGCTCCTGCCACAAATAAAGTGCAAAAACCCAGCTGTTTTTAGGTACCCACACACACACACGTGTGTGTGTGTGTGTGCAGGTATATGTGTGTATTAAATAAATAAAAAAAGAGAAAACATGGACAAAAATGTCCCTTACGGGGTTTTTTTTTGCAGCCAGACAGGGACTCCTGCATCCTGGCCAGCTCTCTGACCAGCTCCACAAGACCTGTGTGACTGCAAAACGCATCTAGCTCAGCCTGTCCACCTGCGACAACACAGGGACTCAAACCCCCTCCCCATAATCTCCACTTTCCTCCAAGGCAGAGGAAAGGGGAGATGCAGTATCAGCACAGCACCTCAACCCTTGATCAGTCTCCCCATAGAATCAACGCACACCTCTCCAAGCATCTCTGGATACTCCCCAAGATGAAAGAATCACCAAGCCACCACCAGTGTGGCTCTCCTGTGTATTTCCTGACTGTGATATGCCAAGGTTCAGTCTCCCTGTATTTCTCAAATGCCCCAAAACCAGAAAATTTGTGATGAGAAATGAATCTCAGACAGATTTCTAGGTCACTACTAACTGTTTCTTTCCTTAACTTAGCTGAGATGGTGCTCCCAGTGCATGCCTGGGCTTGGAAAGTCTTGTTTGTACTTAGGAACTCCCACTGCATTGGAGAGGTTTTTGTGGTGATACCAGAGGAGAATGTTCTGATGAACAGAAACTGTCACATATTTGTTGGGATGTGCACCTGCAACATTTGAGTGCTGTGTTCTGAAAAACAGTCTGTGTGTTTTGTATAGATTTTTGCATCTCACTAAACATCAATGATCCTGGATGACATCCTCTTTTTTTTGGTTGTTTTTGGTGTCATTTAGGAGTACTTGATTCTTCAGAAAACTTCTAAGGTAGATGTGGACTCAAGTGGAAAGAAATGCAAAGAGAAAATGATCAGTGTACTGTGTGAGACAAAAGTACAGGCACAGCATAAAAGGTATAATTTAGTTGTGGGTAGGAAGGTAACAGAATTGATAATTACACTCTGACAAATCTAAGCATATTCATGAGTTTCCCTTTTACAATATAGGTTTCAGATGTTTGAAGTCAAAGAATACTCAACACTGGATCAGCTACAAAAGGAATTTGAAACTGCAGGACTTACAACCCTTTTCTCTGAGTTTGTGCCTCCTCTGTTAAAATAGAACTACAAGAAAAACACTGGATGGACTCTTTGACCAAAGCAGATGCTGACAGAAGAGAAAAAGACCAGTCTGGCAGACAATATTAAAGTTTTTCTGCAAAGAATGCCAGAGTAGCCATCCTCCTGCAAGAAGGAGAAAGCAATTCACAAATGAGGAACTGGTAATCTTTGGACATTGGTATATTAACAGATTTTAATTGTGATAATTGCACGGCAAGCATAAGAGATCTGGAAGAAATTGTGTTAAAACAATAGACTTGTGTTTGGACTCTGTTTTGCAATCCCTGTTTTCCACTATTGTGGTTTTTATCCCTCATGGTGGTATTTTTTGGTAATGACCTGCTGAAAAGCACCATTAATTTGGCTTTGGAAGCTTAATATGAAGATATTTTGATCAGGAGCACTGCAAATGTAGATCTGGATATGTGAGGACAGCATATACTTAATATCCCTTAGGTTCTTGTTTACTGGCTTTCCCTTCTCCATTTATTTGACTGCAAGTGCCAGATTGTTGGTTTAAAGAAAAGTTCCCATCACTTGGGGCCTGGAATAACTTGTGTGTGTCTTTTTGAATGTTAATTTTTGTTCTAAAATTTATTGAAAGCACTCAAATGGAGAATTTAAGTTAATTAAGAAGGTAAAGGTAAAAATCAATTGTAATATTTGATAGTTTGCAGGCTTCTTTTTGCACTTGAGTTGGTTTTACTGCTGTGCATCTTTAGATCCCTCGATTCAATTAAACTGTCAGAGCAGAATGTAGACAGACTTCAGTCTTCTGGCTCTCAGGACTTTTGCCAAGTTCTCTGTCATTGGAGAAGCTGGGAACTCCTAACTCCCTATTAAAATTCCCCTAGCTTTACCATTCATTTATTTATTGGTTAAGTGGCCTTAGGCAGCTTACAAACGTTTTCACCACTGGTCTGTGTTTCAGTATAATGTTACAAATTATCATTTTGGCAAGTTAAGTTGTGCAAGATCTGTTTGCCTAGGGAGAATCTGATACGTATTCATTATAATTATTAATGTCCTTTGATTTCTGTTTTGTCTGGAATCATTCTCTAGCAAGACTAGATAAATTGTCTGGCAGTAAGAATTGTGAAGTCAGGAGTTCCTCGGGTGCTAGCAATGCCATTTCACTTGGTTTTGAGCATGTCGCTGAACACGTGCTTTACTGCTCTCCAAAACTCACTCCCAGAAGCCAAACATCTTGTCTTCTTTGTTAACTGAATAGATTGGACCAATCCAGTGCAAATTAACTTATCTCTGTTGTACTGGGGGTAGACTGGCACACTTTGGTTCCCATAGTATGGTTTGGCAAATGGTAATTCAAGACACTGATTTCCAGTGTCATACTCAGACCATGAGATCATGCCTCTTTCTTTCTGTGTACCAGAAAAGCAATTACATGATTAGGGTTTGCAGGTTTTACTGTTTGAGCTATCAAATGTATAAAGGGTTGTACACCCTTTGAAGGTTGGTAGTTTTCCTAAAAGGGAGTGTCTCAAAATATGTATGGTGCATGCTATTTTATGCACCCGGATTTATTTAATGAGAGAGCAGCAAAAACTCTTCTTGATGAGTTTTTCATGGTTAACACATGCAGTGCATCAGGCACAGCAAAAACCAAACTGCCTAAAAGAGATTTCATAAATCTGTTCTATGTTATTTTGAGTGCCTTCCTGAGAGAAAGGCAGTCTGATTTGCTATCATTTCAAGTGCAGGCAGAGATTAATTTTTGCTGTTAAAAAGAAGAATATAACAGAATATTTTAAAATATTAAAATAACATGCATTTTAAAGGACAGTTTTCAGAATTGAGGTGTTCTGAGTTAAAATATGCTGAGAAAGCGTGTGTCAGCTGGAAAGCTGCTCCATGGAGAAAGACCTTGGAGTCCTGGTGGACAGCAAGTTGTCCATGGGACAGCAATGTGCTCTTGTGGCCAAGAGAGCCAATGGGTGCATCCAGAAAAGTGTGGCCAGCAGGGCTAGGGAGAGGTGGTTCTCCTCCTCTGCTCTGCCCTGCTGAGACCACACCTGCAATACTGTGCACAGCTTTGGGCTCCCCAGTTCAAGGGAGACAGAGGCCTGCTGGAGAGAGTCCAAGGGAGAGCCACAGGATCATAGAATCCTACAATTGTTAGGGTTGGAAGGGACCTCAGGGACCATCTAGTTCATACCCCCCTGCCATGGTCAGAGACACCTCACACTACATCAGGTTGCTCAAAGCCACATCCAGCCTGGCCTTAAAAACTCCAGGGATGAAGCTTCCACCACCTCACTGGGCAACCTGTTCCAGTGTCTCACCACCCTCATGGGGAAGAACTTCTTCTTGACATCCAATCTGAATCTACCCATTTCTAGTTTTGCTTTCTTTCTTTTCTGTACTGATTGTCCAAGCCATTATTTATGGCATTAATAGCATTAATTATAGCATTAATATTTGTATTTAAGGAGTTTTATTATCCCCTCTTGGAAAGAAAGCTTTGTGAGCAGCACGTGCTGTGAAACTGCCTGCCATTCAGGAGAAGGATATGACTGCAGTGGAAGGAATGTGGAGTTCCAGAGGAGGGAGACACTTTCAACTGGAAACATCCTTAGTATTGGGAATTCCCCATCTGTTTTAACTTCTTGACTCTCATGGGGATTACAACTCTTGCCAACATGAGGCTAATCAATTAAAAACATTGAAAGCAGATTTCACTGTTGCAAGTTAGGCTAATTTTTGTAATTTTGTTGTTCTTTCTCCTTTTCCTATAAGACCACTTCTCTCATTTCTGTGTGAAGAGCACTGGGATTAGGGTAAATTATGCACAGAATTACAGTAATGAGCCTAAGGAAACTTCCTAGTGGAAAAATATGTTTGTTTACGTTGTTTCTTCTGAAAAGAGTTTAATAGACCCTATGGATGGCTGATTCTAAACCTAGTGTCCTTTGGGGTTTTTTTTTTACATCTTTTGTCTCTGAAAATCCACATCATCACATTGTAGTTCATTTGAGGTTAGATGCTGCAGTGTTGTGGTGGTGAGAGAAAGTTTAGTTCTCCCCCCACACACAAAGAAACCACAGCTAACTCAGTCGAAGCAAAAACAGATTAAAGCTGTATTTACAAGCAGGATGACATGCAGATGAATATATACACAAGATACAGTATTTACAATAGATACAAAAATATACAGCAAAGTAAACCTTCCCTCCTCCAGAGAGGAGGGTCCCCACAATCCCCTTTCTCCCCCTTCCTCCCTTTTTTCCCAAAAAGGGTTAGAGAGAGAAAAGGTAAATTATTAAGGAGGAAATTCTGTTAGCTCAAAGCATAGGCAAGAATTAGTTTCTTATCTGGTTAGCTCAGTTAATTCAAGGTCAATTCCATCCAGCACAGAGGAAAGGCAGCAGCTGCTCATGCAGACTGGAACAGAGAGAACTGACTGAGATTCAAACTGAACTAAAATTTAAAGTTGCATTCTACCAATCTACCAATGAAATTAGAATATCTTTGTTTTCCTTTTCACACCAAAACATTCAGCCAGAGTGTTCCAGTAACTGTCCCTTTCTTAAAGGCATAGCCTAAAACGGTCACAAGTGTTGCAGACACTGTGTTTCTGCCAGAGTTGGAGGCTGGCATTGCTTACGCTGTGAGACAGTGAAACTGCTGGACCCGACTTGCTTTTATCCCACAGCAGCATTAGGTTTTCTCATCCTGTCTGTCTGTGCGTAGCACATGCAACACTGACAACGCTCTCTTCCGGCTTTGTATTTTTATCTATACTTTGTTACCTTCTGCCAGAGTTATGATAGCTTACTTGCTTAATTATAGACAGAAGTGGAGCTTGAAATGCAAATATGCCAACAGCATTTTGCAGTTGTTGTTAGATTAGAATAGAATAAACCAATTTGGAAGAGACCTTCAAGATCATCACGTCCAACCCATCATCCAACACCATCTAATCAACTAAAGCATGGCACCAAACACCCCATGAAGTCTCCTCCTAAACACCTCCAATGATGGTGACTCCTCCACCTCCCTGGGCAGCACATTCCAATAGGCAATCACTCCATGAAGAATTTCTTCCTAACATCCAGCCTAAACCTCCCCTGGTGCAGCTTGAGACGCAACACTGACAACGCTCTCTTCTGGCTTTGTATTTTTATCTATACTTTATGTTACCTTTTGCCAGAATTATGATAGCTTACTTGCTTAATTATAGACAGAAGTGGAACTTGCAATGCAAATATGCTAACAGTATTTTGCAGTTGTTGTTCTGTGCTGTTTTCATCTATTGGCTCCTTTGTGTTTTGTAACCTCCAGTTATTAACCTGCAGTGAAGAGACCTCTTCAGAGTGACAATAATTTGCTTAAAAGACACTTTAAGGAATTCTTTGGAATCTAAAAATCAGTCCCTTAATATTTTCAGTTAATTATGCATGCAGATACTTACATTTTATGCTAATAAGGTAACAACTCTTACACTTTTAGTTTGTGTTTCTTAATGTTATACAAATAATCTGTTTGTATCTTGCTTTAGAACATAGCTGATTATGGAACTGAGGGTCAACCTTTTATTAGCATTCCCCATTATAAATATCTACAATTCATTATACCTAAGCACTGCTGAGTCATTTTAGGATGAAACAAGGCAAGAGATCTTTTCATGAGAACAATAACTCTATGTTGTGCTGCTTTTCCTGTTGTTACCTATCACATTCCTACAAATAAAGACTTTTTTTATGGGAGGCAGTCAAATGATCACTTTTCTTGAGCTGAACTTGACAGAGCAACTCCTTGTATTACACTGCTCCTTGATACCTGCTTGGTGGAGGTGAGGAACTCTCTAGGACTTTATGAGGCCACCTCTGGCAACATGCAGCTGCTCCACTGAAGAAACTGGCTGGGTGTTTCTTCAACTTTAAAGAGCTGAGTGAATCAGTTTCACCTGTGCAGGGAGGGAATGGTCTGCTGCTGCTTGAGCTGAGCCTTACATTGTGAGAGCAGCTGGATACTCACAGAATCACAGAATGTTAGGGGCTGGAAGGGACCTCAAAAGATCATCCAGTCCAACCCCCTTGGTGATGCAAGAACACATCCAGGAGGGTTTTGAATGTCTCCAGGGAAGGAGACTCCATAAACCCCTTGGGCAGCCTGCTCCAGGGCTCCATCACCCTCACAGTGAAAAAGTTTACCCTTCTGTTCCCATGGCACCTCCTCTGCTCCAGCTTGCCCCCAGTGCCCCTGGTCCTGTCACTGGTCATCCCTGAGCAGAGCCTGGCTCCATCCTCCCCACACTGCCCTTTGTCAACATGAATGAGGGCAGCCCTCAGACTCTTCCAAGCTCAAGAGCCCCAGCTTCCTCAGCCTGTCCTCACAGGAAGATGTTCCACTGCCTTCAGCAGTTTTGTGGCTCTGTGCTGGACTCTCTCAAGCAGTTCCCTGAGGTCCTTCTCGAACTGAATGGCCCAGATGTGGCCTCACCAGGACAGAGCAGAGGGGGAGGAGAACCTCTCTTGACCTACTAAGCACCCCTCTTCTAATACAGCCCAGGATGGCATTGACCTTCTTGGCCACAAGAACACATTGCTGGCTCATGGTCATCCTGCTGTCCACCAGCACGCCCAGGTGCTGCTCTCTCACAGGTCACTTGGCACTGATCTTGTGATAATTCTACAAACTGAATCCAAGAAATGGGGATGTCTCTTCTTGACTTTATCTCTCTCTACTTTTCCCTCTCCTTTCCTGGCCCATTTCCCCTCTGCTCTGGTCCAATCTAATAAACCCAGTTCATCAGCTGTGTGGCATTGATTTGCCTTTATTTACTCCAAAGGAATTATCTGACATGAGCCCCAGCTGCTGACCAGGGTTGGTACAGGATCACCAGTTTTGGATCACCAATATTTATGTACTGGATCTTTCTATTCCATCTCTTGTCATCACCTGCAACTGGAAGAAAGGAAGAGAAAATAAGTTTGTGTCCCAGACTCTTTCACCAACTGGCCTTGAAGTCTCTTCATTCCCTTCAGACTATGGGATGCAGCTTCCTCCCCACCTGTCTGGGAGATAAGGACTATTGTCTGATGATCATGTCAGGTTAGGGCAGTTTCCTAGTGGTATCCCTGATTTAGGCTCCAGGAAGATGTAGTGGTGTCAACCACATTATGTGTATGTTCCCCACCACCAAAGTCATGGATTTATGACTGCTGGATCCATGGCTGTGCTGTATTTGTGTCCCTGGAAAGTGGGCAGTGGTCACCCTCTTGCTTTTCTGATCCTTGAGTGGGAGTGCATGTTTGCCTCTTCTGGGGTTTGGGTGGGTATTGCTTTCCCTTTTACTTCTGTTCTCTGGATATAGTGCTGGAATCTCATAACTTTCACACACACAGAGAATCACAGAATCACCAAGGTTAGAAGAGACCTCAAAGATCATCAGGTCCAACCTGTCACCACAGACCTCATGACTAAACCATGGCACCAAGTGCCACATCCAATTTTGTAGCAGGGGAGGAAAATACTCTGTGTAAATCAAATGAAAACTCTTATTCTGCCTTTTTTTCCATTCCTTTTCTTGTCTCCTGGTAAGGAGAGAGGAGATGGGAGGGGCAGTGGGGAAGTAAGGGGATAGAGGTATCTTGTGTTGCCCCCATTGCAGAAGACCACAGACTTCCCTAGGATGAGGGTCAGCCTGGCATATTGGGCCCTCTGTTCCATCCATTCATGTTGGTGCCACGGAGGCCAGTAGCCTGAAGTTTACACTTGTGCCAGTCACAGAGAAAGCTGCAGAACAGAAGGGGTGCCCCCCTTTTAAGACCAAAAGTGCTGAAATTAATGCACCTTTATGGGTCCTGAGAGGCACTCAGAAAAAAAATCAACACAAAATGATTTCCTTGGTCTCTGCTCAAACACCAACCTGGTGCAGTACCCAGAGGCAGGGCACATTTTTGTGGGAGAGGATGCTACGAGTACCTTTTAGCCAAAACAGTAGAAAAAGCAGTTCTTGTTAAAATAACTGAGTTACTTGAGACAACACTGCCCATGTGGGTTGCAGGATGCTGAGCAGAAGCTGAGCTGCATGGATAAAAGCTGTGCCAGAGGCTGATTTTTATTTGGTGGAAGTGGAGGTGTTAGAAAGGAACAGGCAGCAATAAAAATGCTGGCCATGTGGCTCTCAGAGATGCCAAAAGAAAGAGGTTTTTTGGTTGTTTGGTTGATTACTCTCTGGAAAGAGATTTGGGAGTATGAGGAAAGAAATTGCTACTGTGTCCAAGCTTCAAGTATAAATGCCTGAAATAAATAGGCAGCTTCATTGAAGGACATCGAGACACTTGAATGTGTCCAGAGAAGGGCAACAAGGCTGGTGGGAGGCCTTGAGCACAAGCCCTATGAGAAGAGGCTGAGGGAGCTGGGATTGTTTAGCCTGGAGAAGAGGAGGCTCAGGGGAGACCTCATTGCTCTCTACAACTACCTGAAGGGGGGTTGTAGGCAGGAAGGGGTTGGTCTCATCTCTATAGCAACCAGCACCAGAACAAGAGGACACAGTCTCAAGCTGCACCAGGGGAAGTTTAGGCTGGAGGTGAGGAGAAAGTTATTCCCAGAGAGAGTCATTAGCCATTGGAATGTGCTGCCCAGGGAGGTGGTGGAGTCACCATCCCTGGAGGTGTTCAAGAGGGGACTGGATTTGGCACTTGGTGCCATGGTCTAGTCATGAGGTCTGTGGTGACAGGTTGGACTTGATGATCTTTGAGGTCTCTTCCAACCTTGGTGATACTGTGATACTGTAATTGTTTCTTTTTAGCAGAGATGGTGTGGAGAGGTGATAAAAAGTCATGGAGGTTTTCATGGCTGTGGAGGTGAGTAACCTCTCTTGAGAGCTGTAGGCTGTCTGCAAAGGAATCACAGCAATTCTTCTCAGCTGACCCAGAGATGACAGAGGATATGTTGATGCAAAAACCTCTGAAAGTCTCCTAAGAGTGGGAAACCAAGCTGCGGTACCTCTGGGGATTCGGAAGACTGATGGAGGAGGTGACTAACAGCTCCCAGGAGCAGATTGTCTGCAAAATATGGGTGTGGTGGAAAGCAAGGGTTGACAGGGTTGGCTTCTGGGGGAAAAAATAATCCAATTATGTGTGGAATCTGAGAGCAGAGGTAAGCATTTCATTTTGATGAGACCATCTGCATTGATGCTAGAGAGACCTGATGAGAAGATGTTGGATGGTCTTTGTTCAAGTACTGCATAATGCCTGGGGAGGTTGATGTGTTTCAGTTCCACATCAGTTACAAAGATCATTTTGAATGATAGTGGTGGTCAGAGGCATTACAAGATTGAAGATTTAAGTGCTGCAGATCTATTCTGGGTCAGGGATTTGCTGTTGGATTAAGAGTCATTGCTTAATTACAGATTAGGAAAGGCACATCTAGTAAGAGCAAAAACGAGAAGGAGAGAAAATACTCCCCTGGAATGGCTACAAAGGTTCCAGGAAATCATATTTCTGAGGTACTGGTATAGCAAAGAAGGACTTCAAGGTTACCTTTGCATTGACAAGAAGCCAAATACTAGAAACCCTGCTAGAGGTGAGCACGTCAGTCTGAGTTTCTGGGCTGCGTGGTAGCTGGCGGGTGGCTGGAGCTTGGCACAGAGCACATGCTTTGCTGCCAGCCATGCACCACAGTTCTTTCCTATGTAGAAAATAAAAAATCACTTAAAAGCACCTGCAGGAAGGGAGCTGGAACCTGCTTGCTTTGACTTTCCATCATCAGTAAATTTGCTGACGACACCAAGCTGGGGGCAGGAGTTGATCTGCTGGAGGGCAGAGAGGCTCTGCAGAGGGACCTGGACAGGCTGGACAAATGGGCAGAGGCCAAGAGCATGAGATTGAACACATCCAAGTGCCGGGTTCTGCACTTTGGCCACAACAACTCCATGCAGAGCTACAGGCTGGGGTCAGAGTGGCTGGAGAGCAGTCAGGTGGAAAGGGACCTGGGGGTGCTGGTTGACGGTAGGCTGAACATGAGCCTGCAGTGTGCCCACGCAGCCAGGAGGGCCAATGGCATCCTGGCCTGCATCAGGAACAGTGTGGCCAGCAGGAGCAGGGAGGTCATTCTGCCCCTGTACACTGCACTGGTTAGGCCACACCTTGAATCCTGTGTCCAGTTCTGGGCCCCTCAGTTTAGGAAGGATGTTGACTTGCTGGAGCGTGTCCAGAAAAGGGTGACAAGGTTGGTGAGGGGCTTGGAGCACAGCCCTATGAGGAGAGATTGAGGGAGCTGGGGTTGCTTAGTCTGGAGAGGAGGAGACTCAGGGGTGGCCTTATTGCTCTCTACAACTACCTGAAAGGGGGTTGTAGTGAGGCAGAGGTTGGTCTCTTCTCCCAGGCAACCAGTACCAGAACAAGAGGGCACAGTCTCAGGCTGCGTCAGGGGCAGGTTTAGGCTGGAGGTTAAGAGGAAGTTTTACACAGAGAGAGTGATTGCCCATTGGAATGGGCTGCCTGAGGAGGTGGTGGGGTCACCGTTGCTGGGGGTGTTCAGGGCGAGGCTTGACAGGATGCTTGGTTCCATGGTTTAGTTGATTGGGTAGTGTTGGATGATAGGTTGGAAATGATGATCTCGAGGGTCTCTTCCAACCTGGTTTATTCTATTCTATTCTATTTATTCTATTCTAAGACTTCAATTATTCATTTCCCACAATTAGTAAAAGATGCTACAGGTTTCCTTTGCACTAGTTTAGAAGAATCAGGGGAATGCTCTTTAAAATAAAGGATCAGTGATAAAACATCTTCAGATGCTCATCATTTCTGTATTGATGCTGTGGGAAAAAAAAAAAAAAAGATAAAATTGTAAGAAAGGTGATAGTAAAGCAGAGCAGGGAGAAAGACAGAGACCCAAACCGGTCCAGAGGTGCCACCTCTCCAGGCTCCTGGCCGAAGCTGACGCTAGTGAACAGCAGCGCAGAACAGGGATCTGCACCATGCTGCCTGCTGCTGGCACTGAAGAGCTCTTTGTGGGGTGAGTTGGGGAACACCTAAAAGGCAAAGACAAAGTTAGGAAGTACAGGCAGCATGCTGGCGAAGTGCTTACTAGCAGCAAAACCATTGCAAGTGCAGCAACAGATGTCACGACGTTTCAGTTGCTGTGGAATAGTAAACTACCACAGAGAAAAATGTCTGTGTGTAAATCCTGGTAGTGTTTTGCAGGGACTTTTCAGGTGTAGCAGCAAAGAGGGTCTAGGATTTTTCTGGTTAGAGATAAGGAGTCAAAAGTTTATTTTTTATTTTATTTTATTTTAATTTTATATTTTATATTTTATTTTATTTTATATTTATATTTTTTTTTTTATTTATAAAGTTTTATTATTTATTTTTATTTTTATTTTTTATTTTTTTTTTTTATTATTATTTTATATTTTATTATTTTTTTTATTTTTTTATTTATTTATTTGTTTTTATATTTTTATTTTTTTTTTTATTTATTTTTTTTATTTTTTATTTTTTTTTATTTTTTTATTTATTTTATGTTTTATTTTTTATATTTTTTTGTATTCATTTATTTTTTATTATATTTTTTTATTTTTTTATTTTTTATTTATTTTTATTTATTTTTTGTTTTTATTTTTTTTTTTTTTTTATTTTTTATATTTTTTATTTTATTTTTTTTTATATTTTTTTTTTTATTTTTTTTTATTTATTTTTATTTTTATTTTTATTTTTTTTTTTTGTTTTTTTTTTTTTTTTTTTTATTTTTTTTTTATTTTTTTTTTTTATTTTTTTTTTTTTTTATATTATTTTTTTTATTTATTTTTATTCAATTTAATTTTATATGTTATATTTTATTTTATTTTATTTTGTTTTATGTTTTTATTTTATTTTATTTTTTTATTTTATATTTTATTTTATTTTGTATTTTATTTTTAATTTAATTTTATATTTTATTTTTTATTTTATTTTATTTCATTTTGTTTTATATTTTTATTTTATTTTGTGTTTTATTTTTAATTTAATTTAATTCAATTTAATTCTATATGTTAGATTTTATTTTATTTTATTTTATTTTATTTTATATTTTATTTTATTTTGTATTTTATTTTTAATTTAATTTAATATTTTATTTTGTTTTTTATTTTATTTTATTTTTAAATTTTATTTTATTTTGTTTTATATTTTTATTTTATTTTATCTTATTTTATTTTATTTTATTTTATTTTGTTTTATTTCACATTATCTTGTTTTTATTTTCTTTTAATTCTCTGAGCCAGCAGCAAGAGATTCTATTTATGCCATTTTCCAGTAGCAACACCAGAAAAGGAATGGTCCTCCTGGAAGCACCCCAGGAAAGGATTAACTGAACTTCACCAAATCTTTAGGTCTCATTCATCAGTTTGAAGAACAAACACCAAAAGAAAAAAGAATCCCAAACACTTACACACAGAAACATCAAAGTCCTTGTACAGGATTCTGGTTCTTTATCCTGCACACAAGACCTTTTTTTCCTTCTGTAGCAGGCTGATGTTTGTAGTGGGCAGTAGCAGTCAGGAGGGGAAGCAGAGGCCTGGAGAAAGGTCACTTTTGTGGCAAAATGTAGCTTGTGGCAATCTGAAGTGACAGCTCTTAGGTTGTGCATGGATGTGTTTGAGAGACTGCTCTCTGCACAGGGATGGGAAGGATTTTGATTTTGTTTTGTTTTCCTGCTAGTGTTAGAGGGGATGCTGGAACATGCCCAGACCTTTGGACAAGAGCTGGTACGTGACAAATAACCTACGGGAAAGCTCAGGCCAGCGCTCACGGTCAGATGTGATGTGAGCTGTTCTGAAAGGTACAAAGTGAAAAGGTAGACTTTTCACTGATGAATGGAAAACTGAGGCTCTGCAGAAACAGGAAGCTTTGGCAGTTCTGGAAAATCACAGAATCACAGAATGTTAGGGGCTGGAAGGGAACTCAAAAGCTCATCCAGTCTAACCCCCCTGCCAGAGCAGGAGCACCTAGAGCAGGTCACACAGGAACACATCCAGGTGGGTTTTGAATATTTCCAGAGAGACTCCACAACTCCCCTGGGCAGCCTGTTCCAGTGTTCTGTCACTCTCACAGGGAAAAAATCCTTCCTCATGTTCACATGGAACGTCCTTTGCCTCAACTTCCACTGTTGCAGTGTGGTAAGTCCCAGAAATGCTCAGTGATTAACAGACTGCTCTTCGCTTGGTTCATTTTGTTTCACAGCTCCTTTCATACTCAGACAGGAGAGCAGTTAAAAGGGTTTGGGTAGTGTTTGGCTTGTGGCAGTAGCATCCTATTGTTTTTCAGGGATGAAGTGTCATTTTCCTGGGAAACAACAGCTGGCAATGGTAGAACCACTGCTCCCCATGGAGGATACCTGTGCTCAGGACAGACTGAGCGTCGCTTTGGTTGCTCCACTTGCAAATACTGACCAGAAGAGGAGAGCAAAGGTTTGCTTGTTGGAGCAATAGGTTTGTGCTGAAAGCAGTGGTCTTCCTCACTGTCTCCCACCAACCACCTCCTTAGGTGGTTGGGATCCCTTCCCTGGAGATATTCAAGGTGAGGCATGATGAGGCCCTGGGCATCCTGATCTAGTTGACCATGCCCCTGCGGACTGCAGAGGGGGTCAGACTGGATGGCCTGTGGAGGTCTCTTCCAACCCAGACCATTCTATGAGTTGTGTAAGTGCAGATGCTGTCTTCATGAGCACCAGACAGGTGTGAGTTCAATCTTACTGGCCCCAGAACTGAGAAAGCATCTCTGCAACTGGAGCTGGAAGAAACAGGAAAGCGAAGATGTGCTTGCTGTCCAGGCAAAAGGGGCAGTGGCTGTTCCTGGCAGGAGCCATCTCTAGCTGACCATTGTGACAGCACAAGGGACTAGATGGGCTTCAAAATTGGGTTCAGGCTGCATGAGAACAGATCCTGACAGTGCCTCTGGGAGCAACTGACTGTGATCCCACTGTGCTGTTAAGTGCCCAAGTCGTTACATGTGTTGTTTATAGGTGTGCTCTAACCCTGGAACTAGGGACTGATAGAGCTGAGGATGCCCCTGCTGACTGCAGAGGGGGCTGGACTGGATGACTTTTGGAGGTCCCATCCAACTCAGACTATTCTCTGTTTCTGTGTGACTGTCTTGCTGTCCTGAGGATGAGAAGGCCTTAATCCTAGAGCTCAGTGCTCACCATCATTTTGGTTTTTGTACTGTGAAATGTCTTTCTCTTTCTAATGTGTATGAGAACGAGCAGCCAGTGAAAGCCAGCTCCACAGTAAAATACCAACAGTGTGGGATGCAGTGTGGCAGTCCGTGAGCATCCATCCCCTGTCACTTGCATAAAGGGAACAACAATTGGTTGTTCCTCTTCAGAAATTTAGTTTATGCAGTCTATGTAAAGGCAAATTATTTAGTGCAGTGCAAGGAAAAATGCTTTTTTTCCTATCTGAAACCAGTTTAGTATTAACTGATAAAACCAACTGATAGTGAGCCCTTTGGTGGCATAAAAGACACAGATGAGTGGTTTATCTGACAAGAGGCCTGCCTCCATTTGGGAGGTAGTGGGGGTGTGTGTGTTAGTTTTTTGCTTTCTTAGTAATAGAGGAAGAGAGAGGAATAGATCTGCTGGAATGCTCTCCTTATCTTGCTAGCCTACGTTCTCATAGAGAGGAGCAGCTGAGAGTTGAAAGGGGAAAAGTCCTGACTGTTGTGCTTTCCCTGAGATAAGGAATGTTTTAGAGCTCCTTGTCTCATGCGTGAAAGCTGCTGAAAAGGACTTCTGTTAGCAGAGGGGAGAGTTTTGGGGACAAACACATCTTAGCCTTAGGAGTCTGCTTTTGACTCTTGTTTGACTGGGTATGTTATATGCCTTTCAAAAGGAAAGCTGAAAGGGGAGCTATGAGCCACACAAGGCTGAGATCACTGCGGTGACCTCACGAGGTGAAAGCACAATTGGAAAGGTCTGTTTTAAATGTTTGAGGAATTAGTAATTGCTGAAAAGTGCAGGCTACTGGAAGAGCAAGCATCTTATATGCCATGCTACAGACAGATCTGGCACTGCTGGGAGGCATTTGTGCAACAGTCTTCCAGTGGGTGACATTTCTGTACGTGATGAAGAGACAAGACCCCTTTATGTGAAATTTACAACCAGCTTTCTAATGTCATAACAGTTTTTAAGCTGAAAAAAAGCCTTCTCTCATACATTGAGCTCCCCACATTAGGCAGTCAGCTTTTGGGGGTTGTGGAGGACAGCTTCACAGGTGTACATGGTGGTGGATGCAGCAGGAGGCTGTGGGACAGCGGCCCCAAGGTGGGATGGGACAGAACACTGCTGTCCCTGGGCATGCAGCAGCTAAAGGGGTAGTTTGCAGCAGCTGCTGTGCTTGGGCTGTGTGTGGCAAAAGAGATGGAGGGGAAAACATGTCCTTACCCTTGTCTTTCCTGAAAGCCTATGTGGGAGTTGGGAAGGAGCTTGGATATCAGTTTTTAGTGACATGGGACCAGCAAAGAATCACACAGTAGAGAAGAAATAGGGTAGAAATATTGAACAAGAAGAGAGAAAGAGACAGTGGACTGGAAAGTGATGCCAAAAGCACTGTGAAAGAACAAAGCAGAGTGCCAGGCAGAATGAAAGGTGTGGAAGCAGAAAGTGGTGGGGACCAACCACCAGCTGCAGCAAGGCTGTGCATAGTTGCTCAGGCTCCTTGGCTGCTCTGCTCCTGAGGGCTCCTGTGGGTAGCAGCCCAGCCTGCTCACCAGCTGCTGGTGAGGCAGCCAGGCCTGGTGGCTGCAGGGTGCCCGGGGGCCCGGTGGTAGGCTACCCCTCCAGCTCCCCACCCCACTGCAGGGAGAAGCAGAGGCTGAGGGTTACTGCTGCTTGTGTTTCAAACCAGAGACATCTTCTGCACAGAGAGCTTCCCCTGATGCTGCTCATTTCTGCAGGCATCCTTATGTCTTCTTGTGGCCTCCTCTCTGAACAGTGTTGCTTTGTCTGAACCTGCCACTTGGTTTCTCAACATTTGTAAACCCTTGATGAAGCCACTGGCTGCTTGGATCCCTTGCTGGAGTGAGTGGCTTCTATGTGGTGAAGATCAAGAGAAAACAGCATGTACCCAGTTCAGTGAAAATGGAAATTGCCACTTGTGGTGAGGACTCTAGTGAGAGATCTGTGGCATTGTTCACCCATAATGCTTTCAGGTTTACAATGCAGGAATTGATTTTAGAAGAAAGACATAAACATTGTGTCCCTTGAATGCAGTGAGATTCTTCAGTCCTCAAAACCTTTCAGCAAACTACACCTATCAGTAACTAGAGGCATCCAATCTGAATTCATTTTAGTATAAGAAACTCTCTCTAGAGTTTTTGTTAGGTGATAAGCAGGCCAGGCTTTGGGTCCAACCATCACTTGACATTCTTACCTTCGAAACCCAAGCATTTTGGTTCAGGGTATTGTAAGTGACACCTGTGTGGGGGTTTGAAGGACAAGTTTTGACATGTTGTCTCTGTAGGCTACATGTTTTTGTCCCTCTTTTCTGTATGGAGAGGAGGCTGTGTGCTGGGAGGCTACACTGTGCTGAATAATGCTGGGAAAAGGCAACTTCACACATGGGCTTAAGAAACCCATGAGGGTGAGTGGATGGCTCTTGTGGAAGCTGTGGACCTATGGGTTCATTTACCTTATGATTTGTCTGGCCACAGTCCCTGTGGCGCCCCTTGGTCCTGTTTAATGTGGCAGCAGTCAGTGCAAGGAAAGCTTTGTGGGCAGGATGTATGCTCCAGCTGCTCTCCCCGAGCTTTGCCTCCTCACTGAACCTGTTGTACCCCAGGTTTAATCCAGAGCAAGCTGCATCTTGCTCAGAAGGGCACTAACCCATTCAGCTGCTGCCTTAGATCTGGGAGGCTGCAGTGCATCAGAGTATTTTGATAAACATCATGTCTCCTTGGAAACTACTACTTAGCAGTAACTCGATGCTATATTTGGAGTGCTATGATTAATTTAAGCCTTGCTTCTGCAAAGACACATGGTATGGCCCTCCTTCCACAGAAGTGAGGAGCCTTGTTGAGCTTATCAGAACAGCTCCTGCATTCCAAAGTGTCCCTGTGGAGTTTGGGATTTTTTTTTCCCCCCTGAATCTCTTCAGGCTCTGCTTGAAGCTCATTGGTTATAAATCTCACTTGTTATCCTGAGGTATATTTTTAGGGGTCTGTTGTCTAATTCCATGCTTTAAAAGCCATTTCTCAAAAGTCTACCTCTACCCTTTATGAATAAATATAAAGCTCCTTCTGAGGCCATTAAATAATATTTTAATTAGGCTGGCAAAATTGCTTTTGGCTTGGCTTTAAGGTCCTTAGTTATCTTATTTCTATTAACAAAATGGTAATCAACGTTACCTTCAGAAATGTAACCAAAGTAGGTCAGATTTTTATTAGCTGGAGATAGATAATGGATGTGCCCTATATAAAGATTTGGATTAAATCTTCTGAGATATTGAGGATAGTGTTTTAATTAAGGTAATCCTTATTGCATCTCACAAACACTACTGCTGCTTAGAAATTTAAGACCTTAGTGATGCATATTAGTGCATTACCTCTACGAATCTAATGGAGATTTAATACTTGTATTTGGAGTAGCAATCTGTCATAAATTAAAAGCATTTGCATAATAAATGTAAACCATGTTATTGTTTGAGGAGTCTTATCTAATTAAGGAACACATTCAACATTAAAATAGTCTAATTTAACACATTCAACATTGGAGTTTTCTGATTGTTGTAGTGCCAGGAAGGTGTATTTGGCTGCCGCTGTTGAAGCGGTCCTTGTTTTCACCTACCTGTAACACAGAGGGGTCCAGCTGTTGCAGCACAGTTACACACATGTGCTAAGCTTCTTCCCAACCTCCCAGGAATTTTTTTTTGCCATTTGGCACAAAGAATGGGGCTGTGCAGACCACCCCACCCAGCGCTAAAGTGGGCTTTACAAAGAGTGCTTTAGAAACTTGATAGAAGTCTGCAGTGAGACAGACTTTGCACTGTAAGATGTTTGAAGTAGACATTTGGCCTGGGATGCTGGCAAAAGGACTGCACTTGATACAGCACATCGTAGTCTAGCCAGCTAGGCAAAGGCAGGGCACAGCAGTGAGAAAGAACTTGGCCCCTTTAGCATAGGGGCCAACCTGCCTGCTCCCCCAACACAACAGCGAGGGGGTAAGTAACACACACAACTCAGGGCTGGGATAAAGAGATGAGAATTTAATACAACATGAGATATCATAATCACAATGCATAATTACCTTAGCTAATAATCTAATTAATCTAAGAATATGGTGCATGATTACCATAGCTTAGCCTATTTGCAGAAGCAGCACAGTGAAATACAGGAACAAACAGCATGAAAGAGAACACCAAAGCCAGCAGCTACCCCACTGTCACCTGTCTCACCACCATGCCTGCAGAAAGGAGCCAGCAGCCAAGACCCAGAGGCAGCAACCAGAACAGGAAGTCTCCCATGCTGCAGTCTGAGCTTCAAGCCCCAGGATACTTCGCTCCAGACAGCACTTCATTTCTGAAGCTGGCATGGCTGCAGCATGGTATGGATAGCAGCAGCAGGTTCAACTCAACCCATGACATTCTCCACCCCTTATTCTGTACCATCTGCATCATGCCCAGCAGCAATCAACATATATAATATGTGTGTATATATATATATATATATATATATATAAAAATGTAACTGGAGGCTTTTACATTGAATACATTCCAAGTGTCCTTCATCCTAGAACAATGCTATAGCTGCTTTGATTTCTAGGCTGCATTACCTAATTTTGGAGCTCTGCCATTGTGCCAGTCTGTGAAACTAACTCCTGCAAAGTGAAGCAGACACATCTTGTGCGCCGCTTTGCTCTTGCTCTGCACTGTGATGCCAAGGTTAGCTGGAGTTTGAATGAGAGTTCTTGTAACACCCTCCACTGAGTTATGAGAAATGCTACTGTTTGAACTCACCAAAAGCTTGGCCTGAGAAATTTGGGGTGCACAAGGATCCTGTCCACCTCAAAGCACTCATCCCTGGAGTGTAGCTGATGGGATGCTTGTGGATCAGGTGTAAGGAACGGGCAATATCTGGGGAGAGGCTGTTGCCTGATCAGTGTTCTGACTCCTGCTGTCACTGCCTTCTCCTGAGGAGCTCATATGTCACTGAAAACAGGTGATGTGCAGGGACTTTCTGGCCAGGCTTGCTGAATCTTATCTGCAGTGCCTCGCTCCTCACGAGGAGAGGAGGATGTGACAGCAAATCTGCTATCTTCTTCCCTTAAAATCCCCCTGTGCTGATGTTACTCTCATGGTACCAGATCTCTCCATTTCGCATGGCAGGGTGCACAGAACCAATCCAGACCAGCTTTGGGTGTGCTTTGTTGAGTTCCTATAGGTGTAGGGATTTCCCTGCCTCTTTCTTCTGCTCTCCCCAGTGGGGGAAAACCATACTGATATTCAAACTGCAGGTTTTGTGTGCATAATTCCACCCGACTGCTTCCTTGGCACCTATGCTGCACAATTCTCATTTCTTGGGTATTTATGGCCATCAGGAGCACTGTCTTTCTTGCTCACAAACAAGAAGCAAGTCATAGGGAAGATCATAAAGATTATCTTTATTAGCTTCCTCTCAGCACAACCCCACAAGCACAAACCAATGTTATCCTTTAACTTAACATTGCCCTATAAACTAACATAAAAGAGTGCTCCCATTAGGAGTTTCATATAATATGCAGTCAAGCAATATTAAATACTTTATTTGTGTCAGAGTCACTGAGTGTAACATATTCTTGCTGTCTGTGGATGACAACAGTAGTCATGGAAGAAGCTTTCTTTTGGGATGCATAACTGGATAGCTTTGCTCTCCTCTCTGAGCCTGATACTTAGTTTTGTGGTTTTGTGAAGAGCATAAAGGGAAACCACAGCAAACATGGCCTTGTTCAGGCTCTTCGCTGAGTGTTCACTCTGTGTTGTAAATACTGTCCTTTAAATTGGTAACTGATGTGGAAATTCTACACTCAAGTTGGCAAATAACAACCTTCCCCATTTCTACTCTGCTTTGGGTACTGTTGGCAGTGGTTCTGCCTCTCCCTCTCCCTCTCCCTCTCCCTCTCCCTCTCCCTCTCCCTCTCCCTCTCCCTCTCCCTCTCCCTCTCCCTCTCCCTCTCCCTCTCCCTCTCCCTCTCCCTCTCCCTCTCCCTCTCCCTCTCCCTCTCCCTCTCCCTCTCCCTCTCCTCCCCTCCCCTGACTGACAATTGCATGCTATTTTACATTCCTTCATACTCCTGGGTGGCAGAAGTAGAAAGACCTCAGCTCCTGAGGCCAAAGGTTGCTTAGCTTTGCTGGGTGGCATGGCATACGGTTTGGCTGTGATGAATGGTGCTAGGACTTGAAATAAAAGTCGCAGGCCTAAGAGCACAAGTCACTGTAGTAGATCTTCATGTCTGCAGACAATGTGTGCCTACTGCTGGCTGGAAGAATTGACCATTTTCCATCAGTAATGAATTACAGTAGTAATTTCATTAATTTCTTCACCTCAGTCAGGATATGTTAGTGTAAGTTGCTTAACCAAGCATCAGAGGAGCCATTGCCGTTAACCTTTAGTCCTTTGCTGTGTAACCAGGACCAGTTAAGAAGTAAATTAGCATTGCATCCTCTTTTTTGTTGTTGTTGTTTTTAAATTACTTTAGATAAGCAGTGGACATAATTTTTGGGCTGTTTTAAATTTAATAGCAGGTTTATGGTTTTATGCAAACCCATTCGCGTTACATCTGACCCGCTGGGAGCGGCGTGTTTTCGTCTGTGTAATTTGGTGTCTTTAATAATCTGCTGTCTGTTAAATCCAGCACAGGCTTGATTAATGAATTGTGATGAACCAATGCATTCATTTACAGGTTTGGTCTAATACCCTAAAAGGCTACATTGCTGCTTCCAGTTATTAATGCTAATAAAACTTGAGAGAAAAAGCAGCGTGAGGAGGGGTAAGAGAAGGCAGTATGTGACAAGTCTTCTCTTTATTCAAGCGTTTATGTCTACAGCTACTTTTCTTACAAGAGAGCTGCAAAAGCTCTCTTGACAACACACAACATCAAATCAAGAACAGCTTGTAGTGTTTAAAAATATTGTACAGTTTCTGAAGCTGTCTGTCTGCGTTCCACAGTCAAATCTTTTTTCATTGCTGAGGTTCCTTATTCAGCATAGCTTCTTCAGGCTGTATTGTTAAATACCGGGTAAGGTAGTTTTGAAGTCCTTTGCAGCTGAATCTGTGGCTGAAACACAATCTTGAATATGAATTTCTCTGAAAAGTCACTTCAGAAACCTGGCAGGTGGTAGGTAGGTATGCATGTAAGGAGGCATACACATGGAAATGGTAGGTATTTGACACTGACAGAATCTGCTATGACAAGCAACTCGCTCCTAAGATGACACAGAGGCTTTTAAGGTGATCCTTTTGAAGATTTTAAATAAGTCTACAAGCAAAAATGCAAACTTTTACTCAATTTCCACCCCCCCCCCCCAACCCCTTCCTGTGTCTATTGCATGTAATAATTCAGAGGAGCAGGTTGTATCCTCTTAAGTCTCCAAAGAGCTGGTGCACTCAGAAAAGGGAATAATAATCCATTTATTTATTTTTTATTGAGACAGTGGGGTTTGGGAATGGGACAGTAATATAGAGTGAATATTTTAGGTTAGTTTCAAGAAAGTATGAAATGTTGGCTTTGATACTGAGCCTTTAGATCTCGAAAACATCTTAAAACAGCATAGAAGTACAAAGAAAGGGCTGTGTGTCCTCTCTCCTTGGGTATTAGCTCACAATACTGGAGCTTGAATGTCTCCAAATTACAATTCCAGCCTTGCCTTGTTCTGATAAATCTAATCTAGGAATGATTATTTTAGACATTGATGTATCCATCTTTCTGTCCATGAAAATACAGCATGACGTTTAAAGCCCGCTGTAGAAATCATGCCTCAGGCATTTTCTTTCTAGTGGGGCACAGGAATTTTCCCTTGTCCTTGAGATAGATGACATTGGTATGGAGCTGGCATCTCCAAGTCTTGCTTCAGCATCCATGGCATCACAGCATCCTTGGAGACGTTGGAATGAGACAGAGAAATTAATGCAGTCTAGGCTGAGCAAAATGATTTCCCTCTGTTTCGGCTGCTTCTTTCTCTTCCTTACTGTTAGGGAGAGAATAATCTCTGCCACATCTTGGCTGTTTTAATAGGATGCAGAGCACATGATTGCATTAGATACTGTACCTGAGACAATCTGTGTTTAGCCTGGTGATAATTACATGCAAAAGTCATTCAACAATGAGGCAATTAACGCTGATGAACTTTAATCAAGTCAGCTGTCAGCACTAGATATTGCTGGCAAGTTTCCTAATCCTATATTTATAATACTTTGAAATTCCCTTATGTTCTGTTCTGTCATGCACTACTGTTTAAGGGGTTAACCCCCACCCCCACCCCCCTCAAAACCCCAAACCCAAACCTGATCAACCAACCAAGGAATTTGCTATTGGAAACTATTGCCAGCAACATATTTATATATGACACAAATAGGAACAAGGAGGTCAGAAGTCAGCCTACTTACCAGATTGACTCCAGCGATTGGTGTTTACCGTGGAAGATGATAGACAGAACAGGGCAGATCGTCTAATTCTCTCAGCAGAGAGAGGAAACATTAGATAAGGAATGCAGGGTTTACACTTCCCCTCATTGTTGATTAACAAGCAGTAAATTATGCTTAATGTCAGATGTAGGCAGGTCATCACAATGTGGTGTCAGTGTAAATTAGAGGATCAAGCCAGTTAGTGCCAAGGATTTGCAAAATTGTGGGACCTGCGTACTTTGCTGCAGAAGCAGAGTTTTGTGCATTTCTTAGTGCTCCTAATTGCTTATAAGGCCAGGCTCATTTTCTCCTTGGAAAATTCCATTAGAAAGCCATCATGCTTTAGAACAAAGCAGAGAGCGACTCCCTTGCTTTTTTTTTGCCTTTCCACAGGCTGCAAGGAGCAGGGTGATGGGAGGAATAAAGTCTCCTGCCCAATAAACTTTGTTGGAACGTTGCAAAGGCAGCGCAGAACTGTGGAAATCCGCAGCTGCTTTTCCCGTGGGTCATTTGCTGTGGCTTGGTGGGCTACAGCCCAGGAGCCACTGCACTGACTCATGAGAGCTGGACCAATATGAAAGGAACTAGCAGAAGGTACAAGTGTGATAGTTAACCAAAGAGTATGTGTCCTTCTGGCAGGTGATGTACAAGGTCTAGATGTGGGAGGAATCATGTTTGTCTCACCATATAAATCAGGTGCCATTATAGAGCTGTTAAGCTTAGGGTGAGAGCTTGCTCTGGAGCTCCTGGAAGAGCCATGATAGCAGGAGTCCTGAAAACTGTCATCACAGTGTCACCAAGGTTGGAAGAGACCTCAAAGATCATTGAGTCCAACCTGTCACCACAGACCTCATGACTAGACCATGGCACCAAGTGCCACATCCAATCCCCTCTTGAACACCTCCAGGGATGGCGACTCCACCACCTCCCTGGGCAGCACATTCCAATGGCTAACAACTCTCTCAGTGAAGAACTTTCTTCTCACCTCGAGCCTAAACTTCCCCTGGTGCAGCTTGAGACTGTGTCCTCTTGTTCTGGTGCTGGTCATGTCAGGGAAGGGCTCTTTTTGCCTCCCTGCTTTCAGTAATGGGATGGGAACCACCAGTGAGGTGCTTCTCTGCATGCTTTCTTATGAAATATGAAAGGAGATGTCCTGAGGGAATATCCCTGTAGGTGTATGTGTTACCCTTCTCTGCCCTGTTGGAACCTTTGCCTGAGTGCACTGGTGGTCTAAGAACACTCGATTCTTCTCCCACTCTTCTTTTACCTGCCTGGAGCAAAAGCAGTGCTGGCAGTCCCTCAGGGCAGTGAAGCAGCTGTTAAATACAGGCTCAGTGACTGAAGCTACCTGGTATTGTCTATTTCAGCCTTTGGACTGTGTTAATCACTAACAAACAGGCATGGCTGAGGAAAATCTGGTGACGAGAGTTGAAAGTGTGTTGTGGGTAGTATAAGCACAAGGGTTCATTTGTACAAGCCCGTGGTTTCAGTTAGTAAAACTCTGGTGTTTGGAATGAGGTTAAGCTTCTAGGATGAAGTTGGAGATGAATCACAGCTGGATTTTGACTTTTGAGTTTAATGTCTACTAATCTTTTTCCAGCAGCTGATGGAAAGATCATGCTGAACTAGATAAGCTGTACAAAATTCCTGCTGTTTTAACCTGAAATTGTATGAGAGAAAGGTGGAGAGTTGGAAATGAAAAATGTAATGGAAAATGTTCATCATGAAGTGTTGGAGGCAAGTTGCAGCAGAACCCCAGCAGGAGACAGGTGAGAGTCAGGAGAGGCTCGCCTGGGTCTCTCTGACCGTGAAATAAGTCTGGCTTGGCCTGTCTGGCTCTGGCTGCTTGTGTTCTTCAAAAGAGTAAGGAGAAGGGAGAGAGGGAACTGGAAGGGACCGAAGGGGTGGTGGGGAGATGGGAACCTTGACACAAGGTGACAGAAAGGTGAAGGCAATGGGGACCCAGAGGAAAGGCAGTGGCGAGGAAAGAGTGAAAGAAAAATGGAGGGGGTGGTACCTCTCTTCCTGCCTGCGCCGGAGCAGGTGGCAGCAACATGGTGTGGCTTTTACTTGCCAGGTAGGGCTGTAAAGTATTTACACACCTGTTACAGCGTGTAACAGCTCCTTAAATTGCTCCAGCACTTGCAGTGTAAGGCAGTGCTGCCAACTGCAGCAGCAGGCTGGTTTCTAAAGCTAGATGTAGGACATTGCTCCCCGTTTTGCTGGGAGCTGTGTTCTTTCCCAGTGGTTAGATTGCTGCTTTGGCCTGTTGAACAGGTTCATACATTGACATTTCTTTCTGTGTTATATCAGAATCCTTTGAAAAGGAGGAGGTTAACAGGTGTCCAACTGAAAATGTTAAGGCCTGGATGGGTGGATGACTAGGTGGATACAAACCTGATTGATTGGATGGTGATTCTCAGAGGGTTGTGGGTGATGAGTCTCACTCTGCATTACGGAGTACCGGGGTTCTGCCTTGGGACTTGGCCCTGTAAATGATCCAGGGAAGTGGCAGAGTGCACTCTCCTCAAGTTTGCAGGTGTTGGTAGTCTGGGGAAGGTACACATCAACATACTGAAGGGCTAGGCTGCTCTTCAGAGAGACCTGAGAGACCTAGCCAGGCTGGAGGAGGCTGCCAGAGTCCTCATAAAATTCATCAGGAATGAATACCAAGACCTGCCCTGGGGTGGCCTGGCTCAGGGCAGCTCTGGCCTGGGTAAGCAGTGTGCCCCAGCAATAACAAAAGCCAACAGCATCTTGGGCATTGTTACCAGGAACAAAGTCAGCAAGTCAAAGGAGCTGCTTTTATTCAAGAAGAGCTCAATCCTGCTTATTTCTTCTTGTCATCTGGAATCACAGAATCAACCAGGTTGGAAGAGACCTCCAAGATCATCAAGTCCAACTGATCACCCAACCCTAACTAATCAACCAGACCATGGCACTAAGTGCCTCATCAAGGCTTTTCTTAAACATGCTCCAGGGACATCAGCCTGAAGAGATTTGTAACTGCAGATGTGGATCTTAAAATTGAGTCTCTTTATTTTTGTTGTTTATTATGCTTAAAAAAGGATTGATTTTGCCCACGCATGTTTGCAGAATTGTTAGTCTGAGTTGGGGTACTTCTGAAGTACTGTGCAGCTGCACTGGAATAGGAGATGGACACAGGTACTCTGCAAAATGCAGGGCCAAACTTTTGGTACAGGAAGAAGCAAACAAAACTGATAAGCTCAGCCACCTGAACTCCATGAATGAGCAAATGCAACTCCTTCCCTCGGTGCAAGGATGAGTCATGCATTGTGCTGGAGATGGTGATTGGGGCAGGTGTGCTTGGCCTCACGTTCTCAACCAGGATGGCAGCTCCTGCAGGCAGCTCCTGTGGCTCAGAAGCAGCACCTAAGTCCCTCCTGCTGTCCTGACTTGGTGATGTGTCTGAGTGCTTACAAACATCATCCAGCTCTGATCACAGGCAGGAAGCAAGATGAGGAGAGGAGGTGGCACGTACTGGTTTTGGTGTCTTACTACAAGGTAGGTGCAAGGGGTGGTGGTGAGGCGGCTGGAGCTGCCCAGCTGGTTGCCATCTTGCATGGCCACCCAGCACTGTGCGGCCACCGCTGTGCTCTGTGCTCAGGGTGCCCAGTCCTCTGTGTCTTGGGTGTTACAAGGATGTAGGGGAGATTGTGTAGAAAAGATGTGCAGGAGACTGCTGGTCCCCCTGACTGGTTGTAGCAGGAATCCCTCAGATCTCCATAGAGCACCCCAGTGCCTGTGACGGCTCTGATCCTTGGGCTCTCAGGGTGCCTTTGGATGTCATTTGAACAGCAATGATTAGTTAGGACTGAGTTTATTCACAGTTTGCTTTTCTCACGTTCTTTCCACCTGTCCTTGTACAAATTAAGTGATATTTAGTAGAGATTTACAAAGAAGCTTTTCCCCCCCTCACCCTTATTTGGTGGTTCATTTGATTTAATTGATCTCTCTAAATCATAATCTGATTTTTGTGACCAGAAACTGTCTGAGCTCACCACTTGCATTTTCCTGCGTGCTGTGGAAGAACAGTTTGGGCTCTTTAGGAATGAATCTGGACCGAGGGCAGGCTGGAGGGGCCTGGCAGCAGCTCTGCCCTGAGGCAGAGGAAGCAGGCTGCTGGCGTGGGTGCTTCATCCCCTATGAAGATCAGTGCTGTGTCTTTCCTAAACGTGGGCTTCGTGGCCTAAAACGGGGGCCCACCTTAAGCCCCAGCTGCCATAGATGCCCTTTGAAAGGTAGCAAGGGGCACCACTGGAGGAACTTTTAAAGGAGTTTCAGCTTGTCTGGTTGATCTTCTTCCTAAAGATAATGACACTTCAATGAGGCAAATTGACTTTTTTTTTAACATTACCCTTTCTATTTTGTTCCCTTTCCCTTTTTTCTATTCCCCCCTCTCTGAATGCCAGGAGAAAAAATGGAGTAAGAATATGGAGAGAAGCCAGTCGGGACTGGACTTCCAGGAGGGCTATCCAGAACAGCTGACCCGGCGGAAGAGACAAAGGTGGTTTGCAGCTGCCTGTATCTACGGAGCGGGGAGAGCCCGCTCCCGCCGTGTGCCCGGCGGCAGGCAGTGCCCGTCTGCCGCGAGCAGCGGGCTGCGCGCATCCTCTTCCCGGGATCCACTAGGGGCTGCTGGTGGACCGCGGCGGTGACTACGCTGCCGTTATCGCTGCCCCCTCTCAGGCTGCAGCTGCCGCCTCCTTCCCCCGCTCCGAGCTGCAGCTGCCGCCGCCTCCCCCTTCTCCGGGCTGCCCCCCCCCCCCCCCCAAGTGTAGTTCACATTTGTAATTAATTAATTCCGTGTCCCGCTCGGGGTAATTTTTTTTTGCTCTCAGAGGCTGGCACTCAGAGATTTAAACTTTCGGCCCAAGCCTGCTTGTCGGAAGGGTTCGGCTGGCGTTCGGCCTTAGCGGGGATGTAGTGGAGATGTGTTTACGGGGGATAACTGAGGTGTCTCCCTTCCTTTAGGGGTTATAGAGGGAGACTTGACTATTTACTTGTGGTGTCTGGTAACTCCCCCTTCCTGTGATCTGGGGTTGTTGGCTTCCTTCTGCTGATTTCCTGTAAAATAATGACTTGAAAATGTGCTGCTTTCACGATCAAAGTCTTCCAGAATGCCCTAAAAATGCACTTAGCAATGGCACCCTTCGAAGTGCTGATCCGTGACAGAGGCTTTGGGTTGGCTGCAGAAACGTGTAAAATAATCTGGCAGTGAGTGATGCCATTCCTGTTTCCACAAGGCTAACATCCCACTTGTGACAGTTAATGAGTTAACACCATAGACACAGCGGACTGGGATAGGCAAAAAGTGTGGCATTCAGATGGAAAGCCTGGTGTCAGGAGAATCTCCCTTTCATGTTTTTGGAAAGTGAAGCCAGGACAGTCACGATGTTTTGATGAAACGTTTCACCTCCCTAATTGGTGCCATTGCAAGTTTATTCCCTTTCTGTTGCTCCTCAGGTGTATTGATTTATTTATTTTATTTCATTTACCCACCAAACTTTCCCAATAGCTGCGGTGGGAAGAGCACGCTCAGAGACTTTTGGGGAAAAGGAGTTTGATTACCCTGCTCTAAGCAGCCTTCAGGAGTTTTGTTAATAACCCTGCTGAAAACATCTTTAATAATAATAATTAGTAATAATTGTATGCTCTGTTGTCAAAAACCCTAACAAACCTTTAAGTGAGTCTAATTAAAGCAGCCTTTGATAATGGCAATAATAAAAGATTACTTTAATTTGCACTGTAATGAAAGGATTGTGCCATTAAACATAACAGGAAAGAGTGGAACTGCTTTTCCAGAGCAGACAGAGATCGCACGCTGTGCTTTTATGATCTTAAGGCCAAGCGATCCTGTTTCACACCATCAGCAAGAATTTCAGGAATGAGGTAGTTCCTGCCTCTTCTGAGAGAGACTGTGTGTCGTCTGGTTACCCTGTTTGGTGTCTCCAGCGTGTGTTCCTTCTGTAAACCCCGCACATATGCCCCCAAAGCTGATCATTTTAACACAGATCAAGCCTGACAGTTTTTGTGGTGTCTGAACAGCAGGCTTTGGGCTGGAAACATTATACTGTAACATTTTGGTTTGTTTGTTTTGTTTTGCTTTGCTTTTTTCCCCCCCCTTCCCTTGGAGTTTCTTTTATGGTATGTTGTTTCTTGGTGTCTTGTCCATCAAGCCAGGATGGTTCCAGAGAAATGAAATGACAGCTTCCTTTTAGGAGCACGCTTCTAGATGCCAATAGGATTGCCCTTCTCAAGTAAACAGGTTGCCAGCCTGTGAGGAGTGGCATGGTGTGATAGCCATGTCAGCAGGACAGATGCAGGTTAATCACCACAGAGGCTCAGGTCACTCCTCTGCTTCTCTGTTGCAGGTTTGGGTTTAATTTTTAGAGTTTGCTGAATTTTTGTATTTATTTTCATGGGACCCTGAATGTTTTTGAGAAGGGAACCTGAAAAAGCAAAGTAAACAACACGTGGTTTCCTAAGGTGAAGCAGAGCCTCGGAATTGAGTTGCGTTTCATTTTCATATTTTGGTGAATGAAGTGGCTGAAATGTGGCTAATTTGCACCCTGTACTCATTAAATGCTAAGCTGTTAGGACTAAAGCTGTATATGTTTCCATATCGAGGAACAAACAGCAAGAAGATGAGAATCAGGAACCTTGGAGCGGGATAGAAAATGCTGTTGCATCTGGGGCTCACGCTGGTTCTGTGTGTTACAAAGAAAACATCTTAATAACAATGATTAAAACCCCCCAAAAAAGAGAAAGGGAGCTACACTGTGGATTCCAGGTTCACTTTTCAGTGCTACCCTAACTCTTTGTAACTTCACAATGAAAGATTCAGAAACTGGAGCCAATTACCATAATATGTGGTGGTTTGGTGGGAGCATGTTCTACATCAGACAGTTAAAAGGTTTTATTGCTATTAGGAGCTTGTTAATGCCCTTGATAATGTCTCTAGTTGCTTTGTAATGTCTCTTGTTGAAGTATAGAATTCTTTTATCTTCTTATTACATTATGCAGAAACTTGAATTGAAACGATATTTGCAGGAACATTTAAAGTAGTGCATCAATCAGTTTCAAAGAAGAGAAAATGTTCTCAGAATAGCTTATAAAAGGATAACTGTCAGTTTTATTTTGAATGAACAAAGAAACTGACGTAAAAAGCACTCTATTGTAAAAGCACACTGTGCAAGCCAATAAATATTCCACATAAATATAAAGGAAAAGAAAGTTCATAATTATCTGATGGCTTGAATGTAATTTAAGTAATACTTCCAGAGTATAGCAAGCGGTGAGGCACCTTCTTCTTTCCTGTGTGAGCTATTTCCTACCCCCCACATCAGCTCCTTGGTAGGAGATAGCTTAAATAACCCTGGTTAATGATTTGAAAGAGTAAAGCATGGCTATAATTTAACAATATCTTCCAGGAATCTAAAGCCTTTTACAAACCACCTCACTGCATTAGAAGAAGTGCAGCAGCATCTTCCATCGCTCTTCTTGTGTCTTGTCTCTTTTTGTCTGTTTGTTTTTGTTTGTTTGGGTTTTTTTTGGTTGGTTATTTTGTTTTGTTAGTCTGGGTTTGGTTTTTTTTTCCCCCTCCCCCCCCCCCCCCAAAGGAAACGATTTCTTGTTATTTATTTTTCCCTCCAGCATTTCTTACCTGCATTAGCACAAGGTTCTTAGAGTATGGATACATTGGGATTATAAACCATCTCTATAAACTGGCTGATCAAACACTTCCACGTGGTGTTATTATCCAGGAAAACAGTTGCAAATAGTATGCTCCCTGAACCAGTAGTAGCTTGCTAGACCACACAAAATATGGCGTGTTGCAAATCCCGTCTTGTAGCCTGCAAACCAGAAGCAGTCCTCCTCTCTTCTTTATTTTTCTAAAAAAAGAACAGCAACAACAAAAAGCTGAAGACTGCGCACAGAGGGTTCTGATGCTCTTCTTTGTACAGCAAACGCTTCCCAGAGAAATCTCAGTGTGTTTTGCCCTTGGGATCTGTCATCTTTTCAGGACCCGGTGTTCACCCCTCGACTTCAGCAGAGTAGACGTCTCGTTTCATAATGGTATATTTATTTCTAGGGAGTTTACTAAGACAAAGAGGAAACTGTGAGAGCACTGATTGTTTTAAAATGGTCACTCACTTCTGTGTACAAAGGATTTCTAACTTTTGGTGGTGGTGGTTTTGAAAGTGCCTACAGCACACCCCTGTGTTATTAAACCCTTGATTTTTCCCAACTGCAACTTTGAAGAGCATTTGTTTTTATTTAACAATCCTACCAACCCCCACCTTGTTCATGCCCAGTTCTCAGTTCTCAGCTGCAGCCTAGGTGTGTTCTCAAGCTGGCAGGTGGTTCTTAAAATTACATGCTATTAAAAAAGCCCTGTGGGTTTATAGTGGCTTCAGTGCACCCTGCTATAGCTGCTCAATCGATTCACAATATTTACAATGGGTTTAAGCTGAAGTTATTTTTTCCTTGATACAGTTTTCCTTTCCTCCTGTAGCTGATTCCCTTTATTTCCATAGCCGTACATTAGCTCCAAAGGATGGGGCACTTTTGCCCCTCAGCACACCCATCCTCCATCCCCTTTGCCCCCCTTTAATCTCTGGGCAGACACCTGCCTTTCTTGGCACAGGTCTAATTGCAATACCCCCAAAACACTTCAGGCAACTTCTTAAGGGGAACCTTCACGAGTTACTGAAGCCTCGAGAAAGCAGTAATTTACAATGAGCAGGTTGGTGAGTCGCACACATCTGTGTGCTCTGCCTGAGAAGATAAAGGTGATTCCCATGGCAACCACCGGGTTCAGTGTGTGACACCTCACCAGGGAGGCTGCGGCTGCTTGCTGGGCGAGCCCTCCTTGGCCCCCGCAGCACAGGGTCTGTGCCTTCCGCTACTGCGCGCCAGGCTGGCGTGCCTCCCTAGCCCTTCCTCACTTCCCCATGAGCGTGGCCTCTCCTTAGAATGTGCAACGATCAGCCCTGTGCTAGAGAACTCAAAAACCCAAGGTAAACAAATGTCATGGTTTCAAAACACTGCACAGAAACTGCAGCCAAGCCTGTGATAATCTTGGGATCTTCCTTCTTACCAGAGGGCACTGTGCTTCCAGATCATCAGCTCCTTTCCCATTTGGAAAAAAACGTGTATTTATTTGCCTCAAATTTATTTGTCTTTTAACTTTAGTTGTTAATGAAACAGACTTTGCTGGCCTGAGGGGAGAGAAGGGGAGCAGTGGTGCAGTCTTCAGGAGCGTGTGTCGGAAACCTGATGTGAGAAATATGTTGAAAGGACACAGTAAAAGAAGCTCACACTTTATCTAGCATCTATTCCAAAATGTGGATTACTGTGACAAGTGTGATGCTGACTGCTTTCAGTTGGCAAAAGGTACCTGGCAACTAGACCCGACGCCGTTTGGGAGCAGGACTTTGGTTCAGGGTATTGCTGGGTTCTGCTTTCCCCCTAAAGGTGCAAGAGAGGTAAAATACAGAGCAGCTTTGGGGAGTTGGTGGTCAGGGGTTTCTAATACAGTGTGATTTTGACAGAAGAGTGTGGTGGTAAGGAATTATACAAACGTATGTAAAATCCTTGCTGGTTGAGCTGGAATGCCTCTTGTAATGTGTAAGGCTTTAAATAACTCTGAAACTAAGAAAGGAGTTAAAATCTGGCTTTTCTAGATGGGAGCACTTTCAGCTATGTTGGGAGGAGCAGAAGAGGTTATGAATAGATATGACAACGGCAGCAACAAGACAGACATCTGCACGAAGCACAGAGTTGTTCTATGGGAGGCAACAGCGTGACTCGAGTGCCAGAAGCGTGAACCGTAAAGAACCTGAAAACTCGAGGGTGTTCCTTGTCTTAATGTGGTATGACACCAAAATAAAGGTGTGCAGCAGTAGCACCCACTCCATCCAGCCAAGGACAGGGGACATGAGAGCTCTTCCCCAGCCTACCTGTCTCTAAATAAAAATGGAGCAGAGGCTTGAGAATGGAAACAACTTGAGTGAGGAGCCTTGTCCAGTGTCTATGCTGGCTGGTAATACTCCTACAGGTGTGACCTGGCCTAAGGTACCAAAGCGCTGGCCTAGGTCCTGAGCATCGCGTCACTGTGACAGGATGAGGCTCGTTTCAGATTGCAGCAAAGAAGTGATGTCTTAGCAGAAGAATTGAGTGGGAAGTGACAGCTCTTGCTATAAAAAAGTGGAGAGTGTCTGAGAGTTAAAATAGATTCTCCTCTGAAATGCCCATGTAGCTTCAATAGCTCCACAGGAGTTTCAGGATTACAAATGACAGCCAAATTTGTGCCGTTCTGCATAATTGTATTCTTCACAAAGAAAGTTTCCTACATCTCCTAGCAAAGATGGGACTTTCATTAGAAGGGAAATAATTTCCAAATGACATCTCTTTGTGCCAAGGATTAAAAAGGTCTAACAGAGAGTTCTTAAGGAAAAAAGAAAAGAAAAGAAAAGAAGTATTTACATTGAATCCTTTGGTTTTACAGGTAGAATAATGACATGAAAATAAAAAAAGATTTTAATTGGTGAAGGGAAGGGCAAACATCTTACTTCCTGACTTGTCACTATATTCATCCTCTTTTGTAGCACCCACCATTTCACCGGCAATGTACAGAACTACCTCTCCTGTCTCTACTGAGCTTCAGCTCTGTTAAAAAAACACATCCAGAAATCCACTTTTATCTCTCTGCTAATGTAAGATTTCAGCCTTCCTTAACACAGGTTTCTGACAGATAAGGCTGAACCCAGAACATCTTGGTTTGGTAATGGTTCAGTCCCCTGTAATGTGATTAATTCAAATCTAGTTGCGAGCAGCACACTTAGGAAATGCTGTCTCTTTTTACCCCGCCGCAGCCGCAATCGCTCAGTCGGAGCTGGAGAGCATGAACTCTCCATGCTCGGCTTGCAGTTCTGCCTGCCTTGTCTGGCCATTTCTAATTACTTTGGAGGCACTCCATTTTGTAGTGCATGCATAATTAGTTAGTTATTTACATTTTGTTTTAGCATCTTCCCTAGCCGGTGTGCTAATGAAATCCCGGTGTGACATCAGAACCCGCGTGGTGAAGTGGGTCTTCCCTTCGGGCATCGGCCACCCTTTTAAATTAATGGGCCACTTTGCAGAAACAGCTTCATCATCTGCAAGGAAATGTAGAAATGGCCCAGTGCTTTTCTTGGGGTCTGATCCAAAATCTGCTGAAAGTAAAGAAAATCCCTCACTGGTGTTGCACGCTTCAGATCAGCGCTTATATGGATTTTTTTTTGTTTCACGTGTTTACAATAACTCAGTCAGGGGAAAGAGTCCTCCAGTGAGCAAGAGGGTGTGTGGGAAGCAAAGGAAGGATGTAAGAAAGATGATTAGTGATGGAGCCCCCAGAAGTCCAAAATGGGCTGCAGGTAAGAATTAGTGACATTGTATTATTAACTAATAAGCTCGTTTTTCATTTGAAGACTGAGAGGGATCTAGGGAATACAGTTAGTCTGCCACAGAAATGAGCATCTCTTGAGGGCTTGTTGTGGTTAAAAAAATAGAGTTTTGAATCTTAACTTTATTTTTTTACATAAAGAATCTGTGATAGCCTTAGTAAAACTTTAAGCAACATCTCTCTCTCCTCACAGCCAGCACATCTTGGGTTTCGTAAGCGTAATTGAACCGCAAAACCACCACCACCACCACACAAAAACCCAACAAAAAAACGCAAGAAAAAAAGCCAAAAGCAAAAAGCCAAACAAAAAACCCACCCCAAACCCAAAAAATGAAAGAGAGGGAGAAAAGATGTTGCTTAGCAACAGCCTCATTCAAATGATCAGAAATTGGTATAGTTGCTGGAATTTGAGAGGCATCTCAGGGAGGTTGCCAGGAAGGTGGGCTAAGGAGAGCAAGAGTCCAATGTCCAAACTGGAGAAGAAAAGCTCTGCTGTGATCAGCTTAAGTATATGTGCTTGGTTCCAAACATGCACACTTGGTTGTGAGAGTGTGAGCTTGGTTCCCAGTGTGTGTGCTTGGTTCTGAGCATGTGCGCCTGGTTCTGAGCATGTGCGCCTGGTTCCAACCATGTGTGCCTGGTTCCGACCCTGTGCGCTTGGTTCCTGGGATGCACACTTGGTTCTGAGCATGTGTGCTTGGCTCCCAGCATGTGTGCTTAGTTCTGTGCATTTGAGCTTGGTTGTGAGCATGTGCACTTGGTTCTGACCATGTGTGCTTGGTTCTCATCATGTGCCCGTGGTTCCCTGCATGAATGTTTGGTTCTGAGCATGTGCACCTTGTTCTGTGCATGTGCACTTGGTTCTGAACATGTGTGCTTGGTTTCGACCATGTGCCCTTGGCACTGAGCAAGTGCACTTTGTTCCGTGCATGTGCACTTGGTTTTGACCATGTGCCCTTGGTTCTGAGCATGTGCACTTGGTTCCCAGGAAATGTGCTTGGTTCTGAGCATGTGTGCTTGGGTCTGAGCATGTGCTCTTGGCTCCAAGCATGCTCGCTTGGTTCCGACACTGTACACTTGGTTCCCAGCATGTGCTCTTGGCTCCAAGTATGTGTGCTTGGTTCTGCCCATGTGTGCTTGGTTCTGAGCATGTGTGCTCGGTTCCCAGCATGTTCTCTTGGCTCCAAGTATGTGTGCTTGGTTCTGCCCATGTGTGCTTGGTTCTGCCCATGTGTGCTTGGTTCTGAGCATGTGCACTTGGTTCCCAGCATGTGCTCTTGGCTCCAAGTATGTGTGCTTGGTTCTGCCCATGTGTGCTTGGTTCTGCCCATGTGTGCTTGGTTCTGCCCATGTGTGCTTGGTTCTGAGCATGTGTGCTCGGTTCCCAGCATGTTCTCTTGGCTCCAAGTATGTGTGCTTGGTTCTGCCCATGTGTGCTTGGTTCTGAGCATGTGTGCTCGGTTCCCAGCATGTTCTCTTGGCTCCAAGTATGTGTGCTTGGTTCTGCCCATGTGTGCTTGGTTCTGAGCATGTGTGCTCGGTTCCCAGCATGTTCTCTTGGCTCCAAGTATGTGTGCTTGGTTCTGCCCATGTGTGCTTAGTTCTGAACATGTGTGCTTGGTTCCCATGATGTGTGCTTGGTTCCCAGGATGTGTACTTGGTTCAGCTTGGTTTGAAATACTTGTGGTTGCCTTGGTAAAGCAGATCCAGGCTTCCTTGTACCCCCTTGATCTTGGTTTCTGTAATGGAGTACTCTTGTGTCAAGGTTACCTTGGATGGTTTCTGTGTGGTGTTTGTCCATGTGTTCATTTCCCTTCGTCTTCTGCTGTGTTTATCCTCTCTCTCCCCAGCCTAGTTTAGTGGGGAACAAGCTTGCCTGGAAACCACTTTCCCTTTGGAGGAGCAGGAGCACCGGCTGGGGGATGTGTGTCTGCCTTATGTTTTCTTGCCTGAATTCCCTCTTGAGAGTCCAAATCATTGTGGAAGAAGAGCAAAATAGCCAAGTGTGTACACCTGGCCATCTAGGTGGAGAAGTGTGTGGAAAGGAGTTGGGGAAGGGAGGGCCAGAGGGTTCCTGAGTGAAATCCTGCACCTGCTATTTCCCCTTCCTCCTAGGAGAGGCAGCCCTGATGCTGGAGACCTGGGAGAGAAACTTTGTTGCTGGAGTCCACAAGGCTCTCTCATGGTGTTCTGGCCATGAGCTACAGGCTTTGGTGTAAGCAATACTGCCACTGCTTTGTGCACTGCCAGGCTGAGCACCTGCCTTTGGGGCTGCCATCTGATCATACTTTTGTGACTTGGGGTTTTTTTTAATTGTTTGGTTGTTCCCCCCCCCCCCCCCCCCCCCCCCCCCCCGTTTATTATTATTATTTTTTTTTAACCTTTTGAAGTTCTCTCTGTTTCTTTCCCAGATGTATAAGGAAGGAGAGAGTAGTGACTCCATGATTTTTCTCCATTGCTTCTGCTCATTAGCCTGGGGAAGGATCTCCAGCCTTTACACGGCCTTAGGTCAGGCAGCATGAAGAGAACATGTGGAACTGGCACTCCAGATACCTGGACTTGAGAGTCTCTGGAGCACCCCTGAGGGTGTGCATTATCCTGGTGTCATGGCCTAAGGAAGCACCCTCTGATTTCCCCAGTATTCCTAGCAGTGCCTTTAATATCACTGTAAAGAGTGTTTGTAAGATGGCTTGTCCATCTGTCTGGAGCCTGCTGGATGGATTTCTATGCTGCAGGAGCTGAAGCACGGTGCCTCTTTGTGGCAGCATCGCCTTAAGTATGTACACTCTTTTGTACAACAGAAGGAAGGTACTACAGCAGTGTGAACAAAACCTCTCCCCTCTTTTGAAATGGACTGTTACTTTGGTCCTGATGGAGTCATTGCTTTTGTTTTTTTGCTGGGGGGGGGGGGGGGGGGGGGGGGGGGGGGGGAGGGGGGAGTGGCTGCTTTTCCCAAACAGTTCCAAGTGAGAAGACATGCAAAGGAAAAACTAAGCAATGTTTCCCTCTTATGTCATGAGGAAAGAGCTCTGAGGGAGGAAAAGTGGCCAGAGCTCACAGGCACTAAGAAGGAAACTTGTTAAAATTCTGCAGCTTGTTGCCTTTGTAGGAGGAGAATCCCATGGCTGTGTGGCTTGACTTGGCAACTCATTTGCAGAAACGATTATGAAATGCAAATATTTATGAGTCATAGTATATGTTGTAATCTTCTTTCCAAAACTAGCGTGGCTTTATAGCGTGGCTCCTAAGTGCTGTGAGACGAGAGGTTTCCCAGCATGTATCCTATTTAGAGCAATAAGCTCCAGGGAATAAACGCTGCTGGTCAGACTGAGGGGTGATGCAAATGGCTCCTGGCAAAGTGTTGTCTCTGTTCAACAAGTGTAAAAATACTCAAATGTAAGCTATTTATTTATTTAATTTAGGCAAATGTCATAGCCAAGCAAGGGGCAGAATTCTTGTTAATGTGGGCCAGGGGCCCTGGCCAGGGTCTCTGTGCAGGCTGCTCTCTGTCTTGCAGGCAGAGCCTCCCTGCCTGTGGCTGCTGGTGTGGCTTTTGCCCTGAAGCTGGGTGTGGACCTTAGTGTGTGGGAGACTCAAGGCATCTCTGATGTCTGCTGAGAGCTTGAGGTAGAAGTAGCCAAAAGGGAAACGGAAGATGGGAAGAAGGGGATGGTGGATGTTTAGAATTTCAGTTGGTGAGGAGAGAACTTTGTGTCCTGGATCATTTTAAGATAGCATGGGCTTGCAGTCAGGATGGGATGCATCCCTGATGCACCATGAGATGGTGCCTAGCTTGGTGGTGGTGGTGGTGGCAGGACAAGCCCCTCTCTGGCAAACAGTCCTGCTGTGCAGCACAAAGTAGGGGATGCTCTCCATTACTGTGTGCATTGAGAAAATCAGTCATGCTGATTTTGAGAGCAAGCAAGTTGTGATGCAGTATCTTGGCAACTGGCAGGAAATGAAGCTGCTGGCATGAAGTACTACAATGAACATCACTTGGTGGGATGAATTCTGGTGCCATGTCTTGGTTACATGTCTCCCTAGAAGAGAAGATGCACAGATTTTCAGAAGGGTAGCATGGCTGAAAGGCCCTGCTGTATTTCTGCAGCAACTGGGAATGTGGCTGTACACAAATACCAAGGGTTGGGGTGAAGCCTGAGCATTTCAGGAGCTGGGTTAGTTATAAAGATTAAGACCAGGCCTGATAAACAGGTGCAGTGTCCTTTATCAGTAAAATAGAAGAGAGAGTAAATCAAAGTGTGTGGAGGAAGCAAATTCTTCTGTTGTGGAAAACATCTCAAGCATTAATCACCAACTTCTGTTTGCTGGATAGATGCAAACATGACAAAGGAGTTTATTTCCCTCCCAATGACAGGGCACAGTGGGGTTTTTTTTCAGTAGAAAATCCAGCCCTGTGCTGAAGGCTACCACAGTGGGTCCTGGCTTCCAAGGTGAATATTATTATGCACTTCTTAATTTGCCTCTATTTCTAGTTAAGCTCATCATGAATTAAGTTATATCATATGTGTGTGCCTCTCTTGCTAACATGCTCTGCATGCAGTGCCATGGCACCCTGTATTTATTAACCCCCCCAAGCATTTGTGTATTCCTATAGTGGCAGATCTTTTCTCAATTGCTTGTGAGCCTGGGGACATGTAACATCCATTTATCATTGTGCTCTGATGAAACACTGATAAACATGAAAATGCTGCAAGGAAATGTGGACCTATGGTAACATGGGAAGCTACACTTCTGTATCTCAGAAACTGACATTCCTTTGCCTATTTTCAAAGAGCTCCTCTATAAAGTAGCAAAGAATGCGTAGTCTCTGCATAAAGAAAAGCTGCAAATTGAATGTTATGTATTTGAAATGGAAGGAAATAATTTGAAGCAACCTCCCCTTGGTTGATGCTATACCTACTCAGCTCATGCCTGCTGCTTTGTGATACTCTCAAGAACTGGTCTTTCCTTAATTATAAAATCACAGGAGTGAAAACCAGAAGAGTCTGGAAATGTCTTTAGCAAAGGGGATGTAGACCTCTCCCCTCTGTGATCCCAAGGGGATTTGCTGTTTGTTCAGACCAAGTACTTGTAGACAGAATGGCAGAGCCTGACAACTCCCCACCTTCTCTAATAGCCTGTAAAATCCGGTGGCACAGGTTGGGCCAGGGACAGCTCCACCATTGCTCTTTGAGATCACTTTTCAGATGAAGCAGGCTCAAAGCAGGCCGTCCTATGTCACCTCATGTTGCAAGAGGCTCTGCACATCCGTGTGCAAAGTGTTTTGTGGGTGCGTGGCCCTGCTGGCTTCTCTGTGCCTCATATCACCAAATCACCGAATCATCGAATCACCAAGGATAGAAGAGACCTCAAAGATCATCAAGTCCAACCTGTCACCCAACACCTCATGACTAAACCATGGCACCAAGTGCCATGTCCAATTCCCTCTTGAATACCTCCAGGGATGGTGACTCCACCACCTCCCTGGGCAGCACATTCCAATGGCTAACAACTCTCTCTGTGAAGAACTTTCTCCTCACCTCCAGCCTAAACTTCCCCTGGCACAACTTGAGACTGTGTCCTCTTGTTCTGGTGCTGGTTGCTTGAGAGAAGAGACCAACTCCCTCCTGGCTACAACCTCTCCTCAGGTAGTTGTAGACATCAATAAAGTCTCCCCTGAGCCTCCTCTTCTCCAGGCTAAACAATCCCAGCTCCCTCAGCCTCTCCTCACAGGGCTGTGCTCGAGGCCTCTCCCCAGCCTCGTTGGCCTTCTCTGGACACCTTCAAGTGTCTCGATGTCCTTCCTAAACTGAGGGGCTCAGAACTGGACACAGGACTCAAGGTGTGGCCTAACTAGTGCAGAGTACAGGGGCAGAATGACTTCCCTGCTCTTGCTGGCCACACTATTCTTGATGCAGGCCAGGATTCCATAGGCCTTCTTGGCCACCTGGGCACACTGCTGGCTCATGTTTAGGCAGCTGTCAATCAGCACCCCCAGGTCCCTTTCTGTTTGGCAGCATCTCACTATGGCACTTGGGGCTGTCCATTGCTCAGCTTTGTGCTTAGAGGGGCTCTGGTGGTAATAAATTGTTCAATGCCTGAGCTTCTCAAAGCTCTTTTTTTCTCCCCCCATTCCATGGAAAATGATAAATAAAGACTTCTTTTTGGTTCTAGAGAAAATGCTAAAAACCTTCTTTTTTTCTTTTGTAATGAAAAATGATGGAGTGCAAAGACATAATTTTATTGGAGTTTATTTCTAACACTTTAGCTTTGGGGAAAAAGAGTAAGCACAATAAAGTTGTTGCTGTTTGCAGCAGGCTCGTAGCAAATGAGTAAACAGAAGGCGGCAACTATCTTCTCACATTGCAGTCATCGATTTTTTTTGTTGAAGTATACAAAATGCAACAAGGAGAACCACAGAATGGTCTGGGCTGGAAGGAGCCTCCAAAGGTCATCCAGTCCAACCCCCCTGCAGTTAGCAGGCACATCCTCCACCCGATCAGGTTGCTCAAAGCCACATCGAGCCCGACCTTGAATATCTCCAGGGATGGGGCCCCAACCACCTCCCCGGGCAACCTGTTCCACTGTGCCACCACCCTCATGGTGCAAGAGGTCTGATTCTGAGTTACTGGAGGGAATAATCCACACTCAAACAAGAACACACAGTATCACAGTATCACAGTATAACTAAGGTTGGAAGAGACCCCAAGGATCACCAAGTCCAACCTGTCCCAACAGACCTCACGACTAGACCATGGCACCAAGTGCCACGTCCAATCTCCCCTTCAACACCTCCAGGGACGACGACTCCACCACCTCCCTGGGCAGCACATTCCAATGACGAATGACTCGCTCAGTGAAGAACTTTTTCCTCACCTTGAGTCTAAACCTCCCCTGGCACAGCTTGAGACTGTGTCCCCTTGTTCTGGTGCTGGTTGCCTGGGAGAAGAGACCAACCCCCTCCTGGCTACAACCACCTTTCAGGTAGTTGTAGAGGGCAATGAGGTCACCTCTGATCCTTCTCTTCTCCAGGCTAAACAATCCCAGCTCCCTCAGCCTCTCCTCACAGGGCTGTGCTCGAGGCCTCTCCCCAGCCTTGTTGCCCTTCTCTGGACACGTTCAATTGTCTCAATGTCCTTCTTAAACTGAGGGGCCCAGAACTGGACACAGGACTCAAGGTGTGACCTAACCAATGCAGAGTACAGGGGCACAATGACCTCCCTGCTCCTGCTGGCCACACTGTTCTTGATGCATGCCAGGATGCCATTGGCCCTCTTGGCCACCTGGGCACACTGCTGGCTCATGTTTAGGCGGGTGTCAATCAGCACCCCCAGGTCCCTCTCTGTTTGGCAGCACACGTGTGCTTTCTGAAACGTGGTTGCTATTGCTGCTTGCTGAGAATGTGAATCATTGTCAAATACTGCAGAATCCCTTCACTTTTATCAGGTCTGACACCTTCATGGGTGTGGATACAAGGGCAGACCACATTCAATATGGTCACTTATGTAACACAGAAAAAAAAAGAACTATTTCTGTGACAGAGTCCAAAATCTTTTTCTTTAGCTGTCATGTGGTGTCTCTTCTGGTTGGTTTTTTTTTTCTTCTCTCTCTTCCAAGCCAGACTGCTGAGTGATGAGAGCTGGGTTTGTGCTTCATCATTTTCTCTCACAGGAGCAGAGAAACACAATGTGCTTTATTTCGTGTTATTAGCTGGGCTATTGCTAGGTTGCTTGGTGATTGCAGGTCTTTTCCTCTTGCCTCGTCGTTTTCTGTCATAATAGAAAAAGCACAGTGGTGATGAAGGAAGCAACCAACCATCTGGATGGGATGTAAGGGCAGTAAATTATGGTAGGGCAGACGGATCTGTAAAGATCTCTTGCTCCCCTTTGCAGATATCTCTATTATTCTACTGGTCCTTGGAAGTAATGCCAGAAGGGAGTAAAATTTTAAATGGAAAGGGCTGTTGGAGATTGCAGCCCATTACTGCATGTGCATGCATGAGTGAGTATCCTCCTCTCTCTGTGGCAATATTCACTGTCATATATCATCCTGCCTTGCAGACTCCTGTGTGCTTGTGCAGGAGTGCTGGGGTAGGCTGAACCTGCTGCGGGGAATGAAGATTTCCAAGGAGTGCTCTGGTGGTCCATACACTCTAAAAGGGATGGCTTGGAGTAAGCTTTGTTTGAAAACGTGTGTTCCTACCAAAAAAAATTTAGAAAGATCTTAAAATCAGGGCTGTAATAATGAATGGAATGGGAGATGTACCTTCTTTGTATCTATGACAGCTGAGTGCATTGCACAGCTGCACCAGCAGCAGGAGAAGCCCTTCTATCAGTGTGTGCCCTCGTTACTCCTCTGCTGGCAGTGTTTTGCAGTTATTGCTGGGCTTGTACTCTGCATTCAGAATCATAAAGGCAAAAATATGGATTGTCCAAACCTTCACAATCCTGCTAATTTAGAAAACCTCCACTCAGGACAGCACCTAACCTTATTTTGAAGCTTCTCCATTATTGCTCTCCTGAACAGAGATGCTGCCCTGAAATGGGCCAGCTCGGTGCAGAATTCATCACAAAGCTTAAAGTACATTCTGCAGCTAAAACTTTTCTGAGTTTCCTAATTCAAATGGCCAAAGTGTACCTTTCTGTACTGCTGTTTGAAAAGCTTTTTTTTTGAACAGTGGGGTCAGAGTGGAAGAGAAATCCTAACCAATAATAGATAAATACAAATATCCTGGTCCAGAGGAACATGTCCATAAACAAATATTTCCTGATGGATTTCATAAAACAATCAGTTCTGAACCAGTGAAGGGTAAAATTGAGCATTTATGCTTAGTTTTCCTGGGAATAATTGTCATGGCAGCTAAGAAATGAAATAAAGCATTGGGAACTACATAGTTTGTAAAACCCCTCTCTGGGCTAAAGCACCAACTGCTTGTATGTGTCTTCAACTGTGTTGTGTGTATCTGAGTGTCTTGTCCTGTAGCATCATCAGAAAAGAGGTGATGCTTTGCTGACTTTTGGGAAGTTAGCAACTTTCAGGGACAAAATAACAGGGATGGGAAAGTATGTAGAGAGAAAAGACTCTCACAGAACTGTCAGGGTTGGAAGGGACCTCAAGGATCATCCAGTTCCAACCACCCTGCCAAGGGCAGGGACACCTCGCACTACATCAGGTTGTCCGGAGCCACATCCAGCCTGGCCTTTGAAACCTCCAGGAATGAGGCTTCCACCACCTCCCTGGGCAACCTGTTCCAGTGTGTCACCATCCTCATGGGGAAGAGCTTCTTCCTAATGTCTAATCTAAATCTCCCCTCCTCTAGTTTTGTCTGAATAAATAGCCTTAGAGATTTGACCACACTTAAGAGATGTAAGCCCCATTGATATATAGTTTTCTTCTGAAAAGCAGATGTCATCTTCTAACAGCTTTCCAGCAGATGACCAGAGCATAATAGCCATTCAATGTTATTACATACTATGCTCAGTTCCTCACATGGTATTGTAATTTTTACCCCCTGATTTATATGAAATCTATCAGTCACCTACCAGAGAGCTATTTTGCCAGTGACCTAGAGGAGGGTTGCTCCCTGTGCTAGTTTACCATTAGTGCAATTTTCTCATAACTGATGCATCTTGGAAGCCTCAAAATTTGAGTCTGAATGTTGTGTGCTTCCCACTGTCATTCAGGAGCTCTTTTGTGCCAGCTCCTAAGCACTTCATACATGTGGTTATAGAGTGAATGATTTGATGCTTGAGCTCTCTCTGTATTCTGCTTTTTTTGTGGCTGTGGTTAGGTTAAGGGAAATTCAGGGTTAATTGGTATAACCATAAAGTCCTGCAAAGGAGAGAAAGTCCCAGGGGGATGGGCAGTTCATCCCAGGATATCGTAATCTGTTACTCTCTTCCATTTTCCTGTATCTCTCCATGCAAGAGGGTGTATAGCCAGTTTCTGCTCCCTTCTCTCTCCATTTCAGGGAGACCATGCTCCTTATCTTTATGGTTTGTCTGGCTGTGGCTGGCAGCGCATTTCCAGCTATGCCCCAGGGCCTGAGGAAGCCTGCAGTAGGCATGGGTCTAGCAGGGGGCAGTCTGGGCGTGCTCTTGTGCCTGCTGAGGCCGAGTGGGATGGTGTTTTCTGGAAGGTGCTGGCCTGGCAGGCCCAGGTGAAGGACTGAGCCCTGATCTGTGAATGTATTGCTTTAACCTGAGTGCCTTTTTAAAGATAGAATTTCCATTTAAACTTCTGATCAGTGTGGAGCATTCTGATTTTACTGCCTGGAAAGGGGTGGAATATCTGAGACTCTACTGATTAACAGCCTTGAACATGAGCCAGCAGTGTGCCCAGGGGGCCAAGAAGGCCAATGGCATCCTGGCCTGCATCAGAAATAGTGTGGCTAGCAGGAGCAGGGAAGTCATTCTGCTCCTGTACTCAGCACTGGTTAGGCCACACCTTGAGTCCTGTGTCCAGTTCTGAGCCCTTCAGTTTAAGAAGGACATTGAGACACTTGAATGTGTCCAGAGAAGGGCAACGAGGCTGGGGAGAGGTCTGGAGGACAGCCCTGTGAGGAGAGGGATTCTCCAGGCTGGGATTGTTTAGCCTGGAGAAGAGGAGGCTCAGGGGAGACCTTATTGTTCTCTACAACTACCTGAAGGAAGGTTGTAGCCAGGAGGGAGTTGGTCCCTTCTCTCAAGCAACCAGCACCAGAACAAGAGGACACAGTCTCAAGCTGCAGCAGGGGAAGTTTAGGCTGGAGGTGAGGAGAAAGTTCTTCACTGAGAGAGTCGTTCGTCATTGGAATGTGCTGCTCAGGGAGGTGGTGGAGTCACCGTCCCTAGAGGTGTTCAAGAGGGGATGGGACGTGGCACTTGGTGCCATGGTTTAGTAGTCATGAGGTGTTGGGTGACAGGTTGGATTTGATGATCTTTGAGGTCTTTTCCAACCTTATTGATTCTATGATTGTGTTCTATGATCTTTTCTGTCCTTTTGCCCTGGGCAGCTTATGGCTCAAACCTGGGACAGTGGTAAAAGGTAAATGAATTCCTAGGTTAAAAGAGTAAGCAGAAAGCAGAGAGGCTAGGCCAGTGAGAAGCTAGGAGAATAGGAAATACAATGATCTGGCAGCACTACAGTTTCCACTTCCAAATGGAAATCCATTTCCTAGTGCAATGAGCATTGTGGTTTCCTGGCTGTGTGCCTGGCCGGTGCCCCAGTGCCGCTGGGATGGCTGGCAGGGGCCTGGGGTGGCTCTGCCATGTTGACCCCTGGTGAGGAGCCTGAGGGCAGCCCCACTCAGCTCCTCTTCCTGAGGTCTTTACCCTAGTGTGCCAGGTTACAACCAGCCCAGGAGGGGGTGGGCTGAAAAGAACCCAGCCCCCAGGTGGACAAAGAAACCTGACCCAGGAGGGCAGAGAGACTTGGGCCCCATACTCAAGGGACGGGTCCCTGGGTCAGCGTCTATTCCACTCCCACTTCCTGTCCACAGCCTTTTTAAGGAGAGACATTTCCTGTCTTTTTCTCTTGCTCCTGCCCTTGCCTGTCCAACAGACCTCTTGCTGCTCCTGCTGTTGCTGCAACCACGTGGTGGGGCTTGTTCCATGCTGCTCCAGATCCCTAAGGACTGCGTTTAAAGAGAACCCACCTTGCATTCAGAGAATCCTTTGCCACTTGGGCCTAATCTTGTATATATTTTTATTTACCCTTTTTCCTTACACCTTTGTAACCTTCCTTTTACTCAAATGCCTTTTATACTTTGTTAAACCTTTTTTTACTTCCAGATTCAAGACTGTTTCTTTTGTGATTTTGCCTCTCTTTTCTCCCACCTAATTTACTTCCCCCTACTGGGAAAAAGGGACAGGGAAGGCATTCTAAATCTGTTCCATTTGGGCTTTTGGACTCTTGGAAAGCTTAAACCACAACACCCAGTGTCTGGCATTTTACCCTAGTGTTTCTGCTTTGACATGCTGAGCCAGGCAATAAAACCAGAATGGTAAATGAAACATTTGTGGTGGACACCAACTGCATGAAATGTTTCCTTGTGGGATGGGAGCCTCTGCGTCTGCAATAATGGGGCTTTGAAGAGGCAAAGAAAACTCACACTGATGTTTCTTGCGGTCTATTAGAAGTTGTGCTGTAAGTACAACTCAGAGGAAGTTTTTAATGGCCTTAGAAAAAGCAGGGTAAAAAAGCAGACCACCAGAGACATAAACTAAAAACACGGTTATAAATCTTGGGGGTTTTTTTCTGGTCAGCACTGCCCAGGTACTGTAGTATCTGGCAGATCCAATCTTTTCATTCAGCTGACCAGTAGAATTATGTGTCACCATGAGCCATTTAGACTTTTTGAGTTAAAATCATTCTTCAAAGTAGAATTCCAAGAGTTATGTATAGCCTCAGGTTGAGTCTCATTGCTTCCTCAGACTCAGCGAAGAGCGGCTGGGACAGTTTGTCTGGCCCAGAAATGGAAAATGATGCTGTGAGTGTGCAGATTGTCTGTGTCCAGCAAAGAGGGGAACATCATTCTGAAGGCATATAGTTTTGCTACCTCCTTAAATGCTTATGATTATTCTGAGGGTGTGAGTTAAGCAAGGAGGTGTTACTCCCTCCCCCTCGCCTCTCCCTCCCTTCGGGGATGAGGAGGCAGCTTGAAGCAGCAGAGACTTTAGGTGTGCCAATACAGTCAGTGATGCTAGGAATACTGGAACTGATTTTATAAAACTTAATTCTTCTTCCTTTGAAGGTCTGAAGGTTGTATACAAGGGCATGAGAATGTATTGACTGGCTGGGAATGCATGCAGGGTTTAAGGAGTCTGAGATGCTTTGTGACACATGTCATTCCTGGAAAAATGAGCCATCCAGGGAAACAGTTTGTCTGCCCTGATATGCCAAGGAGCTTTATGTATTTGCAAGAGTGATGGAGTGAGAGTGCAGCAAAAGCTAAACATTGCAAAAGGCTTGAATTTTCACCAGGGACATAAGCAAGAACTGTAGCTGTCTGAGACAGAGACCGTAGGAGCTGTGCTAATTTAGTGAGTCTGAGCAGCATGTGGGGGGCAGGTACTATAAGCAGAGGTATGCCCATAACCAGGTCAAGAACAGTTGCAGCCCACTTGGTTGCATAAATGACCAAAAGGAAAATTGTTGGTTGTTCTCTTTCTTTTTCCCTTTCCTCCCCTCTCCTCCCCCCACCTCCCTTTTCCCCCTATCTGGTAACTAGTAGTTCACTATCAAAGGTGGTTTTCCTCCGGAAAGAGGAAAGAGTCTTTTGAAACTAATCTTTTTAGTTCTGTTATCCCAAGGTTTGGGAATCATTTCCACCAGATACTGATTTTGGTTACCTTCTTATTAAGGTTACAAATCTTCCCTACCTCCTCAGCACTTGAAAGAATTAGAAAACTGCCTTCTCTGCAAGCAGTTATCTTGCACATGCTTAGACTAGCTTTGATCTCATGTTCTGAAATTGTCCTGTTCAGCAACAGAACAACACACCCTTGAGCTCAGCCTCAGGCTGCAAGGTGGCCAATGGCTCAGTCTGTTTGGACAGCTTTTATAGCGCATGCTTGCAAAGGTAATTCTGCTGAGATTTCTTCTTCTGACTCACTCCCAGACATAAGTCTGCTAGTCTTGCCTTCATTCTGGCAGGGTGGAGGTGGGTTTGGCAGCAATGGATGCAATTTTTGCAGCTGTCTATTATTTTGTTGAGGGAGAGGTAGGCATTCATTGAAGCAAAAAGAAGAACATGGAGAAAGAGAACACCTCGGGGCTTAAAATAAAGCACAGGAAAACCAGAACTGCAACTAAATCCCAGCATCAGGGAACCTGCAGGTTATGACTAGTTTCCAGCAGATTTTTGTAGACCATTTCTTACATCATGTTTCGTTGTCAGCTATCCAGTCTCTCCCAACTTCCATGTGGACTGGTGCAGCAGTTATCATGATCAGTGTTCTTGAGGCTTTTAGTTGGACTTCCATCCTTTGTGCTCCTGCCACTGCAGCTCTTTGCATCTGAGTTATACAGCAGGGAGTCTGATATCTGTTGTGGTCATTTGTTTGGTGTTTTTTAAATGTTATTTATTTAATTATAACTTTAATGTTTATCTTTCCTGTTGAGCAGGAGCTTCTGTCTTTGAATCACGCTTTAACCAGCAAAAGAAATAAAAAGAAGAAAAAGATAGGTGTTAGCATCTCCCCTGCTGTGATACATATGAGATAGCACTGGACAGCACAAGGGGATGCACATCCCCTTCTGAACTGGTACTGTAGAACTAGTGGGAAAGCTGGGAGCCCCAACAGGTGAATACTGGGGACACAAAGCATGCACAGGAAGCTGGCACCTCAAAGCTAATGTTTTTGGCATCGTTTCCCTGGTGCAGGAGCCAACAGTCCTTTTATTAAATATGCAGGGTGGCTAGGCTTTCTATTTTTTTGAAGAACAACACATTACTTTTGTGAATGCAGAGGTAATCAAAATGCAGTCAAGTGGGATGACTCTGTGAGTCCTGACATCAAAGGGCAACGTGTTTGATTGATATCAGTCAGGTGGCAATATTATTGGGAGAAATGTCGTCTGAAGCCTGGCAATTTAAAGGCTGTAAAAAGTTAGGGGAGATGTGAGTGCAGCATTCCATACTGATTTCCAGAGTAGAAGGTTGTGTATTAGAGAATTGGCAGTAACATGGCAATCTTGTCTCTCAGACACAGCCGTTGTTCGAAGGGACGAGGAGGAAGAAAATCAAGCTCCTACTTCCCAAGCAAGACAGTCAGTGGGGCATTAAAGATAGAGCAGTAAATATCTCTTTCATTGTGTTCCTTGCTGCATGAGACTGGGGGCTGCATTTTGCTTGAAATATATAGAACATAGAATATTACTGGGCATTAATAAGCAATGAACAACTTCTTCTTTGTCACAGGTTTGTTTGTGGAATGGTATTGATTCCACTGCCTGCATACAGAGAACAACAACTCTGTTATGTCTTTCTGACAAATATCAAGCATTAGCTGTACAGATACAGTTGGTTTTGCTTTATTTCCCTGTCTTGGTTTTTTTTTGTGTGTCTTTGTTTCTAATATAAGTAATGGAACAATGTCCTTTTGCTGTAAATGGCTCCTTCACCGAATATGTCACACAGTCATTACTCTCTGCAGGGTTAAAAACAAGGCAGAAAGCTACCATTGGGATTAGAATATCGCCAGTGAAGCAAAGTGAAAAGAAAGCATTACAATTACTAGAAAACATTTTCTGCTGCTGGAAATGGGTACCCAAATAGCATTAAAACGATTATGAAAAGCAAGTTAGTTGCACAATAAAACCTTAGGATAAAAAGTTTTCAGAATAGCCATGGAATGTGGCAAAAATCAGCATTGAGATAAAAAAGACTAAAGGCTATCAGATAAAAGCTTTGGCATCATTTGCTGTATCAATTCTAAACCATTCGTAAACACTAAGTTGAAACGCACTGCTCTGGGAGGAGGAAGAGAAGAGATGGAAGAATTTCACACAGAAAGGTTGTTATTAAAATAAAGTAATATATACCTGAAAATCCTGGCCTCTGGCACTGAGCTCACCACCAGGCATGGCTCAAACATGAGGTAAAGAGGTGACCTACTTCCAAACCGAGATTTAAAACGTGGAAGATATACTGGGTGCAGTTGAGCCAGCAGAGGCTCAGCCTGGTCCCAGCGTGGGTGATCTCTTTCTTTTTTTTTTTCCTTTTTGAAGGAAGTAAATCAAAATAGTTTTAAGGATACTAGAGATATTTATGGGCTGCTGCCACCTGAGTGTGAGCAACAGTTAAAAGTAAGCAGTATATCTTTGGCAATGTAAGAAGTTGAAGACAGGCTTAAAAACCTGCCCCAGTTCCATATTTTCGCTTACCAGGTTTCTGTGTCAATATTTTGTTTGTATCAAGAATGGTGAGGTTTGGCTCAGTGTCAAAATGATGTTAATTTATAGGATCACCATGCTTTAGGTGGGAAGAGAAGTCTGGAGACCATCCAGTCCAACCCCTTGCTCAGAGCAGTGTCAGCTACAGCAGGCTGCGGCCAGCTGGGTTTTGAAGGCCTCTGCAGATGGAGACTCCACAAACTCTCTGGTCAGCGTGTTCCTATGTTTGATCACTCCCACCATGAAACCATTTTTCCCTGGTGTTTCAGTGAAACCCCCTGTGTTTGTTGCAGCTTCTGCCTGCTGCTGCTCAGCCTTCCACCTATCAACATTATAAAGAGTCTGGTGCTGTTGGCTTAGCTCTCTCCCATCAGGTACTAGTAGGAAGTGTCTTTGGGGCTGATCCTGTGCAAACTGAAGAGTCAGGGAGTGTCATATTTGTTTTCAGATGATTTAATGTTGGACACTGTTAAAATGAAAGATTGTTCCTATCGCTGTCTTTTCTTCCTTGGTGTGGAAAGCCGACAGCCGAGAGTGGTTTCCATTCCTCTTTCTGTGTGACTTTTATCTTCTTCATCCGAGATCTGCAGAGCAGGGCTGCTCTTTGGAATATCAGCATTTGCCATCGAGGAAGCTCATGTTTGACATGATTTGAGCCTGAACGGGAGAGGAGGGACTGGGCACAGCCTGGATGCCACAGTGTTTGTGGAGGTGGCCGTAAGGAGCTTGGCAGTCAATTGTAGATGGGCTCGTTTTGCACACTGCTGCCGTTTGGGTTGAAACTTGGCCGCGTGGAGGGAGCAGGATTCTTTACAGAGGGGCAGCCAGCCAGGCTTGTGGTCTGGGGCCGAGGCTGGCACTGACGTTTGCGGCGCCCCGCTGTTGCCAGCACACTCCAAACACAAAAGGGATGGGAATAACTCTCTGTAGCTCCCTGCTTCCCAGGCCAGGCACTAATCCACTCCCACTGAGCAATTCAGGTCTTTATACTCTAAGTACGTGTCACTTTGTATAAAAGGCTCATGGAGCCAAAGCTGTCAGTGGAACAAAACTGACAATCTCACACAATGAGTAACTTCTGAGGCTGGCTGGGGGTCATGCGGTATTTTGTTGCCGTTCAAGAAAAGATAATCTTTATTGGAGGTAACTACACCGTTTCTGGCTCGCAAATATTAAGCTGGGCGCTCTTGCCATGCATGTAATTTAGGGATATTTCCTTCCTGAATGAGTGGAAGCCTTAGCTTGGATTTTCACTCAGGCAAAATGACTGGCATTGCTGTGAAAACAGATTTGCTAGGAGGGAAAAACCATAAATGCACTGAGGACAGTAGGGCTGTGTACCTGACTGGTGTTCTGCCTTTCAGTTCCAAGGAAGTGCTGCTCAATCTGTTAACCTAAAGTTTTTGCTTACCACCCCCTTCTCCACACTCCCCCCCCAAAAAAAGAGAAGGGAAAAAAGGGGAGTTTGGAAACTGCTTTAGAGATATCAGCATAGTTTTGTTGCCAACAAACTGGGGGATGTAGACTGACATTCATCCTGTTTCTAATAGCACACACACTGTTTCTTTATTTAGAGCCTCTTTACCAGTATCAATTAAACCCCAGTTAAATTTGACACATCTTAACCTTGCGTTGGATCCAATTCATTGCTACAGCAGAACCCATATGGCACTGAGACAGTTGCAGGCCGCAATTCATTGCTTATGTAGAATTCCTGGCTAAATGCCAAGCAGTAATCACTGCTTTTTGTTAATAGACATGTTTGCTTTTGCAGTCGCTTCTATACACAGTGCTCTAGATTAATTAGAACAAAATCTGTCATCCGCCTAAGAAACAACCAGAACTCTTGGGGATATTTCCTCCCCCTTCGCCCCCCAGATTTAAAGAGAAATGAATACTGGCAGCAAAGGGTGGTGCTGGGGAGAGAGTTACTTTGTTTATTCTAGAATACCCTATCTTGTTTGTTGGATTCACATGAATCTACCTTTTTGCTTGAATAAACGTGAGTGGAGGGAAATTGTTGCTCATCTAAAATATGCATGGACTTAAGGCAGCTATCACGGAAAGGCTAATTGTGATTTGGTTTTCTAACCTGAGCTTTGAGGAAGAGCAAGGTAACTGCTGCAAAAGAAGTCACAGTTCTTCCTGTTTTCCCCAGTTAAATGATGCTTGTTATCTAAAGAGACCTTCAAATTGTGGAGGTGCACTTGCAGAATCATCTAAATTCCTCTAAGCTTTGGGTTATTTGGGCTTCCTGTTGTGCTGCCTGCTTACAGTTTGAGAGAAGATCATCTCTGGTAGGCAGGAACATTAGGAAAAAACCACCAAAGCCTAAAATACTGCCTTACTGGAGTCACATTCTAGAGAAATTTTAACTTGTAGTGGTACAGTTTTGTCTTTCCACTCCCAGGCTGATGCATGAATAATTAACACATTTGGGGTAACCAACGGATATTGAAGTCTTCTGGTTAAATCATCAGCATTTTAAGATCATTTTCAACTATATCCAGATCTGCTGTGGCGGTGGATACGTGGCTGGTGACCTATGTGAAGCCTGCAGTGCACTCCAGATTATTTTACAGTGCTGAAATAGGGGAATGCTTTCAGGCTACTGCAGAAACTTTTTCACTACAGATTCTTATGCTGGGCATCATTAGAGTAGTTTAAGAAGGAATCTGGGGGCATGGCATTTAACCAGTTGTGTAGCTCTTTATCACTGTAAAAATATTTCTGTGGTATTTTCTTCAGGTTTAATTACTTTTGCTCACATACATTCACAAAAATGTATCTTGGTCAACCTGATTTGGAAGCAAAGCTTCCTGGGTCACAGTTCTCGTCCTGCAGGACAAGAGGGGATTGGTGCCCTTGGTGCCAAGGGCTAGTCATGAGGTTCTGTGGTGACAGGTTGGACTTGATGATCTTTGAGGTCTCTTCCAACCTTGGTGATACTGTGCTACTGTGAAAAATGCACTGGGGATTTCCATTTGGTTCATTAGGATTTGGGTGGTGTCCACTGTCCTGATTAAAGATCTCCGACGGCTGCTCGCTTGGCTGTTACTTGCTAACACTTTGCAGTGACCCAGTGTTAAAAGGAAGAGACATAAACATGTTCAGTAGTGTAAAATTAATGGTAATCTCCAGTATTCATTTTAAGTAGCAATGCTCTTTATAAGCTTTGAGGTATTTCTGTCTACTTAAGTGATTTAATGTGATTTGTACCTTAGCAGAGGATCCTCTTAACAGATACTCTTGCTCAATATTACTGAGTTATGCTGTGTATATGTCACATGAGATTCACACACCTCCATACACATGCATGCACTGTAGAATTTCTCTTTGGGTGGCAAAAATACCTCTCTTGCCAGGGAGTTCCAATATCTTTCTGAAGTTTTTGCTAATGCTTTAGTATTCCAGTGCCGTTGGTCCATTGTTGGGAAGTACAGCTTTATCAGCAGAATGTGTGGCAGATGGTTTACATTTGCATTAGCCTTCTGGAAAAGGAATCAGCTCCCACCAACACAAGCTTCAGCTTTTCTCTTCAAAATTTACAACAAATTCATCAGAATGGCATTTTTTAGAGGAAAAAAAAGCCCCCCACAACACAAAACAACAAACCACCCCAATCCAACTGTCTTTGCGTTCCCCCTTTTGAAGAGAAGAAATGAGACCCCCTTCCAACGCCCTCATCTGCACATCCATCTTCCACCCCCTCCCCCAGTGTTTGTTAAAATGATTTAAGTATTTCATTATGCAAAATGACTTTTATAAAAAGACCTTCCTTTTTGCCCTACAGTCATTCTTAATTTCATTTGTCACTCGTTATAGAGTGGAGTTATGTGAAGCTAGGATATATTATTTGTTCTAGTCTGTATTGGGTAATTTATTACATTAAGAAACCAATAATTTTCAAATATAATCAGATTTAAGTTTTTAATAAGATTCATCCTCCCATTCACACTTGCTTAATTTAAGGATATTAAATCTGCACAGGAATGAACTGCTTCTCAAACCCTCCTGTGCCTATTAAAGGATTTGATTCCTGATGTGTTAATAGGATTTAATTATATTAGCTATAGAGTCCAGAGACTCCACCACAATTGTTCAACTTGATCAACCAGACAAATACATGCTGAAAAAAAAGTCATGTCCAGCTCCTTCAAGAAAACCCCAGGCAGCAAAGTGTTAATATTTTCATGTCTCTGTTATGTAACTAAAGATTTGCATGATGCTGCAATTTAAAATCTTGACTATTTAGCACACTGTAAATACTTTTTTTCCCCCCCTCAAGGTGAACACAGAAATCAATAAGGCTTTCTAATGAGTGTTTATCTTTGCTTCTTATTTCTAATTCCCAGAGATTAATTTAGGTAAACTTTCAAAAAAAAAATTCCCCCCCCCCCCCCCTTTTCTTATGGCATCTTCCTGTTGTGTAGAATCACAGAGTCACACAGAATCACAGAATCACCAAGGCTGGAAGAGACCTCAAAGATCATCAAGTCCAACCTGTCACCGCAGACCTCATGACTGAGCCATGGCATCAAGTGCCATGTCCAATCTCCTCTTGAACACCTCCAGGGATGGTGACTCCACCACCTCCCTGGGCAGCCAAAGCTGCAGTAAGTCATTCTGGAAACTCAGCACATTAAACACTGTCTCCATTTCTTTGTTTCCTGTGGCTAATCAGGTTAATGGCACAGTGACAGAAACAGAAGGCAATGGCTTGGGACGTTTTGCAGAGATGTGGTTGGGGAGAGGGGGAGAAAATAAAAGGCTCAAGCCCCTGTAGTCTGTGAACCTTGTCGAGATCTCCTTTGGCACACTGGCCTCTATGGGAAGTGCTGGCTCTTGCCAGGTTGCCCACATGCTAATTGTACAAGAGTCAGCACTCCTGATGGCTGTGGGCACAGGGAGGTGGAGGAGGGAATGACAGAGCTTGTGGAGAATTGCAGGGAGGAAGGAAAAATTAGTATGCCATCCAGTTGGACTTCTTGCTTCCAAAATTAAATTGATGTGTGTTATGGCATGTTTCCACTGGGAATCACAGACACTCAACATGTCTTTCAAAGAGATTTAGGCCCTGAGTTTTTCTCTCACTTGTGCAGAGCTAGACTCTGGGCTGCTCAAAACATGGTGTAGGCTGTGTTTATTTGGAGAAGCTAAACATGTAAAGTGGCTTTCATTTAAAAAAGGGAAAAACAACTAACTTTCTGGCACTTTTCCTTGCCATGATAGCCTTGGAAATGTAAACTGATGTAAACTGTTTTTTTTTGGGTTAGAAAGGATGTAGAAGCTGAGTGCTGCTCTGCTTAGTGAGTGATTGGTGAAGGAAACTGTAAGGCATCATGAGCACTTTCAACTGGTTCCCCAGCCTGCTGGAGACACCTAGCAGAAGCTATGGGCTGGAGAGCCTCTGCTCTGCCCCCAGAGGGGTTTCAAAAGACCAAGAACTGGCCTTGTTGAAAAGAGCTCTTGTTAAGGCTGCAGGCAAGGCTGCTTTGCAACCACCTATTTCAGACTTTGGCACTAGGTGCTGTAGGAACCCAACTGTGAGGTCTGTGTCCAAACCTGCTGTGAGGAACTGAGACAAGCTGTAACCCAAGGCTGCCAGACCACAGCTTTCTGCAGACAGTACAGACAAACAACAACAGATAGCCTGATGTAAGAACCAAGCAATTGTGATAGGCTTTTAATACCTAAGCTGTGCTCTGATTTTTTGTACACCTGTGATTCCTTGGCTGGCCATGGCCCTCCTAATTTATGCTGGTTATAAAGAGCTTTTGAAGACAACATTGTGGCTTTCAAGTTCATAGTTATTTAGTAAGTTCACCAATGATCTGGATGAGGGCATTGAGGCACCTTCAGTCTAAGTTTGCAGATGACACCAAGCTGGGTGGCTGTGTCAATCTGCTAGAGGGTAGGGAGGCTTTGCAGCAGAACCTGGAGAGGTGAGACCCATGGGCCAAGGCTGATTGTATGAAGTTCAACAAGGCCAAGTGCCAGGTCCTGCACCTGGGTCACAACAACCCCATGGTGAGCTCCAGACCTGGGGATGTGTGGTTGGAAAGCTGTGACTCAGAGAGGGACCTGGGGGTGCTGGTTGATGGTCAACTGAATATGAACCAGCAGTGCTCAGGTGGCCAAGAAAGCCAATAGCATCCTGGCTTGGGTTAGAAACAGGGTGGGCAGCAGGGACAGGAGGTGACCATCCCCCTGTGCTCAGCACTGGGGAGGCCACATCTTGAGTGCTGCGTTCAGCTCTGGCCTCTCAGTCCAGAAAGGACATGGAGGGGCTGGAGCCTGTCCAGAGAAGGGCAACGACGCTGGAGAAGGGCCTGGAGCCCCTGGGCTACAAGGAGGGGCTGAGGGAGCTGGAGGTGTTCAGCCTGGAGAAGAGGAGGCTGAGAGGAGACCTCATTGCTCCTACAGCTCCCTGAAGAGAGGTTGGAGCGAGGAGGGGGCAGCCTCTGCTTCTTGGTGGCAAGAGACAGGAACAGTCACCATCCCTGGAGGTGTTCAAGCAGCCTGTGGAGCTGGTGCTTAGGGACGTGGTTTAGTGCCGACCCTGCAGTGCTGGGTTGAGGGTTGGACTGGATGAGCCTGGAGGTCTCTTCCAAACAGATGTTTTCTGTGATTTGGTGATAAGCTCCTGATGAAACTCCTCATTCAGGCTTGCTCTCTACTGTTTGAGCAGTGTTGTTGGTCACTCTGGATGTCCACACTGACATATAGAAAAAGCTGTGCATCATTTTGAAAGACAAAATGTGTCCTGCTTGAAGATGAGTGGCTATAAACATGCAACTTGTCATTATTTACACACATATTCACTTTTTTCTTTGCCTGCAGTATTGTATGAGAAGGTCTGTCTTAATTTAGCTTTGGATTTATGGCACAGAATATGTTTTTCCCCCAGTTAGGTGCCTGTATTTCTTTTCTTTTCTAGGCATTTTCTTTTTCTAGGCATTTGAGGGGACATTTAAAGAACAGCAGCAAAACCAGGGATAAGCCAACTGTGCTTTTGTTTTACGAGACACCCCGGCCTGTCAGGGGAATTACCCCACTCTGCCTCCTCAGGTTTTGTTGCTTTGTGTATAAATGACAAAAACTGAAAAAACACTGTGAATTTCACCTCTGCTCCTCCCCAGAAGTTTCAAGACTTTTCACTGAAGCATGAAAGATGAAAAATCATAGGATCAACAAGGTTGGAGGGGACCTCAGAGATCATCAAGTCCAACCTATTACCTAATACCTAACACCTCCTGACAATGAAACCATGGTTTCAGGTGACACAATCCTTTTTTGAACACCTAATGTCCAGCCCTAAACGATTAAATTTCCTAAACATACCTATTTTGTGTTTTCCACTAGTTCATGTAGTTTTGCTTAGCTGCTTGCTTCCCTTTTGTATCCCCTCCAAGTACTAACAGATCACGCAGTTATATTTTCCTTTAACACTGAAAGCCAGGAGAACATTTTTGGCTGCATCTGAGTTTACTGTCTGGAAAAGAGATGCTCATTTGCCTTTCACCATTCTTCTTCTACTGAGCAAAAATATTTGCAGTGAAAATGGAGGATACATGTTGGAAAGTGAGAGTCAAGAAGGACATTGAGACTCCTGAACGTGTCCACAGAAGGGCAACGAGGCTGGGGAGAGGCCTCAAGCACAAGCCCTGTAAGGAGAGGCTGAGGGAGCTGGGATTGTTTAGCCTGGGGAAGAGGAGGCTCAGGGGAGACCTTATTGATGTCTACAACTACTTGAGGAGAGGTTGTAGCCAGGAAGGGGTTGGTCTCTTCTCCCAGGCAACCAGCACCAGAACAGGAGGACACGGTCTCAAGCTGTGCCAGGGGAAGTTTAGGCTGGAGGTGAGGAGAAAGTTCTTCACAGAGAGAGTTGTTAGCCATTGGAATGTGCTGCCCAGGGAGGTGGTGGAGTCCCCATCCCTGGAGGTGTTCAAGAGGGCATTGGATGTGGTACTTGCTGCCATCACTTAGTAGTCCTGAGGTCTTGGGTGACAGGTTGGACTTGATGATCTTTGAGGTCTTTTCCAACCTTATTGATTCTATGATTCTGTGATGTTCACTCAGCAGCCACTGCTGCCACAGGCCCTGTCTGGGACATTTTGGAGTCACAAGGCCAGAGAACTGCTCAGGTGCAAGGAGGGTCAGAATTCACACATCAGGGCTGTGAGCAGTGCCAAGGAATCCAAACACAAACAATTTCAAAGAAAAAGAGGAGAGAGCATGTGGGAGGGTGTATTTCACAAGGCCTTCCAAAGAGGAACTGATTTATAGCCTGAAAAGTAATAGCAGGGCTGGAAAAACAAATAAAAATCAATGTTCTTGGTCAGATACAATGATGAAAATTAGGAGGCACTCTCAACAGACAAGGATTAGAGCATTATGTGAGCAGAAATAGGTCACAGTGCACACCAAGGTATAAAAGTGGGGTGAGTTGGATAGCATGAAGTTCAAGGTCCTCCAGTGAAGGCCTTACAGGAAGAAGAGAGATGGAACCTTTGCCCAAAGACATTTGTAATGAGGCATTGTAGCTCAAGAGAAGAGATACCTGCAGCTTGGGGCAGGTGTGAAGATGCAACCCCTCCCCTTGCTGACCAAACCTCCCAGGATCACAGGATGTTAAGGGTTGGAAGGGACCTCTGGAGATCATCTCCCATCCTTGAGAAATGTAGCTTGGCTTGGCAAAAAAAAAGCAACCTGACTGCTGGTGGAGGCTGTTGGTAAACACTGCAGTCTTTAATACCATTTTGAATGTACTCTGCAGTTCCTTTGTAGATGGAGTGATGCTCCTCTCTTAACTTCTGGTGTGTGTAGTGTGTGTGGGAGAAGCATGTGTTTGTGCTTGAGATGCTGTTATGATCTGTACTACACATGCCTTACCTCTCAGGTGATACTGTCAAGGTAATTTTGCCTGTGTCTCCCCCTCGCAGTGTTTCCTTTTAATCCTCTTACCAAGCTCCTGCATATCTTTGGCTCTTTCTAATCTCTTCACCTGCACTACTGAGTAGGATGTAGCTGGAGCATGGTAGGAAATTCTCATCACCTACTTTACATGCCTCCTTGCCTTTCCTCACACTGATCCAGCCTGTCCAGCATGCTTCCTAGGTGATGCCCGTGTCCTCATTCATAATGCATCCCTTTGTTTGTGGTTTTTGTGTGTGTTTGGTTTGTTTGTGGGTTATTTTTTTTCCCCCTTCACTTGTTTTTCCCCCATGGCAATTTCAGCTGCTGTTTGGAGTCCTTTCCACCTTTTTCCTCAAGGTGGAAACCGTCTGGTGCTCCGTTTGTACTTTCCCACAGGATCTGGGCAGGAGCAGGCACAGCGATGGCACCCGATGTCCAGCCCTCCTGGGGGCCTGTTTGGGACCAAGCAGCCTTTGCTGTTTCTGCCTCCTCCTCACACCATGTTTGTCCCTGACAAGTATCTCTTACAGGTGCTCCTGGATTCTCATCCTTACTTCCCCTTTCTTGCAGATTTAAATGGGGGCTGAGGAAAAGGTCACATTAATAACAGAAGTATTAATTTCTGTGCGACCAGAAGAGTTTGCTTCAGTGCTACCAGGCTTTGTCTCGTCTTGCTTGTGTGGTTCATGAACTACATGCTAATTTTCTTTATATTTAATTACCTTTGAATGTCTCCTGTGCTTCAGGGTACAAGCCATCTTCTAACGAATTAGGGCTGTTTCTCTGAACAGGCCAACAAGTCTAGGAAGGGTTTCTTGCACTTTCCTTTGAAGCATGAGGTAACTGGCCTCTGCCAGCAGTAAATGGATTGTTGGATGCTCTGCTCTCAAAGTCCCAGTGTTATTAAATCCACAAATTTACACAAAGCAAAGTTAATAAGTGTAGGTGGTCAAGAGGCCTTGGATCAAGCCTTTGCCATGCAGAAGTAATGGAGTGCATATTGGACGAGCTACCGTGCTTAAAATAATCTATGTTTATTTCCTTTTAAGACAATTACCTGTTCTTTTGTTCCAAGTGTTGTTTTGTTCTCTGTGTTGACTCCTCCTGCCCCAGGCTCTGTCAGACCAAGTCTCCCTTGTCATTATGTAAAACCTGTGCAGGCAGGAGAATTTCATCCTCAGTGCTGCTTGGTTAGTGATTAAATCAATGCATGCTGCACGTGGAAAGCACCACAGCAATGCTAAATATTGTTATTGATTATGTATATAGCAGTCAATACAAACATATTGTGTTTCAACTGCAAAAATGATCATCTTAATTAGCTAACGATTTTTAGTCTGATTCCTCTACAAAATGAGACATTATGTGATTGCTTTTTCTGTCTGACCATTCTCCCTCTCCCCTGTCCCTGTCACTTCTGGACCTGTTGGGTTCAGTCAGTGTCAGTCTGGTTTGACTGAGGGTGGATATTTCAAAGGCATCAAGTCCTCCTGTGTACAAATAATGCATCTAAAAATCCTGACACACCAATGAGGGCAGTGCTGTGTTCCACCAGAGCAGACACCAGAGCTGCCTGCAGGCACTTGCCTCGGGAGGAGATGTGAGCAGGAGAGAGGCTTTGCTGATGCTGTTACTCGCTGAACAACTTAGGGGATTACACAAAATCTTTAGCTTTTGCTTTAGGAAGAGATGGGCTGTCCTCTGCTCTCTGAAAGTGCTGAGATCATGTGAAGAGCTGAGTCATGGCTGTCACTTGCTCAAATTTCACAGAATGACAGACTCACAGAATGACTGAGGCTGGAACAGACCTCTGAGAGCAAGTCCAGCCTACGACCTAACACCGCCACATTGACCAGACCATGGCACCGAGTGCCATATCCAAGCTTTTCTTAAAGACCTCTGGGGATGGCGACTCCACCACCTCCCTGGGCAGTCCATCCCAGTGCCTAATCAGCCTTTCTGTGAGGAAGTGCTTCCTAATATCCAACCTAACCCTCCCCTGGAACAGCTTCAGGCCATGCCCTCTGGTCTTGTCACAAGTTGCCTGGGAAAAGAGCCTGAGCCCCACCTTACTGCAACTTCCCTTCAGGTAGTTGTGAGAGTGTGAGATGGACACCCCTGAGTCTCCTCTTCTCCAGGCTGAACACCCCCAGCTCCCTCAGCCTCTCCTCCTCAGACATTCGTGCGGTTTTCTTTCCTCTGTAGCTGGGGTTATGCATTTCCATAAACAAACACCAAACACTCACACTGGACTGCCAGTGCCACTCTTTCAAAAAGGGTAAGAGGCATTTAAGGCACCAAAGAGTTTACAAGTGAGAGAAAGCTGCCTCCCCAGACTGGACTCCCCTTCAGGATGGGGCATGCCATGTTTCCTCAGATGGTGGTTGCTTTCCACCAGGAGCTCCATGTTCTTTGCACAGGCATACAACCAGCTGATTTGCTGAGGTTGGGTCATGTCCAAGCATATGAGATTCTTCAAGCATGAAATTCCACTTGACCCTATTAAGGCTTTCTCAGCATCAGATATGTACGCCGCAGAGTGGATAATGTTCATAACTCATTTCACATTACTCCTGGGTAGTGTCAGTGGAGAAATCCTGTCTAGTCGAATGCAATCAAAACTGTGAATACGAGGAAATGGAAACATCTGGCCAGCTCTTTCTGCTGTGCCCCAGGAGGTGTGACATGAGAGATTCGGGTCAGGAAGAGGGGGGACAAAGGCATCTGCATGGATGTGTGTGCTGCAGACGTCCCAGCAAGGCTGCCGGAAGCGCCAGGCTGCAGTGGCTGTGCAGGGCACCTCGGCTCGTTTCTTGTGCTTAGCTGAAGTTCAAAGGTGCAACCGCAGTTCATGTAAGCTCAGCTAAGCTAAGCCAGGGGCAGGGGATCTGAGCAGAAATAACTGTGGCCGGTGGAGCTTGTTTGGGCTTGCTGTCTGAACCTTTGAATGCACTCACACGGTAGGGTGGTGCCGAGGGGTGAAGCAGACAAGTCGATGTCAGTACTGCACGCTGAGCTAGATCCAAGCTGAGGGGCTTGCCCTTTGCTTCCTGGGCTGTGGGTGGAATCACAGACATGCAGAACTTGTGCAGCCAGTGACTCGACAGGACCCAGCTTCTCTTACAGCTTAGTGTACACACATGCAGGGTTGTCTGTCCAGATGTTCATCCTCAGTACAGATAAGAAAAGCCCTTGCCTTGAGCAACTCTTTTCCTGCTTTGGCAAAGCAGCTGTAGCTTTTTGCTTCCTTTGCCTCTGCTGAGGGGTTGCTTCGGGTGGCAGCTGTGAGCAGGGATATCCTGCTGCCTGTCCCCAAGCCTTTTCCTCAGGCTGTAGCAGGACAACTGTAAACCAAATCTCCAAGGTTGTGTCCACCTCCAGTGTTCTCCTTCCCTCTTCCCATGGCAGGCACAGCCAAGCCCCAGCTCTGCAACTCCAGGGTGTGAAATAGGATTTTGCATGATTGAGCCAGGACAGATATGTCTAAGGGGACTCCATTCTTGCCCATTATGGTGGGGAGAATCCTCCTCAGCTCTCTGTCCCTTGGAGCTGCAGGTATTTATAATTTCATGTTCTTCATGTTTCACATTTTCTCATTCTTAAGATCAGCTTAAAAGACATTTTTTTTTCCTGGTTATGATTGTTTTACAACAGAGATATTATCTCCAGAGGATACCTGGGGAATTTATTACTGAAAAGATTTTAGTACTTTTAAGGGCTAAGGTAGCTTTAATGGGAGCTAGCTACAAAAAAATACCCCAGTACTGAAGGGAAAAGATGGTTTGTGTGTCTCTGTGACAAAGTCACCTACTAAAGAATTATAACTTAAGTATAATTAATTAAGGGAGAAAAATAAGAATTAAGAAGGTGTCTGCTAAGGTGATAATCTAGCAGGGCTTGATGACAGGATATTTCTAGCCTTACATTTTCTATCTCAGTCTAGCTCTAGTCTAGTTTCAGTATGGAAGAGATCATGAACTTGGGCTCACACAAGTAGACTAGATAATAAATAGTTTGTAAAACCCCTCCCTCCCTCAGCTTTTGGAAAGCAATACTTTTATCATTCTTAGCTGTATGTGAGGGCTTAGCTGTATTGCCTCAATCACAGCAGTTAAAATGTTTATTCACAAAGTGCCAGTGTGCTTGGGATATGTGTCTGGGGAGAAGGAGAAGCAGGTTTGCATAGAGGATGGGTTTTATTTGGAAGGATGTTTACAGCCCTGCTCTCCAGGTATTGCTTCCTTTCTGAACACATCCAAGTGTTTCAGTTCTCAGTAGCCATGTGCCACGATGATTGATAATAACACAAACCCAAAGATCATTTAATCATGATACAGTAAAAAAAAAAACCAACACCATAAAAGCCTTTCAAAACAAGCCTTGAAGAATGATTCACTTTGCATGACTAGGGAATCAGATGTTGCCAGGCTGTCTGATCCCAAATGAACCTGCTGCCTTCTGTGTCATGGAGGACATAACGGCTGGCTCTCGGGGCTGGCAGGTTACTCCTGCTTCTCTGCCCAAACTTATTCCTTCAAATTCAGGCCAAGCTGACACAACTTGAAAGTTACCCTCAGGCAACATTCAGGACCATATCTGACAATTTTTGGGCTCAGTCCTACTCTTTCTGGGCATATGTTCACACAACAAAAATATGTTCCCCTTCTCTGACTTGACACTAATTGCTTAGCCAAGAAGTGAAGGATTCTGACTCTGACTTAAGCACGTACATGAAGCCATCATTCTTAAGCATCAAAATCAGAGGCAGGTACAGCTACAGTTTAAGTGCAGAAGTATGCTTTAAGCATATGCTGAGGTGATGTCCTGAGAAAGGACACTTTCTAGGCCCAGGCTGTGACCTGTCATTTCTTGCTTGTCAAAAATGATGAGGCAGCGCTTGGGAACAGCCACAACTTTTCTGTGGTGTTTGGAACAGTGAGAAGTGCAGGGTCATCAAGTGAGGCACTTTCTGGAGCATCTAACATTATGTTTTATCCTCTCTGCCTCTCCTAGGGGATTCATCTGCTTTCCCCTCCCCTTAAGCTGGAGCCTTGGGATTTCTGCATACTGTCTGGAAACCTCTCTTTTTTACCCCCCAGTGTTTTTATTTAAAACCTTCAAAACCTACAAATAGAAAAATAACTCTGCAAAGACAACTAGTCAGTCCCCTGCTGCATAGCCACTTGCTTCAGCACAAAGATGGGTTAGCACAAGAACCTATGCCTGAAGAAATGAGGTTTAAATACTTATGTATTTGTTAAAAAGAAATGACTTTCTTGTCATGTACTCTGACTTTCCCTCTGTTTGCAGACTGCCTGTGGATTAAATGTGTCCTGCGATGCACAGACTGCTTGAGTGCTCTGTATGAGGGATGTGTTTTTGTTACTGACCACCTCCCTCATCTGTTCTATGGCCTTCTTCACTGAGTAATCTCTATTTCCTTCCATGTCCCTAGGAGAAATGCCATCAACATAGGTCCAAGAGGCAAATCCTTGGGGGTCCTCCCTACAAGCACACCTGCCTTGTGATGATTTTTCAACTATAACGAATTACTTCAAATTACCAAGCTAAAAGCTGGTCACTTGTTTTCAGTATGTTGTTTACCATGTTGGACTTGTCTAATTTATCAGGCCTGTCAGCCTGACCTCAGTGCCAGGGAAAATTATGGAGCAGATTATCCTGGCGGCAATAACTGCGCACCTGAAGGATGGCCAAGGGCTCAGGTCCAGCCAACATGGATTTAGGAAGGGCAGGTCCTGCCTCTCCAACCTGATCTCCTTCTATGATCAGGTGACTGCCTGGTGGATGTGGGGAGGCCTGTGGATGTGGTCTTCCTGGACTTCAGCAAGGCCTTTGACACCGTCCCCCACAGCAAACTGCTGGCTAAGCTGTCAGCTTGTGGTTTGGACAGCAACACTCTGTGCTGGGTTAGGAACTGGCTGGAGGGCTGAGCCCAGAGAGTGGTGGTGAATGGTGCCACATCCGGCTGGCAGCCAGTCACCAGTGGCGTCCCCCAGGGATCAGTGCTGGGCCCCATCCTCTTTAACATCTTCATTGATGATATGGATGAGGGAGTTGAGTCAGTCATCAGCAAGTTTGCAGATGACACCAAGTTGGGAGCAGATGTTAGTCAGTTAGAGGGCAGAAGGGCTCTGCAGAGGGACCTCAACCAACTGGACAGATGGGCAGAGGCCAACAGGTTGGCATTTAGCAAATCCAAGTGCTGGGTGCTGCACTTTGGCCACAACAACTTCATGCAGAGTTATAAGCTGGGGTCAGAGTGGCTGGAGAGCTGCCAAACAGAAAGGGACCTGGGGGTGCTGATTGACAGCTGCCTAAACGTGAGCCAGTAGTGTGCCCAGGTGACCAAGAAGGCCAATGGCATCCTGGCCTACATTAGGAATAGTGTGGCCAGCAGGAGCAGGGAAGTCATTGTGCCCCTGTACTCTGCATTTGTTAGGCCACACCTTGAGTCCTGTGTCCAGTTCTGGGCCCCTCAGTTTAAGAAGGACATCGAGACACTTGAACGTGTCCAGAGAAGGGCAACAAGGCTGGGGAGAGGCCTTGAGCACAGCCCTGTGAGGAGAGGCTGAGGGAGCTGGGATTGTTTAGCCTGGAGAAGAGGAGGCTCAGGGGAGACCTTGTTGCTGTCTGCAGCTACCTGAAGGGTGGTTGTAACCAGGAGTTGGTCTCTTCTCCCAGGCAACCAGTGCCAGAACAGGAGGACACAGTCTCAAGCTGCGCCAGGGGAAGTTTAGGCTGGAGGTGAGGAGAAAGTTCTTCACAGAGAGAGTTGTTAGCCATTGGAATGTGCTGCCCAGGGAGGTGGTGGGGTCACCATCCCTGGAGGTGTTCAAGAGGGGATTGGATGTGGCACTTGGTGCCATGGTTTAGTCATGGGGTCTGTAGTGACAGGTTGGACTCAATGATCTTTGAGGTCTCTTCCAACCTTGGTGATTCAGTGATTCTGTGACTACCAAGCCAAGTACCCTAAGGAAGGCTAAGTGTATTACCTTTTGCACTGTAAACTGTATTTTTCTTAGGAAGGGTAACAACTACTTGAAAAGATCTAATTTTTCCACATTGTTTGACATCAAACCACCTTTCATCAATTTTTTCTTTAGCTGCATCCTGTACCAGCTGATTCATTATTTCCCTCCAATTTCAGGTCCAGCTGAGAAGCCTGTAATTCCCTGGGTCCATCTCATTTATGCCTCTTAAATGCTGACACTAAATAGTTAATGTTAATACCAACAGGTGAAATGTATGACTGGTGACTGTTCAGGATCCTTGGTCCTAAAGCAGGTCAGGCAGGCTTGCAGCCCTTGCTGGATTCTCCTGGCGAAGAACTGGGCACCTGTGCAGGTGAAGAAAACCCAAGCTTGCCTCCAGTATCTAACCCCACCTCTGTTGCTGTTAAGTACTCCAATTGCAAGCTCACTTTTTGTTTCTGCAGGGGTTGCACACTATTTAGGATTCATAACAATTGCATCATTACTCCCAGGTGAGTCCATGGCTGGCTGTGGTGTTTTATGGTTTCTGGCACTTTTACTGAAGTCTGGAGTGCAAGGCAGACTCCCTCCTGATCAGTGTCCCTGGGTGATAAATGTAGGGCTGTTCATCAGTGGTGTTAGGAGACCTCTCATACGTGAAGCAGCAGTACTGACATCTGTTTGAAAAGTGAGATCAGATCCCCCAGGTACTATATGTGGATGAAAAGTAGCCAAGAGTTTTGTTCTAGGGCTTCTTCCTGTTGTATTTCCAAGGGGGGCGTGGGGTGTGTGAGGTGTACAGCATCACCAAACAGGAGCGCTTTACTTCTTCACCCTGTTTCTATTCACACATTTTGACTCTGATTGCTCTTTCAGAAACTATCCTGCTTGATAGCTGAATTAAGGCAATCCTGAATTGGAAGGTCTGGACCTGTATCAGCCAGTTGTATTACTTTAATTTCTTCACATGACCTTTTGCTATTGCATGACACCCTTCTAATATGTGGATGCTTTGCAGTGGAAAGGTGCTAGAGAGGAAGGGAAAAATTGCCACTCACCCTGGAATGTGAATCACAAATAGTTTTCCCAGATCTGCCCATTCTTAATTTCCTTTGGTCAGTCTGTTAGCAGCAGTGCTGGTGGAAAGCCAATGTGATCTGTGCTGCTGTTTCAAACCAAATGCCTCTTTATCTGCTAAGGTTAGGCATTCTTTCAGCTTTCCAGCAAACAATTCTATCAGGAAAGAAAGGAAAATCAAATGGCACTCTTCTGGTTTTTTTTTCCCCTTTTTGCTTGTTTTCCTCACTGCTGGAAGCAGAATTTCTTAAAAAATACTTAGTGCTTACAAAATAATGGCAGTAATGATATTACATAGAGATATCTTGTCTGTAAATCAGTGATGACAGTCAACATGGAATAAAAAAGATACAGCAGCGTGCAAATGGCTTTATTGAAAATCAATGTGCATTTGAAAGTGAAGATTGTCTTCTAAATCCTTTGTGTTCATTGCTGCTTTCCCAGTAATGACTCTTGCTACAGGGAATGCTACAGCAGGGAATGCTGCACAGTTAGTCTTGTAGTGCTAGAGCAAGTAACAATTTCCTCTCCATTTTCTTTTCCCACCTGCTCAAACTGTCCTTGTGCTTGAGTGAAAGGCAGCTGCATGGCAAATGCTTTTGTGGTTCTGCCTGTGGTACAGACAAGCTGGTAAAAGATGGTTTGATGGATGGACCATTCAGTGGATAAAGAACTGGCTTGATGGCTGCACCCAAAGAGTGGCTCTCAATGGGTCCATGTCCAAGTGAAGGCCAGTAACAAGTGGAGTCCCTCAGGGATCAGGACTGAGACCAGGCTTGTTTAACATCTTTGTTGGTGACATGGACAGTGGCATTGAGTCTCCCTCAGCACCAAGCTGTGTGATGCAGCTGACAGGCTGGAGGGAAGGGATCCATCCAGAGGGACCTGGAAAGGCTGCAGAGCTGAGTCCATGTCAGCCTCATGAGGTTCAACAAGACCAAGTGCAAGGTCCTGCATCTGGGTTGGGGTAATCCCAGGCACCAATAGAGGCTGGGCAGGGACTGGCTTGAGAGCAGCCCTGAAGAAAAGGCCTTGGGGATGCTGGTGGATGAGAAGCTCAGCTGAGCCAGGCTAAGGTGTGTTTTCAGAAACTAACAAGTTGAGCAAAAACTGTTTCATCTAGGGAGTGTGCTGATAGTCTGGCAAGAGACAGGACTGTTCTAAACTTTCTTTAAAATATGAGAAGACCTTATGACTGGAGACTACAGCAAGGAATGCTGCTCTTACCTGCCTTTTGCCTGATCATCTGAGCAGTTTCACATGGATGCTGTGCACATACCTTATTTATACTTCCACATATTAGTATGTCTATATCACAGGATAATCACAGGATGTTAGGGGTTGGAAGAGACCTCTGGAGATCTTTGAGTCCAACCCCCTTGCCAGAGCTGGACCATAGATTCTAGCACAGGTCACACAGGAACGCTGCCAGACAGGGCTGGAAAGTCTCCAGAGAAGGAGACTCCACAACTTCTCTGGGCAGCCTGTTCCTGTGCTCTGTGACCCTCACAGTGATGAAGTTCTTCCACATGTTGAGGTGGAACCTCCTGTGCTGTAGTTTCCATCCATTGCCCCTTGTCCTATCCCAGGGCACAAGTGAGCAGAGTCTGTCCCTGTCCCTTCCTTCCTGGCTCCCAGACCTCAGATATATTATAGACATGGATTAGATCCCCTCTCAGTCTTCTCCTCTCTAGACTCTCAGCCTTTCCTCACCAGGCAGTGTTCCAGTCCCTTCATCATCCTCGTAGCCCTCCTTTGGACTCTCTCCAGCAGATCCCTGTCCTTCTTGAACTGGGAAGCCTAGAACTGGATGCAATATGCCAGGTGAGGTCTCACTAGGGCAGAATAGAGGGGGAGGAGAACCTCCCTGGATCTGCTGGACACACTCCTCTTAACGACCCCAGGATCCCTTTGGCCTTTTTGGCCACAAAGGCACATTGCTGAGCCATGGAGATCTTGCTGTCCTTGGACTCCCAGGTCCTTCTCCACGGGGCTGCTCTCCAGCATCTGTGGGCTTTTTTCCCTTCCTTTTAGCCTTTACCATTCTGCATTGGGATTGTGCTTGAATGCAAAACTGTAAAAACAAACTAGAGCACCTGTTTCACTGCTTGCATTTTCCATATGGGAGTTTTAGCTAATGGTGGGTTATTTTTTACAGGTTTTCTCACAATGCATTCAAAGGTTGTGCATAGAAATGCCAGCTTTAGTTATGACCTGGCTTGTTAAAACCAGGCTGAATTAACTAGAAAAGCAAAATGTTTGCTGTAATCGAATCAGCTGGTGTTGCTCTCAGTCACTTCATCTGAGTCGTTTCATGGGCAAAGTGGCAGCACTCTGGAGGGGTTGTGCAGGGCTTCTGCAGCATTTCTGAACAGAAAGGTAAAAGCCATTAAAGATAGTGTGATCAAAAATCCCTTCTCAGAGCAGGCTGTTGTTAATTACATTCTGTGCTTAGTGTGTTGACTGAAAAGCCCCTACCACCTATGCTGCTGTGTGAAGAAAGAATCATAGAATCGTAGAATCAACAAGGTTGGAAAAGACGTCAAAGATCATCAAGTCCAACCTGTCACCCAAGACCTCATGACTGCCAGACCATGCCTCCAAGGATTCTTTAATATGATGATCTAGATGAGGGCATCGAGTCCATCATCAGTAAGTTTGCTGATGACACCAAGTTGGGGGCAGGAGTTGATCTATTAGAGGGTAGAAGGCCTCCGCTGAGGGACCTTGACAGGCTGGACAGATGGCCACAACAACCCCATGCAGAGCTACATGCTGGGGTCAGAATGGCTGGAGAGCAGCCAGGCAGAGAGGGACCTGGGGGTACTGGTTGACAGTAGGCTGAACATGAGCCTGCAGTGTACCCAGGTGGCCAGGAGGGCCAATGCATCCTGGCCTGCATCAGGACCAGTGTGGCCAGCAGGAGCAGGGAAGTCATTCTGCCCCTGTACTCAGCACTGGTTAGGCCACACCTTGAATCCTGTGTCCAGTTCTGGGCCCCTCAGTTTAGGAAGCATGTTGAGTTGCTGGAAGGTGTCCAGGGAAGAGCAACAAAGTTGGTGAAGGGTTTGCAGCACAGCCCTGTGAGGAGAGGCTGAGGGAGCTGGGGTTGCTTAGCCTGGAGAAGAAGAGGTTCATGGGAGACCTTCTTGCTGTCTACAACTACCTGAAGGGAGGTTGTAGCCAGGTGGGGGTTGGTCTCTTCTCCCAGGCAATCAGCATCAGAACAAGAGGACACAGTCTCAAGGAGGTTTAGGCTGGATGTTAGGAAGAAATTCTTCATAGAGAGAGTGATTGCCGATTGGAATGTGCTGCCCAGGGAGGTGGTGGAGTCACCATCATTGGAGGTGTTTAGGAGGAGACTTGATGGGGTGCTTGGTGCCATGGTTTAGTTGATTAGATGGTGTTTGATGATGGTTTGGATGTGATGATCTTGAAGTTCTCTTCCAACCTGGTCTATTCTATTCTATTCTATTCTATTCTATTCTATTCTATTCTATTCTATTCTATTCATCATTGAATCATCGAATCAATAAGGCTGGAAAAGACCTCTATTCTATTCTATTCTATTCTATTCTATTCTATTCTATTCTATTCTATTCTATTCTATTCTATTCTATTTGCTGCATCCTTTAGCTTCAGAAACCATTCCATCAACAAAGGTGACAAGACAAGACAAGGGCTTTGACAAGACAAGGGCATGAGACAAAAACCAGAATGAGAGATGCTATTTCAAGTGCCATGTTTGAATCTGTGGTGGGTTGAAGTTTCCCCCAGCGTTAACTCTTAAGCCAGACCAACTCAGTTAGAAGCAAATGAAACTACCACAGAATCCTATTCTGGATGCCTAAAAAAGACTAATTTTGCAAAAGGAAAGAGAGAGAGAGAAAAAAAGCTTTCATGCTGTGTTTGTCAGAGGTTTCCTGGCTCATTAGTGCCTCTTCTCAAAGAGGAACGAATTAAGGACTTGGATACCAGGTGGTGAGCATGGCACAGAAGTTCAGGGAAGAAGAAACTTACCAAGCAGGATGAATGTCATCTGAGAAGTTCTTCAGGGCATACATAAAATGAGATAGAAAGCTCCATGTCACAGGAGTGGTTTTAGTGAAGAAGGAGGAAAACAAAATGTTGTCTCTCAGTTAATTTACTGGAATGACTAAATTTACTGGAATGCTAAAGGTTCAGCTGATGGTATTGCAGCTACTGCTCTACCAAACTACAAACCTTTGGAAAGCTCTTTTGTGGAAAAGATACTGAGTCCCATCTGATAATCAGCAGGCTTTTGGATAGGCCTGGTCTGCATGATACAGTTCCTTGAGCTAGCTTTAAATTGGGTAGATAAAATACCAGAAATGGTTGAGCTCTGCAAAATCATGGCATGGGAGCTACTTGATGCTTCCAGGCAAACAAAATAGTGCTTCTTTTATGCCAGTTAGCTGCTGTCTAGACATACCTGTAGCCTCCTTAACCACTTAGTACTTTACCACTACACTCATCAGTCCTTTTACATGCTTTAGAAAGCCATACAGTGGCTGTTTAATTGTGCAAAGTGAAGGCATAATTAAATTTCACTGGGACTCTGGGGATTTGAATATGATGAAATAAAATGGGTTTAGTTTTACAGGCTCCGTGTGCCACAGAGGGATCACAAAGGCTTTTGATTGTCTTTTTTCATATCTGCAATTCTCTCTGGGGGGAATGGAGAGTTTGGGCTCAATATGGCTTTCCATCTTTGTCACAGGCAGCCTAGATGTGTGCTCAAAAAAGGTAGATGCTGCCAAAGATGAGATTTGTTTTCCTCTAGAAGAGCTGCCAGGGCTCTTAATAGGTACATCTGGAAGGTCTTGAAACCTGGTAATGAGGACAGTGGTAAAAGCCAAATAGAGTCAAAAAAGTAGATCTATAATGCAACTTTCAGAAAGAGTGGCATTAAACAGAGTGCCTGGGCATGTGGCCTGAGTGTGGGATGCTGCCCCTTCATCAGGAGAGCTCCAAGCTCAGCTGAGCAGGAAAATTGGGCTTCTGGCTTAGAAATGGATGCAAGAGATTGGCTTTTCCCTGAATCTGGAGCTTTCCACCTTCCTTCTTCAACTTTCTGACAGCAGAGCTGGTGAAGTACCTTCTGAGGACCTCTGGGCTGCTTGCCACACAAGGTAGTGAGGGAGTGATCTCTCTTGCTTTCCTCTTTCTGATATATAAGATCCATTTTGGAGAGGAGAAATTCACAATATAAAGGGATTAAAATTAAATGCTAATTGAGGTAATGTTTCTTTTCAACCAGTGGAGCACAGGCAGAGGAGGGCAAAAATGCCTGAGAGGAAAGGAGAATGTGGCAGAAGTGCAGCAGTCCTTGTTTGGGGCAGATTGTCCTGAATGGTGCTCTCTACAGCTCCCTGAAGGGAGGTTGGAGTGAGAAGGGGCAGCCTCTGCTCCTTGGTGGCAAGAGACAGCACCAGAGGAAACGGTTCCAAGACGTGTCAGGGGAGGTTCAGGCTGGGTGCTAGGAAATATTTATTTCCAGAGAGGGTTCTCAGACATTGGAATGGTCTGCCCAGGGCAGTGCTGGAGTCACCACCCCTGGAGGTGTTCCAGCAGCCTGTGATGCTTGGGGACATGGTTTAGTGCTGACCTTGCAGTGCGGGGTGGAGGGTTGGACTGGATGAGCTTGCAGGTCCCTTCCAACTGGATCTTTTGAGTGATTCTGTGATTTCCTCTATCTTCAGCTAAGATAAGCAAAGAGGAGGGTAGTTGCTTTGCACAGCTGGGAACCAGAGCCACATCTGTCTGTTGCATGGTTGCCTCCTACTGCAAGTCTATCATACAATGATATGAATATGCAAATTGCATTCCATAGGTGTAAAGGACAAATGTATAACTTAGATCATTACTTTGACTTCTTATGGTATTTTCTGATTTTAACTGTTGAGTCTGAAGATTTCAACTTGATATCTAGAGACTTGTTTTGGCTCACTTTAAAGTTTGGATATAATTCAGCCATGCCCAGAGTGTGCCTAAGTGGAAAAATTGCTGTGTTTTTTCCCTTCTCTCCTGTGTTTTCTTTGTCTTGTAGTTTGTGTTTTGCTTGTATTATTATTATTATTATTATTATTATTATTATTATTATTAATTTGTACAAGTTTCCTTCAATCAGGAGAGTTCTCAGAGTCATTTCATAGAGTCATAGAATCACAGAATGGTCTGGGCCAGAAGGAACCTCCAAAGGTCATCCAGTCCAACCCCTCTGCAGTCAGCAGGGACATCCCCAACTAGATGAGGCTGTCCACAGTCCTGTCCAGCCTCACCTTCAATATCTCCAGGGATGGGGCCTCAACCACATCCCTGGGCAACCTATTCCAGTGTTCCCCCACCCTCATGGTGCAGAACATGTTCTTAACATCCAATCTCAATCTGCTCTGCTCTAGTTTGAAGCCATTGCCCCTGGTCCTGTCACTGCAGGCTTTTGCAGACAGTCTCTCTGCAGCCTTCTTGTAGCCTCCTACAGGTACTGGTAGGCTGCTCTTAGGTCTCCCCAGAGCCTCCTCTTCTCCAGACTGAACACCCCCAGCTCCCTCAGCCTGTCCTCATAGCAGAGCTGCTCCAACCCCCTGATCGTTTCCGTGGCCCTCCTCTGGACCTGCTCCATCAGGTCCGTGTTCTTCCAATATTGAGGGCTCCAGAGCTGTGCACAGTACTCCAGGTGAGGTCTCCCCAGAGCAGAGCAAAGTGGCATTGAGGAGGAAACCCCAGCATCCTCATCTCTTAAAAAAGACACTTAAAATCTACCTGATAAGTTTGAGTTGAGGAGGTTGCTTTACCTCTAAACCTTCCCAGGGTCAACAAGAGTCTGTGCTGAGAGCCATGCCAGGGCTCAGCAGCTCAACAGGAGGAGCAGCCACCTTGTCCTGAGCTTGTTTTTCCTCTGGCCTTGTTCAGTACCCCGAGGAGGTTGTGGCTGCTGAAATATATATACACACACACATATATATGCATATATATATCTATACCTACTGTAAGCATGCAGTACACATGAGTTTGTGCTTCTTTGCCTGTAAGCCCTTACAGTCAGCACAGAGGGTCTGTTTTCCTGATTGGTCTTCCCCAGTGGTCATTGCCAGTGCATCTCCACAGACAGCTGGCAGTCCAAGTCTGTGCGTAAGAGGTGACTGCAGTATCATAATCTATGTGTGCAAGAAATTAAAGCAGACTGGCTTTTACCTACCTGTGGAGTGTAAATAATACAGTCCAGGGTTTCAGAGCTATTTTAATTACCTACCATGGCTGATGGTGACAGGTAGATGTGTCAAATGGCTATAGAATCAGCGGGAAAAGTGGAGAAAGGAATCACTCTAACTTGTATAGCAAACAGAGGTACTGCTTTCTGTCTTACAGCTTCTAGTGAGAGGCTTTGGTTGGCACCCAACTCTGTGTGCTACCGGGGATGCAGCTCTGGTGAATCATTTTGTTCATTTACAGTGTTTCAGGCTGCTTTAGTAGTGCTGGTCTCACCTAATGAAACGTCTTGGAGATAAACCATGGCCTCACGCGGATTAAGATTCTGATCTGTGGGCTTTCTGAATGGCAAAGGATCACAGTATCACAGTATCACGGTGTAACTAAGGTTGGAAGAGACCCCAAGGATCACCAAGTCCAACCTGTCCCAACAGACCTCACAACTAGACCATGGCACCAAGTGCCACGTCCAATCTCCCCTTCAACACCTCCAGGGACGGTGACTCCACCACCTCCCTGGGCAGCACATTCCAATGATGAACGACTCGCTCAGTGAAGAACTTTTTCCTCACCTTGAGTCTAAACCTCCCCTGGCACAGCTTGAGACTGTGTCCCCTTGTTCTGGTGCTGGTTGCCTGGGAGAAGAGACCAACCCCCTCCTGGCTACAACCACCTTTCAGGTAGTTGTAGAGGGCAATGAGGTCACCTCTGATCCTTCTCTTCTCCAGGCTAAACAACCCCAGCTCCCTCAGCCTCTCCTCACAGGGCTGTGCTCGAGGCCTCTCCCCAGCCTTGTTGCCCTTCTCTGGACACCTTCAAGTGTCTCAATGTCCTTCTTAAACTGAGGGGCCCAGAACTGGACACAGGACTCAAGGTGTGGCCTAACCAATGCAGAGTACAGGGGCACAATGACCTCCCTGCTCCTGCTGGCCACACTATTCCTAATACAGGCCAGGATGCCATTGGCCCTCTTGGCCACCTGGGCACACTGCTGGCTCATGTTTAGGCAGCTGTCAATCAGCACCCCCAGGTCCCTCTCTGTTTGGCAGCTCTCCAGCCACTCTGACCCCAGCCTGTAGCTCTGCATGGGGTTGCTGTGGCCAAAATGCAGCACCCGGCACTTGGACTTGTTAAATGCCATCCCATTGGCCTCTGCCCATCTGTCCAGTCGGTCGAGGTCCCTCTGCAGAGCCTTTCTACCCTCTGACTAATGTCTGTTCCCAACTTGGTGTCATCTGCAAACTTGCTGATGCCTGACTCAACCTCCTCATCCAGATCATCAATGAAGATGTTCAAGAGGATGGGGCCCAGCACTGATCCCTGGGGGACGCCACTGGTGCCTGGCTGCCAGCCGGATGTGGCACCATTCACCACCACTCTCTGGGCTTGGCCCTCCAGCCAGTTCCTAACCAGCACAGAGTGTTGCAGTCCAAACCACAAGCTGACAGCTTAGCCAGCAGTTTGCTGTGGGGGACGGTGTCAAAGGCCTTGCTGAAGTCCAGATAGACCACATCCACAGGCCTTCCCACGTCCACCAGGTGGGTCACCTGATCATAGAAGGAGATCAGGTTGGAGAGGCAGGACCTGCCCTTCCTAAATCCATGCTGGCTGGATCCGAGCCCTTGGCCATCCTTCAGGTGCTCAGTTAATTCAGGATATTCAGGAGTCTTGTTTTTCTCCTTAAGACTCTAATACATCAGGAATTCAGTTTTATTTGGATGTACCCACACAGCCCCCATAATCAGTTAAGCAAATGGTTCAGAGAGCCTGCACTACATGATTGCTCACAGGTGGGGAATAAACATACGTGATGGGATGGCCCTGCTAGTGTTGTGCCTCCTATAGCACAGCAAAGTCCCGTAGCAAAAATTTTCCCTCTTGATTATCTGTCAGTTGAGGAGGAAAATGTCATTCAGCAGGGATACTCCACCTTTATTTCCTTCCATTCTGCTTCCTGACCTCACCTGTGTGCAGGCTTTTGGGGAAACAGGATGAGCTTCAACAAGGCCAAGTGCCAGGCTGTGGAGAGGTTGGAGCTGGTCTCTTTTCACAGGTAATTTGTGAACAAGAGGAAAAAACCTCAAGCTGCAGCAGGGCAGGTTTAGACTGGACATTAGGAAGAATTTTTTCCCATCAAGAGTGGTCAGGCATTGGAATGTGCTGCCCAGGGAGGTGGTGGAGTTTCCAACCATGGATGTATTTAAAGGGGATTTGGATGTGGTGCTTGTGGATATGTTTTAGGGGTGACTCTTGTAGAGTAGGGTTCTGGGTTGGATTTGGTGATCCTGAGGGTCTGTTCCAACCTGAGTGTGCCTGTGTTTCTGTGGAACATGCTTGAATTGTGTTTTCCCTTTTGAAAAGCTACCTGAGCACCACTGTGTGATGAAGGACCACCCTCTGAGCTAGTGTGGTGGTTTGAGCCTTACCTGGGACTTAAGAGCTCAGAGGGGGGCAAGGCTGAGAATCCCTCCCCCGCTCCCCCCTCCTCTTTCCCAATGGAGAGGAAAAAGAAAGGGAAGGAGCAAATCCACCAGGAAATAATTTGGAGTCAGCTTGGAAGTAGAGAAGTAGAGAATTTTCTTTGAACAATATATATATGTAACAATAACAGGAAGGGGTCACAAAGGGTAAGGAACAAGGACGGATGGGAGAAAAAATAAGAATCCAAAACCAATCTCTTTGAAGAGGTGTGGAGGCAGCAGGGAGGAGGATCAGGCCCGACCACGTGGCAGAGAAGAAGGGAGCCAGCAGCAGTCCTCATCCAAGCCAAGGCAGGGCCCAAGAGACCTAATGGCTGCAGTGTCCTCCTTTTTATAGGCTTGCTGGGCAGGGAAGGGGAGTGGAACAGACTAATTTAGTTTCCCAGGGGGAAAAAAAATACCCTGCAGGGAGAACAATGCTCTCACAAGCCCTGCCCCCCTACCCCCCCTTGCTTCCAGGATGGTGTTAACCCATCACAACTGGATGGCTCCTGTAGTCTCAGGCAGTTTCAACTGCCATGCTAGTTAATAACAGTGGTGCATAAACCATTTCCTGACTTGACTAGTTTGAGCCCAGACCAAATGATTGCATAGGGACATAATCAGAAGCTTATTCCACACTTGATATTTTTCCTTTAAAAGCAGAACAGGAGTCATTAGGGATAGAGATCACAGAAAGCATCTGGTTGGAAGAGACCTCAAAGATCACTCAGTCCAACCTTCGACCCAGGAGAGGTGAAACTGAAACACAGTTGAAGAGGAATAAGCTGCTTTTCTGGAGCACCTGAACTTTCCCCCACACTTCCATAATTTTTGAGGTGGTTGACTGTCTCCATTGGTTTCTCCTCATCTTTGTAGTCTGCAAAGTGAGGCAGAGGAAACACTGAGCCAGAAACAGTATGAGATTAGAAGCAAATCAAGAATTTGGTGAGATGTGCTAGACGTGCTCCCCACACTGCTGAAATTACAGCCTCAGAGGAAGAAGCAAAGCAGCAATGTCAAGACCAACTAGGCCCCAAGAAACAAAACAATCCCTTTCAGAAAATGCAGGGATTGGTTTATTCTAGACTTCTTTTTTTTGGGGGTGGGGTCACAGTCTTTGCAGTGAGGAAGTCTTTGCTGGTGGGTTCATTTGAATTTAGTCTTTGGTGCTACAGCCCTACCCCTGTTTTTAATGCTGAAAATACTGTACACTTCCACTTTACTTCTTGACTGCCTTAGGATTTTTTTTTTTGCTTTTTGCATGAATATTTTGGGGAACTGCTCTATTAAACACTTGAAACCATTCCTATCACCTTGCTAGTGCTACCCAGCTGTTTCCCCTTCTCAAAAGTGCAATGTTATCTCATAAGTCAAGCCAGCACATACAATCAAACTGGGGATATTTTTCTGCTGTGTGATTCAGCTTTGAACAAAACTCTTTGGGGCTTGTGTATGCATGAGCATTCCTGCAGGGAGCTTATGGCCCAGCCTGTAGATGACTAAATTGATTTGTTTTCAGAAGTGCTGCATGGGTAGATGGCAAAACTTCCCACCTGGCTCTTTCTTGTCTGACTTTTTTTTTTCTCCTTTTAAATATTATTTGACTCAAGAATGCAGAGCAGATTGTTCTTAATGTTTTCATCTCTACCTGGACAAGCTTGCTGAGGGTGACCTTCTAAAAGAATTGTCTTTCATTTCTAGGAAAAGAGCTTGTCTGCTAAGAAAACCATTTTGGCTTGAAGAGTTGGGCTTGTATTTAAGTAAGATTACATATAAGTGAGATTCTACAAGGGAATAATAATGATGGAAAGTGCAAGTATTCAACTTAATACTGAAATAAAAATGGTTTATCAGCTACTGCTGCTTTGTCATACTGTTCCATTGTCAGTGTGTGTAAGTCTGTTCCTCTTGAAACTTCCTAGCAAGATGAACAGGGTGTTCTGCCCTAGGAGATTAGTATGCTGATGAAAGCTGCAGTGCTCTGTTCTGCAGTACTCATCTGGAGTACTGTGTCCAGCTCTGGCACCCTTAATACAGGAAGGACATGGACCTGATGGAGTGTGTGCAGAGGAGGGTCACAAAAATGATCCGGAGGTTGGAGCAGCTCTGCTATGAGGACAGGCTGAGGGAGCTGGGGGTGTTCAGCCTGGAGAGGAGAAGGCTCCAGGGAGACCTAATAGCAACCTTCCAGTACTACCTGAAATAGAATACATAGAATACATAGAATAAACCAGGTTGGAAGAGACCTTCAAGATCATCGCGTCCAACCCATCAACCAATCCAACACCACCCAAACAACTAACCCACGGCACCAAGCACCCCATCAAGTCTCCTCCTGAAAACCTCCAGTGATGGCTACAAGAAGGCTGCGGAGAGACTGTCTGCAAAAGCCTGCAGTGACAGGACCAGGGGCAATGGCTTCAAACTAGAGCAGAGCAGATTGAGATTGGATGTTAGGAACAAGTTCTGCACCTTGAGGGTAGTTGAATACTGGAACAGGTTGCCCAGGCATGTGGTTGAGGCCCCATCCCTGGAGATATTGAAGGTGAGGCTGGACAGGACTGTGGGCAGCCTCATCTAGTTGGGGATGTCCCTGCTGACTGCAGAGGGGTTGGACTGGATGACCTTAGAGATCCCTTCCAACACAAACCATTCTGTGATTCTGTGATTCTATATGGAAGTTAATCTTGCCTTGCCCCTGTTCCCACAGGCATTGTTCCAGCACCCATGTTTTGCTTGCTGTGGATAGGTTGAGGGTTGTGTTAAAATCAAGTGAAAGGGGAAAGTGGCTCTACAGTACTGCTGGGTGTGGAGGGAGACAAGAGGAACTGTGGAGTGCTGGAGAAGTGTGCCAGAAGTGGAGAGGACCTGCAAGTTTAAAGGTTTTCATTAGAAATGTTTTCTAGGGAGGAAGCCAAAATCAGCCCTGAGCAAGGTACCTTTTTATCCACATCCTCTCTGAAGGAGGAAGAGAAGTCAGTGATAAGCTCCACTCCATAAGCTACATAACCTGCAGACTGGTGTGTTCACTGCCATGAAAGCACATCTTTATGAAGTCAGAAGGCACTGCTGGTTTGGTCTGTGGTTACCACTAAAGGCTTTATACTAATGCTGTTATTTGGGGCAGCTGCATTGTAGCACTGCTTACTTATTTATTCACTGTAGTGACAGTTCCCTTTCATGTAGCAGCTGTTGAAGCCAAGACTATTCAGCAAGGGCAAAATGTGATAAAACTTCAATGAGGTTTTCTTCTGAAATATTAAGTTGTAATTCTGTTTATTTATTTATTTATGTGTACAGGCACAAATATTTTTTCTACTGCTGTTTTTGACTTTTGACCATAGTCCATTTGGTAAACATAACTTCATTTTACTTCCAGATCCTTCTGAGCTACTTTTGTGAATTGTTCTGAAGGTAACTCTTGATCCTGGGAGTGAATCTCCAATTGTTGGGGGTAGGGCAAGTCCTAACCTTACAACATATTATCAAAGAAACTCAGTAGCCACTAGTTAGGCACTTAAAATTCACTGTATTGCACCTGGCTCTCTTGTATGTCTATCTGCTATAGATATATGAGCAGCTTTGGAAAGCCTAAGTGTGTGAGAGCCATTGTTAGGAAAGGCACAGCCCACTCTGCATTCTGAACACTTTGAGCTAGCCTTGATTGCTCTTAGTGTAATGAGAGCTTAGCCTCTGGGCAGGGGGGAGGAGAAAACCCCAGTGTAGTAGACAAATGATTTAGGAAACTCTTGACACATGCAAAAAATGCTGTCTGCTCTGGAAGGCTTATTGATTGCTGCTAAATTTTAACTAAGCATTTGACAGGAAAAGGGCAAACTCCACCTTGGAGGATAACAGTGAGAAGCTCAAGTTGGTGCAAATGTGACTAGAATGTCTGTGGCTTAGGGCCTTTATTCATCCAAGGTTTTTGGTGCAGTCATTTTGCTGGAGGCCAGGTCAGGCCTATCAGTGTATTGTGTTTGGAATTTACACAGTATCACAGTATCACCAAGGTTGGAAGAGACCTCATGGATCATCGAGTCCAATCTGTCTCCACAGACCTCATGACTAAACCATGGTACCAAGTGCCACGTCCAATCTCCTCTTGAACACCTCCAGGGACGGTGACTCCACCACCTCCCTGGGCAGCCCATTTGTTTATTTTGTTGGGATGGTGGTGACATGTGTTGGCTGTGTGGGGTTTTTTTTTGGCATTTATTTTTGTGGCTGTTCATGGGTTTTTGTTTTGGTTTTGGTGGTAGCAACTTCCTCTGCTGCAGCTGAAAGTCCTGGGTTTGGTTCCTGCTGGCAGCCATACTCGCATGAGTAGATCTAATACACCAGTGTGAAAACACAGCTTTGCCTGGGCTGCACTCAGGTGTCTGTAGCCAAGTAGTCAGGCATTGCTTGCAGTGGCTTGTGGAGGCTGGCTCCAGACAGACTTGCTCCCTGGTTGTGGCATAGCTAATGGCACCATGAGCTTTTGGGAACAGTTTCCAGATTAGAACGTAGACATGTGATCATCTTTCTGTCATCTGTGCAAGAAGTGTGGCTGCTGCTCAGCAATGAATGGTGGCTTGTCCTTTTTCTATGGATGACTGGTCACATCCTTCACTCCAGAGCTGATGCAAACCACTGTATTTGTATCCTACAAGTACCTTCTGTACCTTCTGTAGTTACTATCCCCTTGGCTATCCCCTCAAGGTGGCATCCTCTTGTTCTTGTGCTGGTTGCCTGGGAGAAGAGACCAATCCCCACCTGCCTACAACCTCCCTTCAGGTCTGCCCTGAGCCTCCTCTTCTCCAGGCTAAGCAACCCCAGCTCCCTCAGCCTCTTCTCATAGGGCTGTGCTCCAAACCCCTCCCCAGCTTTGTTGCCCTTCTCTGGACACGTTCCAGCAAGTCAACATCTTTCCTAAACTGAGGGGCCCAGAACTGGACACAGGACTCAAGGTGTGGCCTAACCAGTGCTGAGTACAGGGCAGAATGATTTCCCTGCTCCTGATGACCACACTGTTCCTGATGCAGGCCTGGATGCCATTGGCCTTCTTGGCCACCTGGGCACATGTGAGAGACTGTAGCTTGTCCCTCCTTGTGTGACTCAACAAAGATAAATCATTTGCTGCTTGCCCAGACAATATGTTGTTGGGCAGAGCCACTGGAAAGAAGGTGCAAAGATCATGTAGGAATCGTGATAACACTGGACTGCAGCTGGCCTACAACAATGGCCCAAGGACCCAGCCACCACGCCTTCAGGACAAGATCATTTCCAGCCACCAGATACCCCCAGAAAGGGAGGATGGCGAGACAATGGACTCACCACCTGTTTCCTGATGTGTAATGAGTGTGTGGGCAGGTTAGATGGAGAAGGGGAAGGTGGAGGCCCCCCCACCTCCATCTAGACCCCTGCCCAAACACACAGAAATGCATGAAAGATTTCCTGGGGAACGATACCTGGATATTTACCTAAGGAGGATTTCCTGGCCCTGGAATTCCTGAGGGACAATGCTTGGACACATACCTAAGGACTAAAAACTGTATAAAAGACTTGACCACTACTGGCTTAGTTGAAGAAAAATGCAGAAGAAGGACCATGCCGCTGAGAAGGAAGGAAAAGCCTGGGACAATGCTGCTCCGGAGAAAAGAGGCCGTGGAGCCTGGGAGAAGCAGACTGAACCCTCTCTCCGTGTCCTAAGTCCCACCTGCTGCAACTCATGGAGCTGAAGAGGCTGCCCAGAGGACCACATCTCTTCTCCAGCCAAAGCCTCAGCACCCTTTCTCTACAAACCCAGCATCTCCTGCAGCACCTTTCCTCCACAGACTCAAACTGTCTTGAGGGTGGGGTGAGAGGTGTGGTAATATAATTCCTTTCCTCTTCTCTCTCTCTCTCCCTCTCTATTTTCTCCCTCTCCCCTTCTTATTTCCATTTTATTTATGTAATAAATAGTCTAGCTGTTGACATTTTGGCCTCATTTGTGCCTGTAATTTCACAACGTGGGAATATTCAAAAGAACTGAGTCTGTTTCCCTCTCCGGACTGAGACAGCACACTGCAGGCTCATGTACTAGCATACTATCAACCAGTACCCCCAGGTCCCCCTCTGCCTGGCTTCTCTCCAGGCACTCTGACCCCAGCCTGTAGCACTGCATGGGGTTGTTGTGGCCAATGTGTAGAACCCAGCACTTGGATGTGTTAAATCTCATGCCCTTGGCCTCTGCCCATCTGTCCAGCCTGTCCAGGTCCCTCTGCAGAGCTCTCCTGTTCTCTAACAGACCAACACCTGCCCCCAGCTTGGTGTCATCTGCAAACTTATAGTACCACCAGTATCTTCCTTGTTTGTCCTAGAAGATGCCAGGTCCTGTGGTGGGTCAGGAAGAAAGAAAGCTAGCAGGGAGTTGAGTGGGTTGAGGTCTCTGCCATTTGAGAGATACAGAAGGTAAGCTGGGGACAACAGGCTTCTCTGGTTTAGTTGTGCTGGGCTTCTTACTCTCACAACCTCCTTTGGATTGACTCTTGTCTGTAAAATGAGGGAAGGGATTTATCTCCTTTCTGGTTTAGTTGATTAAATGGAGTGGATGATGGGTTGGACATGATGATCTCGAAGGTCTCTTCCAACCTGGTCTATTCTATTCTATTCCATGGACATGATCTGGCTAGTGGCGAAGGACTGGAACTCAGACTTGTCTCCTTCAAATTCTGAGCACTCTTCATGGAGCTTCCAGAAGGGGAAGGAAGGCAAAAACAATAACTTTGCAGTCAGATTAGCAGAGATGCAGGATTTATGGGAGGAGATACCAAGAGTACACCTCTGGTACACCTCCTGGACATCCTGTACCTTCTGGAGGGCTGCAACTTTGTGGTTCCTTTTAAAGCCAGCCAGCTCAAACTGGGACAAAAGGCTTTTCAGGCTTGCTCACTGTTGAACCATGGCAACTCTAAGAGGAAATGTCATTCATCCAAGATTGGCTGCCCTTTGTGAAGGAGCTGGGGTTGATACTTGCATTTCACATCAAAAGTCCACGAGGAGCAGTGACATCTGCAAGACACCGGTCCCATGACCAGAGTTAACGCTAATGTGCTCTCTCACATCTCACCTTGTAGGAGCCACTCCATAGGAGCTGAAGGGAAGGAGAAGAAATTGCTTTATTTAACTGCATTTTTACTCTGTGTTAGTAACAAAGGTACATTGTATGTGTTCAGCTGTAATTAACACTCTTCCAAGTTTACACTATTTAGCTTTCTGTAAATACTCACTTTGGTACAGCCGACTCAATGTTGTGACAGGTTAGGCTGTGCCTTTAAGAAAAGGACAGCTGCAGAGCTCTCCAGCTGAATGTTTTGGTGTAAAAAGGGAAAACAAAGGGAAGATGAGTCTAAATGGATTTCATTGGTCAGATGTGAGACTACCACAGCAATATATCCCTCACATTCCTTTCTCCAGTGTCATTCTCTCTTCCTTTTCTTGGCCAGAGTGCATGCTGCTGACCCTGAGCTGGAAAAGCTAAGATAAGAGGCTAACTTCTCTAACAACTGCTTTGAACTAACAAATTCCTTTACTATCCTTTTCTTTCTTTTCTCCTTTTTTTTTGTCTAATTAGCTTGGGCAAGAAAGGGGGGGTGGAGAGAGAGGGGTTTTGGGGGGAACCCCGAGGTGAAACCCCCTTGGGAGGGTCTTTCTGTGTCACGTTCTTGCCTGTATATTTTTGCATATACTGTAAATACTGTACATTTTGTATAGATTCATTGCATTTCATTCTGCTTGTAAAATACAGCTTTCCATTTGCTTCTCCCACTGAGTTAGCTGTGCTTTATGTGGTGGGAGGATTAAACCTTCACACTGCCACAGTTGTATTTACAGAATTTGTCATTTTATTTATCTATTTTTTCCCAGAACAAGTGTCAGAAAGTGGCATTAAAACCAAAACTTTCTTGGACTGTGGAATTTACTAGGGAAACCATTTTTTCCTTCCCCCCCTCCCTGAAAAGGTTTGGCCTGCCTTCAGTGTCTTTCTGGTCTGAGGAAGAAAGAGGCTTCTGCCCTGGGGTGTGGGAAATTGCAGGTGCTGCTGTGGGATGTGCCCCACTTGGCAGAGCAGGGAGCTGATCCTGGTGAATCTCCTCTCTTTGGCTTGCTCACATCCCAGTGGGGAATGCAGAAATCTTAAGAGTCAGACAGACCCCGTGTGGGTCTGGTCACAGTAAACATCTATTAAGCTTCTGCATGTAGTAAAAGCCTGTATGAACTGTTGCTGGGTTTGTGGTACAGCTCGCACAGGATGCTGCACACAGAGCTCACAGGCAGCGCTGGGCACTTGCAGCCTCTCTCTGCACAGGGAGCTCCTGGCTTCTCCTTTAGCTCAGACCTACTTTGGAAACCAGACTCAGACTCTGTACAGTCCTGCTCCCTGCCAGGACACAGTACAGGGATAGTTCTGTGTGCAGGGGCTTCCTCCAGGCCAGGAGACAGGGGTGGAATAATCAATGATGTCTTTTGACAGTCTCTTTGAAGATACCTGGGGGAAAAGCCTCCTCCCCCAAAACCTTGTGCTCATTTAATTCCTTTTGAACTTTTGATATCAAACATAAAATGCTGGGCCTCGTTGTCTTCACTCACACTCATCTCAAAGAGCATAAATTCACAGGAGCTGGTGAGAAGTTTGCCAAGTCCATTTCTCTACCTAAAAGGCTACAGCATAAAGAGACACTAAAACATCTTTCTTTGCTCACCAGCTCATGATGTGTAAAGAGCAGCTGCCTCTGCTGATTGTTGGCTGGCCCTAAGGGAAGGGGAGGCTGTGACAGTTTTGCAAGGATGCTTGGAACCCAAAATGCAAGTTCTGCATTAAGTAAATGTCTCCTTCTCTGGAGATACTCAGAACCTGCCTGACTGCAATCCTGTGCAGCCTGCTCTAGAAGAACCTGCTTTAGCAGGGGAGTTGGACTGGGCAATCTCTAAAGGCCCCTTCTAACCCCTGCCACTCTGCGATACCGTGTGAAACCAATTTTGTGCTGGCAGGAAGTTAGTGGCAGGTGTGGTCTAATTTACCTGGAGTGCATATATTGAACCTCTTTATTTTCTAACACAGAAGTCTGGAAGATTCTTTCCTCATGGAGAAATTTGTAAGAAAGAAGCTTGCCCTGTTTCCTCCAAAAGAGTGTTGCTGCAGCAGAGTCTGGTGGAGCCAGGACTTGTGGCTGTGCTGCCTGAGGTGTTCACAAAGGTATTTGTTTCTTTCACTGGATTACAGAGGTAGCATTGCTGCCTTTCATGCTTCCTGAGCTTTCCTTTAGGACTGGAGCTACAAGTTCCACTTTTCTGAGACCCTAGCTATATGAAATAATTTTTAGATCTTTGAATCCCTGTGTCTTGCCTGTGCTCTGTGCAGCCGCATTCCTACATGACAAGGGTCATCAGCATCTCACTTCTGACTTCCTGACTGGTTACAAAAGCTCCAGGAAATAAGCCCTCTATTATCTGCTTGTATTGCATTTGACTTTATTTAAAAAAAGAAAATAAATATTATTATTTATTGTTATGGTTTAAGGCTAAGTGCCTTAGCTTGCTGTCCTAACTGTAAACAAGAATAGGAACTTGCTGGAGATATTTGAGTAAAAATGTAAATAAAATTTGCCGTTGGATACAAAAGGAAAATAATGATAGGTCTATGTAATCCCATTACAGAGACCCTAATGATAGGTCTATGAAATCCTTCGCTAATGAGGATCACAGTTAGCTGCATAAACATTTCTCTCTCTCTGCACTCCTCCTCTCTGCAGTCTCTGCTTTTGCATTGCTCCCTTAGCTCTTTTCTGACCTTCTGCCCGCGTAGATTGTGTCTGTGAGGTACCGGCAAGGGAAGAAGGGGGAGAGGGAGAGGGGAGGTTGTGAGCAGCCCCCTGGACTGTCCAGAGGGGTGTGGGAACAATTCAAGGAGGTCCTTGTGTTGTTTCTAAATTGTAAATACATGTATATATATTTTGTGTCTGTATATATGTGTATATATATATACACACATATAAGAGGACACAGTCTCAGGCTGCACCAGGGGAGGTTTAGGCTGGAGGTTAGGAGGAAGTTTTACACAGAGAGAGTGATTGCCCACTGGAATGGGCTGCCTGGGGAGGTGGTGGAGTCACCATCACTGGAGGTGTTCAGGAGGAGACTTGACAGGGTGCTTGGTTGCATGGTTTAGTTGGTTGGGTGGTGTTGGATGATAGGTTGGATACGAAGATTTTGAAGGTCTCTTCCAACCTGGTTAATTCTATGCTATGCTATGCTATGCTATGCTATGCTATGCTATGCTATGCTATGCTATGCTATGCTATGCTATGCTATGCTATGCTATATATATTCATTGCATTTTATATCTCTAGATTTTTGCTTGCTTTGTAAACACAGCTTCATTCTGTTTCCACACCTTCTGAACCTGTGATTCGTTTTGGGGGTAATTCTCCCATTTGTTGGGGGGTAATTTCCACCCATCACATTTATTTACCTTTTTGGTTTTGACCCTCTGAGCTCTCTATCTTTGAAATGCCATTACTCTCCCTCCCTTCGGAGCACATTTTCTGCTACGTTTGGGGACTTAGTTCCAGACATAATGTTTCTTTAAAGCTATCTAGAAATGTGCCCAAATAGTGCAGTACAATCAGACATAATAAGATTTAAATGCCTGTTCATCACACAGACCTGCAGTGAGGCCATTTGCACATCATCTTGCGTTGGTGTACATTAGGTTGTATTGAATTCCTTTTCAGGCTGTGTTTGTCATACAGGACCTGCTGTTTGTATCACCACAGGTGCATGTTTTTAATGATAGTGTTCTGAGATCCTGATATAGTTGAATTTACATGAGCTGGACAATGAATGTGATATACACTGCCTTGTGTTTACAGAGCAGAGAAAGCAAACATATGTGTGAGTAGATACTGTAGAGCTGCAAACGTGCTTACATTTAGCCTGCAGATAAAACCTGTTTGTGGAGCCATATCCAAGAGTTGTCAGGAGTAAGAATAATATTAGTTGTAGGGATCTGAATTTGCTGTATACCCCCCTCTCTCCCCCCCAATTTCTATCTTTAAAGGTTTCTTTTTATTTTCTTTTTAATTCCTTATTCCCCCCAGCATGTCTCACATACAAACCAGGCTGCATTCTTTTCATGCAGTATTGAATTATGCATTCATGGGCGTCACATAAACCATTTGTCCCCCAAGAGTAGGTGGCAATTCTGTGCATTTTTAAGCCTTAGCTCCCTTTAAAATATTGACTAATCCCTAGTCCATCATTTGTACATAACTACAATCTGGAACTTGCAGAAGTTAAAATGTAGGCAGAGAGGTGAACTTGCCAGAGATGTCAGTGATATTTCAGTAAGGTATGAATTCACTTTTGCAAGCATCCTTGCAGAACCACGAGTGCAGAATCCTCTTAGCATCTGAAGTGTGGGCCAGCCAAGTCTCTGAAGCTGCACCACTAATCTTCATCTCTCTCTCTCTGTTTTTCCTGTGTCCCTGATGATGACTGTTTATCAAGAGTGATGGATGCTAAGCTGTTACTTATGTTTCTGTACTGTCAGGATATAAAAACTACTGATGATGAAAGATGTGGGGCCCACCTTTTGCACCCTGCCTCCCTCCTGTTTCTGCTATCCTAGTTGCTAACAGATTTGAGGTAAAAAAGGGAGACTGAAAGACATCAGATGCTGTAAAACTGATGAGTATTTAATGTCCTTTTGCTTCCTGGCATGTTGTATGGGGCCAGAAACCTGTTTTGAGCGTAGCATTTCTAATTTTATGGAATGTTGTTGGCTGAGAAAAAGACTGTTGGAGCCAAAATATTGCTTAGAAAATATACCTTATCTCAGCTTTCACTCAGGCTGGTGGTGTCCAGAAGAAGTGGCTGTGTCACACGGATCTGGGTGCTCTGTGCAGTGTTACAGAGAAATGTGACTCCTTTCTCAGCACACCAGAATGGGAAGTAGGAGTATTTTCACATGCTTGCCATCACAGATCAGGCCCTCTCTGCACCAGCAGATTGATGTGCTCCCTATTAATGCTTTCCATGTCACCACTGATACATGGGAGGGAAGAACACAAAGAAACTTTCAAACCAAACTGCTCAAGAAAAATAGATATTGTTGATCTTGGGTTCTGAGCCATTTTCCTTCTGTGAAATTATAAGTGAAACAACCTCCCTGCCCCTACTGCAAGCACCGCTTCCAGCAGGAGAGGGATCTTACTATGGGGTATTGAGAGTGTTACAGAAGTTCAGCATGGCACCATGCTGAATAGTTAAAGGACATTTCTCTCCATCTCTACCAAGACAAAACAAGTACAAAACTCCAGCTGAAACCAGCAGTGTTGTTGAGAGGAGTGCAAGGGCTTGAGGCTTATAGTTAATAGCAGAGAGCTATGTTCGTCTTCTATGTGTGAAAGTGAAGCACTTGGAAAAGAAAGACAGCTTTGGGAACAGTTTCCACAATAATGTGTCAAAATACATGTTGAAAACTTTGGTGTTCAGAAAAATGGCCTGGATCAACTTTGTGCTTTGGGTTCTCATGACAGGTTCCTGTGAAACAGGAGTACAGCCTCCCCTTGGAACTCCAGAATGATTGTTCTCTTCTTTCTCCAAATCTTATGAATATATTTTGGTCTGGGTTGGACCTAAGCAGCATCAAGCACTATGCTTAGCATTTTCAAGGGATCTCTGGCTCGTAGAGCAATGTGGTCTGGGCCACAGCATCCTTCAGTGTTGCTCCGGTTGTGTCTCTTGGCTGTGAGCAGCTGAAGGGAACCTTGAGTACTCCAATGCATTGCTTTCTAGGGTCCGTATGAACAGCCTCTGGGGCAGGCAGTGCTGTGAGCTAGTTCATGGATTCAGGGCTGTTTTGTTCATGCAGCTGAAGGTGCACACAAGATGCTTGGATGCTATTCTCCAGTCACAGATCCAAAGGAGTACTCTAAAGCCAGAAGGCTTTTATCTGTCTCTCTCCCACCATCTTTCTCTACCCTATAAGGGTAGGTGTTTGGTTTTGTGGTGGTGTTTGGTTTTGTGTGGTTTTCATTCTTCCCTGCAGCACACCCCAGAGGACATGGCTGTTATTGGATATATTTGCCGTGTCAGTCAAGTGAAACATTTTAGTTGAATTGTTTTGAGCCCCTGCTGATGTCACACACAGCTGAGGTTTTCTTCTCAGCCTGTGAGTGTGTGCTGCACAGGTGCAGAAACTACCTGTGGTCGCCAGACACACTGAAAGCTTGCTGTCATTCCTACCTTCATGACAGAGCTTTCCCTCTGCACGACTATGGTGGCTCTTGCTTGTGTGCTGTCCTTCTCTGTGGCACTAACCTCTTGCTCTAAGGCTGATGGAAAGCAGGCAGTGCCCGGCTCGTTGAGTTTCAAAACAGACCAGGAAAATCTCCTGCTGCTGCTGTTTCATTCCTTGGCTTTGTTCCCACACTGGTTCCTTGAGCTCAAATTCCTTGACCTCTTCTCTGAGGCCCCACTTTGCTGCTCTGGAGCATGACAGCTTTCTTGTCTGAGTTGCAGCATCTCCTGGAGCCATCAGTGCGTCACCCAGTGTGTGGGTGTCTTGCACCTTTCTCTGCCACTCCTCTGCTCCTCACAGCATTCTGGGGAGCTGTGTGACTTGTAAGACCTTCAAGAAACATGCAAGTTCAGTTCTGTGTGTACTAGATCTGTTTACTTATGAGAAAGTAAGTCAACTTGCCACAGGATGCTGCAGTGTTCATGTGCAGCCTTAGCTGTTTGTCTCATGGTTTTCTTCCTCCCTGCCTGTGTGTCCAAAAAGTTTCCAGTCTCTCTCCAAAGGGCATGGCCTCCATGATGGGGATGGCAGGAAATGCATGGGTGAAACAAATGTATTGTGCTTGGTTGGTGAAATGATCCAGTTGTGGGTCTTCCCAGGATGTTTTCCCCAAGATCTTCCTGGAGTGATGGGAGAGCCCCAGTGCTTGCTGGAAAGGGAGATGAGACAAAACTGAGGCAGCAATGATGTCTGGTTAACTGGGCTGTGTTACAGGCAGTGGTTTGCAGTTTTGTCTCCAGGGAGTTCAGGACTAGGTCTGGTTTTGCATGGCAATCCACAGGATCTTAGTGGAGCCAAAATCCCTTCCAAGTATGGCTTCCTGGCTTCCAGTTCAAAGAATGTCTGATCTCCAGGAGTCTGGCCCAGCACAAGCCCAGTCTGGTTACTGCAGTCTGATATCAAAGCCCACTGAAGCATTCCTTTCTTAAAAACCAGCCTTTGAGATCTGTCACAGCCATTTTTGGTCAAACTGAGGATATGCTGGTGGTCTGGATAGCAGCACAGAAGGGGCTGTGAAGTGACCAGGGGTCAGCTTAAAACACTAGATGAAACCAAATCATTTAGAAGGAAAAGAGATTCAACTCCTTGTGTTCACTGATGCTTTGAAATAAACATAACTCAGATGAGTTTTGTAGTTAAAACCACTCATGTAATGTGTACCTAGGCATTCAATGCTTGCTAGTAGTGTATTAAGTGCACAAATACTATTATAAACCATTCTAGCCCCGTTAGCTGATCCAAGAAAGCCTCTTCCCCAAGTATTTTTACCTTTATTTTACCCATTCCAGCTCCTAGCATTTCCATGAAGATCTAGACAGTTACTTTAGGTCTTGCTTAAACCAAGATACTTGGTGTTTGTCTATCACTTTAACAGAAGTTCTTCCCCACAAGTGCTGTCTGTGTATCCTGAAATATCCAGGGCAGTGCCTAGGCCACCTGGTGCTGCAAATAATAAATAACCCAGGAAATGGAATTGATTCTTGCTCAGTGAAGAACCACAGAATCACAGAATGTTAGGGGTTGGAAGGGGCCTTGAAAGCTCACCCAGTCCAACCCCCTTGCCAGAGCAGGAGCACCTAGAGCAGATCACACAGGAACACATCCAGGCAGGTCTTGAATATCTCCAGAGAGGGAGACTCCACAACCCCCCTGGGCAGCCTGCTCCAGTCTTCTGTCACCCTCACAGGGAAAAAAAAATCTTCCTCCTGTTTCCATGGAACTTCCTATGCCTCAACTTCCACCATTGCCCCTTGTGCTAAAATTTGGTATCACCCAGCAGAGCCTGGCTCCAGCCTCTTGGCACTCACCCTGCACATCTTGATCAACAGGAATGAGGTCACCTCTCAGGCTCCTCCCCTCCAAGCTACAGAGCCTTCAGCTCCCTCAGGCTCTCCTCATAAGGAAGATGTTCCACTCCCTTCATCATTTTTTGTGGCTCTGTGCTGGACTCCCTTAAGCAGTTCCCTGAGATCCTTCTTGACCTGAGGGGCCCATAACTGGACACAATATTCAACATGCAGCCTCAGCAGGGCAGAGGAGTGAAGGAGTTAAAACTTCTTATAAATGGACTGTAGACAGAACTGAATTGTGCTGGTGCTGAGCCTTTGAGATCTATTAGTTTTGACAACCTCAGTTATTCTGGTGCTTCTCATCATCTGTAAAGTTAACAAGGGCTGATAAGAGATGATGAGGCACCACATGGGTTTGTATTTCAGAACTCATAAATATCTCATCACACCATTTTTCTTACAATCAGGTACATTAATTTGCTGACTGTAGATGTTGCTGAATATTCACTTGGTGCAGAGGTTTAACAAAGGCGCTGCAAGGATAAACACTTTCAAATCAGCAGATAGAAGCCGCAGGTTGTGCTGCGTGCTCAGCTGCTACCTGTTTTCAGATGCATGTTCTAATCTTACTGAGACTGTTGGGTTTTTGACCTGCTTTCTGCCTTGAAAATTCATTATGATTTATAGGCAACCCCCTCCTCCTGATGTATTCTCATTCCCCTTCAGTGTGACTCTGTACAGTGAGTCAGGTACCCGCGGGTGAATTTGATTTGAAACCAAACTTACTCTTGGGCAGAGCAATTTTCACAAGAGGATCAAGCAGTGTAACACACAATTTTCTCAGGCTGCATGTCACCTGGAGTATTCCTGCAGCTTAGATTAAGTAAAGGTCCTCTTTGAAACCAAAAACAGTTCCACGAACTACAGTGTGGCCAAAACTCTCCAGAGCAGGCAGTTACTCTTTCTCCTGCTGTAATAAGATGGAGCACACAAATATCACTTGATTAACAGCTGCAGTATTAATTTCCCTTTTTGGTTGCTTGACTCACAGCAAGAACCATGTCAGTGCAGCAGAGAAGCAATTAAATTGATTTTAATCTTTGTCAGAGAAGATAACATGCCTCTTTCTCTTCTCATTTAAATAATTAAAGTTTCAGCAGGTATTATTTCTGGCTTTAAAGAAATTGGTATCTTAATGTAATAGAATCCTTGTAATTATACACTTAATGGGTCTTAATAAGTTAATCATGGTTTTCCATTTAAAATGGTATGAGTTTTTGGGCCTTTTTTTTTACTTATTAAAGTTTTATTTGCTTTGATGGTTTTTTCTTTCAAGAGGGTAGAAAATATTCAAAGTTCCAAAACAGCCACACATCTGTGTGGGTTCCCCCCCCCCCCCCCCATATTCCTACATGGACTTTCCAATTAATTAATTTTCAGTGCAACAGTCAGATTGCAACACAGGCTTTAAAGATCCTTACCCAACGAAGTTTGCTCTTATGCTGCAGTTAATTACTTTGTTGAAAAGGCTTCATGTAATGAGGAAAACCAAATACTCTTTCATCTTTGTTCTACTGCAAATGTCAGTTCAGCTGGAGTGCAGTGAATACTACTTTGTCCTCTTTGAGCCAAGCTATTACTCAGTATTTGGTGTCCTCCAGGTGATCCCCATTAGGTAGGAATGTGGCTAGTGAAGCCAGCTATCTTTGATGCCATGCTCTGTGTTCACCTAGAACCCAAGGAGAGCCTCTCTCTCTGCCCTAGGTAAGGAGGCAATCTTGCCTTGCAGTCCCCAGCTTGCCAGTTGGAGCAGCACTTCCCCAAACCTTTCTCCTGGTAATCACTTGCCATGGCAAACTGTGGATTTGCTTTGGCTTTAATTTCTCCCCCACCTCCACTGACAGCAGGGTTGCCAGCAGTCTTATGCTACTTATTTTGGCTATCTGGCTGAGAGTGTCTTAGGCCTTCTGGCCAACAGCAAACCACATTTCTCTAGAGCATGCATGGGTGCTCTGTGCTCTAGAATGACACATGCAGGAAAAAACATAGTGAAAGACTTGGCTGCCCTTTGAAGGGGACAAATAGAATAGAATAGAATAGAATAGAATAGAATAGAATAGAATAGAATAGAATAGAATAGACCAGGTTGGAAGAGACCTTCAAGATCATCGCATCCAACCCATCATCCAACACCACCTAATCAACTAACCCATGGCACCAAGCACCTCATCAAGTCTCCTCCTGAACACCTCCAATGGCAGCGACCCCACCACCTCCTCAGGCAGCACATTCCAATGGGCAATCACTCTCTCTGTGTAAAATATCCTCATAACTTCCAGCCTAAACCTCCCCTGGTACAGCTTGAGACTGTGTCCTCTTGTTCTGGTGCTGGTTGCCTGGGAGAAGAGACCATACTCTGCCTGTCTACAACCTCCCTTCAGGTAGCTGTAGAGAGCAATGAGGTCTGCCCCGAGCCTTCTCTTCTCCAGGCTAAGCAACCCCAGCTCCCTCAGCCTCTCCTCATAGGGCTTGTGTTCCAAGCCCCTCACCAACTTTGTTGCCCTTCTGGGGACACACTCCAGCAAGTCAACATCCTTCCTAAAGTGAGGGGCCCAGAACTGAGGTGCCCCATTCTGTCCAGGGAGGACCTTCCTCAGGGAGACTGGTGGCTCTCAATGTGGGTTCCAGGAGTCCCCTGGCCCTTTCATGGGCTACAGTCAGCCCATGGAGCCACAGGCAGCTTGTGCTCAGCTGGGAGAGGTGCCATGGCACTGATTTCTGCTTTGGAGTTGCAAGCCATATCTCTTGTGGCTCCTCTTCCTGTGGCAAGGTGAGGGAAAAGGCAAAACTATCGAGGCTGAGATACTTTGTAAGGTTAGTCTGAAGGACTCTGGAAACAATTTGGAAAGTGAAGTTAGTTCCATATAGAAATATTTACATTCTGGGAATTAAAGCATACAGAAGAAAGGGAGAGAGGTGATGTGAAGTTTGATTAAAAACCACAGTGAATGTCTTCCTGCACAACTAATGTACTTTGTGTTCTGCAAACAGAAGCTGCAAACTCCTGTGCCTGCTGGGTGAAGCACCAGAAATTGCCTTGCTGTCTCCCCATAGAGTGGGTGATGCTCTCTGAGGATTGCCAGCTGCTCAGTGACCTTGCTGGAAAATATTTGTGTTGAATGATTAGCCTCATTCAACTTTCTGAGTAGACATTAAAATCAATTATACTCTAAAATATTTATTTATTTAGGGACTTCCTTTTTCTTCTTCAAGTGTAAATTATGGCAGTGCTGAGCAGCAGCACACATGAGCAGCAGGGAGCACAGCAGCATCTGAATGATGGCCATGATCAAGAGCAGTGCTGTGTTTCTCTTATTTATGGTTGTATCATTAGGGTTCTTACCATGAGTTTGGTTTTCTCCTTTGTCTACAAAAGTACCACATGTTTGTTCTTTGCTTTGCTTCTCTTCTGAAATACCTTGTTAGCTGTCATTTGGAAGCTGTATTAAAGTGACATATTTATTATTGCTTGCACTTTATTACAGGCAATAACCACAGAATCACAGAGACACTCAGGTTGGAACAGACCCCCAGGATCACCAAATCCAACCCAGAGCCCTACTCTACAAGGGTCACCCCTAAACCATATCCACAAGCACCACATCCAAACCACCTTGAAACACATCCAGGCTTGGGGACTCCACCACCTCCCTGGGCAGCACATTCCAAAGCCTGACCACTCTTGATGGGAAAAAATTCTTCCTACTGTCCAGTCTGAACCTATCCTGCTGCAGCTTAGAGGCTGTTCCCTCTTGTTCCATCACTAATTACCTGTGAGGAGAGACCATCACCAGCCTCTCCACAACCTCTTTCCAGGTGGCTGTAGAGAGCCATGAGGTCTCCCCTCAGCCTTCTCTTTTCCAAACTAACCATCCCCAGCTCCTTCAGCTGCTCCTCACAAGATTTATTCTCCAGGCCCTTCACAGCTTCCTTGCCCTCCTCTGCACTGGCTCCAGCACCTCCACATCTCTCCTGTACTGAGGTGCCCAAAACTGGACATAGCACTCGAGGTGTGGCCTCCCCAGAGCTGAGTCCCAGGGGACAATCCCCTCCCTGCTCCTGCTGGACTCAGCATTTCTGATCCCAGCCAGGACGCCTTTGGCTTTCTTGGCCACCTGATCACACTGCTGGCTCCTATTCAACTGCTTATCCACTAGCATCCCCAGGTCCCTTTCTGCCAGCAGCTTTCCAGGCACACTGCCCCAAGCCTGCAGCATTGCTTGGGGTTGTTGTGAGCCAAGTGCAGAACCTGGCACTTGGCCTTGTTGAAGCTCCTCCTGTTAATGTTGGTTGAATTTGGGCAAGGGGGTCAAGTGATTAGACAGTAAAACTGTGTGAGTGATGCTTGTGGGGCTTGTGTGTGTCCCTCCATCCCAAGATACACAAGCGGTTAAATAAAGCAGCAGGAATAGCAGAGAAAGGCAGGTTTTAGTTTGCATTCTCTCTCATTCTTGTGGTAGTATCTCTGCAAGTGAAGTTACTGCAATGGACATTGCTTCTTTGGGAAAGGCCTTCACATATCTTTTGAGCCCTAGGTCTAGCTGTGCACACTCTAGTGACACATATATATTTTTATAAAGCATGTGTGTCAGTAAAATCTGCTGTTCTCTTTCTTCTCCCCTTTATGAAGGAAGCTGGCAAGTTGCATAGGGAAATGTGGGAAGGAAGAGTTCCTCTTTCCTGTGCACAAATAACTTACATGTACAAGAGCCTGGTGCTCTGTGGCTTGAGCAGCAGCCCCTGTGTTCTGCACAGGTGCAAACATGCTCATCATTAGACTTGAAATCTGTTTCCTGGGGTCTAGTATGACCAAATACCTTCACCTCATCTGATTCATATAATTGTACCACACAGTGTGTGTGCAGGCAGAGACTGAGCCCAGGCAGAGATTTTATGGAAGAGAATTCCAGATAGAGTAGAGAGGGAGAAACAGGATGGTTATCAACAGAGACAGGGTTCTTGGGGCATGCATGCTGCTTACTCTAAGCAGGGAAAAGATACCTAACATCCCTTAGCATGCTTGGCAGCATAACTCACTTGGTACCACACACAGAAGTATTCAGTATCACTAAGGTTGGAAGAGACCTCAAAGATCATCGAGTCCAACCTGTCACCACAGACCTCGTGACTAGAGTAGGGAGGCCACTACTGCCCACTGCAGGCTTGAACTCAAGACCTTCCCATTAAGGGTCTTATGTGCTACCAACTGAGCCAAGTATGAACAACATAAATGATGTAGCATCTATAGGAAGGGATACTCTTTAAGAATCAGCTTGGAGCAAGATACTGCTTGTTGCCTTGCCTACCAAGTCACAGGATCACAGGGTGCTGGGGATTGGAAGGGACCTCTGGAGATCTTCGAGTCCAGCTCCCCTGCCAGAGCAGGACCATAGACTCCAGCACAGGTCACACAGGAACACATCCAGGTGGGTATTGAATATCTCCAGAGAAGGAGACTCCACAACCTCTCTGGGCAGCCTGTTCCAGTGCTCTGTGACCCTCACAGTGCAGAAGTTCCTCCTCATGTTGAGGTGGAACCTTCTGTGCTGGAGTTTATATCCATATCATTACTGTGAGTGTTACAAGCACTCTGCAGATAAACAACAATGCTGTCTGGATGGGCTGACATTAGCAACTCTTACCTATGCTTGCTTCTTTTTGCCTTTTCTTTCAAAATTTCTATCCAAAATATGGTTGCAGAGACTCTCATGGTACAGTTTTTTTTTAGGCCAAATCTCCTGTGCTGTGTATTCCAAGCTGCATCCTAAGTTTTTGATCAGAAATATAGAGACATACACTTTTACCTGGGTGAATTTGAGGATGCTATTTTTAAAGGAGTGGAACATCTTCCTTATGAGGAGAGCCTGAGGGAGCTGAGGGCTCTGTAGCTTGGAGGGGAGGAACCTGAGAGGTGACCTCATTCCTGTTGATAAAGATGTGCAGGGTGAATGCCAAGGGGATGGAGCCAGGCTCTGCTGGGTGATGCCCAATGACAGCACAAGGGGCAATGGTGGAAGCTGAGGCATAGGAAGTTCCATGGAAACAGGAGGAAAAGATTTTCCCTGTGAGGGTGACAGAAGACTCTAACAGGATGCCCATGGGGGGTTGTGGAGTCTCCCTCTCTGGAGATATTCAAGACCTGCCTGGATGTGTTCCTGTGTGACCTGCTCTAGGTGCTCCTGCTCTGGCAAGGGGGTTGGACTGGATGAGCTTTTGAGTTCCCTTCCAACCCCTAACATTCTGTGATTCTGTGAAGAACAATCTCTCTTGGCCATCCAGGGCTCTTAACTCTCAGCCAGTCCAGAGGGACCATGACAGGCTGGAGAGGTGGGCACAAGCCAGCCTCATGTGGTTCAACAAGACCAAGTGCAGGGTCCTGCATCTGGGTCGAGGCAACCCCAGGCACAAATACAGGCTGGGCATTGACTGGCTGGAAAGCAGCCCAGAGGAGAGACACTTGGGCTTACTTTCAGTCAGAATTCCCTTAAGTCTGACAAAAAAAGGACTTGATAATGAAAATCACAGCGTAGCAGACATAACTTCCCTCATTGATGGTTCTGTTGTATTTGATGAGGTACAATTAGGAACCCATTTGGCAGAAACCCCTCGCCCTCCGCCATAAAATATTACAGTCAGCAAAAATCCATAGCAAATGCCTTTAATGGCTTTCTGTTATGAAAAAATCATGAACTCACATATCATATATATAGCAAACCCTCAAATCTCCATCCCTGGGTTCCTGTGTGTGTTAACAATGCCCTCAGTAACCGTGTGTGACACACGCTTATCACAATGCAAAAGATTTTTAACCTTCTTTGGCACTTCACTTACTCCAATATTTTATCTAGGAGTCAGTGATGGAAATCGGCTGATGCTTCTCTGCAAGGAAGCTGTGCTGCACCTTGCAGCTTATCTTCAGCTGAGCTGAACAGCACCTGCAGAAAGAAAGATTATTATTATGGTAAAAAAACATTTATTAATTTATTTTAATTTAACCTCCTCTCCCCTCCCCTCCCCTCCCCTCCCCTCCCCTCCCCTCCCCTCCCCTCCCCTCCCCTCCCCTCCCCTCCCCTCCCCTCCCCTCCCCTCCCCTCCCCTCCCCTCCCCTCCCCTCCTCTCCCCTCCTCTCCCCTCCTCTCCCCTCCTCTCCCCTCCTCTCCCCTCCTCTCCCCTCCTCTCCCCTCCTCTCCCCTCCTCTCCCCTCCTCTCCCCTCCTCTCCCCTCCTCTCCCCTCCTCTCCTCTCCTCTCCCCTCCTCTCCTCTCCTCTCCTCTCCTCTCCTCTCCTCTCCTCTCCTCTCCTCTCCTCTCCTCTCCTCTCCTCTCCTCTCCTCTCCTCTCCTCTCCTCTCCTCTCCTCTCCTCTCCTCTCCTCTCCTCTCCTCTCCTCTCCTCTCCTCTCCTCTCCTCTCCTCTCCTCTCCTCTCCTCTCCTCTCCTCTCCTCTCCCCTCCCCTCCCCTCCCCTCCCCTTCCTTTCCCCTTCCTTTCCCTTTCCCCTCCCCCTTCCTCTCCCCCCCATCCCCTCTCCCTTCCCCTCCCCCATCCCTTTCCCCCTCCACCTCCCCCTTCCCCTTCCCCTTCCCCTTCCCCCTCCCCTTCCACCTCCCCCTCCCAAACTCAGATGTCCTGTTCAGTAGCACTTCTCAATTGTCTATGCAATCATTTCAGTCTAATAACAGTGCCTTACCTTGCCTTCACCTACCTGCTCAACCTCTCCTCAGCTAGTTTTAAGATGCAATGTGAGAAGTTGCCAGGCTTTAGAAAAAGACATCTATGCTGTGGCTGCCTGATGGCCAGAGACTAGACCTGACCTAGGCAGTCCTTGCCCATCCTGCCTTGCCCCTCCACGAAGGCCTGGGGGAAGGAGTGCATGGCCAGGCAGTGCAGCTCACAGCGAGATGACCTTTGCTGGAAGAGTGCCTGGGCTGGGCAGCAGATCCACAGCTCTGCTTTCCACTGCACTGTGCCTTCTGGGCAGTGTGCTGCTTTCCACAGCAAATGCTGAAGTGTGCCTCATGGGTTCCTAATGCACCATGCCTGTTACCTGAGATGGAGCATTTATAGGAGCTTCAAACAACCCTAGGAATCCAGGTCTTTGGTATTTCAGCTGGTTTTACCTTTCGTGACCCACTGGGTGCTGACAGCATGGGCAGGAAAGGAAAGGAAGGGAAGGAAACTGTGATTCCAGGACTTGAGCAGGCTTATTGTCAGTGTCTTGGGCCACTGGCAGCACCTAACATTTCAATGGGAAATGTAGAGCTGGTAGTATTGTAGAGGGACCTCGACTGACTGGACAGATGGGCAGAGTCTAATGGCATGGCATTTAATAAGTCCAAGTGCTGGGTGCTGCACTTTGGCCACAGCAACCCCATGCAGATCTACAGGCTGGGGTCAGAGTGGCTGGAGAGCTCCCAAACAGAGAGGGAACTGGGGGTGCTGATTGACAGCTGCCTAAACATGAGCCAGCAGTGTGCCCAGGTGGCCAAGAGAGCCAATGGCATCCTGGCCTGCATTAGGAATAGTGTGGCCAGCAGGAGCAGGGAGGTCATTGTGCCCCTGGACTCTGCATTGGTTAGGCCACACCTTGAGTACTGTGTCCAGTTCTGGGCCCCTCAGTTTAAGAAGGACATCGAGACACTTGAACGTGTCCAGAGAAGGGCAACAAGGCTGGGGAGAGGCCTTGAGCACAGCCCTGTGAGGAGAGGCTGAGGGAGCTGGGATTGTTTAGCCTGGAGAAGAGGAGGCTCAGGGGTGACCTCATTGCTCTCTACAACTACCTGAAAGGTGGTTGTAGCCAGGAAGGGGTTGGTCTCTTCTCCCAGGCAACCAGCACCAGAACAAGGGGACACAGTCTCAAGCTGTGCCAGGGGAGGTTTAGACTCGAGGTGAGGAAAAAGTTCTTCACTGAGCGAGTCGTTCGTCATTGGAATGTGCTGCCCAGGGAGGTGGTGGAGTCGCCGTCCCTGGAGGTGTTGAAGGGGAGATTGGACGTGGCACTTGGTGCCATGGTCTAGTTGTGAGGTCTGTTGGGACAGGTTGGACTTGATGATCCTTGGGGTCTCTTCCAACCTTAGTTATACTGTGATACTGTGATATTGTGATGGGTTGAGCTGCACCTGCTGCTGCTGCCCACACTGTGCTGCAGCCATGCCAGCTTCAGAAATGGAACTGGAGCAAAGTGTCCTGGGGCTTGAAGGTCACATTGCAGCATGGGAGGCTTCCTGTTCTGGTTGCTGCTTCTGGGTTCCAGGTTCTTGGGTGCTGGCTGGTGTTTTTTTTTGCTGATGGGATATTGGTGGGGATAGGAGGGGTGGGGGAGCAGTTTCCTGGCTTGGGTTTTTGGTTCACTTCCTGCTTCTGCTTTGCACCGTGCTTGTTCTGCACATAGGCTAAGGGAAGGATGCATTTTGGACTCTGAGCGGCTGGTTTTGCTCGGTAAACTCCATTCTTACCTCACTTTTTTCGTGTCTCAGTCCTGAGTTTTTGTGTGCTACTTTCTCCCCCACTTCTCTGTTGGGAAAACAGAAGCAGACAGGTTGATCCCTGCTTCACTTTGACCCGTTTAGTTCTGATTAGTGCTAACATTGCCTGAGCAAGCTTTACAGTGCAGTTAATGCCTGAGTTCCAGACTGAACCTGGCTGTCTTACTGTTGCCCTCCTTGTGAAATGGCCTTTCTCTATACTGTGCATAGAAAGTGTTTAAGGAGGCAGTGGGAGGATGTAAAGTGGCAATAGGTGTGCAGAAGGGCAGGCATCTGTTAAGGACAGCACTGTGGTTGCAGTGCAGAGGCCTTTAGGGCACACAGCAAAAGTAGGAGCTGAGCATCTGGGGAAGAGTTAGAGAATAAAGAATCACAGAATTGTCAGGGTTGGAAGGGAACTCAAGGATCATCTAGTTCCAACCCCACTTCCATGGGCAGGGACACCTCACACTACAAGTTGCTCACAGCCACATCCAGCTTGGCCTTCAAAACCTCCAGGGATCACAGTATTACAGTATCACCAAGGTTGGAAGAGACCTCAAGGATCATCAAGTCCAACCTGACACCCAACACCTCATGACTACCATGGCACCAAGTGCCACATCCAATCCCCTCTTGAACACCTCCAGGGATGGTGACTCCACCACCTCCCTGGGCAGCACATTCCAATGGCTAGCAACTCCCTCTGTGAAGAACTTTCTCCTCACCTTGAGTCTAAACCTCCCCTGGTGCAGCTTGAGACTGTGTCCTCTTGTTCTAGTGCTGGTTGCTAGAGAGAAGAGACCAACCCCTTCCTGGCTACAACCACCTTTCAGGTAGTTGTGGAGGGCAATGAGGTCACCCTGAGCCTCCTCTTCTCCAGGCTAAATAATCCCATCTCCCTCAGCCTCTCCTCATAGGGCTTGAAGCAGGGATGAAGCTGCCACCAACGTCATGGGGAAGAACTTCTCCCTAATGTCTAATCTACATCACCCTCCTCTAGCTTGGATCTATTCCCCCCAGTCCTATCACTCCCTGATACCATAAAAAGTCCCTCCCCAGCTTTCTTGTAGCCCCCTTCAGATACTGGAAGGCCACAATAAGGTCTCCTCGTAGCCTTCTCCAGACTGAACAACCCCAACTCCCTCAGTCTGTCCTCATAGGAGAGCAGCTCCAGCCCTCTGCTCATCCTTGTGGCCCTTCTCTGGACACCTTCCAGCACCTCCAGATCCTTTGGGTAATAGGGGCTCCAGAATTGGACACAGTGCTCCAGGTGTGGTCTCACCAGAGTGGAGCAGAGGGGGAGAATCACCTGCCTCGACCTGCTGGCCACACTTGTCTTGCTGCAGCCCAGGCTGCAAGTGCACACTGGTGGCTCCTGTTGAGCTTCTCATGCACCAGCACCACCAAGTCCTTTTCTTCCTATGTGCTGATAGTCAGGCTTGCTTTTCTCTGCTTTTCTATATCTACATTCAATGCTACTAACAGTCACTGTTTTCTTTTGCTCATTTCAAGGTGGTTTGTTTGGGTCTTTTGGTGCATGCTTTTGGGAAAGGATATATTAGTTGCAGGGGCGACCTTTTTGCTTGCAGTGCTGCATCCAGCAGCTGCAGATACAATGTGATCCATGTTTGTTTTGTGTAGTCCCTGGTTAGAGCAGTGGTTATGTGACACTCTTGTTGTGATGGACTTGATGCTCACTTACATGCTTGGCTTCTGACACGTGACATCAGCAGCGTCCAGACAGTTCTGGTCCTGATTTCACAGAATCAGAGGATGTTAGGAGATGAAAAGGACCTCCAAAGCTCACCCAGTACAATTCCACTGCCAGAGCAGGGTCACCTAGAGCAGGTCACACAGGAACACATCCACAACCCCCCTGGGCAGCCTGCTCCAGTCTTCTGTAACCCTCACAGGGAAAAAAATTTCCCTGTTTCCATGGAACTTCCTCTGCCCCAACTTTTACCACTGCCTCTTGTGCTGCCATTGGGCATCACCCATCAGAGCCTGGCTCCAGCCTCTCAGTACTCACCCTGCACATCTTTATCAACATGAATAAGGTCATCCCTCAGGCTCCTCCTCTGCAAGCTACAGAGCCCTTAGCTCCTCAGGCTCTCCTCAAAAGGAAGATGCTCCACTCTCTTAATCATCTTTGTGGCTCATCACTGGACTCTCTCGAGCAGTTCCCTGAGGTCCTTCTTCATCTGAGGGGCTCAGAATGGGACACAGTATTCCAGACATGGCCTCACCAGGGCAGAGTAGAGAGGGAGGAGAACCTCTCTCAACCTACGAACCACAGCCCTTCTAATGCACCCCAGGATGGCATTGGCCTTCTTGGCCACAAGAGCACATTGCTGGCTCACAGTCATCCTCCCATCCACTAGGACCTCCAGGTCCTTTTGCCTTTTCCCTTTGAGATACGTGGCTGTTCTCAGTGGCTGCTATTTCCTCATTTCACACTCATCAGGGATCCAGAAGCCACTTTTCCTCCTTTTGGGTCTCACAGGAAGGAATCCACACAAACACTCTTTATGGATAGAACTCATCAGTTCTAACACTTTGACTCCCCAGATTGTCCTAGACTTTCCACAGCTTTTCTGCTTGATCTGACAAAGGCAAAGCTTTGGTTATACCTCTCCAGGCAGAACAGACCAGTAAGGGAGAGAGAACCCCTCTATCAGATTAATTTCTTGTTCACAAAGCTTAAATGAGGTTCATGGAAATGAGCCCTGCTCCATCTTTACCTCTCTGTAAGTCCATAGTTTGGTGCTTTTCTTGCGGTTTTCCTCTTGTGATGGCAGTGACAAAATGGCTTCTCTTTCACAACCTCTGTGTGTCTAAGACAACTCTTTCTTCATGCTTTGCTGCTTCACTTCTGCATGATAATCTTCATGTACCGTCTCCTGACATGTTTGTAGCATGACAGTGACAGAGCTGTAGCTGCCTGCGAGCTGCTCATGGTCTGTGCTATGGGTGATTGCTCCCCTGCAGGGAAAGTTAAACCATAACTGGTAACCAGCAAAAACATTCAGAGTCTAGATTTGCCAGACACAAACCAAATGTTATTGCAGTAACTTCTGCAGGCTCATTTTCGCTCCAGGGAATCACAGAATGGGCTGGGTTGGAAGGGACCTCCAAACGTCATCCAGTCCAACCCCTTCTGCAGTCAGCAGGGACATCCTCAACTAGATCAGCTCAAGCCTCACCCACCTCCCTGGGCAACCTGTTCCAGTGTTCCACCACTCTCATGGTGCAGAACTTGCTCCTCACATCCAGCCTAAATCTGCTCTGCTCTAGTTTGAAGCCATTGCCCCTTGTGTCAGCCTGTCCACTTTAAAATGCATTATCTTCTTACATCATTGGGGGCACTGTGTGACAATCCCTGAAAAGATTGAGGAGACAGCTGTGCAGAGGCACCTGGCACAACTCTCATTCCATTCATTACATTTTATGTCATATTGTGTCATCTTTTATTCATCTCCTCACTAGTTAACTTTTTCTTCCTTTTAACTGCTCATTTAATTGCTCCCAAGCTTGTAGTACTTTTTGCTGCATCCCTGTGAACCTCTTCTATTTTTGCATTGTGGTTCTTCTTCCTTTTTCCACAAGTAATTGTCCATGAAACAGTATGGGATCAAGATGAGGAATAATGATGTAATAGCTCCAGTCTTCTCCCTTATAAAACCTGATGTTTATCACTAATGTTCATAAATACATCTGCAGAATCCATGTTTTTTTCTTTTTCTCCACAAAAGCATGGATTAGGAAGGTCAGGTCCTGCCTCTCCTACCTGCTCTCCTTCTATGATCAGGTGACTGCCTGGTGGATGTGGGGAGGCCTGTGGATGTGGTCTACCTGGACTTCAGCAAGGCCTTTGACACCATCCCCCACAGCAAACTCCTGCCCAAGCTGTCAGCCCCTGGCTTGGACAGCAGCACTCTGAGCTGGGTTAGGAACTGGCTGGAGGGCCGAGCCCAGAGAGTGGTGGTGAATGGTGCCACATCCAGCTGGAGGCCAGTCACCAGTGGTGTCCCCCAGGATCAGTGCTGGGCACCATCCTGTTTAATATCTTCATTGATGATCTGGATGAGGGGATTGAGACAGTCATAAGCAAATTTGCAGATGACACCAAGTTGGGAGCAGATGTTGATCTGTTAGAGGGTAAGAGAGCTCTGCAGAGGGATCTTGACCAGCTGGACAGATGGGCAGAGTCCAACATGATGACATCTAACAACTCCATGCAGAGCTACAGGCTGGGGTGAGAGTGGCTGGAGAACAGCCAGACAGAAAGGGACCTGGGGGTACTGATTGACAGTTGTTGAACATGAACCAGCAGTGTGCCCAGGGGGCCAAGAAGGCCAATGGCATCCTGGCCTGTATTAGGAATAGTGTGGTTAGCAGGAGCAGGGAAGTCATTGTGCCCCTGTACTCTGCATTGGTTAGGCCACACCTTGAGTCCTGTGTCCAGTTCTGGACCCCTCAATTTAAGAAGGACATTGTGACTCTTGAACACGTCCAGAGAAGGGCAATGAGGCTGGGGAGAGGCCTTGAGCAACAAAACTGGGGAGTGGTTTGGAGCACAAGCCCTGTGAGGAGAGGCTGAGGGAGCTGGGGTTGCTTAGCCTGGAGAAGAAGAGGCTCAGGGGAGACCTTGTTGCTGCCTACAACTCCCTGAAGCGAGGTTGTAGCCAGGAGGGGGTTAGTCTCTTCTTCCAGGCAACCAGCACCAGAACAAGAGGACACAGTCTCAAGCTGTGCCAGGGGAGGTTTAGGCTGGAGGTGAGGAGAAAGTTCTTCACAGAGAGAGTTGTTAGCCATTGGAATGTGCTGCCCAGGGAGGTGGTGGAGTCACCATCCCTGGAGGTGTTCAAGAGGGGATTGGACGTGGCACTTGGTGCCATGGTTTAGTAGTCATGAGGTCTTGGGTGTCAGGTTGGATTTGATGATCTTTCAGGTCTTTTCCAACCTTACTGATTCTATGATTCTAAAAGAGGTAAAAGGAAGCAGGAGGTAGGGCACACAGGTACTCACAGAAATAACTCCCACACACAATCCTCTTTCTCACCTTGCTGCCTTTTTATCTAATTTTTAATGTTTGTATGCTGCTCCCTTTAATTGTTTTTTCTCTGCATGTCTAATACTAGTTGTCTCAATTAGTTTTTTGTGGCAGGGAAGGCTCTTTTATGGATCCCTTGTATTAAACCAAGAATGAACCCAGCAGCTGATTTGGGAAAACACACTTGAATTTATTTTACTTACATGTGCAGGAGAAAAAGCCAGGAATACAGAACAGGAGGAACAAATAAGCAAGGGGTAACAAAGCAAAAAGATAATCATAGAATCCTAGAATCAGTAAGGTTGGAAGAGACCTCAAAGATCATCAAGTCCAACCTGTCACCCAGCACCTCATGACTACTAAACCATGGCACCAAGTGCCACGTCCAATCCCCTCTTGAACACCTTCAGGGATGGTGACTCCACCACCTCCCTGGGCAGCGCATTCCAACTAAGAGCATGGAGCAGCTGATGTTTTGCCAACCCAGTAGCAAAGGCTGAGATGTTGGAGATTTTTCTACATGGATCCAGATGTGGCCTTGCTGCTTGATGGGTGTGGAAGCTTCAAACTCTCTCTGTTGCCTCTTGAGTTTTGTACCTTTCCCAGCCCCACAGGCAGTCACACTGCTCCATTCAGTTGAACACATCTGGCTGGTGTCAGCACCAGTCCCATGGGTGGTTTACCTGTGCCTGTCCTGGTCTCATGGTAACATTCCTGAGAGCAGAACTTGTAGCCTTGTCTGGTTATCAGCTGCTGTGGTCACAGAGCTTGTGGCAATGGTGTGAAAACACCTTGGGAAACTGCTGTGTCAGTCACCTTTTGAGAGTCCTGTCCCTGAGAAGGTCCACAAAGACTTGTCCCAGTGAGTCCCAGCATCAGCTGGCTATCAGCATGGAGTTTGTGGTCTTGTAGATAAGAAGAGTTCCCTCTGAGACAATGGTGTGAAGTGAAACGTCAGGATGTGAGTCCTGTTTGCAGTGGCACCCAGAGTCAGCACAGAGCTTGTGGTCCTCTGGGACAAGAATGTGAAATGTTTTAGGAAGGTAAACAATGCTGAGGCAATTAGTGGGAGACAAACTCAATGCCTTACACTAGTCCAAGTGTGCCCATTTCTGGGATCTAGCAGGCCACAGGTGGGAAAACATGGGTTAGCCTGAATTTTCCTCTGCCTTTGCCATTTCCTGCAGCACCACAGGATCTGCATGCAATGCTCTTTATAACCCAAACTATTCCTGCTTCTGTTTGTTGAGGAGAGCTCCTGTGCAGGGAGGTAGAGGTCCCATCTCTCACTGACTTCTGCTTGACAGATTCTTCATCAACAAACTGAATGAATTATTGAGAAACATTTGTGGCATGGAAGCAAAGTGCCCCAAAGCCCCAAATAAGAGCATTTTATCTTCCTATAAATACAGCTTCATTTCTAGTTTTGGAAGGCTAATTTGAAAACAATTCAGTGCTTTACTGTTTAATTCTCTTGTGCTGTTGATCTGGGAGCCTTGAAAGCCACAACAAAAATAAGGTAATAAAAGCAGACAATGACTTTGGTTATGCATTGTGTATCATAAATATTTGTGTCTGACTGGTTTCATTTTAGCTGGCTGAGGAAATATAACTTGCTGAAGGCGGTTACCTTTGTTCAAAGCCAACTGAGACAGCACCAGCAGTCAGTAATTACAGCCATACAGTTTCCAGGAGACTCCTTCTTCACCAGGCCTGTCGTCTTGTGTCCCCATTTGTAACACTGTTCATTATATCCAACCTGCTGCCGTCACTCCAGAGCCTTCAAAAGGTATTCTGTGGGCTATCGTGCTGCAGGACACGGATAATGAAATAGTCAGACGTGACTTGGGTTGCAAGCAGCTCACCTAACTTTCATTTGGCTTGAAAAGTAGACTTAATAAAGGCCAGAGTGAAAAGCATTTTATGTTTTTAATAAGGAGTCTTACATGGTATAACCTGCTGTTTTTCATTGTGTGTCTCTTCTCATGGCTTCCTTTTGAGGCACCTAGCAGAAGAAAAGCAGTGAATGTCTCTTAATCTTCAGGCTTTTTGAAAAGCTGCAGTGGTAATCAATGCTGCTGATCAGTAATTTCCAACTGCAGTAAGAGTGACTTAAAGTTTGCACGTCGGCGTCTTGGGTTTTAAGCGGATAATGATTTGTCTGCTGGTAAGGACGATCCTGTTCAGCAGAAACAAACCCCAAATATCTACACCCACCAGAAAAAAACACAGCTGTGTAACCCCTTCTTTGAAAATTTGTTTTCAGCATCCAGTTATAAGCTGGTAAAAATCCATTTACCCTTTAAGTGTCCCAGGTTGGTCTGTAAAGGAGCTGGAGGAGTTTGTCCAGTTCTGGAGCCCCTATTACAAGAGGGATCTGGAGGTGCTGGAAGGGGTCCAGAGAAGGGTCACGAGGATGAGCAGAGGGCTGGAGCACCTCTCCTATGAGGACAGACTGAAGGAGTTGGGGCTGTTCAGTCTGGAGAAGAGAAGGCTCCGAGGTGACCTCATTGTGGCCTTCCAGTATCTGAAGGGGGCTACAAGAAGGCTGGGGAGGGACTGCTCAGGATCTCAGGTAGTGATAGGACTAGGGGGAATGGAATGAAGCGCTGGAGGTGGGGAGATTCAGGCTGGACATGAGGAGGAAGTTCTTCACCATGAGAGTGGTGAAGCCCTGGAATGGGTTGTCCAAGGAGGTGGTTGAGGCTCCATCCGTGGAGGTGTTTAAGCCCAGGCTGGATGAGGCTCTGGGCAGCCTGATCTAGTGTGGGGTGTCCCTGCCCATGGCAGGGGGATTGGAACTAGGTGATCCTTGTGGTCCCTTCCAACCCTGACTGATACTATGATACTATGATACTCTGTCTGGTGGAACAGAGCCACGCTCCACATAAAGCTTTACAAATTCCTGGAAGTTTAATGAATGGAGATGAGATCAAACAATGTAACCTGAGACCTGGGGCTGACAAAAGCACTGAAAAATAGCTTATTAATGTAAACCAGTCCTCTCTATTGTGGTGCCATAATGTTTGTCTGACTATACAGCCATTGCTAAAGGTGTATAGCTCTAGGGAAGCCCCATCCCGGCTGCTGCAGAGCTGGATCAGCATGTGCACCACAGCACAGGTAGAGGGGAGGATCAGCTGAAAGTGAGATGAGGAGGCAGCTTTGGTAGGCACTCCTAGGTAGAAATCTGATTTCTGAAGCAGCCCAGTTCTGAGGAAGATCAGTCCTGTCCCCCCAAACCTGCTCCATGCTTTTAGTTGGAATGCGCTGCCCAGGGAGGTGGTGGAGTCACCATCCCTGAAGGTGTTCAGGAAGGGAATTGGAGGTGGCACTTGGTGCCATGGTTTAGTAGTCATGAGGTGCTGGGTGACTTGATGATCTTTGAGGTCTCTTCCAACCTTATTGATTCTGTGATTTTATGATTCTACGATTCTATGATTCTACTTCCTGCTTCACGCCCTCTGTAGGAGGAGTGCTGGACAAGCGGACATACTTTGCTCTAGGGTTACACTGAGATCTAAGTTGCTTCTGGAAGGACTAATGTTCCCTGGAAGTGTGAGTCAGAACTTCTAATAACAAGCCCAGCTGAATTCCAAAGCGGGCTTTGATATTGGCGCTGTGCATGAACTGACATGCACGTGCTAACCTGCTTTCATGAAAGAATTAAATCAGTCTGCTTTGAATCCCCCACAAAATATTGATGGGAAAAGTGTTATGCACTTGTGGGAGTAGCTTACTTGCTAATGGGTTTGCCATTTTTTACTGACCTTATTGTGAATGCAACCTTGCTGCAGGCTCCTGCAAATTGAAACTCTGCTACAGTATTGGTGTTCAGTTAATACCTGCAGAGCCACATAGTTACTGGAAGAGCACTCTGTTCTTCCTGCCTTGCTTCTGGAATACATTAGCCTAATATCCAAAGTGACTGTCTAGAATAATATGTCTTTATTTAATGATATATTGCTTGGTTTTGCTCTCTAATAAGAGGCACAGTGATTTCAATCAGGCAGTGTATGACAGAGCATGTCATTGGTAAGTTCACAGGTGACACCAAGGTAGGTGGAGAGGTGGTCTGCACCAGGGCAGGGAGACTCTGCAGAGGGACCTGGATGGAGTGAATCCATGGCCAACAGAGGAGGAGCTTCAACAAGGCCAAGTGCCAGGTTCTGCACTTGGCTCACAACAGCCCCAAGCAATGCTACAGGCTTGGGGCAGTATGGTAGGAAAGCTGCTGGCAGAAAGGGACCTGGGGGTGCTAATGGACAAGCAGCTGAAGAGGAGCCAGCAGTGTGCCCAGGTGGCCAAGAAAGCCAAAGGCATCCTGGCTGGGATCAGAAATGCTGAGTCCTGCAGGACCAGGGAGGGGATTGTCCCCTGGGACTCAGCTCTGGGGAGGCCACACCTCAAGTGTGTCTGGTTTTGGGCACCTCAATCCAAGAGAGATGTGGAGGTGCTGGAGCCAGTGCAGAGGAGGGCAAGGAAGCTGTGAAGGGCCTGGAGAATAAATCTTGTGAGGAGCAGCTGAAGGAGCTGGGGATGGTTAGCGTGGAAAAGAGGAGGCTGAGGGGAGACCTCATGGCTCTCTACAGCCACCTGGAAAGAGGTTGTGGAGAGGCTGGTGCTGGTCTCTCCTCACAGGTAATTAGTGATGGAACAAGAGGGAACAGCCTCTAAGCTGCAGCAGGATAGGTTCAGACTGGACAGTAGGAAGAATTTTTTCCCATCAAGAGTGGTCAGGCTTTGGAATGTGCTGCCCAGGGAGGTGGTGGAGTCCCCAAGCCTGGATGTGTTTCAAGGTGGTTTGGATGTGGTGCTTGTGGATATGGTTTAGGGGTGAGCCTTGTAGAGTAGGGTTCTGGGTTGGATTTGGTGATCCTGAGGGTCTGTTCCAACCTGAGTGTTTCTGTGATTCTGTGACATTGGCAATTTTTCTCCATTTCAGTGTTCTTGAGGAAAAAATAGCCTGACACACCTACTGTGTTAAAATAAAGCTATGTGCAGGGAACATGAACTGGAAGGAGAATACCAGGATGATTGTGATTAGTGCCATGTTTCAGGACTTTCATGTTCATTGGGCAACAAAGCTGATGAGGGGTTTGGAACACAAGCCCTGTGAGGAGAGGCTGAGGGAGCTGAGGTTGCTTAGCCTGGAGAAGGGGAGGCTCAGGGGAGACCTCATTGCTCTCTACAACTACCTGAAGGGAGGTTGTAGCCAGGTGGGGGTTGGTCTCTTCTCTGAGGCAACCAGCACCAGAACAAGAGGACACAGTCTCAAGCTGCACCAGGGGAGGTTTAGGCTGCATGTTAGGAAGAAGTTCTACATAGAGAGAGAAATTGGCCATTGGAATGTGCTGCCCAGGGAGGTGGTGGAGTCACCATCACTGGAGGTGTTTAGGAAGAGACTGGATGGGGTGCTTGGTGCCATGGTTTAGTTGATCAGATGGTGTTGGGTGATAGGTTGGACTTGATGATCTCAAAAGTCTTTTCCAACCTGGTTAATTCTATTATTCTATTCTATTCTATTCTATTCTATTCTATTCTATTCTATTCTATTCTATTCTATTCTATTCTATTCTAGTTACAATTGCTCCACTTTTGCACACTATTTGTTGCCATTTGCACACTATTTCAGCTGTACAGGAATGCTCATGTCACTTTGGTTTAAAGAGATAGGCCTTCGCTTGAGCTCTTCTAGCTTCAGCTGTTCTTCCATCTTCACTGGATTGTGGCATTTGATAATTTCAGGCTGAGGAAGTCTCTGAGTTTTATAGAATTGAATTGCAGTTTTATTGTTGAATTTTTAATTTTTTTTTTTAAAATTAACTCACTATAGCAATCATCCTAAAAGTGTATCTGTGACTGTCAAAGGCTTGGATACACACTCCAATAGAAGACCACGTTTCTAGAAGAGGCTGCATGCCCTCCAGTTCCCCTGACTATTGATTCCATGCTGTCCCACTCCTCCTCTGTACCTGAACTGCAGCTTGGCTCTCTCTTGGAGGGGGTCCCTTTGCACTGGGTCTACCAGCATAATGCTGGTGATTTGTGTGTATTTGAGGAGGAGGAGAAAGAAAAGATAAATGGCTGTGTCTGGAGAAATGACTTCATTTTGGCCCGGATTTTCAAGCTTTACCTAATTTCTGCGCAGGGAATGTCTGCTTTTGCATTCCAATAGGACAAAGTAGGATGGCAGCTAGAGCAATGACATAAGGAATTTTTGTAAAGATAATTTATTATGCATTTACCTGGAACAAAGGAGCAATAATTTAGTAGGAATATTCCACCAAGCAGGTAAAGTCATCTTGCCAAGGGCTGTGAAGAAATACAGATGAGTTGATGGAAGTTGTCCCGGGCAGTGTGTATCAAGGTCATTAAGGAGCCAGCCTTCTTCAGGCAGAGTAAAGAATTAATTTTCTACCATAGTAGGGACAGAAAGTGAGAGAGGAACTGAAACTATGACATTTGTCTTTGAATTTAAAAAGGACACAGAAATTGAAAGAGAACAGTACTGAGGTGCTAAGGGAGGCACAGGGAGCTTGTAATGATCTTGTCGCTCGTATTCCATGGTAATGTGCAATTCTTCCCTTCCTGCAGAGATTTCTATTGAAATTACACATATCCATTCTGTTCTAATAAACCTGCTGGTAATTAGTTGGACCTGAGTCAGGTTTTGAGATTCACTTTTGAAAGAAAAATGGAACTAGCTGTTATCAAGTAAAATGAACTTCCTATTTGATCACAGAAGAGGCTGAATTTGAACAGAAGTCCAATTTTTGGGTGGTTTTTTTTTCCATACTTTTTTTTTTCAGGCCTTGGAAAGAAATAGAGAATGCCAGACTTGGAAAAAGCAGGAGCAAATTAACTTGTCATTTCCCTGGGCTGGTGGGTATAAGTGTTGCAGCTCACACAGAAGGGAGGGGTTTATGGGTCTATTGGAAAGAACGGGAGCATGGTGAGGGGTTAGCAATGCAGCCTGGGTTCAGGAGCTTTGGAATATGGACCCTGTTGAAAGCAAAAGGCATTTTGGTTCAATAGCTCATTTATAAACAACACTGACATTTGTATTTTGGAAGGAAGCACATTGTGCATTTTGAAGAGGTAGCTGTGGTGGGTTGAAATAAGCTCTCAAAGAATTGGAGATGAACCCCCAAAATAAACCACCAGGGTAGCTCAGAAGGTGTGGGAGCAGAATGAAGCTGTAGAATAGAATAGAATAGAATAGGATAGGATAGGATAGAATAGGATAGGATAGGATAGAATAGAATAGGATAGAATAGAATAGAATAGAATAGAATTAACCAGGTTGGAAGAGACCTTCGAGATCATCAAGTCCAACCTATCACCCAACACCATCTAATCAACTAAACCATGGCACCAAGCACCCCATCCAGTCTCTTCCTAAACACCTCCAATGATGGTGACTCCACCACCTCCCTGGGCAGCCCATTTCAATGGGCAGTCACTCTGTCTGTATAGAACTTCTTCCTAACATCCAACCTAAACCTCTCCTGGTGCAGCCTGAGACTGTGTCCTCTTGTTCTGGTACTGGCTGCCTGGGAGAAGAGACCAACCCCCACCTGGCTACAACCTGCCTTCAGGTAGTTGTAGACAGCAAGAAGGTCTCCCCTGAGCCTCCTCTTCTCCAGGCTAAGCAACCCCAGCTCCCTCAGCCTCTCCTCACAGGGCTGTGTTCCAAACCCCTCACCAACTTTGTTGCCCTTCTCAGGACTCGTTCCAGCAAGTCAACATCCTTCCTAAACTGAGGGGCCCAGAACTGGACACAGGACTCAAGGTGTGGCCTAACCAGTGCAGTGTACAGGGGCTGAATGACCTCCCTGCTCCTGCTGGCCACACTGTTATTGATGCAGGCCAGGATGCCATTGGCCCTCTTGGCTGCCTGGGCACACTGCAGGCTCATATTCAGCCTACCATCAACCAGTACCCACTGGTCCCTCTCTACCTGGCTGCTCTCCAGCCACTCTGACCCCAGCCTGTAGCTCTGCATGGGGTTGTTGTGGCCAATGTGTAGAATCTGGCACCTGGATGTGTTCAATCTCATGCCCTTGGACTCTGCCCATCTGCTCAGCCTGTCGAGGTCCCTCTGCAGAGCCTCTCTACCCTCCAGCAGATCAACTCCTGCCCCCAGCTTGGTGTCGTCTGCAAATTTACTGATGATGGACTCAATGCCCTCATCCAGATCATCAATAAAGATGTTAAAGAGCATGGGGCCCAGCACTGATCCTTGGGGGACACCACTAGTGCCTGGCCGCCAGCTGGATGTGGCACCATTCGCCACCACTCTCTGGGCTCAGCCTCCAGCCAGTTCCTAACCCAATGCAGTGTGCTGCCATCCAAGCTATGGGCTGACAGCTTGGCCAGGAGTTTGCTATGGGGGACAGTGTCAAAGGCCTTGCTGAAGTCCAGGTAGACTACATCCACAGCCTGCCCCGCATCCACCAGGCAGTCACCTGATCATAGAAGGAGATCAGGTTGGTCAGGCAGGACCTGCCTTTCCTAAATATATGCTGGCTGGGCCTGATCCCTTGGCCATCCTCTGAGTGCTGTGTGATTGCACTCAGGATGACCTGTTCCATAATCTTTCCTGGCACTGAGGTCAGGCTGACAGGCCTATAATTCCCTGCCTCATCTAACCATCCCTTCTTGTGGATGGGCACCACGTTGACCAGCTTCCAGTCATCTGGGACCTCTCCAGTGAGCCAGGACTGCTGAAAAATGATGGAGAGTGCCTTGGCCAGCTCATCTGCCAGCTCTCTCAGCACCCTAGGATGGATCCCACCTGGTCCCATGGACTTGTGGGGATCCAAGCAGCCGAGGAGAGCTCCAATCTCCTGCTCATGGAACATAGGGAAACTATGCAGCTCCCTGGCTCCTTCTGCCAGCTCTGCAGGCCAGCTGTCTGGAAGACGTTCTGTCCTGCTAGTAAAAATTGAGGCAAAGAAGGTGTTAAGTACCTCTGCCTTTTCCTCATCCTTTGATACAGTGTTTCCCTCCATGTCCACCAAGGAGTGGAGGTTGTCCTTGCCCTTCCTCTTGCTATTAATATATTTATAGAGGGACTTTTTGTTGTTCTTCACGGCAGAGGCCAGTCTAAGCTCTAAATGTGCTTGTGCCTCCCTAATTTTCTTCCTACATGATCTAGCAACATCCTTAAACATTCTGTGGGTTGCCTCACCTTTCTTCCAAAGGTGATACACCCTCTTTTATTCCCTTAAATCTATTAAAAGTTCATTACCCATCCAGGCTGGCCGTCTGCCCTGGCGGCTCATCTTCCAGCACATTGGCACAGCCTGTTCCTGCGCCTTCAAGAGTTCTCTCTTGAAGCAGGTCAAACATCTGCTCCCAACTTGGTGTCATCTGCAGCTTTACTGATGGTGGACTCAATCCCCTCACCAGATATTGAACAGGATGGGGCCCAGCACTGATCCCTGTATGCACACATGTGGATAAAGACTTCTCGTATTCAGATTATTAACACTTCAGGTTTTCTTAAAAGACAGTAGATGTTCATTTTTGTTGAACAGCTTTTCATCTGCCAACTGTTCAGTATCATTTGTAATCTTAGCCACTTACCTAGTTGCATGCACTGACTCTGTAAATGGTCCTGCATGAGACTAATGATTTTCTTGATGTTATTCACAAATAAAAGGATAAAGTTTTGGGCACCTCAATCCAAGAGAGATATGGAGGTGCTGGAGCCAGTGCAGAGGAGGGCAAGGAAGCTGTGAAGGGCCTGGAGAATAAATCTTGTGAGGAATAACTGAAGGAGCTGGGGATGGTTTGTTTGGAAAAGAGGAAGCTGAGGGGAGACCTCATTGCTGTCTACACCTACTTGGAAAGAGGCTGTGGAGAGGTTGGTGCTGGTCTTTCCTCACAGGTAATTAGTGATAGAACAAGAGGGAATGGCCACAAGCAGCAGCAAGGCAGGTTCAGACTGGACAGTAGTAAGACTTTTTTTCCCATCAAGAGTGGTCAGGCATTGGAATGTGCTGCCCAGGGAGGTGGTGGAGTCCCCAAGCCCGGATGTGTTTAAAGGTGGTTTGGATGTGGTGCTTGGCGCTATGGTTTAGGGGTGACCCTTGCAGGTTGGACTTGGTGATCCTGAGGGTCTTTTCCAACCTGAGTGTTTCTGTGATTTCTGTGATTCCATAGTGTTGTGTGCACACAGCCTAGGTTTTACTGGTGGATCCATACTGATGGCTCTAGTAGAGCTGAGATACCACATCTTGGCTAGAACCATGTTAGTGCTCAGTATGTTTCTGCATGATTCTCTTGGGTCCTTCCAAATGGCAAAACCAACATACAAAATGTAAACATGCCATAGTCTGCTATAATTATTGGTACTTATTTATTGAGGAAAAAAAAATCAAGATGGTATTCTGCTGGCATTGTTTCATGTTGTCTACACTATTATGTACAGAGCTTACGGGCTGAGGATTGGTGTTAAATGTGTTGGTTTGTGTGTGGGGGTTTTTGGTGTTCTTTTTCTTAACATAAGAGAAAGCATTCCCTTAGAGGTCAGTGTAGATAAAACACTACTTACAAAGCCTTTAGAAATTACAGTCTTTACTGATGAGGCAGATTCACATTGCTGCTCAATTTATTTACCCAGGAGGCCAATTTATTTTGCTGCTTCGGTGCTAACTGCTTCCATTGACATCCAGGTCTGCTCTGACCAAGCAACTCTGACAAGCTGCTTGTTGAACCATAAATGGGCACTGTCTGACTCTTAACAATGGGTTTATCTCATTATGAAACCCCTTGCATCATTTTAGTCTGGTGTTGCTGGTTATACAAACAAGGTTTTAGTGTTATTGAAAAGTGATATTAAGTCTGGGTACAGCGTACTACAGTGGAAGATATTCTGCAGTATGACTTTATAGACTGGCAGCTCACGTCTGAAGTGAACTGGGACCACTGAATAGAACTGGGACCAGTTCTATTCAATATATTCATCAACAACCTGGATGAGGGCACAGTGCACTCTCAGCAAGTTTGCTGAGAACACAGAACTGACACCCCCCAGGCTGTGCTGCCATTCAGCTAGACTTAGGCTGGAGAGATGGGCAGGGAGAAATCGAATGAAATTCACCAAGGGCAAGGATAGAGTCCTGCACCTGGGAAAGAACAACCCCATGGAGCCAGATAGTTTGGGGACTGACCTGCTGGAGAGCAGTGAAGGGGAAAAGGACCTGGGAGTCCTAGTGGATGGAAGGTTGACCATGAGCCAGCAATGTGCTCTTATGGTCAAGAAGGCAAATGGCACTCTGGGGTGGATTAGAAGGGCTGTGGTGAGTATATCAAGAGAGGTTCTCCTCCCTCTCTATTCTGTCCTGGTGATACCATGTCTGGAATATTGTGTCCAGTTCTGGGCCCCTCAAGTCAAGAAGGACCTTGGAGAACTGCTTAAGAGAGTCCAGCACAGAGCCACAGAAATGATGAAGGGAGTGGAACATCTTCCTTATGAGGAGAGCCTGAGGGAGCTGAGGGCTCTGTAGCTTGGAGAGGAGGAGCCTGAGGGATGACCTCATTCCTGTTGATCAAGATGTGCAGGGTGAGTGCCAAGAGGCTGGAGCCAGGCTCTGCTGGGTGATGCCCAATGCCAGCACAAGGGGCAATGGTGGAAGCTGAGGCATAGGAAGTTCCATGTGAACAGGAGGAAAAATTTTTTCCCTGTGAGGGTGACAGAGGACTGGAGCAGGCTGCCCAGGGGGGTTGTGAGGTCTCCCTGTCTGGAGATATTTAAGGCCCACCTGGATGTGTTCCTGTGTGATCTAGTGGCTAGGAAGGGGTTGGTCTCTTCTCTCTAGCAACCAGCACCAGAACAAGAGGACACAATCTCAAGCTGCACCAGGGCAAGTTTAGGCTGGAGGTGAGGAGAAAGTTCTTCCTGGAGAGAGTTGTTAGCCATTGGAATGTGCTGCCCAGGGAGGTGGTGGAGTCACCATCCCTGGAGGTGTTCAAGAGGGGATTGGAGGTGGCACTTGGTGCCATGGTCTAGTCATGAGGTCTGTGGTGACAGGTTGGACTCGATGATCTTTGAGGTCTCTTCCAACCTTGGTGATACTGTGTTACTGTGATCTGCTCTAGGTGCTCCTGCTCTGGCAGGGAAGTTGGACTGGATGAGCTTTCGAGGTTCCTTCCAGATCCTAACATGTTGCAATTCTATGATTAAAGTTCTGTTAAGATATATGAAATATTTCTGAGCGAGGGCAAATCACTTTTCCAGCGAAGACTTGCACAAAACAGTGCTGTTTGTAAACAAGATTCAGCTGATTTGTCTTTATCACTCAAAACATTTTGGACTGCTTGTTGAGGCGCCTCTTGATGATCTGGTCTAATTGGTTTCATGGGTTAAATCCCCACGGGTGGTTTCAGTGGTGATTTTCTTATGAAATATGAAACACTTTAAAATTTAATGCTGAATTAATATTAATTTAATAACATATTTTAATATAAAGTCTATTAATATTTCATCTTCTACATGGCTATGCAGCCTTTTGAAAGCCACTGCAGTAGGGTGGGGTTTTTTTTGACAAACTACTCAGTTGTACAAAGACTATTTAGTGGTCTGTTTGCTCAGATGGTACCTGTGCAGTACCCAGGCTCCCCAAAGCCTCTGGTTATTTTCATGTGGACTCTGCAGTGGATGCAAATGAGATGCAGGATGCAGAGAAGCTAAAAAAAAAAAAAAGTTTACCAAGTTTGGTGGAGTCTGTAGTTTCCTTGTGACTTAAAAAGAGCCCTGCAAGGTTTTGCAGGTTCATCTGTTGGCAGCAGGGTTTGACTCCTATCAAGCCTGGCGTGCTTAGGCACCCGAGGGCTGTCACTGACAAGGGGCTGTGAGGAGAAGGGCTGCCACCCATCAGGTCTAAAGGAGTCAGTTGCACAGAACTGATAAAACTGGAGATTTACTGAAGTAGACAGGCCTGTGTTAAAACAAGCTCCTCTCTCGATTGAAACCCTGTCTGTCACTTCAATCAGTCACCTTCCCTGTCAGGCACAGCCAGAGGAGAGGCTGGAGAGGTACAGGAGATACAGGTGTGGGATGTGTGGAGTGGTGGCCAGGCTGCTGTGGGGAGGGAGGCAGTGCTATGGCAGGGTGCTATGAGTGTTTTGCAGCCTAGATGTGTTGCAAGAGGGGAGAGAGAGAGTGCTAAAGGAAAGCAGTTTCATCCCGGTGCCTTCTCCTGTTCTTTTAACACAGCATCGTTCTTGCATCCTGGCTGTGCTGGAACAGGCCTCTGGATAAGATGATGTGGGCTGCAGAGGACAGAGTTTGGTCCTGATGTGAAAGGTGCAGTCAGGTATGTTATTGGATTCTTTCTCTTCACCAAAAATAAGCTTAAAAAAATGCAAAAATATTTGCTCAAGTTAGCAGGCTTGCAGTGGAGATGTTGCATGTTGAGTGTGCCATTAGTCAGGGCTTGATCCCTGCTGGTAGGGTGCTGCTGGGGCTGGATGTCGTGGACAATATGCCCTCTGCTCTTAGAAGGAGATGAAATCCACGCTACTGACAGCAGTGTGACTTGGTTGTTCTGTTCTTCACTGAGGTTTGCACAGCTACAGCTAACAGCTTGTACAGCCTGGAACAGGGGAGCTCTTGAGAAATTCAGATCTCCACAAGAACTGGAAGGAGGAATTGCTCCAAAACCCCAGCTCCACCAGCATCCCCTCTGTCCTTCTACACAAGGCATGGAGGTCCTGTTAATCTTTTGTTCACTGCTAAGCTGGACCAGCTTGTACTGTTCTGGTACAAAATATTCCATGCCAGCACACCACGCTGTGCTTCCTGTCTTGTTGGGCAATGCCCCTTGAGGCCAAGGTATGGCCAGAATGCCCCACAGGTTGTCTTTTCCACTTTGAATGGCTACAATTTCTTGTGTCCACGCAGAGGCTTCAGTGGATACCAAATCCTGCTCCTGGTTTCTCCCCTTTGCTGAGCAATGCTAGTAAGGATCACGGCCCTGCTGTCACATCAGCTCTCCGGGATGGTAAGCAGCCTAGAGTGACAGCCAAGGATGAGCTTGTTGGTTCAGATTTCACTGGCAATGAAACCTATGCTATAAATTCAGCTGAGGGACAGACTGTGAGCCTTCAGTGACTTGAAGGAGAGGCAGTCACATCTGGTTTGCATCAAGGTGCCTAAGCAGGTATAACTAATGAGAGGAAGAGCAGAATCACAAGGTATGGTCAGGGTAAGAGCTCGGGCTGCTGGGGCTGAGGCAATGTGAAGCAGCAGTAGCTCAGGGGACTGGATAGGTGAGAAGACATCTGGGCAGAGGGGGTAAACTCAAGGTCTGTAAGTAAGGAATGCACTGTGGGAATGAGAAGGTCAGGACTGTGGGTGGCTGTCCCCAAGAGCTAAGGCTGCAGCCTTGCTATGGTGAGTTGCCCATTATAAGGGAATGAAACAGAAGGTTACATATAGAAGATCTCACTGAAGCAATGGGCACTGCTTGAGAGCTACCAGTGTTAGAGGATTGCTAGAGAGGACTTGAGCAAAGGGAGAGATGGTGGGAGCTGATGTTTAGGTGAGGAGAAATTCAGTTTGGACAGGAGATGTGAAAATGTCCTGACAAAGAAAAGGCTATGCAGATATATGTGTGGAGGGGTGCATCAACACCTCTGTTTTTGACATCTGAAAATTGTATGGGATTTCTCAGGGATGATGTCAGTTTGGACCCTGAGCTAATGGCAGAGCTGGAACTTGTTCTATACAGCTAACACTGGGGTTAAATCTCCTTAAAGATGTGTGTGTGATGATGAAGATGATAATTACCCTTGCTTAATGCTTAAGAGTAAAAGACTGCTTTGGAGGAATCAGCAGGTGAAGCAGCAGTCACTTAAGGCTGCCCAGCTGTTGAGCTGTGTGTTGTTAGGTTTCACTGGGCTGAATGCAAAGGTAGGAAATGGGAGGGTTATTTTAGAAACCCACACCTGTGTTAGCTGAGAGAAAGGCCACAAGGTCAGAAACAGGTAGAGTAGTTCTCCCAGTGTCCAGCAAAAGAGCAAGAGAGGGGCTGGTGACAGAAACTTGGTTTGGAAGAGGCTCAGAACAAGCAGTGCAGGGCAATGTCTGTGCTCATGGGAAAATGGCTGCAGCAACAAAATAAAGGCCTTAGGTTTTGTCTCAGCAGAAGCAGCATGCAGCAGGCCAGAACTGGGTAGCAGGTCTTGATGCAATGCAGCTTAAGGCTGCTGTGTGAATAGGCAGTGTGGTTTTTATGTTTACATCCTTACTGAGTTCAGTTCTTTCACCTCTGCAACTGCTGTAAATACCTCTCTGAATTCAGCAACAACATCCTGAAGCAGCAATCAAGCAGTGAATATTGGTATAGTAAAGAGCAGAGTAGGTTTGGGGGTTTTTTTGGTCAAGTTTGGAATTTTCTGTTTCCTATTCTCTGTAATTTACACTTGGAAATCCAAATCTATATAGGGATACATGGGGCATAATGATAAATTCTGAAAATACAGAGAGTGGTGGTGAATGGTGCCACATCCAGCTGGCAGCCAGGCACTAGTGGTGTCCCCCAAGGATCAGTGCTGGGCCCCATCCTCTTTAATATCTTTATGGATGATCTGGATGAGGGCATTGAGTCCATCATCAGTAAATTTGCAGACGACACCAAGCTGGGGGCAGGAGTTGATCTGTTAGAGGGTAGGAGAGCTCTGCAGAGGGACCTTGACATGCTGGACAGATGGGCAGAGTCCAAGGGCAGGAGATTGAACACATCCAAGTGCCAGGATCTACACATTGGCCACAACAACCCCATGCAGTGCTACAGGTTGGGGTCAGAGTGGCTGGAGAGCGGCCAGGCAGAGAGGGACCTGGGGGTGCTAGTTGACAGTAGGCTGAACATGAGCCTGCAGTATGCCCAGGTGGCCAAGAAGGCAAATGGCATCCTGGCCTGAGGTATCAGGAAGAGTGTGGCCAGCAGGAGCAGGGAGGTCATTCTGCCCCTGTACTCAGCACTGGTTAGGCCACACCTTGAGTCCTGTGTTCAGTTCCGGGCTCCTCAGTTTAGGAAGGAGGTTGAGTTGCTGGAATGTGTCCAGAGAAGGGCAACAAAGTTGGGGAGAGGCTTCGAACACAAGCCCTATGAAGAGAGGCTGAGGGAGCTGGGGTTGCTTAGCCTGGAGCAGAGGAGGCTCAGGGGAGACTTTCTTGCTGTCTACAACTACCTGAAGAGAGGTTGTAGCCAGGTGGGGGTTGGTCTCTTCTCCCAGGCACCCAGCACCAGAACAAGAGGACACAGTCTCAAGCTGCACCAGGGGAGGTTTAGGCTGGATGTTAGGAAGAAATTCTTCATAGAGAGAGTGATTGCCCATTGGAATGTGCTGCCCAGGGAGGTGGTGGAGTCACCATCATTGGAGGTGTTTAGGAAGAGACTTGATAGGGTGCTCGGTGCCATGGTTTAGTTGATTAGATGGTGAAGGATGATAGGTTGGACTCGATGATCTTGAAGATCTCTTCCAACCTTATTCTGTTCTATTCTATCCTGTTCTATTCTATTCTACAAACAAAATAACTTTGACCACGCAGAGCCCCCAAACTACAGCAGATGAATGTACTTGCCTGAGCCAGAAGTTATCTGTTGAATCATACAAGCACCACAGAGTTAGCTACAGCACCAATTAAGTGTGGTCACCTTAAAAGCAGAATTTGTGTTTCAGGTTGGCAGGATGCCCATAAGAGGAAAGATGGAACTTTCCCAGTCTTACAGACTGCAGTAATTAGGGCTTTAAATACTTCCCAGTCTAAACCAAAGATAGTTCAGACAGAGCTAATTGTTTAAACAGTGTCCCTTCTGAACTGCCTTTGCTCATCTCTTTCAGACTGACATGGTTTTATTTTGTTTTAATTTTCTTTTTTTGTTGCTATTGGCTTCTGTGTGAGCTGTACAGGAATCAGAAAATATTTATCTTTTTCCAGCCACTTATCTTCCATAAATCACTTATATGGAATAGACAGAACATTCCCTGTGGAGGTAGTACAGAACATATAAAATTAAACACTGTGCCTCAGAGTAGAGTAGAATGGAATGGAATGGAATAGAATAGAATGGAATAGAATGGAATGGAATGGAATAGAATAGAATTAACCAGGTTGGAAGAGACCTTTGAGATCATCAAGTCCAACCTATCATCCAACACCACCTAATCAACTAAACCATGCAACCAAGCACCCTATCTAGTCTCCAAAGACTTAAGATACAATCCAATGTTTGAATGCCAGCCAGTGCCTCCCTTCCAGTCTCTTCCTAAACACCTCCAATGATGGTGACTCCACCACCTCCCTGGGCAGCACATTCCAATGGGCAATCACTCTCTCTATGAAGAATTTCTTCCTAACATCCAGCCTAAACCTCCCCTGGTGCAGCTTGAGACTGTGTCCTCTTGTTCTGGTGCTGGTTGTCTGGAAGAAGAGACCAGCCCCCACCTGGCTACAACCTCCCTTCAGATAGTTGTAGACAGCAATGAAGTCTGCCCTGAGCCTCTTCTCCAGGCTAAGCAACCCCAGCTCTCTCAGCCTCTCCTCATAGGGCTGTGCTCCAAACCCCTCCTCAGCTTTGTTGCCCTTCTCTGGACACCTTCCAGCAACTCAACATCTTTCCTAAACTGAGGGGTCCAGAACTGGACACAGGACTCAAGGTGTGGCCTAACCAGTGCTGAGTACAGGGGCAGAATGACCTCCCTGCTCCTGCTGGCCACACTGTTAGGATAAAAGGTTATCTGTCTCCAGATTTTGTTCTTTTCTCTCTGTGAACACGTGGTTCTACTGCTGTTAATTGGATCCAAACACCTTTGGACTGAAAGAATTGACAATGCATTTCCAAATCTTGCATCTCAGCTCACACCCAGTGCTGCAAGGTCTGGAGGAAAGAGGTAAATTGTTTCAAGGTTCCGGTTTGTGACTAAATACAAAATAAAAGGTCAAGCTGATTGCACCTTCCTCTGACTTAAACAGGGCAAATACATGGTAGGTGATCTCCCAGTGTAATTTTGGATCATGTGTGATCTTGTTAGGTCTCCCAGCTCACACAATCTGTTTTCCATTCAGAAAGGTCAGTCTGGTTTTAAGGGATTCAAGGTATTCAGGGTGCAAGATCCTGAGACTCTTTCTAGTGCCTCACCTGGTGGTGTATTTGTGGTGTAATCCAATAGCTCTCTCAGAAAGGGTTGCCCTCTGGAACAGTCATTCCACTGTCATAAGAGTTTAGTTGTCTGTGATCTGGGTGGTATTTAACCATAAGGTCTGAGGTGCATGTTTAGCAGTAGCTGTAAGAACATGGATGTCAAGTCCATTAATCACAGATAAAACCCCCAAAGACCTCCAGGCTGGGCTGTCAGCCAGGGATTAGCTGTGCCCCCCCTGCAAAAACCTCCTCAAACAACCCCCCTGGTTAGGTCAGCTTGTCCTCCTGCCCTGAGAGTTTTAACTAGCAGTTACAGCTGTAATCCTTACAGCACTCCAGGCTGCGTAGAGCTATGTGGTGGGAAGACCAGAGGCTGCTCCTGTGTAGTGTTTACCTCCCTGATGTCAGGCTGACACAAAATTGGTGGGAAATGGTACGTTCTGAGAAGGAGATGAATGCATGAGCTGGAAATGTTTCAGGAGCACTTTGACAGCAGCTTAGGAGCACATTTCTGCAGCTCAGCAATTCGTTTTCAGCCTGACTTTATTTGGAAGGTAAATATGAGCTGTGCCTGTTCATTAAAAGGTCATTAAGACCAAATTATTAGCATGTTTTCTAAATATTAGCTCACCCTGAAAACATTAATTTCTTCTTGCAGCGGTGCTGTGATTGGATACAAAGGTGTCTGAGGGGTACATAAGGAAGTGGAGCTTGTGCTGCAGAACTTCTGACTGCCTTTGGAGCTGTAACCTGGCTAACAAAAGCCAGCAGTGTCTCTTTTGGTGGTGCCCAGGGAACAGTCTCTGTCTTGTGAGTGCTGTTTTGCTGGTGCTTTGGGGTGGGAGAGTTGGGGTGGCTTTCATTTTTAATCTGGTTAAAGACGACAGAAAGATGTCTCACAGCTCCCTGCCATGGAGGAAAGTTTTGCTCTACTGCAGGTCTCAGTAGGTGTGAGTGTTCTGCATGGTCACTAATGCAGTTCCAGGATCCCATTGCTATGCAAAATGAATAAATTGCTCAGGCTCTGCTGGATTTCTTGGCTTTCTGGAGGTCTCATAACCCTTTGCCCCCACTCATTCTTATTTGCAGAGTTACCTGCAACATGGAGATGGGTGCTACTTCTGTAGCCACTCCTGCCATCACTAGCCAAACCCCACACTTCAGATCTGTGTCGTCTGAGCAATTCTGAGCCAGAGTCACTCGTTCAGCATGGTGGTGTGACCTGTTTGTGGCACCCTCACTGGCCACCTTGCTGCAGGCTGCCCAGAGGGGCGATGGAAAGACAGAGCTGGGCAGGATATTCTTGCTCTGGCATTAGACGCAGTGACATGCCTTCACTGGCTGGCACCTGCCTGGGCTTCCAGGGACTTCTCAGGGTGCTGGCCTCAAAGCATATGGTGTTAGTTGCTTCACATCCAGGCCTGGCAGATTCCATGCCCTTCACCAGCTGCGAGGGTAACTGGAGCCAGCTCCAGCAAGTTCACAGTATCACCGAGGTTGGAAGAGACCTCAAGCATCATCGAGTCCAACCTGTCACCACAGACCTCATGACTAGACCATGGCACCAAGTGCCACCTCCAATCCCCTCTTGAACACCTCCAGGGACGGTGACTCCACCACCTCCCTGGGCAGCACATTCCAATGGCGAATGACTCTCTTTGTGAAGAACTTTCTCCTCACCTCCAGCCTAAACTTCCCCTGGCACAGCTAGAGACTGTGTCCTCTTGTTCTGGTGCTGGTTGCTAAAGAGAAGAGACTAAACCCTTTCTGGCTACCTTTCAGGTAGTTGTAGAGAGCAATGAGGTGTTCCCTGAGCCTCCTTTTCTCCAGGCTAAACAATCACAGTTCCCTCAGCCTCTCCTCACAGGGCTTGTAAGTTGTGTGGGTATCGAGGGCTTGCTGACTCAGGATCTGGCTTTGGACTGGGCTGTCAGGCAAGGGCTGTGGGAGACATTCCTGAGCAGCAGCTCTCAGCGCCGGCTCTGGAGGCACGCCAAGAAGGGCTTTCATTCACACCGCTTCTTCCGGTGCAGAATGGCTTTTGAAGGTGTGCTCCTGGTTTGGTAGTTTGACACATTAAGATTTAGATTTAAAAATTAATTATGCATTTATTAAAAGGGGGAGGCAGGGCATGAAAACATAAAATGGGAATGAAAATTAAATGTCAAAGCGGAGCTTGCTTTAGGGCCTGCAAAATTTGGCGCACCTAGAGTATGGCTTCTAGACGTGCAGCGGCAGTAATGAGTTCTCACTATCCCTCTGTTTCCCAAGCCTTTGAGAAAGGGAAGGGTTTTTCATTTCTCTTTGGTAACGAATAATAGGCCAAGGAGAACAAATCCTGGAATTTGATACGCCTTTTCAAAGAACCGCCTGCACAGGCAAACGGTGACAATAGAAACTTGTTTATTAAACTAATGTAGTGATTTTTATCACTCCCCTCTTGGTATCTGGGTGCCTGATATTACCCTGGTATGGTTGCCATGGTAACTGAACACATTGTTCTTTTCGTTTGACCTGAGGTTTAAGCCCTGCTGTTGCAGGAGAAATGCCAAGAACACCTCCGCTTTTCATTAAAACAAAACTATCAAATACCTGCAAAGAGGAAAATGGGGAAAGAGAAAGGACAGCCTGACATTGCAATGTGACATCACCAAGAGAGGAGCCTGCTTTCAGCTGGAGGACCAAGAAATAAACAGCTGCTAGGAAATGTAAGTTCCTGTCGGGTTCTGTCCTTCAGTTCAGCTGCACCGGATTTGCTCCACCCCGGTACGTTCACTACTCACTCTGGAAGTGGCTGGATTGTATTTATTTGTTTGAAAAACCTGTTGGAATTACACTCAGAAGTGCAGCACTGACCTGCTCAATTCCACAGACTGACCAGCTGCTGAGGCAGAAAATGGTTGAAGAGCTCAAAGATGATTCACCTTAGAGTCCTTCCAGCAGTGAGCTCCTGCTGGTTGCTCTTTGGGGCCTTCCATGTTGTTTCTGTCTGATCTTGATTACCCCTTATGGCTTTGGGGGCTCTGACCTTTTTTGAGGCTCTGAGCCACATACAAATGCAAACCTTTTGCTCTCAGATAGAGCCCTGAAAATGGGGAAATTCTTGGATATTGTTAGAGGAGATGCCCTTTCCTAAGGCCAGTCTGATGGGTTGGACTGGAAATAGCTCCTGGTGTGATGGGATGGGGACGTATGTGGGGTAGGAAGGCAGCAGAAGCAATCCTAAACTGAGATCAAGAGATTGCCTGAGGTCTTGGTGGATTACATGAAAAAATTCAGTGGGGACTGGGTAGAACTTGCTGCAGGCTGGGGAGCGATTGGAAGCTTCTGGACCTAAGAGCAAGCGAGGAGGCAGGGACAGACTGAGCAGGCTGGAGTGAGGATAGTATAGAGACTTCTGATCAGCCTTGCTCAGAAAGCTGCATTTCCTTTCTGCAGAGCCATGTAGTTGTAGTTTATTGCCCAGAGTGACAATGGGAGCTGGTGGTGTGCTTGCTGTAAAGGCACAAGGGCGATCCCTCTTTCAGGCTCAGGGTTATATGTGCTCCTGTTGTGCTTTGCTCCTCTGGGATGATCTGCTCTTGTGGGGTAGTGTAGCAGGTATGTTCAGAGCTCCTGTTTCCCCTCTCACTGTGGTTCTCAGCTGCAAGATCCACAACTCACAGTGCTGCCTTCCCTGTGCTCTGTGCAGGCTGCCTGAGATGGACATTGTGGGGAACCAGCCTAGCAAGAGCCCCTGATCTCCTCCAGCTAGAGGCCAGGGCAGTGGTGGGTATCTGCCATGTTCAGGAGAGGACACTGACTGCTGTGCTGGAACATGTCCAGAGAAGGGCCACAAAGATGAGCAGAGAGTTGGAATCAGATTGGGAGTTTGGGCTATTAAGAAGGTCTCCAAGGAGACCTTCCAGTATCTGAAGGGGGCTACAAGAAAACTGGGGAGGGACTTGTTAGGGTGTCAAGTAGTGATAGGACTGGGGGGAATGGAGCAAAACTAGAAATGGGTAGATTGAGATTGGATGTTAGGAAGAAGTTCTTCCCCATGAGGGTGGTGAGACACTGGAACAGGTTGCCCAGGGAGGTGGTGGAAGCCTCATCCCTGGAGGTTTTGAAGGCCAGGCTGGATGTGGCTGTGAGCAACCTGATGTAGTGTGAGGTGTCCCTGCCCATGGCATAAGGGGTTGGAACTGGCTGATCCTTGAGGTCCCTTCCAACCCTGACAACTCTGTGATTCTATGGTTATGGCTGATTTAAAATTTCAGTTTTTACAGGTGGCTTTGCTGTGGCTCTAACTTAAGGCTAGTGAGAAAGTTCCTATCTCCAAAATGGGACAGATTACTGGCAACACAGCTGGCTGTCATTTCTTAATCTTCCCACAGTAATTTCTTAATGTTTCCCACAGTAAGATAAGATGTGAAGGAGCAGAAATTTTTAGGATATTGGAAAGAGGGAAAATGACTGGAAAGGGTAAGAGCAAGGATATCTGTGCACCAACTAAAGAATGACAAATAACAGTGCTGCTAGTAACAGGTGTAAAAGGGAACAAGATAAAGTATTAGGAGTTCATAGGAAATGAGAAAATGGTTTAAAAAAAATTAAATTCTATTCTGCTACAGAATGGGAGAGAGAACAAATGATGTTTGACAGGGAAAATGATGAAATGCTTAATTGTTACTGTGCTTCAGTTTTTACTAAAAGAGTTAATAGTTACAGGCTATTAATGTGATAAATCAATGAGAAGGAGTGATGAGAAGGAAGGAAGAACCATCTTAAACCATGCTCTGAAAACCAGAGTGTGCTCAGATCAGTGAAGTTTGTTGCTCTGAAGGAAGCAGCAATGGCATTGCAATCTTTGAAGAGATTATGGCTTCAAAACCTGCAGTGGAAAGGGGAAACCAGAGAAGTCTTTCTGCCTTTACCTCTGCCTGCTGTGCTGCTTTCATTTTGTCATTTTTGCAACTGCAAGGAAGATGTCCACTTCAGAAGGCCTCAGTGATCTGAAATGGTCAAGGTTTGGGTTTGCAAGAAATTATTTAAGAAATCAGTTCATAACCTGAAACTTTCAATTGGAGAACTATGAGAAAGGTTATTATGATAAATATTATGATCATGATTAGTAGTAGTAGTAGTGGTACTAGTGCTCTGTGCTCACAGAAGAAGAAGTGAGTGCTCCACTGGAAGCCTCTTTCTTTTATGCTTTTCCTTTCAGATGCAGCAGTGGTGAGTGGCAGCATTAGACACTACCCTGCTGTTGGGGGCTGCTTCCAAGCCCAACAGCTGCCCCAAACCCTGAGCCCCAACACTGATGAAAGTTCTTCACTGAGAGAGTTGTTAGCCATTGGAATGTGCTGCCCAGGGAGGTGGTGGAGTCACCATCTCTGGAGTGTTCAAGAGGGGACAGGACGTGGCCCTTGGTGCCATCACTTAGTAGGCATGAGGTCTTGGGTGACAGGTTGGACTTGATGTTCTTTGAGGTCTTTTCCAACCTTGGTGGTTCCATGATTCTATGATGGTTTCGCTGGCAGCTTGTGCTTCTTGCACCTCCTCAGCTGAGAGGCTGTCACCCACCCCAGGCCTGTGCTAAAGCTGTAGATCAGACTCCTCCAACAGCCACCAACATACTGATGTCACTCTGCCCAACAAATTCCTTTCTCATAGAAGAAAAGATTACTATATTGGTGGGTTTTTTTAAGTCTTGGTACAATACACAGGTTCTTCTACATGTCTGTCCATCCTTTGCCAAGCCATGCAGCAACTGCTCTGTTTTTATATCATTTCCTGCTGCTGAATCTTAGTAGGGAGAGTTTCTGCCTGAGCTGTGTCATTGTCCACACTGCAGAACTCACCACTCATCTGAGCAAGCTGCATGGCACAATCTTGCCCACGTTGTTAATTGTTGGGCAAAATCAAGGTGTCTTTAGTGGGGAGGAACAGGAATGTGGGAGCTTCTGTCAGCTACTCAATATTGGCCTAGAACCTGGGATGTTTGCTGTTGATCGAGGTCTGTCTGAAGATAAATGTGTGAGAGCTGAAGCAGTCTGTGTGCAGTGCCCATGTGGTGTAAAATTGGTATAAAATTCTTCTGCTATTGTTATGGTTGGAAGGTGGAACTTTTGCCTGAATCCTAACAGCAGAAACAGGAACTTTCTGGACATTTTTTAGTAAAAGGTAAATAAATTCCCACTGGACACAGAGAAATACCATAGATAGGTATAGATCATTCCATTAACTTATTAATGTGGTGAAAAAGCAGTTGCATAAACATTTCTGTCTCTTTTTAGATTCTTCTCTCTCTGTGATCTCTGCTTTTGCATCACTCGTTTATTTCTTTCCTGACCTTTGCTGGCATATATTCTGTCTGCGAGGTACTGAGAAGGGAAGGAGAGGGAGGAGGAAGAGCAGAAGTGTGAACAGCCCCCTGGCTTTGTTCAGAGGGGTCTCTGTGTTGTGTATAAACTGTAAATATATGTAAATACAGATATACTTTGTACATGTTCATTGCATTTCATATTGCTAGATTTTAGTTTGCTTGAGAATAGAATAGAATAGAATAGAATAGAATAGAATAGAATAGAATAGAATAGAATAGAATAGAATAGAATAGAATAGAATAAAGCAGGTTGGAAGAGACCTTCAAGATCATCGTGTCCAACCTATCATCCAACACTATCTAATCAACTAAACCATGGCACCAAGCAGCCCATCCAGTCTCTTCCTAAACACCTCCAGTGATGGTGACTCCACCACCTCCCTGGGCAGCACATTCCAATGGCCAGTCATTCTCTCTATAAAAAATTTCTTCCTAAAATCCAGCCTAAACCACCCCTGGTGCAGCTTGAGACTGTGTCCTCTTGTTCTGGTGCTGGTTGCCTGGGAGAAGAGACCACCCCCCACCTGGCTACAACCTCTCTTCAGGTAGTTGTAGAGAGCAAGAAGGTCTCCCCTGAGCCTCCTCTTCTTCAGGCTAAGCAACCCCAGCTCCCTCAGCCTCTCCTCACAGGGATGTGCTCCAGACCCCTCCCCTCCCCCTGCCCTTCTCTGGACACATTCCATCAACTCAACATCTTTCCTAAACTGAGGGGCCCAGAACTGGACACAGGACTCAAGGTGCGGCCTAACCAGTGCTGAGCACAGGGCACAATGACCTCCCTGCTCCTGCTGGCCACACTGTTCCTGATGCAGGCCAGGATGCCATTGGCCCTCCTGGCCACCTGGGCACATTGCTGGCTCATGTTCAGCCTACTGTCAACCAGCACTCCCAGGTCCCTCTCTGCCTGGCTGCTCTCCAGCCACTCGGACCCCATCCTGTAGCGCTGCCTGGGGTTGTTGTGGCCAGTGTGCAGAACCTGGCACTTGGATGTGTTAAATAGTTTTCATTTTTCTTCCCCACGCCCCTTTTGAGGCGTACAATTATGCTGGACTTCCATCAAAAGCTGAGGGTTACTAGTTTATTATTGCATTTTCTCAGAAAAAAAAAATAAAATAAATGAAATTAAATTACAGGGGCAGTTCTGCCTTCCTGGAGAATTCTCATTGACTTCAAAGTGTGAAAAAGGGAATACAAATGAGTTTGCAAGTATCTGTCTAACACGGGTAATTTTCAGTTGAAGAAAATGTGAACGAAGCATAAATAATCTAATTTTCAGCCTCCTTCCCAACACAAATAGCCTCTGGTGAATGCTGAGCTTATGGGGAATAGATCTGTGTCAAAAAAAAACACCACCACGAAATGCACAAGCAGGCAAAAGTTCTCTTGTGCTCTTCTAGTAGTAGGTCACAGAATCACAGAACTGCCCAGGGTTGGAAGGGACCTCAAGGATCAACCACTTCCAACCCCTTATGCCACTGGGCAGGGACACCTCACATTACATCAGGTTGCTCACAGCCACATCCAGCCTGACCTTCAAAACCTCCAGGGATGAGGCTTCCACCACCTCCCTGGGCAACCTGTTCCAGTGTCTCACCACCCTCATGGGGAAGAACAACTTCCTGATGTCTAATCTAAATCTCCCCTAGATAGCTTGGATCCAGTTTAGGCTAATTCGCCATGCCACCCTTTGGTGAAGCCAAATCATCCCAGTGGAGAACTTAGCTTTTCTTTCTCTTAGTATCACAGCCATGATACAATCTTGTTTTGTTTTACAGAAAATATGATACTAACACCAGTGCCCCCCCCCCCCCAAAAAAAAAAAAAAAAAAAGAAAACTTAAAAAGAAAAGCCAAGGTTGGATGCTTCTAATATTTCTTGTCAAGCTGCTCAACTCATCTTTGTCTCTACAGGTAAGCCATAGATTTCATCCAAGGAGTTGTACTTGCTGAACCCCTCCCAAACAGGATGAGCACCTGCTGTCAGGATGGATTCAGCCTCTGGTCCTCGATGTGTAGCTTTGGGTTGTGAGATTTTGGTGCTGAAGCCCATGGGAGGCCCTGGGCACACATTTTGCAGACAAGTATGGAGATCCTCCTTTTTTACCTCAAAAAATGTAGAGTCAACACCCCCTCCCCAAATTTCAAACAGACTTTCCCTTTCTCCAACGCTTCCATGTTTGTATTTCAGCTCAGGGGTCTGGCATTAACCTCTCTGCTCTTTCAGAACCTCCTTGAAGAGCTCCTAGTGCTCTTTGCTTGGGCACAATGCAAGCATGCTCCTGTAGGTCTCCAGACTGCCCAAATCAGAGGTTTCAACATTTTGATCTGTCCACCACAGCCTGGATATTATTGTGAAAGATCTGCCCTGCAAGTATTTGACAAACTATTGTTTTTCAGGACAGCTTAGCAATGGTTTGTAAGTGTCTCATTGATCATTTATTATTATTTTACTGGTTGGCAGTAGGCTGAACATGAGCCTGCAGTGTGCCCAGGTGGCCAAGAAGGCCAATGGCATCCTGGTCTGCATCAGCAACAGTGTGGCCAGCAGGAGCAGGGAAGTCATTCTGCCCCTGTACACTGCTCTGGTTAGGCCACACCTTGAGTCCTGTGTCCAGTTCTGGGCCCCTCAGATTAGGAAAGATGTTGACTTGCTGGAAGGTGTCCAGAGAAGGGCAACAAAACTGGGGAGGGGTTTGGAGCACAAGCTCTATGAGGAGAGGCTGAGGGAGGTGGGGTTGCTTAGCCTGGAGAAGAGGAGGCTCAGGGGAGACCTTACTGCTCTCTACAACTACCTGAAGGGGGGTTGTAGCCAGGTGGGAGCTGGTCTCTTGTCCCAGGCAACCAGCACCAGAACAAGAGGACACAGTCTCAAGCTGCACCAGGGGAGGTTTAAGTTGGATGATAGGAAGAAATTCTTCATAGGAAGAGAGATTGCCCATTGGAATGTGCTGCCCAGGGAGGTGGTGGAGTTGCCATCATTGGAAGTGTTTAGGAGGAGACTGGATGGGCTGCTTGGTGCCATGGTTTAGTTGATTAGATGGTGTTGGGTGATAGGTTGGACTCGATGACCTCAAAGCTCTCTTCCAACCTGATTAATTCTATTCTATTCTATTCTGTTCTATTCTATTCTATTCTATTCTATTCTATTCTATTCTATTCTATTCTATTCTATTCTATTCTATTCTATTCTATTCTATTCTATTCTATTCTATTCCTTCTCAAATTTTAAGTAAGCCCTGTTTTGCAAAAGGTGTATAATGATCTTAACTCTCCCTTGGAAGGAAGAGTTCTTTTGGAAGTTGAAAAATAATCTTTTTTTTTTTTCTTCCTTTGGAAAAGATAAAGAAGATATAGTTGACCCTGAACAAAAAGTTGAGCTGTTCACTAATATTGTTTGTGCTCTTACATGAGCTTTTTACACTTGGTTAAGCTGAATAACTCAGAATGCATGTTTTATCCTCTTAGTGATTCTTTGTCTATTGGCAGGTGTTTTTTTCCTTAATTTTTTTCTTAGTGCTGTATTTCTGCAGTAATTAGTGATCTTGATTCTGTGTCATTCTTGACCAAAAGCATCTGGGGTTAGAACATGAAGAATCCATTAAGACCGTTTTAATTGAAGCAGCGATTTAAAAGAGAGAGAGGAAAAAAATCCTTAGAAATGCTACCTAAATCAGAGAATCACAGAATCACCAAGATTGGAAGAGACCTCAAACATCATCATGTCCAACCTGTCACCACAGACCTCATGACTAGACCATGGCACCAAGTGCCACATCCAGTCCCCTCTTGAACACCTCCAGGGACGGTGACTCCACCACCTCCCTGGGCAGCACATTCCAATGACGAATGACTCACTCAGTGAAGAACTTTCTCCTTACCTCCAGCCTAAACCTCCCCTGGTGCAGCTTGAGACTGTGTCCTCTTGTTCTGTCACTGCTTCCTGGGAGAAGAGACCAACCCCCACCTGGCTACAACCTCCCTTCAGGTAGTTGTAGAGAACAATAAGGTCTCCCCTGAACCTCCTCTTCTCCAGGCTAAACACCTCCAGCTCCCTCAGCCTCTCCCCACAGGAGAGGCTCCAAACCCCTCCCCAGCTTTGTTGCCCTTCTCTGGACACTTTCCAGCATCTCAACATCTTTCCTAAACTGAGGGGCCCAGAACTGGACACAGGACTCAAGGTGTGGCCTAACCAGTGCTGAGTACAGGGGCAGAATGACTTCCCTGCTGCTGCTGGCCACACTGTTCCTGATCCAGGCCATTGGTTTGTCTGTGTGTAATTTCTCCTCGTTGCTGAAACCTTTGATGTTTTAATTTCCCTCCTTCCCTTCCCCCCCCATTTTTTTTTTTTTAATAAAAAAAGAAGGCCGTAGCTGTGTGCAGAGGATCATAGCCAAGGCTGTGCCAGTCTCAGTAGAGGCTCAGACTGAGGCAGAGTGGTACCCCTGCCCACAGCCAGGCTCTTGTCCTGGTGTCCTCAAGCTCTCCAGGCTCCTTGGCTTCAGGCTGCTTTTGCTGGGGAACCTGGTGAGAGAATCCTCTCCTGGACATGTCAATCACCTGGTGATGTGATGATTGCATTAAGAACTGAGAAGTGTCTCAACAAAGATAAGATCATCCTGAAGGACCTGCCTCATGTTCTGGCTCTGACCACCGAGACCGCAGCTGCCCAGGGGGTGTGGTGGACAGGGGACAGCAAAGAGGGGTTGAGGCCACTCATAGCTGACCCCTGCAGACACACGAGGAGAACCCCCTGGTAAGTCCACTTATGCATTGTTGATGTGAGCCAGGTGGAGCTACAATGAATGAACCAGGAACATAACAAAAGCCCTGGGCTATGCCAGCTTACAGCGAGGGTAAAATCACGGAGGCACCAAGGACATCTCAGGCTGGAGGCAGCAGCCCAGGACGTTTCTCCCTACCCCCATGACCAAAGAAGGGCCATGGGGTGGTAATTCTCTCTCTTGCTCTTTCTCCATCCCCTCTCTCCCTTTTCTTTCTTTCTCTGTTTTGCTTGCTCTGTTCTCCCTCTCCCTTTAATAAACAGTCTCATCTTGATATATGACCTCGTTTGTGTCTTAATTTCACTCATGGGAATGTTCAAGAGAACTGAGTCTCCTTCCCAACCTTTGTACCGAGACACCTGCATTGCTGGGTTGGATGAGCCCCTGGGAGTAAGCTACTCCTTGTCATGCCCTTGAATTTCAGCAAAGAAGGGTGTGCATTTCTGCCCATTCTCTGGGATATGAATTGGGTGCCTCTCTGTCCATCCCCCAGCCCATGTGGGTTGCCTTTCAAAAGAAAAAGAGAAAGCAGGGATTTAATTGAGGAGGGTGATCCCTGCTGCAGCTCTTGATTTTCAGTGGCCATTGTGCTGCTGTCCTAAAAATAACGAGTAATAGGATGGTGCTGTTGTGATGGCACCAGCGCTGGTGGGTAGCATATTGGACAGGAGTTTCTGAACTCCATTGCTCATCTTTTCACTGCAACGTGTTTTATGAAGGAATATATTGCAATTTTCTTTCAGCACTGAGGATTCTCTTAAATTCTACAAAAGCCACTGTAAGTTGTGCTAGGAACTTTAGTAGAGCTCTTAAGTCGGTGGCAGCTGTCAGCCTCACAGTCTGGGAACATTTTTTTTGGTGGCATACAAACCTTCAAAGCATTCTGTGTGCACAGCTCCAAGTCTTAACTCTGTAGGCAAGGATGGTGAAGTTGCCAGCTGTCATTTTATTGTGGTCTTTATTTATTTATAAACTACCCCATGGTCCTCACTCAGGTGTGGCAGTGGGGGGAATGCCGGCTCATTTTTAGCTACTGATTGGTGTCAGGGCTGCATCTGGGGATTTTAAAATAGCCTGCTCAAGTGCTGATGGAAATATTTCTACCCATCAGAACAATCTGACATGCTTTTAAACGTGGCTTGTGTTTTCTGTCGTGTCACATCTGCAGGAGCAGATTCTAGGTTATTGTATTACAATTAGGCAGATGTAGCGTGGCCATTAGATTACCTTTACGAGGTCTACCAGGGGTGTAATGTGGAATTTTGCCCTTAGGACTAATAGAAATCACAGCTTCTGTTATTACCAACATGATTTGCACTTTCCCAGTCTCAAAGTCTCAAGATGAGGGTTCTGTAATAAAAATTAGAGGTTAGAGATTTGGGGAAATGAAGGAAATGCTGAAATAACAATATAATGGTAGAGGAATTCATAAGCCTTCTTTCTTAGGCAGATGAGGCTCCTACTACTGCAGTGTTAGCAAGTTTTAGTAACTGGAAGTTTTTTTAGTAACTTCTGAGGTTGCTGGCTGACTTAGCAAAACTTGACAGGTGGAGAGATCTCAAAGGTGGTGAGTTTCTGGAAGTTTTCTAAGTGTCTAAAGGCAAGACCCCAGCGTTGGTACACCAGCTGCGGGAAGAGCCACAGGGTGAGCTCGGTTACGTGATTAGAGCTCAGAGAATTGACTGAAAGGAGCCCTGCTAGGACTGCAGCTGGACAAGTGCTCCCTTGATCTTGCTTTGGTATTTCCTGCCCCCAGGGAATATACTAACCCAAGACAGGGAGCAGCAGGGAAGCAGGTTGTGTGGCGCAAAGATGTCCAGTAACTGAGAAAGAGGAAGCTATGATCATGTTATGATCTTGAGCTTGTGTGATTCTCCTGGTTCATTCCTAGTGGGTCACATTGGACTGGGTTGGGAAAATGTCTGTGGAGTGGAAAGCTTTTTTAATAGGAATCATTAAAAGGTGCTGTGGTATGGGGCTGTGCTGCCAGCCACTGCTTTCTCCCTGGTAGCATCAGATTCAACTGCGGGAGCTGACTGGGAGAGTCCAGCTTTCCACTTCTGTGTGAAAACCTATCAGATAGTTTATTATCCTTAATTTTCCTCTCCTGCTTGCTTTTATTAAAATAGGAATCATGAAATGACTGCCACGGTGTATTTCATAAGTCTTGGCCCCTTAATAGATCCCCATGTAATTTCAGATACGCATCCTCTTGGGTCTGTCAACTGTAAAACAATTGCTGTGGCTTTCACTGTGGCAACCTTCCTGCAGAATCTGCTTCATAAAATCGCCTGTTAAAAGTCTTCAAATGTTTCATTATCGTTGCAGGCTTCCAAGGTACCACCCTGAACAGCTCACTATGCCTCTGCTCTTCCTAACGCTCCTTAAGGAGTGTGGGTTTTAATTTTTATGTATTTATTAGGTCTCATTCCTCAAGGACAGACTCCCTGTGTTAGGCTTGTTGCATTTTTAATAGACTCTCCTGTCACTTAGTCTCCTGCATGGGCCACAGAACTTTAGGAATCTCTGAGACTTAATGTTATTTAACAAGTGCCTCCTGCTTCTTCTCTAATTAATTGCAATCAGAAAGGCTAGTTGGCGGACACATGGTGTCGCAGCGTCTGTGAAGTGCTGCCTGATGGCTATAAACATTGCCATATGTTCTCTGTGAAATATTGCCATAATCACTGGCAACAGGAACAGCTGAGAGGGGATGAAGGATTGGTTCTCTTCTGATGGTTTGGGTTGGGGTTTTTGTTTTGGCTTCATTGTCCAAATCTGTGCAGTGCTTCCCAATCACCTGAGCGGTTTTCAGTCACCCTTACCTTGAATATGCTGCTTTGCTTCTGATCTGTTATTTGGGTAACTCTCATCTTGCACACCCAGGTCCGTCTGCTAACCTCGCTACTTCAGCAAAGCAGGCACTTAAAAATGAGGGCTTTGGTATTTTTTGGTTTTGGCTTGGTTTGGTTTTCCCCACCAGACTGAACAGAGAATTTTGTTCTAAAGCTAAATAGCTCAAAAATGTAATGTGAACTGCATGTACACTTTCCTCTAATGTGAAAGTTCATGTGCTTCACTGATGTCATTATGAGGACAATTCTGAGGCTGGGCAGTTTGCCAGATTGTGAAAAGTCTTCAGAGCTGTGACCTTCATTAATGTTAGATTTATTAGTTTATTTTATTTATTTAATTTTATTTATTTGATTGTATTTTATTGATTTGATTAATTTTAATTTCTTTAGTTTTGATTTATTTAATTTATTTAATTTAATTTTATTTACTGACTTTTATTTTATTAATTTTATTTCCTTTTACTTCTTGTCTTTTCTTTTTATTTATTTATTTAATTTCATTGTATTTATTTTATTTTTGTTCATTTTATTTCATTTTCTTAGTTATTCATTTTAGTTAGTTATTTATTTCCCCCCCTTTATTTATTTAATATAATCTTTTAAAATTTTACTTGCTTTTATTTATTTAATGAAATAAATATTTATTTGGTTTATTTATTTAATTAAATAAAAATTTACTTGCTTTTATTTATTTAATTTCTGTTTTATCTTATTTTAGTTTGTTTTACTTATTGCATTTCATTTAATTTCATTTATTGAATTTAATGTCATTTATTTTAGTTTTTACATTTATTATAGTTTATTTGTTTAATTTAATTTAATTTAATTTAATTTATTAATTTTATTTATTTAATTTCATTTAATTAATTTTATTTATTTCATTTCATTTCATTTCATTTCTTTTACTTTATTCCATTTGATTTAATTTTTCTTTCAGCCTTTCATCATCAGATTGTGTGCTAGGCTGTTGTAGTTTGTGGTAACATCAGACAGTTTGGGGGGCCCGCTGTAGTTTGTGCTAACATTAAACTGTGTTAGCATGTAACGTTATTTCCTCTGTTGATACAACTTCATTACACCACAGCAGCAGCTGAATCAGAAACCTCATCTTGTAGTAACCCAGTGCACTGCCGATTGCTCATCAGCAAGCAAAAAGCTTCCCTCTGTACATTTTGCTCCTGACACTAATTTTTTACCACTTTGGCCTCCATTTTAAGGAGACCATTCATTAGGAGCTGCAATCATTCAATTGCTTCAACCCAGCTAGAAGGCTCACAAGATTGCTTCCCCAGTAAGTGTGATTCAGTAAGAGGGAGGCAGTATATATTAAGCATGTAAAGTGGTTTTGTGTCTCCGGTTAGAAGCGTAGGGCTCTCACGGAGGTAAGCAAACAGGATTCATTCCGCTCCTTTTATTAGAACTGTTTTCTTTTAAGAGCTGCTTTGCTGTCTCAGATTACTACTTCTAACAGGGCACTTGCTAGCTCTGAGAAAAATGTGATTTTATTAATACAACAAATGGGTTTTACACGCCCCTCTATACTTCGGGAGTTGTGGGGTATTGAAGCAAGTTCTGTCTTAACGTACACAGCTCTGGCTATTAAACTGTACCCATGTGATTGATCTCTTTAATAAAACCCTGTACTTTAGTAAGGAAAGAGTGATAAGGATAAACAAATGTACTTGTTTGTCCAGTGCTTTGGAGATTACAGTAACACGAGGACATCAAGAATGCCATTTCCATGAATAAGGCAGATGAAACACATCAATTTGGACTTCATTTTGAGCATGTCTGGGAACCAATATACTTCAAGTTAATTTGATTCATGCTTTTCATTGCTTTGTAACACCATGTGCATTTTAACAGGAAAGGTTTATACTTAAACAAAACAGGTAAAAGGTTGCACTTTGCGCGGGAGGATTGGGCAAGTGAGGAACAACGACTGCAAATTTGTTGAGGCTCTGGCCCCCTTACCTCACGTCCTGAGCATGCCTGAGGGGGCTGCTGCCAAGCCATGGGGTGTGAGGGATTGCTGCTGAGCTGCTCTGAAAGCACAGGGCTCTACATATCACTACAGCCCTAATGCCAAAAATTCCCTCCTCTGCCTCTATCAGGTCTGGTTGCTATCCATTTCTCAGGAATCATTGTGCTGATATCCATAGTTACCTTGGGTTTTATTATTATTATTACTTTTCCACTCTTTTATGTATGCATTATTATTTTTTTAAAGACAAGTGAGAAAGGGAGGACTCAGGCCCTCATTTCTTTTGCTATCCACTCAAAAGCATTCTTACCATGGCAACCCCTGTTTCCATGGTACATGCTGTATTGCCCTTCAGAGAAAATTTATTAAGAGACACATAGACACATACATGCTGTCATGTGAATGTGGTTGCATTTTATAGCACTCTAAAGGAAACTACAGTAAATTGTCTTTCCTCCCCCCCCCTCTTTTTCTACTCCCCCTCCCCCCCCCCTTTTTTTAAGTTGTAGTGGTTTTTTCATTATACAGTGTGATGAAAGATTATTGCTGCCACTGCTTGGCAGTGTCATGGGAATGCAATAAAATACGATTCTTTCTACTGTTGTTAGGAAGGTATTCTCCAAACTGCTGTATTTGCCAGTACATTAAGTTAATTGTTTCCTGAAGTGTCTTTGGGTATAACTTGGCACACAAATAATTGAAGCCCTTTTACAACTTTAAGCCAGATCTATAATAAAGGTTTTCTACTATTTTTTTTCCCCAGGTTCATTGCATGGAAATACTCAAGATGTTAGCAAATTCAAAGGCCTGCCTTCCATGTTAAGAAGAGAAAGTGACCCCACAGAAATGTGTGGTTTCTCTTCCACAGTGACACCTATTAGATGGAATTCTGAGTGTTAAAAAAAATGGCTAAATCCACACAAGCAAGATGCTGTGCCTTCATTGGGGCTTTTTTTGTCTGTGAAGATGCAGCTGTAAAACTACCCTTTTTATATAATCACTTCTGCCTTGAGAAGGTTCCTTATCATCAGCCTTTTAGACTCTTCTGCTGACTGTCATTGTGAACTGTACAGGTCTCTGATAGGAGGTGCAGTATCAGTCTTTCTCCAAGTAGACTTCTTGAAAAGTCTGAGTTAAGGTGACACACGCAGCACTGTCTCAAAACCTCTCTGAGTTTTGGAGAGCTGCTTCATGTGCTGTACTTGTCTAGGACTGCAGCCTGACAGTGCTCTGCAGCTACATTGCTGAATCTGCTTCCTGCCTGCTTTTCAACTCTTCTGTTCCAAGCCTTGATTAGAAGATCTATGGAAAGTAGAAAAAGCCTCAAAGTATACCTAATCTTAAACAAGATTCCTGCCTCGTATCAGATTTCATTTCAAAGATGATCCTGACGAAAATCCTTGCAAGAAAATCAAAGCAGCTCCTCTGTGCAAAAGGAACTTGGTCTGTAGCCTGAGTTTGCAAAGTAGTCCTTTTCAGACACCTGCTTCTCTTCCTCACTTGGTCACTGAAGTTACAATTAGGGAAGTGATATTGAAGTTGATATGGGAAAAATGATGCATCCAAACGCCTGGAGAAAGTCTTAAGGATCTGCTGTATGAGCAAAGGAATGAAGCTAACAGTGCTGGTGATGGTGGGATCAGGAATGTTGAAGTAATAAGATGAAAATATGTCAGGAGCTTGTTTTGAGAACACACACGATACCTTTCAAGTTTAGTTTATTAATCAGTAGACTGAAAGCTCATATACAAAACAGAGGCTGTTGTTTTGCTTTCAGATGTGATGCCTGTCCTTTCACCAGGAACAGAGTCCCTTAGCACAGACTTCATTAACAGCTCTTGGTGAGAACTGTTTTTCTACTTTTAACACTTCAAAATAAATAAATATTATTTTAATGTTTTTAAAAACAGTGAAATGTGTGATTTTAATAAAGAGTTTATTCCCTTTTCCAATACATCCATGAAACTCTGGGCTGGTGTTTGTGGAAACGCTGGGGAAGCAAGGAAGGATTAAGGTAATTTTTATCTTTCTTTCTTGTTTTTTCCAGTTTAGGTTTTTGAATCACTCAGTATGCCTGGAGTTGTACTTTGTGCACAACACCTCCTGCAGAGTCATAAGGCAGATGAGCCATGGAAGGCTGTGATCATGCCCTTAACCATAATGCCATTTCGAATGTTATTTTTGGGTTTGTGACACTAGGCTGTCCTGGCTGATCAAAGAGGAGTAGATGATACTAATAGTCCTCACTGCTGGTAATGTGGAAATCAGATGCAAAATATGCAGTGCTCCTACCCAGCTGCTCAGAAGAATTATTTTGCCTCACGTGTTCATTTTCTTAGTGTTGTGCAGCCCTCTGTTACAGATCAGGTGGGGAAGAGCTGTTGAGCAGCAGCCAGGCTGGGGGACTGCTGTACCTTGTGTTCTTGCTGTAACAGTGCAGTTATGTTTTGGATAGCTTAATAAAATGTCACAACAGCATTATGGCTGCTCCTCTTCAGAGGGCTGGGCAGGTGTCATGGGTTGAGTTGAACCTGATGTTGTTCCCCACACCATGTTTCAGCCATGCTAGCTGCAAAAATGGAAGTGCTGGCTGGAGCACAGTAACATGGATCTGGAAGTTTAAACTGAAACATGGGAGGCTTCCTGTTCCAGTTGCTGCTTCAGGGTTCTGGGACTTGGGTGTTGGCTCCTTTCTGCAGGCATGGCAGTGAGATTGGCAGGAGTCAGGTAGTTGCTGGCTTTGGTGTTCTCTTTTATGCTGTTTTTTTCCCCTGCATTTCACTGCACTTCTTCTGCAAATAGCTAAGCTAAGGTAATAATGCACTGTATTATTAGATTAATTAGATTATTAGCTATTAATGCATTGTGATTATGATAGCTCATGTTATACTTTGTTACTTTGCCCTTGCTCTTGTGGGGGGAGCAGGCAGGCTGGTGCCTGTGCTGAAGCATTACAGCAGATCAATAACCCAGACCTGCCTGCTGAGGCACACAGCCCAGCTTCCCGTCCCAGGGTGCTCAGCCTCCCACAAGCCCCCCAGATGACATGATGAAGCCATACCTTGCTTGCTGCTCTCTGAGGGCTCCTTTGTGCCTGCAGCTTGGTAAGGTTCAGTCCTGCCTCTGAAACCCAGATGGCCTTGAGTGGTGTGCTTGCTGCTGGGGCCTGTGCCTGTGTCAGATGGCTGGGGTGTGCCTGCCATCTACACAGCCCCTGATGTGCACGCGTGCCTGCTCGTGACACAGCTCAGTAGTTCTGGACAGCAGTGTTTGTAATACCTGCAGCACTTCAGGATAAAAACCTCTCTCCTCCTTCCTTTGCCATAAGTGGAAGCACCTGGGGCTGTACCTGGGGGCTTCTCTCCTGCTCTGGCTCCATGTGGACCCAGCTGCAGGAGGTGGCTGACACCCAGGGCAGGGCGTGCTGGTGATGTGAGACCCTGTGGAGGTCATCTCAGGGCCTGTGCCCGGTCCAGAACCACCTCTACCTTGTTTCCCTCTTTGCTGACAGTGATTTTTAAAAGTCAGAGCTTGGAAGTCAAGAAACAGAAGTCCTCTTGCCAGTACTGTACAGTAATGGTTGAGGACAAGGGCTCAGCTGCCTGCTCCCCCAACACAAAAATGAGGGGAAAAGTGACACACACAACTCAGAGCTGAGATAAAGAGATAAGAGCTCAATATAACATGAGATATCGTAACTACAATGTATAATTACCTTAGCAAACAATCTAATTAATCTAATAATACAGTGTATGATTACCTTAGCTTAGATATTTGCAGAGGAAGAGCAGTGAAGTACAGGAACAAACAGCACAAAAAAGAACACCAAAGCCAGCAGCTACCCCACTGCCACCTGTGTCACCATCATGCCTGCAGAAAGGAGACAACAGCCAAGACCCAGAACCCAGAAGCAGCAACCAGAACAGGAAGCCTCCCATGCTGCAATCTGAAATTCAAGTCCCAGGACAATTTGCTCCAGTCAGCACTTTCATTTCTGAAGCTGGCATGGCTGCAGCATGGTATGGGCAACAATGGCAGGTTCAGCTCAACCTATGGCACATACCTGAGGAGCACAAGTCTGATGATGCTTTTCATAAGGTCACACTTCACCGAGTTCCTCAGGATGGTAACTTAGTCTTGTCTGGTGTAATTAATGTGTCAAACATTACTCAAGCAGCTTGGTGGTTTTTTTTAGCTGGGTGTAATGGGTTGGGGCAGATCCCCTCCCCACCACAGGCAGAAATAACGACTCAGACAAACGGATTGCAAAAGTGATGAAAGTTTAAATAGAAAGCAGTGAATGTTACAGAAAACCCAAAGCGCAGTGACAAAGAAAGATCCCATCCCCACCTGAGGGTGCATGCAAAACCCCCAGGGCTCTTTCTTCCCCCTCCCTCTGCTGGGCTAGTCTCAGCTGGCCAGGCCTGAGACTGCCCATCCCCCTGTGGCCTTGGGCCCAATCAGGCCCATGGCCGGGAGATCTCTCCCCCAGTTACCAAGTCTCGGAGAGGGAAGGAAAGAGGAAGTGCCAGACTCCGCACTGGATCTTATAGTGGTGCAAAGAATTATGGTAGGAAATACACAATTTCCTGTGTCCATCCCTCTGGGCTGGACTTCTGGACACAGGAAGTGAATGCACCAGGGGGGCACCCAGCTCAAACTACAACACTGGGCAGGCATGAGAGCTGCCCAAAGTCCTTTACTCCACTCCATCCAGAGAAGGGCAACAAAGTTGGTGAGGGGTTTGAAACACAAGTGCTATGAAGAGAGGCTGAGGGAGCTGGGGTTGCTTAGCCTGGAGAAGAGGAGGCTCAGGCGAGACCTTATTGCAGTCTACGACTACCTGAAGGGAGGTTGTAGACAGGCGGGAGCTGGTCTCTTCTCCCAGGCAGCCAGCACCAAAACAAGAGGACACAGTCTCAAGCTGTGCCAGGGGAGGTTTAGGCTGGATGTCAGGAAGAAATTCTTTGTAGAGAGAGTGATTGCCCATGGGAATGGGCTGCCCAGGGAGGTGGTGGAGTTGCCATCATTGGAGGTGTTTAGAAGGAGACTTGATAGGGTGCTTGGTTGCATGGTTTAGTTGATTAGGTGGTGTTGGATGATAGGTTGGATGCGATGATCTTGAAGGTCTCTTCCAACCTGGTTTATTCTATCCTATCCTATCCTATCCTATCCTATCCTATCCTATCCTATCCTATCCTATCCTATCCTATCCTATCCTATCCTATCCAAAACCCTTTGGTGGCAAACCTGCCCTGCTGTGCCGTCCACCATGGCGGCAGGGGGTTACACGTGGGGAAAGGGCTTCTCACTTCACTGGCAGCGTGGTGACGGTAGCAACACATTCAATTCCATACAGTAATAGTGCCCTAATAACAAATGAAAATATCTTGTATGGTGGATGTTGATAACTAAATGTTTATCCTGCATATAGAAATTCAAATAATTGGAAATTCTTATAGCCTGGATCCAGTTGAGACCCTGGAGGATACCTTGATATTGAAGTTTATAATCAAGAGAGTGTGTTTGGGTTATTTTTCAGATGTCTGTTGTGTGTTTAATATAGTATATTTCGATTGTGGGCTCTCATTCCTTTAAACCTGAGGTTTCTCTTTCTTGAATAAATGAGGAGATAAGCAATTGAATTTGAAAGATACTTTATGCAACAGAAAAGCAATTTGGTTTCTGGATATCAAAGGGCAAGAAGCAAACTAGCAGTTGAATGCTCAATATTTATAACTCTTAGGTTGCCAGTCTGCTCTGCGCCTCCAAGGAGCTCCATGTTTGTCTATTTCCAGGGCCCATTGTCTGACTGGGCAGCTGTTCCATGGCTGAGTGAGGTGCTGTGATGTCAGTGTCTTGGTACCTTTGGAAATGTTGCATGGAGATGTGTTCCCCTTGGCATTAGTGTTTCTCACTTGAGTTTTGCTGGGAAAAAAAAAATACTAAGAGCAGCAGAGAGGATATGCAGGACTCACCATGCCTTTGGAGGCAGAAGTCTCTTGGCCTTCATTGTGGTGGCTTTCCTCCTTTGCTGGTGGCTCTCCTCCAGCTGCTTGGTGCTGGGAAGGAAGCAGAGAATTCATCAGTTACTGCTGTTGTTTATATAACCGTGTATATCTGTATGGAACGTCACTGGTAGTTATTGAAAATGAACATGTCTGCATCTGGCACAGAATAGAATGGAATGGAATGGAATGGAATAGAATAGAATAGAATAGAATGGAATGGAATGGAATGGAATGGAATGGAATGGAATGGAATGGAATAGAATAGAATAGAATAGAATGGAATCGAATAGAATAGAATAGAATAGAATGGAATGGAATGGAATAGAATAGAATGGAATGGAATGGAATGGAATGGAATAGAATAGAAATAACCAGGTTGGAAAAGACCTCTGAGATCATGAAGTCCAACCTATCATCCAACACTATCTAATCAACTAAACCATGGCACCAAGCACCCCATCCAGTCTCTTCCTAAACACCTCCAGTGATAGTGATTCCACCACCTCCCTGGGCAGCACATTCCAATGGCAAATCACTCTTTCTATGAAGAACTTCCTCCTAACATCCATCCTAAACCTCCCCTGGTGCCTCTTGATACTGTGTCCTCTTGTTCTGGTGCTGGCTGCCTGGGAGAAGAGTCCAACCCCCACCTGGCTACAACCTCCTGTTCTAGCTAAGGAATAGCTTTCAAAGTGGTAGCAACACGTCCTACTCATTGCTCTTTTACCCACTGTAAGGAAGAATGACATGTAAATGGAATGTTTTTAATACAAGCCAAAACTGCCCAGCCACACTAAGGTATTAATACTTCAAAATTGGTGGCCTCAGACAAGCTTCAGATCCCTGCTTGAAGATGAAGCTTGAAAAATGATTTTTATTTCTGCAGTGATGGTCAGTGTTCATTTAGAGCTCACTTTTCGATACAGCCACTTCACAGAGTCCTCCAAATTCCAAGGGGTTTTGTTGTTCTGAATTAGTGAGGTTTCATATTTGTGTGGCAGTTTTAGGCTATGCCTTTAAAATTAGCTGCAGATTTCGAGCAGCAAAGTAGAAAAATATCAATAATTCACCATTGGGTGTAAAAAGGAAACCAAAAGATTATTCTAAACAAATTCATTGGACAAGATATGCAAGATGGACACAGGTGTACCCTAACAGTCTTTCACATTTCACTTTGCTTCCATTCTTTTTCTTTTCTCCTGTGGTTTTAGCTGCTTTCTGCTTCGCTTGGGGAGCTAAGTAACTGCTTCTGGCTGGCCTTGGAGATAAGAATCACAGAATCACAGTATCACCAAGGTTGGAAGAGACCTCAAAGATCATCAAGTCCAACCTGTCACCACAGACCTCATGACTAGACCATGGCACCAAGTGCCACATCCAATCCCCTCTTCAACACCTCCAGGGATGGTGACTCCACCACCTCCCTGGGCAGCACATTCCAATGACGAATGACTCTCTCAGTGAAGAACTTTCTCCTCACCTCCAGCCTAAACTTCCCCTGGTGCAGCTTGAGACTCTGTCCTCTTGTTCTGGTGCTGGTTGCCTGGGAGAAGAGACCAACTCCCACCTGGCTACAATCTTCCTTCAGGTAGTTGTAGACAGCACTAATGTCTCCCCTGAGCCTCCTCTTCTGCAGGCTAAGCAACCCCAGCTCCCTCAGCCTGTTCTCATAGGGCTTGTGTTCTAAACCTGTCCCCAGCTTTGTTGCCCTTCTCTGGACTCGTTCCAGCAAGTCAACATCTTTCCTAAACTGAGGGGCTCAGAACTGGACACAGGACTCAAGGTGTAGCCTAACCAGTGCAGTGTACAGGGGGAGAATGACCTCCCTGCTCCTGCTGGCCACACTGTTCCTGATCCAGATCAGGATGCCATTGGCCTTCTTGGCTGCCTGGGCACACTGCAGGCTCATGTTCAGCCTACTGCCAACCAGCACCCCCAGGTCCCTTTCTGCCTGGCTGCTCTCCAGCCACTCTGACGCCAGCCTGCAGCACTGCATGGGGTTGCTGTGGCCAATGTGCAGAACCCAGCACTTGGATGTGTTAAAGCTGTGCTTCATAGAGATTTCTGTGGCAGGCTCAGCCTCTTGGTTCTGTGTATTTCATGATGTTATCACTGCTTCTTTCCAGTGCTCTTATTTTCCTGATGGATGAAAAGCCAAACCATAAGCACAACGATACGTGCCAAATGCACTGGCTCTTGTAAAAATCACCCATTTTTGGATCTAGTTGTGGACATTATTATCCAGGTGGTGTTAATATGTGGAAGTGCAGACACTGAAGTCATGCCAGAGGGCTCTTATGCTGTATCTGCCATGAGCTATAGAGCTGCATGGTGTGAACTGTAGTGCTGGAGAGATGCAGGCTCCTGTTTGCTAAACAGTGGTTTCCAGCACTGCTTCATCTTACAGCTCTCAACTAGTTAATGGGGCACATTCCCTCAGTGCTCTGCAGCAGAGGGTTTGGGGTATTTTTCACAGAAAATGAATGCATTTTGCTTATCCTTTGTCAATGGTAGTTACAAATAGAACTGCAATTTCAGGTAATAGCTATAAACCATTACTCTAATGGTTTGACAAATACCTGTGAGGACAGATTGCAATATTAAATAAATGTAGCCTCCCATTGGGTCCTGCTTTAACCTCCTACTGGTTTTGGAAGGTGAATTTAAGAGCTGAAAGCATTTTAGATTAAATGTTAGGGGAGAAGTTCAGTAAGACCTAGACAGCAGATTAGCACTTTGTGCTCATAATAACAATCCTCTCCCTCCTCCCATTATCACTTCAAACACATCATTGCAAAGTGCAAAATTTAGCTTGAGGGAGGGGTGCATTTGGCTGGCCCTGCTCATCTGTGTGGTCATGGGTATGGACAATTAATGGTCATTTTTTTTTCTCTTTAATTTTTCCATGCCTCTGTGCCATGTAGGACTGAGAACTGGGACTCCCCTACTAAGCCAGTGAGCTGAGCTTCTGAATCTTTTCCTTGATCCCAGTGCCCCCAAGAGAAGATTCTCAATTTATGATGTATTTTACAAGTTAGAAATAATGAAGTTGCTTAGAATATTTAATTTGAGACTCTCAATGTGAGCAGATCAGGAGACTACTCAATCCAAAGGAAATGCTGCAGGCTTGGGGCAGTGTGGGTGGAAAGCCGCTGGCAGAAAGGGACCTGGGGGGGTAATGGGCAAGCAGCTGAAGAGGAGCCAGCAGTGTGCCCAGGTGGCCAAGAAAGGTAAAGGCATCCTGGCTGGGATTAGAAATGCTGTGTCCAGCAGGGAGAGTCCCCTGGTACTCAGCTCTGGTGAGGCCACACCTGGAGTGTTGTGCCCAGTTTTGGGCACCTCAGTACAAGAGAGGTGCTGGAGCCAGTGCAGAGGAGGGCAAGGAAGCTGTGAAGGGCCTGGAGAATAAATCTTGTGAAGAGTGACTGAGGGGAGACCTCATGGCTCCCTATAGCTACCTGAAAGGAGGTAGTAGAGAGGGTGGTGTTGGTCTCTTCTCACAGGTGATTAGTGATAGGACAAGAGGGAACAGCCTCAAGCTGCAGCAAGATAGGTTTAGACTGGACAGCAGGAAGATTTTCTCCCCCATCAAGAGTGGTCAGGGATTGGAATGTGCTGCCCAGGGAGGTGGTGGAGTCCCCAAGCCTGGATGTGTTTAAAAATGGTTTGATTGTGCTGCCTGGGGTTATGGTTTAGGGGTGAGTAGGGTTGGACTTCTTGATCCTGAAGGTCTTTTCCAACCTGAACATTTCTGTGTGCTTCTGTGGAATGCTGCCTATAATTTTTTTCCTTCTGCAGCTAAATAGAATAGAATAGAATAGAATTAACCAGGTTGGAAGAGACCTTCGAGATCATCGTGTCCAACCCATCATCCAACACCACCTAATCAACTAAACCATACAACCAAGCATCCTGTCAAGCCTCACCCTGAACATCCCCAGCGACGGCGACCCCACCACCTCCTCAGGCAGCCCATTCCAATGGGCAATCACTCTCTCTGTGTAAAACTTCCTCCTAACATCCAGCCTAAACCTCCCCTGACGCAGCCTGAGACTGTGTCCTCTTGTTCTGGTACTGGTTGCCTGGGAGAAGAGACCAACCTCCGCCTCACTACAACCCCCCTTCAGGTAGTTGTAGACAGCAATAGGGTCACCCCTGAGTCTCCTCTTCTCCAGACTAAGCAACCCCAGCTCCCTCAATCTCTCCTCATAGGGCTTGTGCTCCAAGCCCCTCACCAACCTTGTTGCCCCTTTCTGGACATGCTCCTGCAAGTCAACCTCCTTCCTAAACTGAGGGGCCCAGAACTGGACACAGGACTCAAGGTGTGGCCTAACCAGAGCAGTGTACAGGGGCAGACTGACCTCCCTGCTCCTGCTGGCCATACTGTTTCTGATGCAGGCCAGGATGCCATTGGCCCTCTTGGCTGCCTGAGCACACTGCAGGCTCATGTTCAGTCTACCATCAACCAGCACCCCCAGGTCCCTCTCAGCCTGATTGCTCTCCAGCCACTCTGACCCCAGGCTGTAGCTCTGCATGGGGTTGTTGTGGCCAATGTGCAGAACCTGGCGCTTGGATGTGTTCAATCTCTTGCCCTTGGACTCTGCCCATCTGCCCAGCCTGTCCAGGTCCCTCTGCAGAGCCTCTCTATCCTCCAGCAGATCAACTCCTGCCCCCAGCTTGGTGTCATCAGCAAATTTACTACTTGTGCTGTTAGTTGATCTCAGTTGCGGGGGATGAGATAATCCAACGTGAAATGTTATTCCTCCATTGTGAGAAGGGAAAAAAGAAAATATGAATTGCTGAATGTAGCAAGAGTAATTTTGAAAGGAATGGTAGTGATACAGTGCTTGAATACACAGAGAGAGATTCTTTAGAATAATTCCAGATCATTTTAATAACCACACTAGAAAAGGAGCTATTGGAATATTGAGCCCTTTAATTATAAGAGGGAAAAGAGAAACTGCATGCAATCTCTATTTGCATTCCATATTTTTCTTTCTTTTATTATTTCTTTTCTTTTTTCTTTCTTTTTTTTTTTTTTTTTTAGAAGAGACAGCTATTTTGAAAGGCTTTGATTATTCAGGTTGTAATTATTATAGGAGACAGCCTACCAGAATGCAATTTGTCTTTCTAGAAACACGATGGTTATCAATGATGTCATACAGAACAATTAAAAAATATGCTTCCCCCCCCAATCAGAGTTCAATAAGAAGTGAAATCAACCAATAAAGCAAAGTCATAAGCAAATTTCTCCCACTGAAACAAAATTACCGCTGTCAAAGTAGCTGCTCGTTTGCTAAAACTTTGCTTTATTGCTCCTCTTCTGACACATTGCAACACCTGGCTCACACCCCTGGGTCAGCTCAAGTGTAAAATCACAGAATCATAGCATGGTAGGAGTTGGAAGGGACCCCTGAGGGTCACTGAGTCCATCTTCCCTGCCCAAGCAGGATTACCAGGCCAGGGCCACAGGGGAATACATCCAGATAGACTTCTGGAGCCTGCCTGGGCAGTCTGCTCCAGTGCTGTCATCTTCACTATAAAGAATTTCCTCATTATGTTGAGGTGGAACTTCCTGTGCTCTGGATTGTATCCATCGCCCTTTGTCCTGTCACAGGACGCCACAGAAAAGAGACCAGCAGCTTCTTTTTGACACCCACACCCTTCAGATATTTATAAACATTCTTAAGATCTCCTCTCAGTCTTCTCCTCTCCAAACAGCTTCAGGTCTCTCAGCCTGTCCTCATCAGACAGATGTTCCAGTCCCTTAGTCATCCCCATAGCCCTCCGTTGGACACTCTCTGGTATATCCCTGTCCCTCTTGAACTGGGGAGCCCAGAACTGAACACAATAGTCCAGATATGGTCTTACCAGGACAGAGTAGAGGAGAAGGTGAGCCTCCTTTGACCTGCTGGCCACACTCTTCTTAATGCACCCCAGGAGAGTGTTTGCCTTCTTGGCCACAAGGGCACATTGCTGTCCCATGCAGAACTTGCTCTTCAGCAGGACTCCAAAGTCCTCCTTCATGGAGCTGCTTTCCAGCAGGTCAACCCCTAATCTGATGCCTAATGTTGGTCCTCCCCAGGTTCTTTTTGAAACTCATTAGGTTCCCCTTTGCCCAGCTCTCAGTCTGTCCAGGTCTTGCTGAATAGCTGCACAGCCTTTCAGCGTGTCAGCATCAGCCAATCCTTCCAATTTGGTGCCATCAGCAAACTTGCTGAGGGTACACTCTATCCCCTCATCCAGGTACAGAAATGCTTTGATAGGAACAAATGCACCTACTGAGCTGCTAACAAACTCTGGGTGAGGGATGCATAGCTGCAGAGAAGCATAAAGAGTTTCTCCCTGTTGAGCTGTGCAGGATCAAGCAGGTTGCCAGCTTGTTCTGCAGCCTGATTCTAGTGCCCAGCCATTTCAGTGGGTTTTTGTTCTTGAGCTGAGCCAGAAGCCAATCTTTTGTAAGAAGAAAAAACAACAATGAGCCATTCACAGACGTCTTAAACACAACCAGAAGTTAAATGTCTTCCTAGTGTAACAATAGTAGTAATGCATTGAGAGGTGAAGGCTGTCAACCCAGCCAAATGCAATTAAAACAATCTCCCACTTTTTATTTTGCCTTAGAATTATTTTGCAGTGGCCACCACGATGGCCTAAATGCCTTCTTGCAGCCAGAGTATTCTGCTCTCAGCAAGGATAGAATCATAGAATGGCTTAGGTTGGAAGGCAGCTTGTTGGTTATCTACTCTGAGCTCCCTGCCAAGGGTAGGAACTCTCAACTAGACTCAGATGCTCAGGGATGTTGCTGAGGAAGGAGAACAGAATGCAGGCAGAGTTGTGCTGATGAGGGGATGAATATTAGTTGAATTGAAACAGTGTGAACAAGACTGGTTTCATAGAGCCTAAACTTTGTCCATTCAGTATTTTTTCTTGTTCTTCTGATCCACTTCATTTCAATCCCTTGTTTGCATCAGTAAGAGACACAGCTGTATTGAGCTGCCCTGTGTGCACATCCTCAGATCAGCTGTGAACAAGGCAGTGGCACTCTAGAGAGGCTGCAGATGAGGTGGTGTCACCCCCTGCACTGCTGAGAAGGATGAAAGGCTTAGGGCAGGAAGTAGCCAGTACAGAGTGATCTGATCTCTCAGATGTGACTGTTATTAGCTGACTTCAGAGTGTCTTCTTGCAATGGGCTGCTTCTGGAGCAGAAGTATCTTCATAGGTAGGATAACCACAGGCTGCAGTGGGACCATGGCTGATTTTCAGTGGTACGCCAAGCAAGGTTGTTGGGGGCAAACAGGGCACAATATAAGAAGACAGAGTCGTCTCAAAGCAGCTGCAATGCCAGTTAACCACCAGCATGAAGAGATGGAGGAAAGGGAAAACAAGTGTTGCCCCACAGGCTCTGAGGCAACAGAGGACACAGAGAGGACACAGTCTCAAGCTGCGCCAGGGGAGGTTTAGGCTGGATGTTAGGAGGAAGTTCTTCACAGCAAGAGTTATTGGCCATTGGAATGGACTGCCCAGGGAGGTGGTGGAGTCACCATCACTGGAGGTGTTTAGGAAGAGACTGGATGGGGTGCTTGGTGCCATGGTTTAGTTGATCAGATGGTGTTAGATGATAGGTAAGACTTGATCTCAAAGGTCTTTTCCAACCAGGTTACTTCTGTTCTATCCTATCCTATCCTATCCTATCCTATTCTATTCTATTCTATTCTATTCTATTCTATTCTATTCTATTCTATTCTATTCTATTCTATTCTATTCTATTCTATTCTATTCTATTCTATTCTATTCTATTCTATTCTATTCTATTCTCTCTTTCACCCAAGAGTCTTAAAACATTTTGGTTTGGTTTATATGAAACATAAGATGTTTGGTGTGAAATGATAACCTTGAAAAACAGGCCTGGGGGAAGGAGGATGATCAAGGCTGCCAGGCTGTATCAGCTTTACAGGAGAGATGAGGGCCATGCAGCCAGGGGAGTGACACTGTACACGAAGCATTTTATAAAGTACAACATCATAAAAATATGCTGGAAAAGAGCAGGCCTGTGGTACCCCTGTGGGCAGATATCCTGCGCTGTAATAAAGCGTGGTGCTGAGATTGCACTGCCAGCCCCCTGCTCAGACCTGTAATGGTGCTCAGGGAATGCGAAATGAGAGCAGAGAAGCTGCAAATTCAGGACAGGCAGCACCAGTGGGAGGTTTCAACAGGGGCCCTGTAGAAACTGGGCTGGTGCCTCATCAGGATGGAACGAGACAGAGAGGAGGTATCCAGATGTGTGAAGTGGCTGCTTCTCAGAGCACCTGGTACAACCAGCAAGACTGCTTAGTCTGGACTTGGCCTGGAGCAATGCAGTGGAACTGCTTGGCAATTAGTGACCACCATAAGATGGGATTGAGCTCTATAGATCAAGAGAGCAGAATAAATATGTGCATCATGTGGTTATTTGTTCTAAAGAATAAGGTTTCCAGTACAATGAGGTAGTTGGGCAACAAACCCTTAAGATACCAGTCCAAAAGCCTGTAAGCAGCCTGCAGGTGTTAAGGAAACAGTTATTCTAATAAAATTATTAGAAAGACCCAAATATGTCCCACAATAAAAAGCAAAAAAAAAACCCCACCCCCCAAAACTCAAAAACATGATCTCCAGGAGCCTACTTGCTAGGAATGTCATGGGGAGTGTACTGCAGCAAAACAGCCAGCTGCTGGGAAAGGCAAAGCCTGCTCAAATGGGCATAAGGGGCAGCTCAAACACAAACTTGAAAAGCTCATAAAGAGCCAGAAATGTGCCTTACAATGAATGACCAAGCTGCTGGCAAACATTTCCCCAGTACACCAAGCCCAGGGGGACAGCATAACTGAGGGTACAGAGAGAAGAGGCTGGGGCAGAGGTGCCCAGTGAATACTCTGTCAGTCTTTGCTGCTGAAGGTGCCAGGGAGATGTTTCATCTGACTTTGTTGTCCTGGGTTGTTTTTGTGGGGTGTTTTATGGTGATGTATGTGGGTTTTTTTGGTGTTTGGTAGTGCTTTGTGGATTTTGTTTGGGTTTTTTTGTTTGGTTTTGTTGTGGTGTTTGGGGTTTTTGGGGGGTTGTTTTTGTGTGTGTGTGTGTCATTTTGGTGGTTGGGTGCTTTTTGGTAGCAGATGAGTCAGAGGAGCTAAGTCAGTCTGAAGTTACTCTTCAGGAGCTGTGCTGCTGCTGCAATGTAAATCAGGGAATTGATGGGGTGTCTCTAGCAAGGGACCTGGGAGCTACAGAACAGTGTGTCTGTCCTAGAGAAGAGGAGGCTCAGGGGTGACCTCATTGCTCTCTACAACTACCTGAAGGGTGGTTGTAGCCAGGAAGGGGTTGGTGTCTTCTCTCTAGCTACCAGCACCAGAACAAGAGGACACAATCTCAATCTGTACCAGGGCAGTTTAGGCTGGAGGTGAGGAGAAAGTTCTTCACAGAGTAATTCGTCATTGGAATGTGCTGCCCAGGGAGGAGGTGGAGTCACCGTCCCTGGAGGTGTTCAAGAGGGGACTGGATGTGGCACTTGGTGCCATGGTCTAGACATGAGGTCTGTGGTGACAGGCTGGACTCGATGATCTTTGAGGTCTCTTCCAACCTTGGTGGTACTGTGATACTGTGCCCTTAGGCCTTGGTGAGATGGTGCAGGTCCTGCACCTGCACACAGACTGGGGGATGAGGCGTTGAGACTAGCCCTGTGCGGAAGGACTTAGGGGTACTGGTGGTTAAAAAGCTGGAGATGATTTGACAGTGTGTCCTCAAAGCCCAGAAAGCCAGCTGTATCCTGGGCTGCATCAAGAGAATTGTAGCCAGTAGGTAGAGAGGGAGGTGACTCTGCCCCACTCTGTTCTGCTCTGCTGAGACGCCACTTGCAGAGTAGTGTCCATTTCTGGAGTCCTCAGCACAAGACAGATATGGACTTGTTAGAGCACCTCCAGAGAGGGCCATGACAATAATCAGAGGACTATGACACCTCTTCCATGAAGCAAGGCTGAGAGAGTTGGGGTTGTTCAGCATGGGAAAGAGGAGGCTTTAGGCAAAATGTATTGTGGCCTTTTAATACTGTAAGGAGAGATGGAGACCAGCTTTTTAGCAGGGCTGTTTGCAAGGGGTGATAATTGTAAGCTAAAAGAGGATAAGTTAGGACTAGATGTGAAACACTGGGTCAGGCTGCCCAGAGAGCTGGTAGGTGCCACTTCTGTGCAAAAGTTCAAGGTCCATTTGGAAGGGATTCTGAGCAACCTGCATCTGGTAGAAGATTTTCCTGGTTACTACAAGGGAGTTGGACTAGATGATGTTTAAAGGTTCTTCCAACTCAAGTTGGTCCATGATTCTATGATCTTTTGGAGAAAGGCCAGTGGCAGATATGTGGATACAGGAGAGAAAGCACATATGGCTTACTGCATTGTCAGAAAGCCTGTGAGAAACTTCTGCTTTAAAGGTTATTAAAGAAATGAAGTGGATTGTAGAAAAGCTGAATGTAGAAATGTTTACACCAAGTCCTGCAGCAATGGAATAAGGGTGAGCTTAGTGAAAGCAGAAGACAGTAGCTCTTAAAACCAGGAGGCAGCAAGTATTGCTGTGCAAAGCATTTGACTTCTGCAACTTGCTGTTGCAAAATATTATAGAGGCAGGCAGTTTTGGAGATGGTTTGCATCAATTCTTGGACATCAACATGTCCATAGTTAGATATGAAAGGACTAGCCAGGAATGTGTCTGCTGGTATCACTAACCCGGTAATTGTGCCTTCTTGGGGAAAGCACTTGGGACTCCTGCTCTCCCCCTGATTAACACCACCCAAAGACCGAGTGCTGGGCTAGCTGCCCCTCTACTCGGGCCCATTAGAGTACTTTAGATGTTTATCAAGGTACCATTGATTATCAAACTAAGATGTCAGCTGAGCTGAGTGCATGTTTCTATACAGTGCAAGGTACAGAACTGAGGGTACCTTCAGCCTTCTCCATTTTAACTTGGCCTGCTTAGGCTGCAGGCTGAGTAAAGCCAAATTCTCCAGCTTTTGCTGTAGGCTGAGGATGCGCTCTCAGACACCCACCAGGGCTCAGCTGGCACACAGTCACTTGGTGACTTTGGTCATATACTTGAATTCTATTCCTTTGTCAAGGAAAGATCTTTCTGTTCCAGTGCAACATGTTTGCAGACTTACTGAGCTGATTGACTGGGCTGTCAATAGTGCTGGGAGAGAAGTGAAGAGTAGATTTTTCCTAGTATTTATAGCAGAGTTGCCTGGAAGTTTGTTTCTCAAACATAATACTGCCTAAATCTTTATGCAAGGGAGAGACTTGTGATACCTTCCTCTGGCTTGACCTTTGCTACCTTCTGAACAGAAGTGTTGTTGTGACTTGCAAATACCTGTTCTTTGTCTATGACCTTTCTGTTGTGCGATGGGACTGTGCTTCACAAAAAACTTGAGCCCTGGCTAACTTTATTTGGCTTGCTTTCACACAGTATAGTTGAGGACTGTTCTTTTGCTCAAATTCCTCTGCTTCCTGGTGATTTGCTTTCCTGCAGGAACATATCACAGACTCACAGAATCAACATTAGAGGTTGGAAGGGAGCTCCAGAGATCATCAAGTCCAAGCCCCCTGCCAAAAGCAGGATCGCCCAGGGTAGTCTGCATAGGAATGCATCCAGGTGGGTTTGAATGCATCCAAAGAAGGAGATTCTACAACCTCTCTGGGCTCCAGCACCCTGATGACTGTGAAGAAGTTTCTCCTCATGTTGAGCTGAAACCTTCTGTGTTCAAGTTTGTCTCCATTGGTCCTTGGCTTATTACTGTGCACCACAGAAAAGAGCTTGGCCCCCTCCGCTTGACACCCACCCCTCAGATATAGATAGACATTGATCATATACCCTTTCAGCCTTCTCCTCTCCAGACTAAACAGCCCCAGGGCTCTCAGTCTCTTTTCACAGGGGAGATGCTCAACTCCCCTAATCATCCTTGTAGCTCTCCCTTGGACTCTCTCCAGCAGGTCTCTATCTCTCTTGGACTGGGGAGCCTTGAACTGGGCACAGGATTGCAGGTGTGGTCTCAGCAGGTGTGGTCTCAGAGGGGAGAAGAACCTCCGTAGCCCTGTTGGCCACACTTTTCTTGCTGCACCCCAGGATCCCATTGGCTCTCTTGGCCACAAGGGCACATTGCTGTCCCATGCAGGACTTGTTGCCCATCAGCGTTGCAAGGTCTTTCTTTGTAGAGCTGCTTTCCATCAGGACAGCTCCTAACTTGTACTGGTGCCTGCTGTTGTACCTCCCTAGCTGCAGGATCCTGCACTTATCCTTATTGAAGGGTAATGGGTGGAGGTTCTCCCTAGCTCTTCTTTTACTGTTTACTGGAGATGCTTTCCAGCTGGGCAGCCCCTAACCCATACTGGTGCCTGTTGTTATTCCTCCCTAGATATTAATGTTCTTCTCTGAGCTTCCCTCTGAATCATGAAGCACCCTGTGAAGTGCTCTGTGGATGCTGCAGCCCTCACCCTTTAGTGGCAAAACCTCTCTGTACCAAAGAGGTCCACAGAGGCTTTTAATAGCAAACAGCACAACCCCATTATCACCTGAAAGGAGGGTGCAGAGAGGTAGGCACTGGTCTCTTCTCACAGGTAACTTAATGACAGAACAAGAGGCCTCAAGCTGTGCCAGGGGAGGGTTAGGCTGGACATTAGGAAACATTTTCTCATGGAAAGGGTTGTGAGGCACTGGAACAGCTGCCCAGGGAGATGGTGGAGTCACCATTCCTCGAGGTGTTTGAAAGCCATCTAGATCTGGTGCCTGGGGTCAAGGTGTAGGGGCAGGTTGGTGGAGTGGGTAAAGTGGCTGGGCTGGGTGGGCTTGGAGGGCCTTTCTGGCCTGGATGGTTCTGTGATTCTAAGATTTCTTTTTGAGGCTTTTGAAGTTCAGGATGGCGACAGAGTATCTGGTCCCTCGGCTGAAGGAACTGCTTCTATTGGAGTGAAGTGGGAAAGGCAACATCAAAGCAGATCTCTAGGTTGTCTTTTTGTGCTCTGTGCATACTTTAATCAGCTAACAAAAAGATAAAATACAACAAGAACTCACACTGCTGGACCTGCCAGCTTGACAGAAGTACGCTTCACGACGCTTTCTCCCCAGAACAATTTATTGAGCACCAGGTTGTCTTCAGAAAGCATTAATCTTTGTTGTGGCTAATTTTACAGCCTTTTCAGAAATCAAACTGTTGCAAATGAAAGCAGCTATTTGTGCTGTGCACTGGGACTGCGGTGCCCATAAGCTAATTTGCAGAAATAGTGCTACACCAATACCGTGAAAAATGGACCACAAAGATGTGAGTTTCTAGCTAGAAAGAGTACTTGGCATTCACTTCCTTTGCTGCAGTGATTCTCTGCCCTTTTCCCCTCTAGGCAGTGATGTGGTTTGTTTATAAGCTCATGTGGGTGTGGTTGTTTGAGCCTTAACTGGGACTTAAGGGCTCAGATGGGGGCAAGGCTGAGAATCCCTCCCCCACTCCCCCCTCCTCCTTCCCAACAGAGAGGAAAAAGAAAGGGAAGGAGCAAATCCACCAGGAAATAATTTGGAGTTGACTTGGAAGTAGAGAAGTAAAGGGTTTTCTTTAAACTATATATATATATATAAAACAATATATATACACAATATATATAACAATAACAGGTAAGCTTCACAAGAGCAAGAAACAAGGATGGATGGGAAGGAAAAAAACCCAAGAATACAAAACCAGTCTCTCTGAAGAGGTGTGGAGGCAGCAGGGAGAAGGATCAGGCCTGACCACGTGGCAGAGAAGCAGGGAGCCAGCAGCAGTCCTCGTCCAAGCAAAGGCATGGCCCAAGAGAGCTAATGGCTGCAGTGTCCTCCTCTTTATACCCTTGCTGGACATGGGAGAGGGAGTGGAACAGATTAACTGTTTCCCAGTGGGAAAACACCCTGCAGGGAGGGCAATGCTCTTACATGCCCTCCCTCCATGCTTCCAGGATGGGCGTTAACCCATCACAGTGGGGGTGTCAAAACTACATGCTTGAGAAGATAGTTAAATCCAAATTTACATTTACTAGACACAAGTCCAGTAAAGGGAATGCTGTTTCTTTTATCAGTGTATCTGTAAAGCTTCTGGGCAAATTACAGAATCACAGAATGGTCTTGGTTGGAAGGGATCTCCAAAGGTCATCCAGTCCAAACCCCTCGGCAGTCAGCAGGGACATCCCCAACTAGATCAGGTTGCCCAGGGCACTGTCCAGCCTCACCTTGAATATCTCCAGAGATGGGGCCTCAACCACCACCCTGGGCAACCTGTGCCAGTGTTCCACCAACCTCATGGTACAGAACTTGTTCCTCACATCCAATCTAAATCTGCTTTGCTCTAGTTTGAAGCCATTGCCATTGATCCTGTCACTGCATGGCTTTGCAAACAGTGTCTGTAGCAGGCCACAGAAGGCTATAGACCACATGTATCACAGTATCACAGTATCACAGTATCACCAAGGTTGGAAGAGACCTCAAAGATCATTGAGTCCAACCTGTCACCACAGACCTCATGACTAGACCATGGCACCAAGTGCCACATCCAATCCCTTCTTGAACACTTCTAGGGATGGTGACTCCACCACCTCCCTGGGCAGCACATTCCAATGACGAACAACTCTCTTTGTGAAGAACTTTCTCCTCACCTACTCCACCTGCCCTGTACCTTACAGAACAGGGTGTTGGATGGTGTTGGATGATAGGTTGGACTTGATGATCTCAAAGGTCTCTTCCAACCTGGTCTATTCTATTCTATTCTATTCTATTCTATTCTATTCTATTCTATTCTATTCTATTCTATTCTATTCTAAGTCTGTCTGCTTCAGAGCAGCCTGAACATCAAATATTAATACTAAAAGCACCTAAATGTGGATTTAAGTTTATGAGATGGTTTCAGAACAATATTCAAAGGATGGGAAATGGAACCAGATCTGCAAAGGTCAAATTTAATTAATTTATCCACAGTTTTCTTTCTTTCTGACAGAGGGTATCCAAATAAAAGTGAATAACCACAGAATATGTCTAGTTGGAAGAGACCTCCAAGCTCATGCAGTCCAACTCTCAACCCAACACTAAACCATGTCCCTAAGCACCAGCTCCACAGGCTGCTTAAACACCTCCAGGGATGGTGACTCCAGCACTGCCCTGGGCAGACCATTCCAAGGTCTGAGAAGCCTCTCTGGGGATAAATATTTCCTAGCATCCACCCTGAACCTCCCCTGCTGCAGCTTGGAACCATTTCCTCTGCTCCTGTCTCTTGCCACCAAGGAGCAGAGGCTGTCCCCTTCTCACTCCAACCTCCCTCCAGGGAGCTGTAGAGAGCCATTAGGTCTCCCCTCAGCCTCCTCTTCTCCAGACTGAACACCCCCAGCTCCCTCAGCCCTTCCTCCAGCCCAGGTGCTCCAGGTCCTTCTCCAGCCTCATTGCCCTTCTCCAGACACTCTCCAGACCCTCAAAGTCCTTCCTGGAGTGAGGGCCCAGAGCTTAACACAGCACTTGAGGTGTGGCCTCCCCAGTGCTGAGCACAGGGGGATGATCACTTCCTGTCCCTGCTGCCCACCCTGTTTCTAACCCAAGCCAGCATGCCATTGGCTTTCTTGGCCACCTGGGCACTGCTGGCTCATGTTCAGTCAACTGTCAACCAGAGCCCCGAGGTCCCTGCCTCAGTCATAACTTTCCAACCACACATCCCCAGATCTGGAACTCACCATGGGGTTGTTGTGACCCGGGTGCAGGACCTGGTACTTGGCCTTGCTGAACTTCATACAATCACCCTTGGCCCATGGGTCTCACCTGTCCAGGTCCTGCTGCAAAACCTCCCTCTAGCAGATGGACACAGCCACCCAGTTTGGTGTCATCTGCAGACTTACTGAGGCTGCCTCAATCCCCTCACCCAGATCATTAATAATTCAAGAGGACAGGCCCCAGCCCTGAGCCCTGGGGGACACCACAGGTGACTGAGCACCAGCCAGACTCAACTCCATTCCCCATCACTCTTTGGGCCTGGCCATGAGCCAGTTTTTAAGCCAGTGCAGGCTGCACTTATCCAAGCCTTGTGCCAGGGGTTTCTGAAGGAAAATGCTATGGGAGACAGTGTCAAAGGCTTTACTAAATTTCAAGTAGACAATGTCCTTGGCTCTTCTCTGATCCACCAGGCAGGTCACCTTATTGTAGAAGGAGACAAAAGGCACTTAGCAACTAACAGAAAGCAATTCCTGAAAAGTCATCAGCCTGTCCCTACAGCACTGAGAAGAAATGGAGTGCTTCATCTAAGTACAGTGTCAAGTGTCTAATAAAGAGCAAAACCAGCAGTCATGACAGCTCCTCACCCTCTACCTGTATGGTTTAGAAGGTTAAAAGAAGAAATGACATAAACTACAATGAAAAAGGGTTGGGATTCTCACACACATGCAATTACTAACTAACCTAAAGAGAAGAAAAAGCTACTTAATTCCATCCCTTTCTTAAAAGGGATAGCAGTAAGACTTTCCTAGTCCAACTAGCAAGGTTTTTCTGGATATCTTAACCTTTTTTTGCCTCTGAATATGCATTCCATTCAATTAAAGGCCAAGCTATTATTCTTTGGTAGTGACAATAGGTCTTTGTCTCATTCAACAAGGCCAAGTGCCAGGTCCAGCACCTAGGTCACATCAACCCCAGGCAATGCTACAGGCTTGGGGCAGTGTGCCTGGAAAGCTGCTGGCAGAAAGGGACCTGGGGGTGCTAATGGACAAGCAGCTGAAGAGGAGCCAGCAGTGTGCCCAGGTGGCCAAGAAAGCCAAAGGCATCCTGGATGGGATTAGAAATGCTGAGTCCAGCAGGAGCAGGGAGGGGATTGTCCCCTGGGACTCAGCTCTGGGGAGGCCATGCCTCAAGTGTTGTGCCCAGTTTTGGGCACCTCAATACAGGAGAGATGTGGAGGTGCTGGAGCCAGGGCAGAGGAGGGCAAGGAAGCTGTGAAGGGCCTGGAGAATAAATCTTGTGAGGAGCAACTCAAGGAGCTGGGAATGGTTAGTTTGGAAAAGAGGAGGCTGAGGGGAGACCTCAGGGCTCTCTACAGCTACCAGAAAGGAGGTTGTGGAGAAGTTGGTGCTGGTCTCTCCTCACAGGAGATAGAACAAGAGGGAACAGCCTCAAGCTGCAGCAGGGCAGGTTCAGACTGGACAGTAGGAAGAATTTTTTCCCATCAAGAGTGGTCAGGCATTGGAATGTGCTGCCCAGGGAGGTGGTGGAATCTCCAAGCCTGGATGTGTTTAAAGGTGGTTTGGATGTGGTGCTTGTGGATATGATTTAGGGGTGAACACACCCAACCATGGCACTGAGTGCATCATCCAGGCTTGTTTTAAACACTCCCAGGGATGGTGATTCCTCTGCCTCCCTGGGCAGCCCATCCCAGTGGCCAGTCTCTCATTCTGTGAAGAACTTCTTCCTAACATCCAGCCTAAACCTCCCCTGGTGCAGCTTGAGACTGTGTCCTCTTGTTCTGGTGCTGATTACCTGGGAGAAGAGACCAACCCCCTCCTGGCTACAACCTCCCTTTCAGGTAGTTGTAGACAGCAATAAGGTCTCCCCTGAGCCTCCAGGCTAAGCAACCCCAGCTCCCTCAGCCTCTCCTCACAGGGCTGTGCTCCAAACCCCTCCCCAGCTTTTTTGCCCTTCTCTGGACACCTTCCAGCAACTCAACATCTTTCCTAAACTGAGGGGCCCAGAACTGGACACAGGACTCAAGGTATGGCCTAACCAGTGCAGTGTACAGGGGCAGAATGACCTCCCTGCTCCTGCTGGCCACACTGTTCCTGATGCAGGCCAGGATGCCCTTGGCCTTCTTGGCCACCTGCAGGCTCATGTTCAGCCTACTGCCAAGCAGTACCCCCAGGTCCCTTTCTGCCTGGCTGCTCTCCAGCCACTCTGACCCCAGCCTGCAGCACTGCATGGGGTTGCTGTAGCCAGTGTGTAGAACCTGGCACTTAGATGTGAACACATCTCATGCCCTTGGACTCTGCCCATCTGCCCTGCCTGTCAAGGCCCCTCTGCAGAGCTCTCCTAGGCTTCCTGCAGATCTTCTTGAAACTCTTCACATTGCACCATTGTTTCTGGTATAGGCACTCAGGCTCATTCTGATGATTTTAACAATCCTATCACACTGTTATTCTAGCAACTTAATAAAACTGCATTATACAGGTTAATTTTCCTGACTCCTTTCACCCTTTATAACACTGAGGTCCATAAACAAACCTTCAGAATGGAGCAGATTCTTTGTCATAAAAAGTCTTCCCCTGTTCAAAAGTCTGAATCAAACCCAGCTTGTCATATTGACTAAGAGATAAAGTTGATGTTGCCTGGTCCATCTCCCTAAACAGACACATTTTGACACAGTGTATTTGAGTGCTAATAATGACATTAGAAGATGTTGGAAAGAGATCTAATTCAGCATGCAGAAATGACTTTGCTGTCATCTCCCATTTTCTGCACAATTGACAGCAGATACTTAGGGCTGAGTTTTTCTTTCAGGTCAGATTTCCAAGGCATGACGCTGTCTGTTAGAAACAGATAAGACCAAACCCAATACTGAAGCTCTTGTTGGAAGTGTCAGAAGTGCTGAGACTTAAAAAAAGGTGCTTCAGCTTTCTGTTTGTGACATGACACAACAACATTTATTTCACTAGCAATGAAAACAACCAATAATCCCATGGCAGTCCTTGCAGTTTCTTACCAGGAAAATTTTCTATGAAGAATAAGAGGAGTTTTCAACTGATGTATCTATTTTGTCCTAGAATCAGAATTGTCAGGGTTGGAAGGGACCTCAAGGATCAGCCAGTTCCAACCCCCCTGCCATGAGCAGGGACACCTCACACTACAGCAGGTTGCTCACAGCCACATCCAGCCTGGCCTTCAAAACCTCCAGGGATGAGGCTTCCACCACCTCCCTGGGAAACCTGTTCCAGTGTCTCACCACCCTCATGGGGAAGAACTTCTTCTTAACATCCAATCTGAATCTCCCCACTTCTAGTTTTGCTCCATTTCCCCCAGTCCTATCACTACCCAGCACCCTAAAAAGTCCCTCCCCAGCTTTCTTGTAGCCCCCTTCAGATACTGAAAGGCCACGATAAGGTCTCCTCACAGCCTTCTCTTCTCCAGACTGAACAGCCCCAACTCTCTCAGTCTGTCCTTATAGGAGAGGAGCTCCAGCCATCTGATCATCCTTGTGGCCCTTCTCTGGACTCCTTCCAGCACCTCCAGATCTTTCCTGTAATAGAGGCTCTGGAACTGGATGCAGTACTCCAGGTGGTGTCTCACCAGAGCAGTGTAGAGGGGGAGAATCACCTCCCTTGACCTGCTGGCCACACTTCTGTTGCTGCAGCCCTGGTTCTGGTTGGCTTTCTGGGCTGGAAGTGCACACTGGTGGCTCATATTGAGCTTCTCATCCACCAGCACCCCCAGGTACTTTTCTTCAAGGCTGCTCTCAAGCCAGTCACTGCCCAGCCTATATCAGTGCCTGGGATTGCCCTGACCCAGATGCAGGATCTTTCACACTCTCTGGCCCACCACAGGCTAAAATTCTTTAAAGAAACCAAATTAGGCATAAATTCTCTCATGCTCCAAAATGAGAAGTTCCATGTCAAGCTTTCATTGTGAAAGTTAAAAGAAAAACCCCAAACACATCTGAACCTCATTTTTAGTGTGCAAGACACTGGGGTTAGGAAAAACATCACCTGAGGTAATAATAAAACAATCCAAAGTATCCTTTTGAATGATGCCAGACATACTGCATCCACACTCAAACAGCCCAGCTCATATCCCAGCTCTCTTCCTTTCTGATAAGAAACAGCTAGGCTACCTCTAGCTGCTTGGGAAATCTTATTAGCCAATTTAGCCCTGGAAGAAGTTTGCTCAAAGGGCAACTTCCCCAAAAGTAACTACCAATAGACTGTGAGGAAATAGACTTAAATTGTGCCAGGGAAGTTTAGATTGGATATTAGAAAAAAATCCTTTACTGAAAGAGGTGATGGTGAGGTGTTGGAACAGGCTGGCCAGGGAGGGGATGGAGTCACCATCCCTGGAGGTGTTCAAGAAGCTGTAGATGTGGTGCTCCAGGCTCTAGATTAGTGGTCATGGTAGCTGGGTTACAGTTAAGCTCAATGATGTTAACAGCAAAAAAATGTCTGTCTAGCCTTGCAGCAGCTCTGTGCTGGGATAGAGTGATACCTAAACCATCCATGAACGATTCTAGAGTGTAAGGATACTTTCCTGGTACATATTAGAAGACACTCTGCTAAAGACTTCTAGCCTAAAGACTTCCTCAGCCAGAAAGGCATCTTCCCTTGTAACTGCTCTTGATGAGTATTCTCCCAATGCTTCACAGCCTAGATAAATCTTTATCAATTCATTCTTGTAGCAGTCACTTCCCTCACTTTAATTATTCAGTGGATGAGGTGACATTTGTTTTTATAATACCAGTTTCTCTTTCTGACCCTCATTCTTGTGTTGGGGGAGATGGTGAGCAGTGATTTCCCACTCGCTGTCTCTGTCACCTGTCATTGTATCACAGCCTCTGTCTTCACCCAGGCTAAGATATTGTCATCTGTTTTATAACCTTGCAGGCTGGATTTGTTTTGTACTTCTTACTTTTCCTCTTAACCTTCTAGGCTGAAGTACCTGGCAACTGGAATTGCACAAAAACATTCAAGTCCCATCAGCGTTGTGTTTTTATGCAGATGCACCATGATATTCTCTTTTCCGTCCTCCTTTCCTTTCCCCAGTCATTTCTAACATGGCTTTTTGACTGCTACCAAGAATTTGGAATAGTTCTGATGTTTTGACTATGTTATTCAGTACCACCCCAGAGTCTCTATTCCAATGAGTGACAGTCAGCTCAGACCTCATCATTATATGTAGGAAGTTGTTTCCCTTCTCCCATCCCTCTTGCCCCATGAGTTTCACTTCATGGGTCTCTTATTTTGAGTTCAATAGGGCTTTGCATCCAGCACAATCACTTTGTGTCATAAGGGTTTTTCATCCTGTGTCAGAGTTTCTAGGGTATTTGGAGTGGTAAGGAAAGGAACTTTCACAACAAGCACACCCACATCCTTATTCACTCTTTCCAGACTGTTTATGAGGATTTTGTGTTTCACAGGCTTGAGCTCAACCTGGAGCTCAACCTGTAAGTTGTTGTGCTTTATTCATGAAACAAAAGCAGCACCATCTACTTGTTTACCTCTGTTGCAGGGCTCTTAAGAAGCTGGATGGCAACATCAAGTTGTTTGCTGCATTATCACAATTTGGAGAAAGCACATGTTTAAATTGTCCAGTTTGGGGCTCTCCAGTTCAAGAGAGACAGAGACCTGCTGGAGAGAGTCCAAGGGAGAGCCATGAGGATGATTAAGGGACTCAAGCATCTCCCCTGTGAAGAGAGTCTGAGGACCCTGGGGCTGTTTAGTCTGGAGAGGAGAAGACTGTGAGGGGATCTGATCAATGTCTATCAATATCTGAGGGGTGGGTGTCAAGTGAGGGGGCCAAGCTCTTTTTGGTGGTGTGCAGTAATAAGGCAAGGACCAATGGATACAAACTTGAACATGGAAGGTTTCAGCTCAACATGAGGAGAAACTTCTTTATGGTGAGGGAGACAGAGCCCTGAAGCAGGCTGCCCAGAGAGGTTGTGGAGTCTTCTTCTCTGAACACACTCAAACCCCAGCTGGATGCATCCTCGGTGATGCTGCTTTGGCAGGGGGTTTGGACTTGATGACCTCTGGAGGCCCCTTCCAACCACTAATGTTCTCTGATTCTGTGATACTGTGACTGAGGTATCATGTGTCAGTTCTGCCTTATGCATAGGACAGGGCCCTGCAGGAAGACAGCTGGAAGGGAAGTTGCCCCACTGAAAGACACTGCAGGTACAGGATTCATGCTCTGGCAGTATGGCAAGTTGTCTCTCAGATGAGGGACAGTGTTTAATCAGGTATAAGAGATTAATTTCATGGCTTGATCTACTGACTGACTCAGAAGGGTGACCAGTTGTGCACTCAGCCAGATGTTATTGGCATTAGCTCAGTCTCTATTATTTTAGGAAACCATTGTGTGGAACTAGGTCTTTGTTCACTGGAAAAATACCTTGGTTTTAATTTCCCTCTCATAATTAACTCCTTAATTAGTTTTAATGCAATAATATAAATCCCAATTCTTCATTAAGAGCTAGTGAAAGTATTTCAAAAGGAATTGTGAGAGGTTTGGAGTGAAGAGTGACATTTTTGCCATGTGTTTGCAAGTATGCACCAGATAAAGGGGGAAGGTGTTCTCTGAATAGTGCATGTGCTGGGGAAAGTTAAAGTGTGGATGTTCCTCGTGTGAAATCAGAGTAGGGAAGGAATGGGAAGGTGCTGGAGCTGTGGCCTGATGTAGAAAACTGCTTCACTTCTCTATTCTTTCCCTGCTATGGCAGGCTTGAAAAAATACTGAAATTATTTGGAGGTTTTAATAAACAAGGCAGGAAATTGGAGATTTTCACTTTGGCAGTTTGAAGATTAAGTGTTTTAACTTTCAGAGAAAAACTAATTTTTCAACTTGAAATATATCTCTCTATATAATTGTTTATTTTTATTTATTTATTTTTTTAAAGATGAGAGAAGCAATCTCTTGTGGAGATGCCTTGCTCGTGGGTCATGTCCTGCTGGATTATTGCTGCAGGGAAAGCAGCTTGGCTGCCGTGAAACTCCATGCACAATTGAAAAGCTTCTGGTTCGGGGTTTGTAATGAAATATTCTTCATAATCATCTTATGGTAGTAAGGAGGTGACAGGGAAAACTTCAAACACAGCTCAACACTACCTGGATTGCTGTACTGCAAGTGGCTGGCCATGTAAGAAGCGGGGTGTTTCTCCTGACAGGAGGGAGGGGAAGGCAGAGCCCTCACTCTGTGCTCATCAGTCAATCTCAGACAGCCCCCGTAGAGGGCTTGAAAATTCTCTCCCCAACATTAAATTTGTCAGATCAGCTCAGCTGGAAGCAAATGAAAGCTGTATTTACAAGCAAAACCACAATCTACAAGGGAATGCAGTGAGTATGTACAAAATGTACAGGATTTACAATACTTGTAGGTATTTACAATTAATAAATTGCACAAGGACTCCCCTGGCCAAGTACCATGGGAAGCTAATAGCTTCCAATGGCCAATCTCTCTTTCTATGAAGAACTTCTTCTGAACATCCAGCCTTAACCTCCCCTGCTGCAGCTTGAGACTGTGTCCTCTTGTTCTGGTGCTGGTTGCTTGAAAGAAGAGACCGACCCCCACCTGGCTACAACCTCCCTTCAAGTAGTTGTAGACAGCAAGAAGGTCTCCTCTGAGCCTCCTCTTCTTCAGGCTAAGCAACCCCAGCTCCCTCAGCCTCTCCTCATAGGGCTGTGGTCCAGACCTCTCCCCAGCTTTGTTGCCCTTCTCTGGACTCTTCCCAGCAACTCAACATCTTTCCTAAACTGAGGGGCCCAGAACTGGACACAGGACTCAAGGTATGGCCTAACCAGTGCTGAGTACAGGGGGAGAATGACCTCCCTGCTCCTGCTGGCCACACTATTTCTGATACAGTCCAGGATACCATTGGCCTTCTTGGCCATCTGGGCACACTGCAGGCTCATGTTCAGCCTACCATTGACCAGTACCCCCAGGTCCCTTTTTGCCTGGCTGCTCCCCAGCCACTCTGACCCCAGCCTGTAGCACTGCATGGGGTTGTTGTGGCCAATGTGCAGAACCTGGCACTTGGATGTGTTCAATCTCATGCCCTTGGACTCTGCCCATCTGTCCAGCCTGTAACTGAATCCCTCTGCAGAGCTCTTCTACACTCTAACAGATCAGCTCCTGCCCCCAGCTTGGTGTCATCTGCAAATTTACTGATGATGGACTCAATGCCCTCATCCAGATCATCAATAAAGATATTGAACAGGATGGAGCCCAGCACTGATCCCTGGGGGACACCACTAGTGTCTGGCTGCCAGCTGGATGTGGCACCATTCAACACCTCTATCTGGGCTTAACCTTCCAGCTAGTTCCTAACCCAGCTCAGAGTGCTGCTGTCCAAGCCTGGGGCTGACAACTTGGCCAGGAGTTTGCTGTGGGGGATGGTGTCAAAGGCCTTGATGAAGTCCAGGTAGACCACATCCCATATCCACCTGGCAGTCACCTGATCATAGAAGGTTGGTGAGGCAGGACCTGCCCTTCCTAAATCCATGCTGGCTCTATTTGTTTGAGGTTTTTGAGGTTGTTGTTCAAGGGTTTTTTATTTTGTTTGTATTTTTGTTTAGTTTGCTTTGATTTGACTGTGGGGCTTGCTTTGTTGTTTGTTTTAGTATTGTTTGGGGGGGTTTTCCTTGTGTTTCTGAATGTGGTTTTTGGTTTTGTTTTTTATATTGTGGGTTTGTTTGGTTTTTGCTTTTGTTTGTGGGTTTTGTTTTCTTTTTTTTTGTTTGTTTCTCTTGCTGTTTCTGCTTTTGTTTTGTTTGTGGGTTTCGGTTTGTTTGTGTGGTTTTGCCTGTGGTTTGGTTTTGTTTGTGTTTTTTGGTCTTGTTTGTGGTTTTTTTTGGTGGTCTTCGTTTCATTTGTGGTTTTTTTGGTTTGGGTTTTATTTGTGTTTTCAGTTGTGATTTTTGTTTTGTTTTGGGGTTTTGCATAGGGTTTTGATTGTGGGTTTTGTTTGGGGTTTTTTGGGCAGTTTTGTTTGTTCTTTTGTTTGTGGTTCTTGGTTTCTTTTTTTTTTGTTTGTTTCTGTTGCTGCTTTTGTTTTGTTTGCAGGTTTTATTTAGCTGTGTGTTGCTTTGTTTGTGGCTTGGGTTTTGCTCATGGGTTTTGTCTTGTTTATGGCTTTTTTTGTGGTCCCTGTGTTTTAGTTTTGTTAGTATTTTTGTTTTCCTTGTGGGTTTTGTTTGTGGTTTTGTTTTATTTCTGGTTTTTGTTTGTGGGTTTTATTTGTGATTGTGGGGTTTTGTTTGTGGATTTGTTTGTGGTTCTTGTTTTCATTTGTTTCTGTTGCTGGTTTTGTTTTATTTGTGGGTTTTTGTTTGTTTTCTTTGTGTTGTTTTGTTAGTGGATTGGAGTTTTTTGGGTGGGTTTTGTCTTGTTTATGTTGGTTTTTTTTTTTTTGGTGGCCTTTCCGTCTTAGTTTTGCTTGCATTTTTGTTTTATTTGTGGTTTTGGCAGTGTGGCCGTTTGACGCTGTGCCTTTAAGAAAGGGGCACACTGGCTAAATGTTTGTAAAATATTTTGGTATTCTAAACGAATTTCATTGGTAGGATTGTGGGAGGAGAGATTGGACCCAGGGGAGTTGGGAACTTTCTCTCAGTCTTCCTTCCTTCGCTGTCCCTTTCGGCTGGATCTGCTTCTGGGATTCTGGCCAACTAAGATAAGATACTAACTCCCTGTGCATAGGCCTCTGTCTGCTGTGCTAACTCCCTTTTCATCTATTCTTCTACCTCTTTTGGGGGAGAAGGGAGGTAGGGGGGTGAAGGGGGCACAGGGGGAAGCCCCCTCTGTGGGGGGTCTGGTTTCTGGTTGTGTTTATTTGCTGTATATTCCTGTATATACTGTAAAATCCCTGTATTTGTTGTGTTACATAGAATCTGTTTCCTTGTAAAATATAATCTCATTTCTCCGACTGGGTTTAGCCGTGGTCTCTTTCTCAGTGGGGGAGGGAAAGCAGAGCCTTTCCTTTCAAACCACTACAGGCAGTTTTGTTTCACTTCTGGGTTTTGTTTGTGGTTTTTGTTTTGTTTGTGGGGTTTTGTTTATGATTTTGTTTGTGGTTCTTATTTTCATTTTTTTTAATTTCTGTTGCTGGTTTTGTTTGGTTTGTGTGTGGGGTTTTGGTTTTTTGTGTGTTATTTTGTTCATGGTTTTGTTTTGCCTGTGGGTTTTGTCTTGTTTATGGAGGTTTTTGTGACATTTGTGTTGTGGTTTTGTGGTTTTGTTTTATTTCTGATTTTTGTTTGTGGTTTTTGTTTTTGTTTGTATTTGTTTGTTTGTTTGTGGGGGGTGTTGGGGTTTGGTTTTGGTAGTAAGTTGTGAACAAGTGCCCACATGGGCTGTAGCACATGCCAAAAGAGATACACAGGTGTGCCCAGGTGGCCAAGAAGGCCAATGGCATCCTGGCCTGCATCAAGAATAGTGTGGCCAGCAGGAGCAGGGAAGTCATTGTGCCCCTGTACTCAGCACTGGTTAGACCACACCTTGAGTCCTGTGTCCAGTTCTGGGCCCCTCAGTTTAGTAAGGACTTTGAGACTCTTGAACATGCCCAGGGAAGGGCAACGAGGCTGGGGAGAGGCCTCGATCACAAGCCCTATGAGGAGAGGCTGAGGGAGCTGGGGTTGTTTAGCCTGGAGAAGAGGAGGCTCAGGGCAGACCTTATTGATCTCTACAACTACCTGAAGGGAGGTTGTAGCCAGGAAGGGGTTGGTATCTTTTCCCAGGCAATCAGCACCAGAACAAGAGGATACAGTCTCAAGCTGCACCAAGGGACGTTTAGGCTGGAGGTGAGGAGAAAGTTCTTCACAGAGAGAGTTGTTAGCTGTTGGAATGTGCTGCCCAGGGAGGTGGTGGAGTCCCCATCCCTGGAGGTGTTCAAGAGGGGATTGGACGTGGCACTTGGTGCCATGGTTTAGTAGTCATGAGGTGTTGGGTGACAGGTTGGACTTGATGATCTTTGAGGTCTTTTCCAGCATTAATGAGTCTATGTTTCTAAGTGAACATCTATTAAACCAGAAAAAACTACCTACAGGAAACAAATATTTCCCCTCTAGCTGCGAGATCTATTGTGGGAGCTGTGAAGTATTTTTTACTAGGCTAGTACTTGGAGTTTGTAAACGATTACCATCTATTCAAATGTCACTCACAGATCAAAGATCAAAATAACTGATCCCATGCTGAGATAGCATTTTACAGCCCCATAAATTTCCAGTCTATTATTAGGGTAGCAAGCATAAGGATTTTGAATATTTCTTTGATAGTAAGGAATAGGAATAGTTGAAAAATAGCCTTCTCATAAACATGGAGTATGTGACCAGGCTACTCCCTGAGCAGCTCAAGTGAAGTGCACAGGGTATGCTAAAGATGAGGCAATAAATTATGGGGATGTATTCTTTTAGTGCATTTTTGTATGCAATAAAACTTAATTTCTTTGCCAAGCATGTATTTACAGGCAGGTTTGCTACTGTTATCCTGCCTGTAATATATTTTGCCCTCTGCTGTACCAAGTGATGATCAGACTTGCAGTAAAAATAAAATACTAGGAACTTTTTGTACAGCTGTGGTAAGCCAGGGCTAACCCTATCTGTGCTCAGGCTGGTCTCAGTTGAGCTCTGAGAGGTTTCAGGCAGAGCAGCCACTTCAAACCCTGGTTTTTCAGTGTTGAGGAATAAGCTCCTAATTGCTCTTGCTCTGTGCCTGGGACCTGACACGTCAACTGCGCATCCCACTCTGCTTCTCCCCTTCCTTGCCTGGGCCTGTGAACTGGAGTCACAGCTCTGCTGCTCACCAGGAAATAATATGGCCTCTTTCCTCCTTCCTGACTTGCCTTTTTCCAGCTGAAAAGTCAAGCTTTACAGTGATGGATGGTGCCAGTGCTGCACGGCAAAGTTTCATCTGCCATAGTACTTAGTGGAGGTTAGTCATCTTCTTATGTGCCTATCACCAGAGCATTTGCCTTGGTGAGGGGAAGGAAAATGCTGTGCCAGTGTCTGTCAGTTTAATGAAGTGTCTGGCTTCAGTTGGTTCCTGCTTCTTTCTGCATGTGAATATCCCAGGGATCTGTTTGCAGCAGAGTAAACGGAAACACCTTCTTTTCCTGTTAAAGCCCCTGGAGCAGTCTCTATCTTTTGGGGAAATGCCTTCTACTGTATTTTAATTTTAAGTTAGTCTTAGTTTACACAGAGAGAGTGATTGCCCATTGGAATGGGCTGCCCGAGGAGGTGGTGGGGTCGCTGTCGCTGGGGGTATTCAGGGCGAGGCTTGACAGGATGCTTGGTGCCATGGGTTAGTTGATTAGGTGGTGTTGGATGATAGGTTGGACATGATGATCTTGAAGGTCTCTTCCAACCTGGTCTATTCTATTCTATTCTATTCTATTCTATTCTATTCTATTCTATTCTATTCTATTCTATTCTAATTCTATTCTATTCTATTCTATTCTATTCTATTCTATTCTATTCTATTCTATTCTATTCTGTTCTATTCTGTTCTATTCTGTTCAAGGAGCCTGAGATGATGTTGAAATGCTCCCTGTACTGGTGGGGAGGCATGTTCAAGGGCTTGGTGGATCATTTGAGTCCTGTGTCCAGTTCTGGGCCCCTCAATTTAGGAAAGATGTTGACTTGCTAGAATGTGTCCAGAGGAGGGCAACAAAGCTGGGGAGGGATTTGGAGCACAGCCCTATGAGGAGAGGCTGAGGGAGCTGGGGTTGCTTAGCCTGGAGAAGAGGAGGCTCAGGGCAGACCTTATTGCTGTCTACAGATACCTGAAGGGAGGTTGTAGCCACGTGGGGGCTGGTCTCTTCTCCCAGGCAACCAGCACCAGAACAAGAGGACACAGTCTCAAGCTGCAGCAGGGGAGGTTTAGGCTGGATGTTCAGAAGAAGTTCTTCATAGAAAGAGTGATTGGCCTTTGGAATGTGCTGCCTAGGGAGGTGGTGGAGTCACCATCCCTGGAGGTGTTTAGGAAGAGACTGGATGGGATGCTTGGTGCCATGGTTTAGTTGATTAGATGGTGTTGGATGATAGGTTGGACTTGATGATCTCAAAGGTCTCTTCCAACCTGGTCTATTCTATTCTATTCTATTCTATTCTTGGCCAGCACAGACAATGTTGTAAGATATAAGCTTCTGCCTTCTGTGTGTATGAAGCAGCTGCATGCAGCATGTGTGTGTGTGAGTGCATTGCCCTGAATTCAGCCTCCCTCTGCATTGCAGGTGAGTGAGGCAGATCAGTTTCTTAAGTCTCCTGTTGCCTGTTCTTGCCAGTATTGGTTGTGATATTGAAAGTGAGCAGCTTCAGGGCAAGTTGAGTTAGTACACTGGTCTGATGCAAAGCTGATTAGAGCTGAGATGAACATTCTGTAAGATAAACAAACAGATCGGATTCATGATTCAGCTGTGAGATCCTGTGAGTCACACTCAAGAGAGTTGATAAGAGCGTGAGTGGAGGGCAGCAAGCCACTATGAAGTCAATTTATGCATGAAGATACACTTTGTGATCATAAAAGTCTTAACAACTTTTTACTTTGCCTTTTTGTGTGTGTGTGTGTGTTTGTTGTTGTTGTTGTTTTCCTGACTGGACCTCCATTTCTGTGAGCAATCAGAACCAGGCTAACAGACTATGGTTAACTACTTGTGCAGAAATTAACCCTATAGTGGAGTACATCTGCCAGCAAAGTGCTCTCTTCTGCTTTCTTTGCAGTTAAACAGGAACATTTTCTTAATATATATGAAGATGACCCAGTTCCAACCCTGCTGCAATGGGCAGGGACACCTCCCACCAGCCCAGGTTGCTCAAGGCCTCATCCAACCGGGCCTTGAACACCTCCAGAGAGGATGCATCCACAGCCTCCCTGGGCAACCTGTTCCAGTGTCTCCCCACCCTCACCATCAAGAATTTCTTCCTCATCTCCACTCTCAATCTGCCCTCTTCCAGCTCAAAGCCATTGCCTTTTGTCCTGGCACCCCCAGCCCTTGTCGAAAGTCCCTCCCCAGCTCTCTTGTGGCCCCTTCAGGTACTGGAAGGCTGCTCTCAGGTCTCCCTGGAGCCTTACAGAATCATAGAATTGTTTGGGTAGGAAAAGACATCTGCCATCATCGAGTCCAACCATCAAGACCTCTCATCCTCAGGCATCTGTGGCACCGTTTATTCCTTTGACCCTCTTCACTGCCTTAGGATGGGGCCCCTTCCATGTGCCAAACATCCTGTGCCCCTCCAGCATCTGACACAGAGTGGGGGCTGGTTGGGTTAGCCACAGAGACTGCCTTTGGGGACTGCCCACTTTCTGCAGGAGTGGGAGGCTGTGGACACATCTTCTCTCTCTGCTCTCTTTCCTTCCTGCAATTTCCTTAGCAGTATGTGAGGAAGGTTGAAGAGGGCCAAGTGATCTGGGTCCTGCTTTTGTGGAGGATGTGTGGGGAAGTTGTGACAAGGCTGTGTGGTTCAGGCTGTCCTGTGTAATGCTGGAGAGTTTCAATGGGGAACTTCTTCTAGTCTTTCTACTTTGATGCCTGGATGCCTGTTCTGTGAATGCCCTGAACTTTGTCTATCATAAGGCAGCTAACTCTTTTGATGCTTTGGGTTTTTTTTTTGCAAGGCTATTCTGTCCTGGGCTGTTTTTTTCTCTCATGGCTCGTGAGAATGGCAGTTGGTAACCACTAATATTTGCTGCCCACAAGGGTTTGTAATTTTAGAAGTAATCACTTTGTGGCTGATGTAAATTTTGTAATGAGAAATACTAGATTTATGACTGCAGGATTTCTCACAGACTGTTTTATTGCTTAAAGGAATTGCTTTCTCTGTTGAGAAAATCCATCATTAGGTATCTGCCTTGAATGCTTTGTAGACCGCTTATGCTTGGGGGATGCTAATGCAATCATTGAAACAATAATGATGATTTGAGATAGTATAATTGTTCCCCTTTCCTTCACTTCAGACACACAATGAGCTGCCAAGCAAGAAAGATGTAGGTCTGTAAGAACAATCAGAACGTGAGGGAGTGCAATGTCTGGTCGTTGAGCTCTTATTCCACCTTCTAGGTTTATTCCACTTTCCTAAACCAGGCATCTGATCTCTGTAAACAGTAGGCAAGAAGAGTTATTTGGAAAGGTGCAAGATGCACCAGCTCTGTGGTGGTGATGATGATAACAGTTGATTTTGAGGGAAGTGTTTACTGCTGCAGTTTTGTGTGGAACCTGTCCAGGTAAAAATACTGCCTGCCTGTGGGACTGATGTCATAGAGTCATAGAATCACAGAACTGTCAGGGTTGGAAGGGACCTCACACTAGATCAGGTTGCTCACAGCCACATCCAGCCTGGGCTTCAAAACCTCCAGGGATGAGGCTTCCACCACCTCCCTGGGCAGCCTGTTCCAGTCCATGGGGAAGAATTTCTTTCCAACATCCAATCTGAATCTCCCCACTTCTAGTTTTGTTCCATTCCCCCAGTCCTATCACTACCCAACACCCTAAAAAGTCCCTCAGGCAAGATGTTGCAGGAAGAAACTACAGTTCGTAATGAAGCCCAGGGCTCAAAGACAGGAACTTCTTAGACCTGCTGGGGTTGAGTTGTGCCTGCTGGGTGTGGAAATTTTGAGGCCCACCTAGCTTTTGTGATGAAAATCTTAGCATCTCAAATGTTAGCTAATGGTGTGTTTGATATAAAATATACCCATATTAAATATGGGTACCTAAAACTTAAACCTGCTGTGGCTCTCTGGCTGGGGTTTACTGTGGGCGTGGGCTTCCCAGTGATTTTGGTAGCATCTCTTTACAGCATGGCTCTGCTGTATGGTGCTGGAGGCTGCTGAAGGATGCTGGCACTATCCAGGGGCACTGCAGGGGCACTATCCAGGCAGGCTCTGAGCCAGCAGTGCCTGAGCATGGCAGAAGGGTGTTTGGTTTGTTCATCTCTTTCCACGACTCCTGTGTAACGCTCAGGCAGCGCGCTGGGTTGGGAATGCCAGGCAATAGCAGCACGAACGTCACTGTTGCTGCAGCTGACGAAGCTGCTGCTCTGTACCGTTTGATTTGGTGTTTGTTTGCTCGCCTGGCTGAGAGCCGAGCACGTGTATGCTTTTGTGTTTAAGTGAAGATAACTGCTAAGCCTTCTGTTTCAATTTGGTGTAATTTTGCCAGCTCGGTGCCAATAGCACATCTCATCAGAGAAACCGCTTCAGTCAGCAAGGTCCTTCCTTCGTGGGTCTGTGTCTGTGGAAAGAAACGTAATGAGAGAGTGGCCTCAGCCACAGCATGCTTTGAAGCAGCACCATCTAACCTCAGGCTGCTGAATTTCTCGAGAGGTCTTTTTCCTGCCTGTGCTCTAGCGGCGCTGCAGGCACTTGCTTCACGTGATGCAGATGCCAGGGCAAGGAAGGGAGGTGGGAGCCCTTCCCTGTTCTGGTTACTTGCCTCCTTCCTTTTGCATCCTGCCACACCTCATTTTGGCCCACTGCCTGCTTTGAAGGACCTAATTGAAGCCCTTGTGTCACTTCACTGATTCTGTGAAGCCACATTGTAGCTCAGATTAGCATTTCTTTTCATTTCCTCCTTTCTGCATGCATTAGGTGCTCTCTGGGTGGAAACACATGCTGCTGGAGAATCACCTGTGATAGGCTGCAGCTTTAAATCTTCGCCTGATTTGGCATATTTTTGCCTTTTTAATGCAATTCATTTCTGCATCGCTGATCTTATTCTTTATTGAAACAGCACATTTGTGCATGACTCAAGCTCGTTTTGGAAGCCAGCTTCAATAACTTTCATTTCTTTAAACTATTAAAATAGTTTAAAATACAGAGCAGAGTACCACTCTCGCTTTCTATTCAAATTGAAATAAAGTCTCTTGGGTTCTACTTGGCTCAGGCTATTGAAATGGGCACGGTGCGAGTTTGCCACAGCTATTAGTATATTATTAATCTGGAATATATTATATATTGCTTTTAAGTCTTGTCTGAAGGACTGGTTATCCTTTTGTCACTCGTTCTTCTGCTTTTGCTGTATGCTGATGTTTTGCAGACGAGCCATGGCTTAATATGTAAAGCCTAAATAGCCCTTCTTATTCCATCAAGTACGACGTTATTGAACACCTCACAAAGAGACGATCTCCTTTGCACATGAAGTTTCAGCCTGGTGCTTATTACAAAATGTAAGACTTTTCAGATGCTAAATATGCCCTAGGTCGTGAGAGATAGAAATGGTAGACTCATGGCACTTTTGGGCTGTTGAGGTTAAATCACTCTTACCTCCATCCTTCTCTCTTTTTTGTCCATACGATTTCCCTGTTAAGGCCCTAGTTCTTTGCAATGTTAATGTCGTGGTTTAAAGAGTGGACAGATTGCTCTGGTGTTCCAAAATCATAGAATCATAGAATCAACAAGATTGGAAAAGACCTCAAAGATCATCAAGTCCAACCTGTCACCACAGACCTAATGCTTACTAGACCATGGCACCAAGTGCCACGTCCAATCCCCTCTTGAACACCTCCAGGGATGGTGACTCCACCACCTCCCTGGGCAGCCCATTCCAATGGCTAACAACTCTCTCTGTGAAGAACTTTCTCCTCACCTGGAGTCTAAACTTCCCCTGGTGCAGCTTGAGCCTGTGTAATGGGCAAAAGAATAATGCTCATGCAATTGGATTGGGTGGGGATGGAAAGTTTAAATGCAAAGGCTATTCATGAATTACAATGCTACAGTTACATAGTGGTGAGCATAGCAAAGTATATACACAGCCTAGGCTTAACACTCAAGGCCATTAAGCCAAAGCAGATACACAAAACCTTCCACCAAACCAGACCAAAACCCCACCACTCCTTTTCCTCCCTCACATAGGGTTTAGCATAAGCCCCAGGGCTCTTTTCCCCTGCCCAGTGCTAGGCTGGTTTCAGACTGGCCAGACCTGAACTGCCCTTCCTTGTTTCTCTCTCCCAAGACCCATCAGGGTTGCAGTACACCCCCCATGCCTAGGCCATAACTACACATTAAAAATACCAGAAGATAAGAGAGAGCAGAGAGAGAAGAATGAGGAAAACAATAACTTTGCAGCCAGCTTTATAGGGATGCAGGATTTATGGGAAGAAATACAAAGATTCCACCTTCCTGGACACTCTAGCTCCTGGAAGTCTCAATTCAGTGGCACTCTTAAAGGCACCTAGGCTCAAGCTGCCATTTAGCAACAAAGATGATTGGAATCAATACGGCTGACCAATATGATCGGGTATTGATCCTTTATTGTTCCAGTATTGCAGGCCTATGGCGCAGGCCTATGGTGAGAGTATAGCACAGCAAAGTAAAGCATGGAAGGAGAAGGGATAGGACAGGCAGAAGTGCGCAGCAAGGGAATTGCTACAACTTATATAAACTTGGCATGGACTCATTGGTTCCCTATGAGTGACCACACATCACACTGTTATAGGTTATTGGTCCAACTACTGATGACACGAGAGGTTTGTTGATGCAGGTGCATGTCCTGTTGTCCCAAGATAACTTGCTGTGTTTATAGCTACCAGTGCATTGCTTTAGTTACAGTACTGCAAGACAGCACTGTTTGGTGCACTGCTAGCTGGCTCTGCACTTGTGCTGAGCATGGCCTACCACCATGTCAGCCTCTAGGCCTGCACTGCCAGATTGCTCACACTGCTCGTCGCTGGCATTGCCACACTGCCACACTTAAATATGGATCTAGACAGCTAGAAAGAGCAAATGACATTGTATTCTTTATTCTTGGAATCAGAGCTCCTGTTATTTTGACTTTGGTTATGAAATACCACTGTGGAAATGATAGTTCTTAGAATTGTGATGGCTTTTTTTGTGTCTTCAATTGGCTGTAGAAGC